>NC_044401.1:77829539-78434122 GCF_006542625.1 Nomascus leucogenys | reverse complement strand
CTTACTAATACGTAGTAATCATGCCTTGATGTTAGAAGATATAGATTTTCCTTATCCTTTTTAACTACTTCATAGTTGACACTAAATGGTGATGCCATAATTCATAGTAGGTAGCTATTCATGGATTTATTAGAGTAACTTCAGATTGTCATCCTCTGATAAAAATACTGATATGTTGTATTGATATGTTTATGCCCATATCCACTTATCCACATTATTTTTTAAAAGTCTTAGAAGTAGCTTTCCGACTAGCTGCGGTGGCTCACACCCATAATGCCAGCACTTTGGGAGGCTGAGGTGGGCAGATCACCTGAGGTCAGGAGTTCGAGACCAGCCTGGCCAACATGGTGAAACCCCATCTCTACTAAAAATACAAAACTTACCTAGACATGGTGGCACGTGCCTGTAATCCCAGCTACTTGGGAGGCTGAGGCAAGAGAATCACTTGAACTTGGGAGGCGGAGGTTGCAGTGAGCCGAGATCGTGCCACTGCACTCCAGCCTGGGCAACTGAGTGAGACTTTGTCTCAAAAAAAAACAAAAACAAAAACAAAAAAACGTAGATTTCCTAGGTTAACAAGGATACTCAGTTTTAATTTTGAAAGGCTGTTGTTCATGTAACTCTCTTAACCAAGTACACAGGTAATCAGTTGACCATATTCTCATTAACACAGGGCATTTTTGTTGTTGTTGTTTAGGAGTCATTATTTTATCTCACGAGTTTCTTGTGCTTTTATGATATTCTTTCTCTTTCCTACATGTAGTAGCCAAAGTACTTCATATACTTCAACTGTCTGAGTTATGTAACAGAGTCAGTAAGAAGCAGAATAAGGAATGTTAACCTCTAAACATACCAAGATAATTTTTTAAATGTGTTTATTTATTTATTTGAGACAGGATCTTGCTCTGTCTCTGAGGCTGGAGTGCATTAGTGCAATCATAAGTCACTGCAGCCTCAAACTCCTCAGTTGAGGCAATCCTCCCATCTCAACCTCCTGAGCAGCTAGGACAGGTGCATGCCACCTTGCTCTACTAATTTTTAGTTTTTTGTAGAGACAGGATTCACTGTGTTGTCCAGGCTGGTCTTGAACTCCTGGCCTCAAGCAATCCTCCCATCTCAGCCCCCCAGTGTGCTGGGATTACAGGCATAAGCCACCACATCCAGCCATAAAAATATTAATAACTATTTTTAAAGCCCCAAATAACTATGGTAATTTACATTCTTGGGCTACTATTTACTGACACAGTTTTGCTAAACTGGGATTCAACTGACTGTTGCAATTGTACAGAGGCACAGTTAAAGCTCATAGATTCTCAGGTCATCAGAAAAATAGAGACTTTCAGGGCATCATCACATGTTTCTCATCCCTTATCTTCCTACCTCTTGATCCATACCCAAGCGACCTACCAACCAGACAGAGTTTTAATCTCCCTCAGGTTTGATGGAAGGTGGTGTACAGAGTATCTAAAATTCATAGATAACCTTCCTGTTGGTTTATCTTCTCAACGTTAATGCAGATGACTAGAAATCACACATGAAAAAAGTCCCTTTCCCTTGGGTGATTTAAAGAATGTTTATCTTTGGTGCAGACTCTCAACTAAAATTTTTTTTGGTAGCATATATCAAGAGGTTTTCAAGGGTTGGGGAATATAAGCAGGTAGGTTACCACTCTATGAAAAGTGATTGGTAATGGAGGAAAGACTGTGAAACTGTGTTTGCTTTTTACTGACAGCCAAACCCAAAGACAATTAATATGTCACTTCTATATCTGCTTGAAATCAATATTATTAATTTCTGTTATCTCAGAATTTCAACTTATAGAGTATAACTGTATCAGGCACCATATAGATTGATCCAAGGCACATCCTTTTTTTTTTTTTTTTTTTTTTTTTTTTTTTTTTTTTTGGAGACAGGGTCTCATCCAGGTTGGAGTACAGTGGCACTAATTTTTGTATTTTTTGCAGAGACAAGGGTTTGCCATTTTGTCCAGGCAGGTCTTGAACTCCTGGGCTCAAGGAATCCACCTGCTTTGGCCTCCCGAAGTGCTAGGATTATAGGTGTGGGCCACCACTCCCGGCCCCAAGGCTCATTCTTATAGTGGGAAAGAATGTAATTACAATGGTTGCTCAAAAAATAAGTTTACCATGATGTTTTTAATTTGCCAGTCAAGGTTTCAGTATATCGAAAGCAACTTTTTCAATTACAGTAATAACCAGTATTTTGGGGTGTTTATTTGATAAGTGGCTTATTGTAGCAACTCTCATGACAGCTGTAAGAGGTTTATTGTCAGTGTTGTCAGAGTTGGGGGAATTGAGTCTCAAGGAGGTTAAGTTACTTGCCCAAAGTCAGCCAGCTAGCCAGAGCCCAGAACCCAAACCTGAAGGTCTGCCCAACTCTTAAAGTCCTTGCACTTGCCTATGAGGTTCTGCTGACTTCCACTGTCATAGGACAGATTGAAAATCCATCTAGTATCAGGTAGGCCTTTTAGTATCCTTTGGAAAAAGTTAAAATTCAGCATGATTGCTGTGCTGCCTCCTTTCCTGAAGTGTTACACCCTACTCTGATGTGCTTTATTGGCTGAAAATCTTCTTTCCATAAACTGCATCAAGTTGGTGATGCTTTATGCAACAGAAAGAGAAATAATTTACCATAAACACAGCAAATCATTGGATAAATCAATCGTGATATTTTCACATAATGGTATTCTCTACAGTAATAAAAATGAACTCCTACTACTTGGACAAACATGGGTGAATCTCAGATACAATGATGAGTGGAAGAAGGTGAGATAAGATTGCGGTGTATGTTTCCATTAATATGTATGGAATATGGGGCTATCAACTGGAGGGTCTTAAGGAAGCCCTCTAGAGTTCTGGAAGTTTTTGTCTTCATCTGGCTGAGGTTGCATGGGTGTATACAGACGTGAAAATGCATCTAACTATATACTTAAGATTGGTGTAGCTTACTGGTTTACGTTACACCTCAATGAAAAATTAAGATAACAAGCAAATCACAACACACGTTTCATCTGGGACCTCAGTGTCTAATGGGAAGACCATTTTAAACTAAGGACCTCTGCGTTTTAGAGTTGTTTCCTAATGAGACTTCTTATAAGTCACCCAGCTTACAAGCGGGTCAGTTACCTGACAGTCTTGAGGAGCTAATGCACAGGCAATAATTTTAAAATAATTTTAAAGGTTCACAGGTACCAATTTATATGTCACCGTATCCATACACTAAAACACACATACTACATTCACTAGAGAGCTCTTCAGGGTTCTGTGTGTCTTTACGTTCTATGACACTTGCAGAAGAACATGTATCCTGAGACTTCTGCTTTATTAGAAGCTGGTCACCCAATTATTATTCAAAAGGACCATCTTTAGTCATTTATAGAGGCTTAAATTATGTTTAAGAAGGCAATGAAGCATGCAATACATTTTACAAAGGTTTCATCTGAAAATGTAAGAATAAAGTTTGAGAATTTCAAGGGGACTTTTCCCAGTTAGCTCACAAACTGCTTTAATTCTGTATATTGTTCTACCAACAGAATCATTGCACTGTGCCTTATATAAATGTTGAACTTTGCATATTTAACATTCTAAAATAACTCTCACGTTTCTCATAGCATGCTTAGTCTTTTAAATTACATTTGCAGGGATACCAAGATCTGATTAACATAACACTTGTTAAAAGCTGTTTCTAGATTTTTGGAGATCTTCCTGTGATGTTTACAGGTATGGTTCATTTACTATGCCATAAAACTTGTGCAGTTTTTTATCATTAGAAGCCTCCCTGGTTGGTAACAACTATCAATGTATCAGTCATTCCACAAAGATATTTTGAAGGCTTACTGTGGAAGAGGCACTGGGTTTCCTATTGCAGTATATCTTCAAACAAAACAAAACTCACAGTCTGGTTAACATAGTATTAATACTATATCTACTAATATCACAATTACACGATTCACAGAGTTTGAGCATCTGACTGGCAGAAAAATTTCATTTTCTTTTGTCTGTGCTTTTGTTTGTCTAATAGATATATTTGCAGTACAATACGTCCTAGTATAATTGTTGGCACTTATTAGGTGCTTAGTAAATATTTGTTGAATGTATGAATTAGTGGGTGAATTAATGAATAGGTGGATGGATGAAGTTTAGCACTGATAATTTTAACAGTAATGTTTACTGTTCAGTAATTTCATCACTGAATTCTTCCCATGTGCCTGGCATCGTGTGAAGTATTTTATGTGGATTATCTCACTGGCCTCTCTCAGCCCTCTGAGGAAAGTACAGCCCTAAGAGGGAAGTATTGTTAATATCTCCATTTTCCAGACTGAAGAATCTGAGGCTTAGGACAGTTAAGTAATTTGTTTGTGTAAAACTGGAATTGGCAAACTTTTTCTATAAAGGGCCAAAGGGCCAGATCGTAATATTTTTGGCTTTGCAGGCCATGAGATCTCTGTTTCAATTGCTTGATTGTGGTTTTGTAGCACAAAAACAGCCACCAACGATATGTAAATGAGTGGACCTGGCTGTGTTCCAATAAAACTTTATTTACAGATGCAGTCTGTGGGTGGGATTTGCCTTGGTGGTCATAGTGTGCTGGCCCTTGTCACATCTCATCCGTGATAGAAGTGTCATTTGAACCAAGGCAACCTGACTTGGAAGACCTTGTGTTTAACCAGTTAAGAGCAAATTCTGCACTTGATCTTAGCCAAAAGGCTGAGAAGTGATAGGAGCAAATTCTGATCCAGAAAAAGGAAAAAGGCTAGAAACTTGCTTTAGAAGTCCTCGTTAATAATGATGACTATTATTTTTTAAATTTTATGTTTTTTGCTTTTACCTTTCCTTCCTAATTCCATACCACTTTTCAGTCATGGATTAAAAGAAAATGAAAAGAAATCCCACCACAATGGGATAATCCCCTGGTCTGTATACAGTGGAAAAATAATGCCTGTGTCACGGCATCTTTTCATTTTACCCCTGCAGAACAACCCAGGAGGTGTGCGTCATTGTCCACTTGCCCGGAGTGATTAAAGTCACTTATCTCAGGTCACACAGCCAAGACTTGGATCACATTTTTTGGACATAAATCCCAGAGCTCTTTGAACTCTCTAGATACCCTGGTTAAAGTCTTCTTTTAGCTCCATCCCCCTTACGTCATTTCCCTGCTTCACCTCTTTAATAGCTACCTGCTTTTCTTCTAGGAAGCAAATATCTTGTTAGCATCAGCTCTGTATTGGCACTAAGATAGAGCTGGGAATATGAAACAAAATAAAGTGCAAGCCCTGCCCTCAGGGAGCTTCTGGTCCAGTCAAGTGAGCAGATTTCTAAACAGGTAATTACAGTGAAGGGTAGGAAGTGCAAGAGAGAGGATGTGTTACAGGTGGGTGTGAGCATTTCTGACCTGCTTAAACTGCAGAGACTCTCCAGCCTGGATTTCCTCAGCTGATGCAACCAGCTGGGCTGTACCCTGAGCTTTAGGAATTGACAAACAGACTGGTGCCAGGAAGGAACTAACAAGAGTACTGAGTTAGCAAACGTTTGGAATGGGCCAGGGAAGGCCTCCTGTGGGAGCCACATTGAGCTGAGCTCTGATGACTGAGAACTTGCCCTGCGAAGAGCTGAGGAATGAGCAGCCTAGTCAGTGGGAACAATGGGGGCAAAGGCCTAGAGGCAGTGAAATGCTCAGAATATTTGAGGAAGAGGAAGGAGGCCCTGGAGTCCTGTAGGGAACCATGGAAATCCTGGAAGAATTCAGAGGTTGGCTGGGCCCAGATCTAGGAGAGCTTTTATGCTGGCATGGGTTGTGATTAGATTTATTTATTTTTATTTTTATTTATTTATTTATTTTGAGACAGAGTCTTGCTTTGTCACCCAGGCTGCAGTGCAGTGGTGCAATCTTGGCCCATTGCAAACTCTACGTCCCGGGTTCAAGCAGTTCTCCTGCCTCAGCCTCTCGAGTGGCTAGGACTACAGGCATGTGCCACCACGCCGGGCTAATTTTTGTTTTTTTGTGTATTTTAGTAGAGGTGGGGGTTTCACCATGTTGGCCAGGATGGTCTCGATCTCCTGACCTCATGATCTGCCCACCTTGGCCTCCCAAAGTGCTGGGATTATAGGCGTGAGCCACCGTGCCCGGCCTATAGCTACAGTTTTTAAGGATCTTGGATGTGTTAGGAAGTGTGCTAAATACTCCTGGATCTTGGATGTGTTAGGAACTGTGCTAAATACTCATTTAATCCTCTTAACAACCCTATGAGGTTTTTCAGGGGAGTGATCTCAACATTACATATGAGGAAACTGAGGCACAACTAGATTGTAATTCACTTTCCCGTGACCAAACAGCTGCTATTGTAGAAGAGCTGGGTTGTGAATCGGGGTCTAGCATCCTGGTTTCAGAAACCCTGTACTTAACCACTACACTAGTCTTATGTACCCAGCTTGCAGTTTAAAATGAGCTCATCGTGTTCACCTACAGGGGATCCATCTGCGCGTTTTCTATGGAGTTACTTATTCCCAGGTTACTGTCAGTGGCAGTTTTCATAAGATAAGCCTCTTCCTGGCTAAATGTTACCTACACCACCCTGTCCCCTACTGGGACCATTTTTTTCCGTCCAAACTGCTGGAAGAATTGAAAGATCCTGAGCACCGTTGCTTAAATAAGTAGACTCTATGCTCTATGAAGAAATCATATTATTTTCTCAGAGGAGAGAGAGTTGGCCCAGTGAGGCAATGATTGCTGGGAACAAACTTTCTGGTTTTCCATTTTGTTCTGCTACAAATGGCACGTTCTATCAATCAAGGCCTGCTGGGAAAGATTTTGTCTTTCCTCGTTGCAATTTGATTTTATCCTCTGTTGAACTCAGGTGCATGTTAAATACAAAGCTGAACTCTTCGGTTAGCATTAATCTATGTCCTCCTCGAGATGGGGCTGGATTTTGTTTAGACTGCCTCTTTCCAGAAAGGAATTTCCCTAATTTGTGGATTTTGAGATGTTTGTCCACTTAAATAAGCTATCTGTAACCCCCCACCCTGAAAAAAGATAGCTTAACTGAGACCCTTAAATCAGATGCTCCGACAGCTTTAACAGTAGCTCCCTAAAAATAATTTTCACTGGTTTGTCTGAATGAAGTACAATGTTTAGGTGAGTTAGCAGGTTTATTTCATAGAGGATGATGACAAGGAGCTTAAGCTTCTCTCGTAGTATCAGGCAGCAAACCCCTTCCATGAGCCCATGGTTTGGAATAGGGAGTGGCCTGTGAGGTATTGCTTGGAAGAGTGAATTGATACTTAATCTTCAGAGACTACATTATGAGAGCAATCATTCAGTGCTGCACGGAAGCACAGAGTAAAACTACCCCCTCTTAAAAGAAAAAAAAGCTTTGGGGTATGTAATTAGTTTACACCTAATTGCTGTGGATATGAAACAGCAGCGCCCATGCCACTGCATACTGCCCTGTGCCTTGTTCAGTGGCACCTTTCACTTAGGTTCTGTGCTGCAATTAATTGGTTTTCTATGTTTGTTTAAACATAAAAGCTACTAAAAATTCTATATCCCGGAATTGATTATCGATGTTTATTTGCTCCATTTGGGGTTTGCTCATTATTTTTGCCAAGTTTTCTTGGTTGGAACTTGGATTCTAAACAAACTGCTTCTTTTCAAACTCTAGAAATGGTGACATAGCAGCTGAGGTCCATGAGGGGCAAGAGCTCATCTAGAAGGAGGGGAAATGCCTTTTGATAGCTGATGCAGCAGTGTAAGGAAAATGGTGATGTGTGGGTTCATTATAGAAGTCAGGGCCCCCAACCCCTCTGTGGGAGCTAGAACTAGATCATCAGTTCTATGAGGGCAGAGCGCTGTGATTTGTTCAATGACATATTCTATTCCACTACTCAGTTCTTGGCATACGGTTATCTACTGCTATGGAGCAAATTACTACAAACTCAGCAGCTTAAAATAACACACATTTGTCATCTCACAGTTTCTGTGTGTCCTCAGATTCAAGGTTTCTCACAAAGCTACAATCAAGGTGTCAACTGGGACTATGATCTCATCCGAAAGTTCAACTGGGGAATGATTCACTTCTAATTTTACTTAGATTGCTGGCAGCACACAGTTCCTCAAGGGCTATTTGACTGAGGAGCTTAGCTTCTCCTTAGCTGTTGGCCAAAGGCCACTGTCAGTTCCTTTTGGCATTATCGTAGCTCACTGTAACCACTAACTCCTGGGCTCAAGCTATCCCCCCATCTCAGCCTCTGGGGTAGCTAGGACTATAGATGTGCACAACCAAACACTGGCTAATTTTTAAAATTCTTTTCTAGAGATGTTATGTTGCCCAGGCTGGTCTCAAACTCCTGGCCTCAAATGATCCTCCTGCCTCTGCCTCCCAAAGTGCTGGGATTACAGGCATGAGCCACTGCGCATGGCCAGAATCTTTCATAACATTGCTTTTGCCTTATTCTACTAAATAAAACTAAGCCACTAGATCTAGCCTACCCTCAAGGGAAGGTGATTACATAAGGGTCTGAATACCTGGAGTCAGGGGTCTTTGGAGGATCATCTTAAAGTGAGCCCATCACAGCCTGCAGTAGAACTCAGTACATATTGGTTGAATCAACGAGCTTAAGGAGCCGGTGCTTATAATTCGGGCTGAGGGCTCCTAGCATTGTCCACCTGTCACCTTTTTATATAACTACAAAGGGATATTTAAGGTCATTTAGGTCATTTTAATATTCTACATATGATACCTACATGATATTTACATGGTCTTCCCCCATTCCTAATACTGCAATATGATAATCTTACCTATTCCTATGGAGGGATTCTTTTTCAAAAGAAGGATCAGCCTGGCAACCTCTTTGATCCAATGTGCCTTGTCTCTTATATTTTTCATGCTGCATACATGATGAGAATTTAAAGCCATCCCCACTCAGTGTTTTCTAGATTTCGAGCCTTTTGTAAATGGAGTGCCCCTGAGCAGCTTTTTGCTTCCAGGGAATGAAAAAACAAGGGTGAGAGTTCACATCTAGTGTGTTTTGGTTGAAGTAACTTGCTACATGTGAAAACAGTCGGCTCTGCCTTCTCCACTAAGCCTTTGATATTGTTGGGGCTTTTCAGTGTATGGCGAGATTATTAACAAGGGAAAGTCAAAGTTGTCCAGCACTGCCACACAGAATCAGGAGAAACTTGCAGGCAAGTCACTGAACCTGAAATAAGCTTCTTTTGCCCCAGGCTTCCCCAGATCTCATAATTCTTTTTTTTTTTTTTTTTTTTTTAATTCAAAGGTCATGACAATATCTGTGTGAAACAGTTTGCATTGTAGCTTAAGACTCTAGGTCATGCTTTGCAAAGCTGGAATTTCTGTTTTGCTTCTCTCCAGTTCAGGAGCAGCCTGCACTTTGAGAAGATTGGCAAGGGTGGGACAGACAGGTTCCGGGACCCCGGCTTGAAATGCTGTAAAGCCTTTCCCAAAACCTTCTTGGCTCTGAAACACAATGCATTAAAAAGACAGAAGGACAAAAATCACCATGCGGCCCCCATGGGAGTACCATTTGCCAGGCGCCCCAGCCATCCCACTTCCTCCCTCTCTTCTGCTCTGGCTTTGAAATGGCATGTTGGGAGAATCCAAAGCCGGAGGAAATGGAATTGTATGCCCACCCCAGGACAGTTTGATCCTCATGAAAATGAGAAATTGCCTGTATTGACAATCTGCAAGACTGCTCCTGGCAAAATCTGCCATTTTGTACGGATTTGCTATCAGCCTTGCTGTTGCCCTGCGGGGATTGGTTTTTCCAGTAATGCACTCCTCCAAGCCAAGTCTGACAATGAGATGGTAAATACTCTGGTGGGTTGGGGAGGCAGGGGCAGGGGGCCAGAGAATGGTCAGTTTAAGTGGATCAAAAGCACAAAATTCATTTCCTCAAATGGCCTTCTCTGACCACGAATCTCAATTCTCTGGAGATGAATAACCTGTGAATTAACTAGTTTCCATTAATATTATGAATTAACAGTAAGTAAGCCATGTCTGTGCTCAAGCTGCATTTGAAGGGGGGAGGGTGAGTCCTATTAGCATTTATAGTTGTGTTTCCTTTTCATATTAATCCCTTCCCAAGGCTGAGGAATTAGGAGTTTTCTCATCTGCCGATGGAAACCAGTCCCAGGAGTCTGTCCCTGTCAAATCCTGGAAAATAGATGATGATACAGGGCCATACCTTTTGCTTCGGACAGGGGCACTTCTGTGAGAAGCCTTGGTGATGTTTTGCATATCTGTTAGATTACGCTTAATGTATGATCCTGGAATTTAGTAGTTGCATTTAAAGCAATTCTCTAGACCAGGAATCCACACTTGGTTACTCATCTTTATCAGAATTTCATGAAAAGTCCTACAGGTTTACAGAGCTCCTTTTTCCCTTGCCATGCATCACTCTGAATTGTGTCTCTGTATTCCTCTCTGACTTATTTTATGGCAGTTTGGGATGCCATATGTGCCAACACCTCTGATTCTGCTTTTTGTAATATCCCATTGCAGCAGTGATAGGAGATGCTAGAAAATGATGCTGGAATGTCAAAAGGGAAAAACTACATTTCTATGTCAGAAACTAAGACCATTGTCTATACAAGAAGGAAAGTAATATTTGTGAAGACTGAAAAGGAAAGTCAGGAAAAGAAAATTGTTTTCAATATAGCTCAGTGGTTAGTGGTTTTATGCTAAAATTGTCTTCTTGAACATAGCCACATTTCCTAAATTATTGCCAAGTGTTTAACTTATTAATAAAGGAAGCTGGGCAGTGATCTCTCTCTGGTAAGGGCTAACCAAAATGCAGGGATGCAAAATAACCAAGTTATAGATGCTTTGTGACAGCAACGTGAACCAAAGTCTGGTTAGTGGTCACTAGGATGCTGAAGTCAGAATGAAAGAAGCTACAGCATCCTTGCCACATGGCTCTTTAGGTAAGAGCCACGGAAGGAGGGGAGATTCAAATGTGAAATCAAACATCCTGAGAAGTGCTTGTCCTTGTCCTGATGTAGCAAATTAGCTTCTGAATACAGTTACCTGCTAACTGCTGGGGTGGGTGAGTCCTCTTCTCTGCAATTCTGGAAGGCCGTGTGGAGTCTCTGGTCCTGCCATTTGTCACTTTCCTCTGCAGCCATGGTTAATGGTATAGCCATTCACCCTCAGCGTGCATAAATCCTTTTTTCCCACAAGAGGATATTGGCTGGATGTGATGTTTATGGAACTAAAGGAGCAGCTGGCGGTGTCGGATTCAAGGCAAGTAGGTTGTCTTCACCATCCTATTTAGCAGATGGCCAGGACTTGATAGAGCAAAAATTATTAGGATCCAAGTCAAGGGCCAAATGGCATGGGGGACAGTAGAAGTAAATGGCAGCACATGTCTGAACGCAGGCACATGTCGTCTGATAGGGTCTCTCTGCTTCCTTTTCATTGTACTTCAAGCAAGAGTAAACACAGGCCCTCCTATAGAGTCTCCAGGTAAACATATCTCTAGAGATGATTGATAGCTTGGCTACTAATTTGATAGTTGTGTGGATCCTTATGGTGGGCTATTAATTGAAAAGAAAATGTTATGAAGCTTAGATTTCATGAGCATTTATATGAATTTGGCCTTTAGTCCAAACCTAGGTTTCGTGGTTTTTCTGTATTGTCAGTGTCCCTATATACTTTGGTTGTATGTAAAGACAACTGAAAAGCTTTAATTCAGAGCCCTCTGTCGAGTTTGTGTGCCATCCTTTTGAAGATGACTAATGCCACGAAAGCTGCTCTGAAGTGGAAGTGCCAGGAGGGAAGTTTTGCAATGAGAGTACAAACTCTGCAGGGAAAGGGGGTGTCTGTTTCTTCTAGTCCATTTTAAGCTCATTTGTGCAATTGCTGCCTTCTCCATATTACTGCATAACTCCTTTGATCTTAAAGTGGAAGGAAGCAAATTTCAAGAGCCAGCATCACTTCTCATGTGGCTTTAAAAGGAACAGCATATTACAAAATTGAGTGGATGTCAAATAAAACATAAATTTGGATCTTTTGAAATTTGAACTCAGGGAGGTATTACTTTCAGAGCCAAGCACGTTGACAAGCTCAGGGATAAATTGCATTTGTTTGTCATTCATTTAAATTCGAGTGTTAGGTCAACTTGTTGCCCAGTGTTATTGTCCTTTATTGGATGTGGCATTTGTACTCAGCCTTATACTCTAAGCTTTAAACATTTAATCCTCATGACAACATTATAAGACTGTATCCCCATTTCACAGACAAGGACACAAAAGCTGAAAGCATCCATACCTGACTCAGAATTCCATATTTTCCCCATCCCTGGCCTCCTGCATCCTAGGTGGAGAATAAAATGTAAACACAGGTTGCTAATACAGCCCTCTTCACTGTTGTCATATTTAAAAGCTGCCAAAATTGCTTAGCTTATGCCCATGAATTTTTTTTAAGTGGCAAATTGATTGAAACGGTGAGTGAAAGGGATTATTTCAGTTAGGGTTATGCCTGACTGGAACAAATCCACTTATTAGCATGCTCTTTGGACTCCCCACTCTGAGTTTTGGAACCAAGACATAGACCAGAGAATGAGCTCAGTATTATTAGTAAGTTACTTTGACCAGCCAATAATCTCCATTTTCTCTCCTTTTCTCCTCATTCATCTTCTCAACCCCAGCCATATTAACCACCAATGAAGATGATGGGAGCTGAATGGATGTTGTAGAAGGCTTTGCATTTATGCAGTTGTTTAGAATCTGGAGTCAGGTTCCTGAGCTCAGATGAGGTGAAGTCTGAGTATCAGACACAGAGAAGCTGTAATCAGAAATGACCAAAAATTGAACCTGGACTAGGTTGACTGATTGTTTTCCTTTTGCATATCCTTTTGCATAGCCTACAAATATTATTGGTGTGTGTCAATCATGGAAGATTAGAAACACTTCCTTTGAGCCTTCACATTATCAGATAATACTAAATGTATTAAAAAGTTCCTGTCCTAGTCTTTTTTGTGCTGCTATCACAGAATGCCACACTGGGTAATTTATAATGAACAGAAATGTATTTGGTTAACGGTTCTGGAGGCTGAGAAGTCCAAGAGAATGGCCCTGACATCTGGCAAGGCTTTCTTGCTGCATCATAACCATGGCAACACATATCACATGGACAAGAGAGAGAATGTGAGACAGCAAGAGGGGGTTGCAAGGGGGCCACACTCACTTTTATAACAAATTCCCTCTAGCAATAATGATGATAATCTATTAATGAGGGCAGAACCTTCATGACCTAGTCACTTCTTAAAAGGTCCCACTTCTCAACACTGTTGCATTGGGAATTAAGTTTCCAACACGTGAAATGTTGGGGATGCGTTCAAACCATAGTGGTCCCCCTGACTATAAAATATTCCCTCTCATTCAGGATCCAAGATCAGAGTATCTGAGAAACGTTGCCATGGTAGAGAAGGGATAACACCTTTTTGGAGGAGCACATGAGTTGATCAGATGGCCAGCAAATGCTGTGTCTTGTGATGTGGAATATTACTGGGAAACTTTTAAGACAAACCGTAAGCAGATATATTGTTTCAAAAAACTATTGGTATCATAGCCTGTTTCTCATTTTTTACCTTTGCATACAACTCATAGAAACTAATGGCTAAATTTTGCTGTGTACCAAATGATTCCAGTTAGTTAAAACAAATTGTTTTATGGGTCAGTAGGTTGGCTTGTCAGTTCTGGGTATGGCCAGTTTAGCCCATCTCTGTGGACTGCAAATGGTTCCACTGAGGCTGGATGGTCTCAAATGGACTCACTCACCTGTCTGGTGGTGGCAGGCCAGTGAGTCTAGAAGAACGTTAGCTAGGATTACCTATGTCTACTCCTTGTGGTCACTCATCCTTTAATAGGCTAACTTGGAATTCTTCATTTGATCTTAGGATTCCAAAGAATCTGAGTGTTTTATGAGCTTGTGTCTGCATCATGTTCACTAATTTTCCATTCACTAAAGCAAGACATATGGACAAGCCCAATTTCAAAGAATGGAGTAATTGGTGTACACTTTTCATGGAGGAGGGCAAGGTCAAGTTGTAAAGGCGCATGTAACAGGGATAGAGGGAATTTATGGCCATTTTCTCATTTCTCACAGATATTAGAGTAACTAACTACAGGTAGTTAAGCTGGCATCCCCACCAGAATGAATCAAAGGGACCATCTTTTTGTCTAAAGCTTCAATTTGATGTGGAATCATTCTCTGGGATTCTTATTTTATTCTATTCTGGCCTCTTGAAACTTGGCCACTTTTACTGGTTAGATTCTCTTCTCTTGCATTCCTGAGCTGTAATTCCATTTTTGACCAGGTTTTAAAATTTCCATCAATGACTTGCTAAGGTACAAATACGATGTTTCTTCTAATGCAATTTTGATTTGGTGTATTCTGTGCACAGTTACCTTTCAAGAATGTTTCATGCTTCAGTCCCCGGCTTGAGCTTCTTCTCAGGCAATTTGGAGGCACACTTATGCCAACTCCCAGAATTCCACCTTTATGGTCTGATACACTGGGTTCCTATTCACTGATTTTTTTTTTGTATCTGTAGTGTTTACAGTGTAGTAGCAAATTCCACATATTTTATTAGTCTATAAACATAATCCTGTGTTTAGTAGCACCTGTATTCTGAATTTAGGCTCTAGACATTAAGATATAATCACTATTAACTCATAGAGCATCTAATAAGGGCTTCTGACCCTCAACCTCTGCACCACTGACATCTTAGCCAGATAAGATGTTGTAGAGAGCTATTCTGAGCATTATAGGATGTTTAGCAGCAGCCCTGGCCTCTACCTTGATGTCAGTAGCCCCTCCCCTTCTCATCCCCCTCCCACTGCTGTGTGACAATCAAAAATGTCTCCAGACATGGTCACATGTCCCTCTTGTAGGGCAATATCTCCCCCATTTGAGAAGTACTGCTCTCTTCTGGAGACGCTGAGGCTTAGGAGAGATGGAAGTGTGTGGAGTGTGTGGGACACACTGGGAACAGCAAATTTCCCCAACAGGGAAAATTTGTAAGAGTAGAAAGGAATGTGGAAAATTTTCAGTCACCTTAAAATTCATTCTGGGGGTGGCTCTTGATTCCTCTGAATTGACCTGAAAGCATCAAATTGGATTGTGCTACACAGTGAAAGGTTCATCAGTATCTCAACTTCATTATGTGAGAAGTGGATTAGATGTAAATACTATCAATGGGGGATGGGGGAAGCAGGAGCTATGCTGGCCATAGATAATAGATTTTTGAAAAACTCTTTATTTTGGAAAAACTTAAATATACATAAAAGTAAAGAAAATTGTATAATGACCCATCCTATACCCACCACCCAAGGTCATAAATGATTGATTTAAGACAATCCTGTGGCATGTATACCCCACTCACTCCCCCTGCTGTTCACTCTTGGATTATTTTGAAACAAATTCAAGACTTCATTTCATCTCATTTGTAAATATCTCTATATGTCTAAAAGAAAATATTTGAAAGCCAAAATTGTAATATGCTGCTAGAATTTTAATCTTCTAGAATGGGCAAGAATGAGGAGTTCTGCTGAGCAGTATCAGAAAGTTAAGGGAAAGAAGAGGTGGGAGGAAGACTGAAGAGGCTTGACTTTTGGGGGGGGATTAAAAACCACAGGAGGAAATGAAGATGGGAGACACTGTCTCTTCAAGCTTCTCTCCCCTCCTCTTTTGCTTTCCATAACCTTTAGAATATATGATTTTTCACAGGGGACTGGGATCCTTACGAAGGAGAATAGG
Organism: Nomascus leucogenys; assembly: GCF_006542625.1. NCBI lineage: Eukaryota > Metazoa > Chordata > Mammalia > Primates > Hylobatidae > Nomascus > Nomascus leucogenys. The sequence goes on along the minus strand of NC_044401.1, from coordinate 78,418,329 downwards.
CTGGCAGGAAACAGATTCATTTTCTAAAAAGAAGGGAAAAACACAGTCACCAGAAGATATTGAAATCTTCCGTCAGTGATGGATTGCTCTCTTATGACTTTCAATGACTTTTTAGCCGATTGGGCCTACTTTTAATAAAACAAGGCAAGAAGAAAATCTTGCGGTTGCTTTTTAAGATTTTGCTAGGAGTATGGTATTTCTCTCCTGTTATAATATATTCTGAGAAATTTCTTTCTTTTGATTTAGACTTCCTCACTTGATTTTATGATGTCATAAATCTGCATTTGGTGAGAGCCATGGTGTGTGTGAGACCTAAGCAGCTTGCTAGATAACATCTATTCCCCCCTTCTCTTTAGAAGATTAAACTGAGACTGTTGTGCCTGATGCCAGAATAGATTTAACCAATCTTGTTTCCTTTACATGTAGGTCAGTCCGAGGGACAATTCTGCACTGGATCCTATTATCCACGGGTTGAAGGGTGTCGTACATCACGGTAAGTATGCCACATACACTTCCTTTTGCTGGGATATGAAGGGCTCAGATCTCTGCCTAAAGGAATCAGGTTATCTTGCAGAGGACAGAGGGTGACACCCATTCCTCATCCCATGATGTTGAAGGGCATTCGAGCCATTATTTGATGGGTAAAGAGCACGCCCATTTATTACCTACAAACGGATCTGGGTTAACAGTAAGCAATTTGTTTCTTTTCAGGTACCAGTTTGAATGCATATGTTATAAATCAGAACACCTTAAGATGTACTATTCTTATATGTTGAACTTGCCATTTGTTTCATATCTCTCCTAAAAATATTCTTTCAGTTGTCTTTTCACCTACAGATGTTTGGTTTGCGTTGCAGATCTAGGGAAGCATTTTAAGTAGCCAGAGAAGTTATTAAACTTTGCAGCATGTGAGTAAGCGTCATGCAGCTACTAGAATGGAAAAGGCCAGGCTGCTGTTCTGTGCTGCGGGCCTCTTATCCTTAGGCATAAAACCGGGAGAGAAAGTAAGATAAATGGGTTCTGTCTTTTCCAACTGGTTTTTATTGGAAGAATTTCCCTGCAACTTTATTATCAGCACTGCATCATTACCTGTGACATCAAGATCCTCTAATTTCAAAAGTACCCTTGTCGCAGTGAGGTATGCAGTCTAGATGTAATGTAATGATTTGCAAAGTTTTAATAATCTAATTAGAATTCCAGAGACGTTGACAGAAATAGCATTAGTAACCATAATAAATCTCCCCTTCATCTCCACAGCTGTGATAAAACATCTTCACACCTTTTTGTGAGGATTGTCTTTAGACATTAGCCAACTCCGTAGAGCTTAACAAGCATTTTCCCCCTCTCTTTCAGTGCAACTAAAACCAGTTGTCAGGGGTCAATTGGAGCAAGTAGGATTTTGGATTAATTGCTGCATTCTCAAAATTGGTCAGTCATGCAGCAGGTAACAATAGTAAACCTACTCAGTGTAGAAAAATAAGGTTACTGAAAACACCACATAGAGGCTTTCATTTTAAGATATTTCTGGGCCAGGCACAGTGGCTCATGCCTGTAATCCCAGCACTTTGGGTGGCCGAGGTGGGTGGATCACCCAAAGTCAAGAGTTTGAGACCAGCCTGGCCAACATGGTGAAACCCCATCTCTACTAATTACAAAAATTAGCTGAGCATGGTGGTAGGCGCCTGTAATCCCAGCTACTTGGGAGGCTGAGGCAGGGAGAGTCACTTGAACCCGGGAGGCGGAGGTTGCAGTGAGCCAAAATTGCACCATTGCACTCCAGCCTGGACGACAGAGAGAGACTCTGTCTCAAAAAAAAAAAAAAAAAAAAAAAAAAGGTATGTATTTCCATTGCCTCTTCCCAGTTCTCAGTTTCTGGAAGGGCACTAGTAGTCCCATTCTTGAGGGCTCTTACCTCCCAAAGACTCCACCTCATGTCATAAACTTGGGGATTAGGACTTCAACGTAGGAATTTGGTTAGGGGACACAAACCTTCAGGCGACAGCAGAGGCTGCTACATATGGAAAAACGATATCTGGCTCTGGGAGGGTTGCCAAGATGCCCGTGGTGTGGTTTCAACCCTACCCTCTAACTGGGAAGTCAGACAAGACCTGCAAAATACACTGACCTACAAAGGAAGTTCACTTATTCATTCAGCAGAAATATATTGCGTGCCCACGCTGTGCAAACCCAGATTTGGAACACTGATTAAGACAGACACGGGCCAGCTCTCATGGACCTAGAAGGGAAGTGAAGTGCTGCCTTCCTCTCCCGCCAGTCGGCCTGGTATGCAGCCCCTCCCAGCTTGTGCATTTGCTGTTTCCTGTGTCGGGAGAGTTCTTCCTTTGCTTGTGCCAAGGGTGCCTCCTTCTTATGCCTTCAGGTCTCAGCTCATATCTTGCCTCCTTAGAAAGTTGTTTCTTAAGTATCCTATCAAATTATTCATCCCACCCTATTCCCATCACTCTCTGTTACACCATCCCAGGTTTCTTTCTTCAAAGCACTTAAATGTATCTGAAATAACTGTGTTTGTGTTTTTGTTCATATATCAGCTACTTGGGTATCAGTTTCCTGAGGGCGGGAAACCATGTTGGTGTGGCATGCTGTGCCCAGCAAGTAGTAGGTGCCTGGTATCTTAGCCAAAATGACCGAATCATGTAAGCATACAAAAAAATAGGTGAAAATTTTCAAAATATAAAATGGGATGAAGGGAAGGAGGAACTAAAGCCCATGTGGGTTTTGCCTTGATTGGGAAGAAAAAGGAGAAGAAGTATGTCATTCTTCCAAAAGGGAATGGAGGACATTAGAAATAGTTTTAAAAAACAAAACAAAAAAAACTTCTGTTGGAGGCCAGGGGCAGTGGCTCATGCCTGTAATCCCAGCACTTTAGGAGGCTGAGGTGGGTGAATCGCTTGAGCCCGGGAGTTTGAGACCAGCCTGGGCAACATGGCAAAACGTTGTCTCTACAAAAAAATACAAAAATTAACTAGGCGTGATTGTACATGCCTGTAGTCCCAGCTACTCGGGAGGCTGAGGTGGGTGGGAGGATCACCTGAACCCAGGAGATCGAGGCTGTAGTGAGGCATGATCATGCCAGCCTCCAGCCTGGGTGACGGAGTGAGACTCTGTCTCAAAAAAAAAAAAAAAATAAAAATAAAAAAGCTTTTGTTGGAGCTAGAAGCATTTCAGTTGAAAGTCCTGTGAGGGATTTGAATGATCTATTAATTTGAAGGAACATAAATAATCAAGTCCTTCACAGTCTCTGGCTTGGGAACAATGATAGAGATGTGTGAAGAGAAAAATCAATATGGATTTCTGTTGCAGTTCAGAAATGACTTTTATTTCTTCAGCTCTGGGAATCATATATTAGAATGTTAATTTCTCATTAATTTTTTTTAAACAAGAAGCACCTTAAATGTTTCTTCAGCTAAAATGTGAAGGAATAACCTGCTCATATCAGCCAACTGTATTTGGCAGTTGGTCATTAGGGTCCTCTGTTAAGCAGACACCAAGGTGGAATTTGAAGTGCAAGAAAGATTTTTGGCAGGGAGGGACTGCCTGGGAAGAATCAAATGGAGAAGGACCAGGGGTTGGTGGGGAGAGCGTTTGGGCCACACACAGTGCAGGTCTGACACCTCTGCAAGGAGAGAGGTGAGCTAGGAGGATTGGCTGAAGGCAGCTCTAAGGAAGTCTTTGCCAAGCTATCAGAGAGCCCCAGAGCCAAGACTGCCCCTGAAAGGAGTCCTGTGTTTGCAGGAATGGCCCAGCTCTTGTTCCCCACCATGTGTTGTCATTGGCTGGAGTGTCCCAGCAAGAATAGCCTGATTGTAGACGCTGGGCAGATCCTGGAGGTGCAGCTGCTACAGGCTGTCAGCTCAACAAGCTCCTCACAGCAGCTTGTCTCTGGAAGGGGGATCTCAGGGGTGCACGCTTAAGAGTGGCACAGAGCTTCACATCTCCTTCCAGAGGCACCTTCCTAATCACACTCCCGTAGTGCTCAGAGATTCTTACAAACAGTCCTGGCTCATTCTATCCATAGTTACTGAGTGCCTGATCTTAGTACACCATGAAGCTAGGCATTGAGACATGGACCTGCCCTCACCATGTTTGCATATGCTTGGTAGAGATGTATAATTAAGTATGTAATGACATTAAAGTGTGGGAAGCAGCACACTTAACTCAAACTTTGGAGATTGGAGGTGGCTCAAACCAAGTGAACATTAAGACCCAAAGAGTGCATAGAGATTATCCAGACAGAGAAGGGATGCAAGCAGGAACAGTATAGATGAAGGTGTCTGTTGGTAAGAGAGGATGTGGTATCTTTGAGGCTTGGAGAGTGGTGACTGATATGGTTTGGCTGTGTCCCACCTAAATCTCATCTTGAATTCCCACGTGTTGTGGGAGGGACCCCGAGGGAGGTAATTGAATCATGGGGACAGGTCTTTCCTCTGCTGTTCTTGTGATAGTGAATACGTCTCACAAGATCTGATAGTTTTAAAAGAGAGGGGTTTCCCTGCACAAGCTCTCTTCTCTTGTCTGCCACCATGTGAGACATGCCTTTTGCCTTCCACCATGATTATGAGGCCTCCCCAGTCACGTGGAACTGTGAGTCCATTAAATCTCTTTCTTTTGTAAATTGCCCAGTCTTGGGTATGTCTTTATCTGCAGCGTGAAAACAGACTAATACAGTAACATTGCTTCTCTATTGCTTTTCTAGGGAGAGACACCCTAGAAACCTCTTGACCACATAAAATGCTGCATCGTACATGTTCATTTGTCTAGGCAAATTGTGATTTTTACTAACTCAAAAGCCATGAGGAAATAGAAATAGAATGGAGTGAGGTGATTTGTCATTGATTCTGGTCCCATCTATCTACTCATGCAGTGATAGATGGAAGCACTAAAATATATCTAATCAAGTATTTTATTTGCCCTATTATCAACATCCACTGGAGAAGAAAGACTTAGGAGAAAATTGTAAATCCTATTCACTGTATTGGTTCAGTCATTAGCAGCACTTTTTGTATATAAGAACCAGCAGTTGCAAGTGGCCATTTCTGATAAAAATACTGGTTGCTAAGAACTTAGTCTAGTTCTGATGTGTTTAAAATCCATTTTTTAAAAAAATCCTGTTTGTGAATTGGTGTAAAAATATATTCTTTCCTTCTAAGTGAGAGGCAAGAGGTCAGGTGAATATGGCAGATGAGGCAATACTTTGCAGCCCAATTTGTTCAACTTTTGAAGCCTTAAGTTGTGCAGCATGTGGTCAGACGTGGTCATGGAGAAGAATTGGGCCCTTTCTGTTGACCAGTGCTGGCTGCAGGTGTTGCAGGTTTCAGTGGATCTCATCGATTGGCTGAGCATACTTCTCAGTTGTCATGGTTTTGCCAGGATTCAGAAAGCTGTAGTGGATCAGACCAGCAGCAGAGACCACCATGATCTTTTTTCGGTGCAAGTTTGGCTTTGGGAAGTGCTTTGGAGCTTCTTCTCAGTCCAACCACTGAGCTGGTCATCACCCATTGTCATATAAAATCTACTCTTTGTCGCATGTCACAGTCCGATCGAGAAACGATTCATTGTTGTTGCGTAGAGTAAGAGAAGGCCACACCTCAAAACGGCAATTTAAAGAAAATTTTTGCTCAACTCATGAGGCACCCACTTACCGAGCTTTTTTACTGTTCCAATTTGCTTCAAATGTCAAACTACTGTAGAATGGTTAACGCTGAGGTCTTTGGCAACTTCTCATACAGTTGTAAGAGGATCAGCTTCGATGATTGCTCTCAATTGGTCGTTGTCAACTTATGCTTCTCATCTTCAAGGCTCTCTTCTCTTTTGCAGAACTTCTTAGACCACTACTGCACTGTACATTCATTAGCAGTTCCTGGGCCAAATGCGTTGTTGATGTTGTGAGTTATATCTCTGCCGTTTTACAACCCATTTGGGCTCAAATAAGAAAGAAAATAGCTCGAATTTGCTGTTTAGACTATCATTTCCATAGTCTAAAATAAATATAAAATAAACAGCAAGTACTAACTCATTAGCAAAAACACCAAGCGAGAAATGTACATTAAAATGATGTGTAACTAACCATATTTATTGAAGAATGCATTCCAATGTCATTGTTGCAAAGTTGAACAGTGCAAAAACTGCAATTCCTTTTGCACCAACCTATTTGCATCAACGATTTTACCTAACTGGTCCATGTTAAGAAATGTGTGCGAAGCCGGGCGCAGTGGTCCACGCCTGTAATCCCAGCACTTTGGGAGGCTGAGGTGGGCGGCTCACGAGGTCAGGAGTTCGAGACCAGCCTGGCCAATATGGTGAAACCCCATCTCTACTATAAATACAAAAATTAGCCAGGCGTGGTGGCGCGTGCCTATAGTTCCAGCTACTTAGGAGGCTGAGGCAGGAGAATCGCTTGAACCCGGGAGGCGGAGTTTACAGTGAGCGGAGATCGGCCACTGTACTCTAGCCGGGGCAACAGAGTGAGACGCTGTCTCAAAAAAAAAAAAAAAAAAAGAAATATGTGTGAGCTGGGCGCGGTGGCTCATGCCTATAATGTCAGCACTTTGGGAGGCCGAGGCAGGTGGATCACCTTAGGTCAGGAGTTTGAGACCAGCCTGGCCAACATGGTGAAACTCCATCTCTACTAAAAATACAACAATTAGCCAGATGTGGTGACATGCATCTGTAATCCCAGCTACTTGGGAGGCTGAGGGAGGAGAATCACTTGAATCCAGGAGGCAGAATTTACAGTTAGCGGAGGCTGCACCATTGTACTCCAGCCTGGGTGACAAGGGCAAAGCTCCAAAAAAAAAAAAAGAAAGAAAGAAAAGAAATATATGTGTATCATACGTCACTTCTTGTCCTTTCGGCTAAGATCGAGTGTATGTGCATTATGTCCTGTGTCAGTTAAAAGGTACGTGTTTTTTCTGTTCATGTTGTTGGAATACATAATTTCTCTTCCTTTTTATAGTGCTCCCCCCAGGAAAATCCAGCAGGCTGTTTGTGTACATAACACATATACTGTCAAAAGGCTTCAAAACACCATCCTCTCGTGTCAATCGTCTAAAACGGAGCACTTTTGTATTCCTGATAGGAAACTTGCCTGTGATGATTGCTTGGTATTTTATCATTGTCTGCTTGTCCTCTTTTCCCACCCCTTCCTCACTATCACTTTCCTCTCCTGGAGAATGTACCATCTTAGTGAGGTGTAATTGGCTTCTTTTTCTCTCAGAGGAAATGTGAGGGGGACAGTCAGAAATTGCCACAGACAGCTGGGTACAGTGGCTCACACTTGTAATCCCAGCACTTTGGGAGGCTGAGGTGGGTGGATCACCTGAGGTCAGGAGTTCAAGACCAGCCTGGTCAACATGTTGAAACCCCATCTCTACCACAAAAATTAGCCAGGCATGGTGGCGGGCACCTGTAATCTTAGCTACTCGGGCGGCTGAGGCAGGAGAATCGATTGAACCTAAGAGGCGAAGGTTCCAGGGAACCGAGATCATACCACTGCACTCCAGCCTGGGCGACAGAGGGAGACTTTGTCCCCCCTCCCCCCCAAAAAAGAAGCCAAAAAGAAAGAAATTGCCGCAGACGCAATGAAATCTTCTGCTGGTCAGAGCTAGACGGATGCTCTCTCTCTGTCTTCCCTTCCCTGGCTCTTCCAAGAAAGCTATCGTAAAAGGACAAATAAGTTATCACCTGAGAACTCGCTTTTATTAGTGTCACAAAATGAGGCTCTTGCAAGCTTTTCTTGTTGAAACATGGCACTGGCAGTTGTGGCTATGAGAAGATCAAAACTTTTCTTGCAGACCAGCTTTTTCATGTGACTAGTTTGTTCACTCGGCTCAGCTTTGGGGTCTCCCCCCACCTTTTTGCCCCTGCCCTGGGACACCCATCATCTCCTCACCAAATCTATGGACAAAGCCCTAGAATAGCTAGAGTCACTCCAGGCCTCTAGCAAAAAAGGAAGAAATAACAGTGAATTTGCAAATATGCATTGACTGCCCTGCCAAGCATTTCCAGAGAGTGGAGAAAGCTATCTGAGAAACTCCACATCGTTCATCTTTCCATATTCCACCTGCTGGGACTGAGGTTTCTACAATAAAGAGTAACGGAGCGTCATCTCCAGATCAGTCCTCTGAATTCCTTCTAGAACAGTGGGTAAGCTTCATCTTATACAATTGCTGTTGCATCACCAGCTGCACATTCACTGTTTAAAAAGAAACTAGCCCCAGGGTAGGTGCTGCCTGCACTGTTCCCCTGCTGGGGATGCACTTGGTTCAGCCCCTTCAGAAGACCATGTGCCTATTTCTGCTGACACACATGCACCCCGCCCTCTGAGCCAGAAATACCACACTTAAGTATATACCAAGAAAAATACCGACAAAAGACTTGTACATATGAGCCTTATTCCTAATAGCCACAAACTGAAAACAGCCTAAATGTCCATCAGTGGGAACACAGATATAGAAGTTATAGACGATTCATACAATGGAATATTATGCTGCACTTACAAATACTGAACTATGGATTTACACAAAAGTAAAACAGTGGATGGTGCATGATTCCATTTATGTAAAGTGTGAGAACAGGTTCATCCACAAAATTAATCCATAGTGATGAAAGTCAGAATAGTGGGGAGGAGGGGCTGGGTGCAGTGGTTCATGCCTATAATCCCAGCACCTTGGGAGGCCGAGGCGGGCAGATCACCTGAGGTCAGGATTTCAAGACCAGCTTGACCAACATGGTGAAACCCTGTTTCTACTAAAAATACAAAAATTAGTCAGGCAGGGTGTTATGCACCTGTAGTCCCAGCTACTGGGGAGACTGAGGCAGGAGAATCACTTGAACCCGGGAGGTGGAGGTTGCAGTGAGCCGAGACTAAGCCACTGCACTCCAGCTTGGGTGACAGAGTGAGACTCGGTGTGAAAAAAAAAAAAAAGAACAGTGGGGTGGAGGAATATATTGAATGAAAAGAAACCTGAGGAAATTTTCTTGGGTAATAAAAATATTTCTCTATCTTGATCTAGAGGATGATTGCCCAGGTATAATATAAAAATTTGCCATGCTGTCCCCTTAGATTTCTGCATTTGAATGTTTGAAAGTTAAAGAATAGCCCATATATATTACACATTAATTTCCCAAATATATTGCTTCCACAAAGCTTAAAAAATTAGCAGCACGTACCAAATAGTCAAATATTAAAAATCTTGACAGTGTCAAGTATTGGCAAGGATATGAATGCAGGAACTCTCATGTTGTTGGTAAGAGGATAGCTGATACGATCACTCTTTAGGAAATAGTTTGGCAGTACCTAGTAAAATGAATCTAAGAGATTCCATTTCTGTGTATGTCCACTAGAGAAACTCATATATGTGTACCAAGAGATGTATAGGCCAGGCGCAATGGCTCGTGGCTGTGAGCCACTTTGGAGGCCGAGGCAGGCAGATCACTTGAGCCCAGGAGTTTGAGACCAGCCTCGGCAACATGGTGTTTTATCTCTACAAAAAAGTAAACAAAATTAGCCTGGCATGGTGGCACCCACCTGTAGTCCCAGCTATTTTGGGGAGCTGAGGTGAGAGGATCGCTTGAGCCCAGGAGGCAGAGGTTCAGTGAGCCAAGATTGTGCCACTGCACTCCAGTCTGGGTGACAGAGCGAGACCTGGTCTTAAAAAAAAAGAAGACATGTGGCTGGCCGCAGTGGCTCACGCCTATAACCCCAAGATTGTGGGAGGCCGAGGCTGATGGATCCCTTCAGGTCAGGAGTTCGAGACCAGCCTGGCTTAACGTGGCAAAACCCCATCTCTACTAAAAAAAAATACAAAAATTAGCTGGGTCTGGTGGTGCGTGCCTATATTCCCAGCTACTTGGGAGGCTTAGGCATGAGAATCACTTGAACCGGGGAGGTCGAGGCTGCAGTGAGTCAAGATTGCACCACTGCACTCCAGCCTGGGTGACAGAGCAAGACTGTCTCAAAAAAAAAGAAGACATGTGGGCAAGAATGTTTGTGGTGGTGATTTTCCTAACTACCCAAACCTAGAAATTCCTCAGGTGCCCATCATTAGCAGGCTGGATAAAGACATCCTGCTGCAGTCATAGAATAGAACATTTCACCACGATGGGAAAGAATGGCCCACTCAACAATATGGGTGCATCCGAGATTGGTAAAGTTAAGCAAGGCAGGCTGAATGAGAACTGGCCTCAAATTCAAACCTAATCTAAAAGGAATCACTTTTGAAGTATTTTTACGTCTTAGCAAGATTCTGAAGAAAACATTGTGCATTCCCAAAGATAAACTTCAAAACATGAGAAAACCCAACCTTTATTGCTTAGGAGTTTATATGTAGATGGTAAAACTTAAGAGGAAACCCAAGTGATTATTTCAAAATAAGGATGGTGGTGACTTCTTGGGGGTGGTTGAGAGAGTGACAAGGGGCCGGCCGGGTAGGGGAAGGCAAGGTCTTCTCGTATTCTGAGTGTTGGTCACACACCCACACACCGGAGCTCACTTCAGGATCATTTTTCAATAGTACCTTGATGTTTTGCACACCTTTCTGCATGGGTGTTATATTTCACAATCAAAGAAGACAATGATTAACATTAGAAAGGAAGAGATTCAGACATTGCTTTCCTCTGGGACACATCGAGTTCTAAGTGGCCTCACAATAAGCAAAGGGGAGTGACAGCACTTTTTAAAAACTTTTTTACCGTAACTACCCCTGACAGGCTGTGTGTTCTCTCCACAAATTGATTGCAGTTCAATGAAAGAACTCTGCCTGCCTTGGAACTGTGTCATTAAGAGGTAACTCTGAAAGCAAATAGCTCCTTGTGGAGATTACAAACAGGAAATCAGAAACAAAAGGGATGGGGTGTCAAGTGACAGGTTTAAACAGAAAGGGCGCCTCACTGCTGCTGTGCTGGGGCATGCTTGTTCTGTCTGATTAGCCCAGCAGGCATCACTACATACTCCAGAAACCCTCTGAGATACAACCACCATGGTCCCCATCATATAGAAAGGCAAGCAAAACAGTCAGAGGCGGGGCGACTTGCCCCAGGGTCACATCATGAGAAGTGACCCAGCCCAGAGTCTAACCAATGTCTTCCTGACTTCAGACTGGCTCTTCTGACTCCAGGTCCTCTCCCGCTCAGATCCCTGCCAGGCTCCCCACCTACCTTTTTCCATCTTGATTGAAGCTCATCATATGGGTTTTGTTGAAGGGGCAAGTGAAGGCATATTGAACAGGACCATAATCTGTCACTGTCACTCTGACACCATTGTGACTATCCCTGTGGTCCAAAAGCTCGAAATAAGCCATCTGAGGCCAAATGGCTGAAGTTTCTGAAAATATCTTTTGTGGACTTTGGAAGAAGAGGACAAATTCTAGAACAAGGAACTTTTGGGAAAAATGAATCCTGAGGCAGAAACGTCATCATAATCCAGCAGCAAGAAAATGGAGCAGAGCTGAGTTGCTATGAGGGGTTATTGCCTGTTTTTGTGTGTGTGAGAACCGCCAAGCTCCCTGAATCAGAGAGTCCACCCATCCTTCCATCAACTGACTGCCTAAGGTGCTGCGGGTACAATGAACAAGATTGCCCTTGTCCTGGGAAAAATATTAGTCTCGTGAAGAATCTTTATTTTTTTTTTTTTTTTTTAATTTTTTTGCCCTTGACTTTCTTGGTGTAAAGACTAATGTTACTTGCGTGCAAAGTAATCTCACGTTGAATCTTTGGAATGAGCTTTATTAAAAGTCTCCATTATGGAATACTTTTAAAGAAATGGGATTTTGTTATTTTTCACTTGAAGCTGAACTCTTAGGAACACAACTGAATGAGGTTTCTAGAGCAGTACTTCAAAGTTCAGGCTGGCCTGGGTTTGAATTCTGGCTCTCCAATTTGGGAGCTGTGTGACCCCAGTACAAATTACTGAACCTCTCTGTCCCTGACTTTCTGCCTTGTACAATTAGGATAATGAAAGTGCTTATCTCATGAGTATCATCGCTAAATGCATTAAGACAGGGAAAACACAGACAAGAAGGCGTGCCTGGTATGTGTTCAGTGCCTTCTAAATCAGTGGTCAGCAAACTATAATCTGCAGACCAAATCCAGCCCACTGCTTGCTTTTGTAAATAAAGTTTCATTGGAACACAGCTGCACTCGTTTGTTTACATATCATCTATGGCTACTTTTGCACAACAATGGCAAACTTGAGTAGTCGTGACAGATGCACTGGCCTGTGCCGCCTTATGTATTTAATCTCTGGCCCTTTCAAGAAAAAGTTTGTCAATCCTACCTCATCTAAATGGTAGCTATTGTAGTAGCTCTACTAATAGTGTTGCCTTCACCCAGTAATTTGTTTATGTCGGGACAATGTAAATACCCACTCAGGTCATTACTTACCATTTGCTAGGCTTTACAGCGATAGATTTCAGTTTTCATTTTGCTGAGATCATCACATGTTTCAACTGAATTAATGAGGGTTCTGTTTTAATGTTTAACTTAAAGAAAGAAATCCTCCAAATTATTTTCTCCCTCTTGAACGGGAAAACCAATGCTGTATTATCTGTAGCTCACTGATAATTTTGAACATCTTAACATGCGACAAAGTTTCCCGTTTGAAGTTTGTGCTTCCAGCATTTAATTACATGGAACTTTCCTGAAATGTGCTATAAATATGCAGCACCCTGATCTTGGCTAATTGGCTCACGTCTATTAAGGATCTAGGAAGGTCTGATGCTTATCAGAACACGTTTGATCTCAAAATCTTCTAGAAACAGGCACACTTAAGCCATTTCCACCATTTCCTGGATTTCAGAGCATCAAAACCACCACCATAGATGTGAGCTATTTCCACTTCTTTTCTTAGCTAGGAAATGGGATGCTGTGCGACTTCTATTTTATCACTAATAGTATTGTTAACAATAATGTTAAGACGTAAAAAGACTTGAAAAGTGATTCATTTTAGGTTTGAATTTGAGGCCAGTTCTCATTCAGCCTGCCTTGTTTGTCAATATTTTGTCATTTGAACATGATTATAGGAACCCAGGGAAATGCCCTTTTCCTGCTTGTTTCAGTGGGATGTGAAGAGCAAAGAGAGCTCTTAAAAAAATACCTCCATTTGCCTACTGCAAAAGTACCTGCTAAAGCGCTTGGGGCTGCCATGTGTGATTTTCTTACCCCGCTCACATGCTCTATGTATGTCACCCCGGTATAGGAGAGACAGACACTGTTGCATAGTGGGTTTGAAATCCAGTTCTGCCTTTGACTAGTCATACAACCTGAACAAATCACTTCACCTCTTTGTGGCTCAGTTTTCTCGACTGCGTCGTGAGGTAATACTAATACCAGTCTTGCTGGTTTATCCTGAGGACTCAGTGACTTACTGTACATAACTGTGCCTGGCATGTGGTAAGCACTCAGTAATAGCTGTCACCACTGCCACCAACCCCCACTGCCCATCATCATCATTATTGTTACTTGTGGATTTGAATATGGAAACCACGTGATGACAGGAAATGACTGCAGAGTTCTGGGTTCTGTCACCATCACTGCCCGTGTAGTAAAATAGAAGGCATGTTGCTCAACTTAGTTCGGCCATACAAAAATGAAACGATGATGATGATGATGATGATGATGAAGAAGATGATTTGGGTAGCCAGTTTCTTTTGAGATCAGGGGAAAAGGTAGTGGACAAAGAACCAGGAAGTGGGTGAAAGGAAGAAGCAGCAGCCTCTCTGCTTCTGCAAGTGTTAATCTCTGTCTGTGTAGCTAACCCTACCTGGATGTTTTATAAATACAATCTTATTGAATCCCATTGGCAACACAGTGAGGTAAGAATTCTTAATCCCATTTTATAAATAGGTAAAGTGAGGTTTTAGAGAGATGAGCAAATGTATCCCAGCCATGCAGTGGAACAGTGATTTGAACCCAGTTGTATTGGACTCTGAATCACATTTCTTTCTGCTCTGCTGGGCCAGCTTCTAAGTCCCAGCATCGACTAACTTTCTGATAATTGTCAAAAGCACTTAACTCTTGTATATCTTGGTTTTCCTTTGTGAATTAGGTCATTGACTGAGCATCAAAAGGAAACTAATAGAATGTACACGTCGTGTCAGTTATGGCCACCAGAACCCTGTAGGGGAGAAAGGCAATCAATGAAACTGTTCAGTGATAATATTGGGTTCTTGTCACTGTATGACTCTATATAATTTAAATGTCATGTTCATTTCCTTAATTGTTGACAAGACTGCTATCTTTACGTGCTTTCTCTTTGGAAATATTAATGTCAACATGCATTTCATTTAAACATCAACCCTTAAATCAAAATGCCATCCTTGGTCAACTGAAACCTCTAATAAAGTAGGAGGAGGCTAGATATCTTTGAACCCTGTGGGGTGGCTGTTCATGACCTTGGATTGCTCTTCTCCAGGTGCTTGAAGACAGGGATTTGATTAATAAGGTGGGCTGTCTACCTCCCAGGCCACCTGGTTCAGACCCCACAGCACTAGTTATTCATGCCATAGTGTGGGCCCCTGGACTGTAACTGTAAGGAAGGCCATGAGGCATGTATTTAATCCTCTGCCTGCTGATGGAGAGTGTTTCACAGGCAAAAGTAAATTCCATACCTCCATCACTGCATGGAGTTGGCCCTATTCATGCTCACATGTATTGCCTGTTGCTTTAAAAAGAAAAAAAAAAATACCCTGCCCTCATATAGGAGTGCAGGGGTTGGCAAAATTTCTCTGTAAGGTGACTGATAGCAAATATTTTAAGCTTTGTCAGCCGTATATTCTCTGTTACAACTACTCAGCTCTGCAGTGGTAGCCTGAAAGCAGCCATAGACAATGCATAAACAAATGAGCACGGCCATGTACCAACAGAACTTCATTTACAAAAGTAGGCACTAGGCCAGATTTGGCCCATGTACCATAATTTGCCCACTTTTGACTTAGAGATATGTCGTGACTTAGTTTGGTCAATTTCTTTTAGCCATGTATGAAAGCCCTACTTTATAAAGTGCTGCACTGGGTGCTGGGGATAAGGTCAGGAGGCATGGTCTTGCTATAACAGAGCCTACAACCTGTCAAAGAGAACATGTTAGCCAATTACACAGACTGAAACCCAGGTCTTAACAACCTATGACCTTGGGTAAGTTCTCAACCCTCACTAGGCTGTTGATTCCTACTTCATAGGGTTATGAAGCTTCACTTAGAGAAAGGCCACAGCAGGGCCTGGCACCCAGTTTCTGAACCATAAGTGTGAACCTGGAAAAGGAGGCAAACTGAAGCAAATCCCACAGTGTGGAATGCAGTCTTGGGGTGCAGGTCAGTGAAGGGTAAACTGAGGCTAGAGAACCCAGTCATTGTAAACAGATGAGAGTCAATGCTGCTGCTGCCTGGCCCTGTGCGCATCCTTTTCTGTGGTCACATAAAACAACAAGCTCTAGACCTGGCTTCTACTAGACTCAGAAAGTTGACGGGGCCCTTTTCTGTGAGTCCTACTGAATAATGTCAATATCTTAGTTAATCAATTCTGCGACTCTCATGTCTTCATATTTTAACAACTCTAAAATTGGGATGCATCTTTGAGTTCGTATCAAATCATTGTTTAATTAGCAACAGGTTTCCTTTATTAGTGGTATTGGAATAATGATGCATCTTACGATTGATAATGACTTAGAGATGAGGAAAACAGTATCTAGGACTTACTGGTTATTTAAAAATGCCAATAGCTACTGTGCTTGTTTGTTTCTTCATTCTCTTTTCACATAATTATTAGGCACCTACTGTGTTCTGAGGAAGTGTTTTAGCTGCTGGATATACGTACAGGCAAGGTCTTTGCTCTTGTGGAATAATCAAGTTGTTGCAGGAGACAGTAAACAAAGGAATGCTGGAAAGGAAGTGAAGGTGTGATGCAGAAAGTTAATTAACAAGCCGGGCGCGGTGGCTCACGCCTGTAATCCTAACACTTTGGGAGGCTGAGGCGGGCGGCAGGAGTTCAAGACCAGCCTGGCTAACATGGTGAAACCCCGTCTCTACTAAAAATACAAAAAAAATTAGCCAGGCATGGTGGTGCATGCCTGTAGTTCAAGCTACTCGGGAGGCTGAGGCAGGATAATCGCTTCAACCCGGGAGGTGGAGGTTGCAGTCAGCCGAGATCGTACCACTGCACTCCAGCCTGGGCGACAGAACGAGACTCCATCTCAAAAATAAATAAAATAAATAAATAACAGAGAAAACATACTGAGATGAGGGGCTCAGGCCGTGACATTTGAGCTCAGACATGAAGAATGAAAAGGAATCATCTCTATGGAGGGTGATGGGGGGGGAAGCATTCCAGGCAGAGGGAACAGCAAGGTGAGGAGGTAGGTAGGTGGTCAGCAAGGGAGAGAGAGGAAAATACAGGCTGCAGAGGTAGACAGGTCATGTAGGGCCCCATGGCCACCATAAGGAGTTCGGATTTTATTCTAAATGAACCAAGAAGCCACTGGAAGGTTTTAAGCTGGGCAGTGTCAAGATTACTTTTACATTTAAAAAGCTTAAAGAAGCTGGGCGTGGGGGCCCACGCCTATAATCCTAGCACTTTGGGAGGCCAAGGCAGACAGATTGCCTGAGCTGACTCAGGAGTTTGAGACCAGCCTGGGCAACATGGCGAAACCCTGTCTCTACTAAAAATACAAAAAATTAGCTGGGCGTGGTGGCGCGCCTGTAGTCCCAGCTACTCGGGAGGCTGAGGCAGGCAATCACTTGAACTCAGAAGGTGGAGGTGGCAGTGAGCTGAGGTCACGCCACTGCACTGCAGCCTGGGGGACAGAGCGAGACTCCGTCTCCACAAAATAAATAAATAAATAAAAAGCTAAAATAGTTGCCTAGTCTTCAGTGAGATTTCCTCACCTGATCCTGCAGATGAGGACCGCAGAGCCCAGGGATCCAGAATGAGGGTGGTAGAAAGATGGCCATAAGGAAAGCCAGATCCCTTCCCATGTCACACACAGTGCAGTTGTGGTCCAGCCTCTTTCCCTGTAAACCTTGTTTTCCTCTCATGTATAAGACGAAAAACTAGTGTCTTTGAGACCTCGATTTCCCCATCACCCAATCATAACTTCCATCTTGTCTGTTCCTTAAAATCATTTACTGTGAAGCCTTGCAGATGGCCCTACTTTGCAAACAGGACAGCCCTATTCCCACGCCGTCATTCCCATTACATCCTCCTTATTAATGACACAACGATGACATGCTTTGATAATCAACACCCCGCTATAGAGACCAAGTATTTTTGTTTGTATTTGGATCATAAAATTAACTCCCTCTGGGGTCCCCCTAGGGAGGCCTCTCTTTTTCTTTTTTTTTTTTTTTCGAGGCAGAGTCTCATTCTGTCACCAGGCTGGAGTGCAGTGGCGTGATCTTGGCTCATTGCAGCCTCCACCTTCCCGGTTCAAGCGATTTTCCTGCCCCAGCCTCCCGACAAGCTGGGACTACAGGTGCACGCCACCATACCAGGCTAATTTTTGTAGCTTTAGATGGGGTTTCACCAAGTTGGCCAGGTGGTCTCAAACTCCTGACCTCAGGTGACCCACCCACCTCGGCCTCCCCTAAAGTACGGGGAATACAGGCATGAGCCACTGCGCCCGGCCATCTTTTTTCTAATCTAATACCTTCTCACCTCCCTGCTGCCTTCTGGATTCTCACCCTCAGCGTCTTTCTTTCCTCCCAACTTGCCGTTTCTCACCCCTGTGTTTGGCAGGCCCTCCTGTCGCCCACTGTCACACCTAAGACTCCTCCCAGGTTACACACTACATTCATGGCCAGTCTAGACTTAACCCAGAGCTGCTGACTCCATGTCTAGTGTTTTACTCAGTTGTGTCACCTCTTCACAATTCCGAGCGGAATTATCAATTGTACTTACCCATAAGCTGATATTTTTCCCCCTCAATCCTGGGAAGTTTTGGACAGTTGATCTTTTCCTTCTGTTTTCCCTCCTGCTTACTTCACTCTAACCATTTCTCTTTAAACCAGGCAGAGTCCGTCTGCACTGGCTTTTCTCCCTTCCTGGAGTGTTCTTCTCCCCATGTAGCCATGTAGCTCACTTCCTCACTGCCTTCAGGCTTTCAATCAAATGTTTCCTTCTCAATGATCCTGCCCTTGAAATTGCTATTTGCAAAACAGTGGTCAGGATAGGCCTCATTTAGAAACGGTGATTCAAATATGACTAAGTTGCTAACTGCTGCAGAACATTTGGTCCAAAAGCAGCCATGAATGGAGTAATGAAGAAATGTTCTGGACAGAGTGAAGAGCCAGTGCAAAGGCCCTGGGGCAGTGTGTTCATGGGACAGCAAGGAGGCCAGTGTGGCTATACCTGAAAATCAGAAGGTAGAAGTGAATGAGGCTGCACAGGATGTAGGAACCCTTTCATACAGTCCTTGTAGAAAGTGCCTAGTCAGATATGGTCCTGAGACCAGCAGCGTCTGTTTTATTAAAGATGCAGAATCTCAGCTCTCACCCCAGACCTACTGGATCAGAATCTGCATTTTAACAAGCTTCCCAGATGATTTGCATGCACATTGATGTTTAAGTAACACTGTCATAAATCATCTTTCATTTCTAATGACTTAATGCCCAATTCTTTCCACTATCCACTCCTTCCTTCCCTCCTTGCATAACACCAGGCAGAGGCTAGCCCTGCCCCAGTGATCTTAGGCATTTAAGGAAAAGTTAATTGCTTTTCCTCTAAAAAAAAAAGTTGTGGGAAACCCTGAAGAAGCCAAATAATCATTGGGCTAAAAACAGAAGCTTGGGCTTTCATACACTTTCCTAAAATTAACTGGTCCTTTGTTTAGGGAATCCTTCAGGTTTTCTTCCCCTAGAAACTACCACATCCTGTCCAGATACCTTCCAGTCTTCCAGTGTAATACATTGTTTATTGGGGTGTGTGAGTGGGTGTTCAGTGCACTTCCACAATTCCTGATTACTGCGCAGGTCTCTTCTATACATTGACTGTTCATCATATTTTATAAAGAGCTTTCTTTTTTTCCTATATAACCAAAGCATTGAAAATATTAGGCTATTAACATACCAAGAAATGCAATCAATCAGCTGATTATCATCTAATGTTTTAATGATCACATTTTTAATCCAATTATCCATGTTTGAATCTTTCAAATTTTCTTTAATTAAAAATTGCCTCCTGGCACTGCTATCAGAAGTAAGAAATTGAACAGAATCGGCCAGATATAATTTAATGTTGAAAGCAAACTGCAAGGGTAACTGGGCCGTGCTGGGCTTAATGGTTGACCATGACTTTAAAGCCCTTACACAAAATTTCCTAATTGATAAGAAAAATTTAATCATCTTCAGATATAAACCCTTTGCATTCAAATAAGGTATTTCTTTTTCCAAATAAATCTCCCCTAACTGATTATTCATATTGTCATTCAAAAGGCTTAAAAATGAAAGAAAGCGTTGGGTAAAATGTAGACTACTTAATACAGTGTGTATTTAATATAAAAGTCATACATTATTCATTTTTGCAATTTGAATAACTTTGAATTTAGCATCCCTGTTCCTCATCTTTTTCTTTGACGAACAATTAATTATTAAAATATAATATTGTCTGCGTACAGCACCCAGGATCCTTGAAAGTGGAATACGAGATTCGTTTCTTTTCAATTCTTTTATCTAGTAATGCACAGTACCTGCTTATTACGGTATAATGGAATGAATGGTGGTAGAAATAGTTTTTCAAATATTTTTCTCAACTAGTAAGTGGCTGGGACAGGAATGTTTTGAATTCAAATGACTAATTATGATAAAAGTTGGAGGCAGAATGCACTGATCAGGATGGGCATGGAGTCACACTGCCGTTTTCTAGCAAGCCTTATTTAACAAGCACTTATGCATGCTTACTGTGTCTCCTAAGCCCTCACCTGATGTTAACTCGTTTGAGTCATACTCAGAACCTCCTTGTAATGTCAGTGTTATTATCCCATTTTACAGATGAGGAAACACTTACGCAAAGGTTAAATAACCCTTCTCAAGTCAAACCTTTAAGTAGAATAGTTAGGATTCATATCCAGGGGACCTAGCTCTAGCACTTCTCCCCATTTTAGAATATCTACATTTATGAAGATTTTATTAGCCAGGCATATGGGCTCACAGCTGTAATTTCAGCACTTTGGGAGGCTGGGGCTGGAGGATTGCTTGAGGCCAGAAGTTTGGGACCAGCTTGGGCAACACAGCAAGACCTCATGTCTACTAATTTTTTTTTTTTTTAATTAGGCAGGCGTGGTGGTACAAGCCTGTAGTCCTAGCTACTCAGGAAGCTGAGAGGGGAAGATTGCTTGAGCCCAGGAGTTCAAGGCTGCAGTGCCACCACAGCCTAGGCAACAGAGTGAGAATCTGTCTCTAATTTATACAAAGAAAAAAAAAAGATTTTATAAATGAAAGAGTTTATGCTTTCAGCTGAAAAGTGCTTTATTTCTTCTTCCCAGTGGCTATACTCAGGAACTACCAGTCTTGAGTCTGGCCAGTTGAGCCCCAGTGGCTTAAGCTGGCATCAGTAGACAGTACTAGAAATATAGAGCTACCATTTCTAAAATTGTTTCTAATTTGTAATTAAGCATTGCAAGCACCCCATTTATCGGTAGAGCACTGTCAGTGGGACTGAGCAGGCAATGAAATTTTCAGAAAGATCGCTGCAAACTGCTGTTCGACTTGAACTGAGATGGGGAAAAAAGTCAAGAGTTAATTCTGTAATGTATTGCTCATGTTAATTCTGTAATGCATTGGCATTTAGTAATGGGGGCACCTGAACATATAGCAAATTCCCCCCACCCCACAAGTCTGGCTATGGCTATCAAGGTGACTTTCTGATACGTGGGATTCCTTTCCCACCTCCCACCCCCAACACTTATGTTAAAATAGGGGCAGGCAGAATACGACCGAAGGCCAAATCCATTCTACTGTCTATTTTTGTATGGCCCCTGAGCTAAGAATGGTTTTTACATTCAATTCCCGATTAAGTGAAATGTTATTCCCCCAAAAAAGAATCATATTATTCTCATTAAGTAGATATATATTTTGAAAATTGTTCTCAGTTATTAATAGCGTTTCAAATACAGTTAATAAGATTGTGAAAGTGTGCTTGTTATTTAAGTACCTACATAACATCTTCAAATTCACCTCTTGGCCTGCAAAGCCTAAAATGTTTACTCTTTGGTACTTTACAGAAAACGGTTGCTCATTCCTAGCTTAAAACCCAAAATGAGCCAGACTGTACCTCACCTGGGCTTGTGCTCAGCCACATGCTTGCCTTGAAAAATCTGGGCTTACAGTGGGCCAGGAACTATACCAAGCCCCTTATGTCTGTTAACTTGCTTAATTGTCACAGCAACCCTGAGAGTAAATATTCTCATTATTCCCATTTTACAGATGATGGAAGTAGCTCAGAGAGGTTAAGGCCTTTGCCTAAGGTCACACAGCCATCAAATGTCAGTTAATTCGAAGCCCATACTGGAGCTCTGGCAAAGAAAGCGCTCACCTAGACTGCGTATGCTGATGGACAGTGTATCTAACATGGGATGCCTTGAAGGGCACAAGCAGTAATCCAGTTAAAAAAAAAAAAAAAGACATGCACAAAACATTAAAGAAAGTACATGACAAAACATGGGTAGCTTAGAGGAATAATAGTAAAAGTAATAACAATTAGAGTAAGAATAATATCTATCACGTATGAGATGTTTACTGTGTTCCCAGCTCTTTCTGAACCCCTTTCTTATGTTGACTTATTTATCATCTTCACTACTGCAGCCTAGGAAGGTTTCATAACTTGCCTACGCTCACACAGCTCACAGATAGCGGAGTTGGGATTTGAACCTGGGCAGGCTGAAAACCTGTTCTCCAGCAGCAACCCTTGAAGGAATGCACAAGTGCTGGGGGTGCTGTTGCAGGCAGTGGTTAGATGTCGGTTTTCAGCACTGAGTGATGTTTCCTGCTCTCCGGGCATACTGTTTCAGAGTCCCTGGAGAAATAGTCCCATGTGAGTGTCTGTATTCTTCACATGTTTTTGACCTTGGGTCTTTTACTTCATCCTGGTCTTGTATTTATCCAGCCCTAAAGTCAAAGAATTGGACTACATCGATGGTTTTCAAAGTGTCCCTGGATCCCCTACTCAGCTTCAGCCACCAGGGCTGACTTAACTTATTTGAGTTGCTGGGGTCTTGAGCAAGATTTTGTTTGAAGTGACCATCCTTTGGCCTCCAAAGCCACTGAACTAAGCCACTGAACTGTCCCACTCCCTTCCAGATCACAAAGTCCTAAGATTCAATGGCAGCGATAGTGGTGGAATGAATAAGCAGTGAAGCCAGGCCCTCCTCCTCTGTCCCTTGTACCGGGTCTACCCACCTCGCCACCGATCTGACTGCACGTGCTGATCAGCAAAAGCCAGAACTTGCCTCTGAAGCCCTGGTGTTGGTCAAGAACAGAGAGGCCCTTTTGAGTTTGCAGCAGGGGTCACACGCACTTTCCATCATGCCTGCTCAATCCATGAGCCCATCTGAGAACTTACATAAGAGCCCGACCCTGCCCAATCAGCGTTCCCCTTTGAAATCTAATCTCCTGTTGGTGGGGCAGGTGCTTTTGCTTTATCTTTTGATGCCCTTTAAAGCCATGGCCTCCTCCTAGAGTGTGTTTAGATGAGGGCTTGGCTGCCAGGGGTTTGCCGGGGTTGTCTTGTCACTTCCTGTGAGCATACAGCATGCTTAACTGCAACCGTAATGTTGGACTGGGCTCTGAGGGGAAAACTCTTCTGATTCTCTAGCCATTCGGCCTGGATCCCTTGATCCTAAGGCAGGTTGGTGTGCTGCGGTGTGACTCCAAGTTCGCCTACAACATGAGGGAGACATGAAGGTGGCAGTTTTGCAGCTGGTGGTGCCAAGCCCTACCCACACCCTCTATCGCTTGGGGCTTTGTGTTGACTATTTACACAGCCCAGGAAGCTCAGAGGCAGCAAGCAAAGGCCAAAATATTTTCTTCTCCCGGCCAAACCAGGCCCCGCCAAGCATGCTTGCAGAGGTTTCCCCTGTCATTAGGCTGCTGGTAACCAGGTTTAAATTAAAGCCCAGACTTGCCAGTGGGCGGAGGGGCAATTCCGTTATTTCTAGCCTTTTGTACAACAGAAATTGTTTTTGTAATTTTGATTATAGAACCCTATGATTTGAAGACTTTTGCATTTATTGGTTAATCCTAAATTTTTATTTTGGAAAAAGAAGAATTGAACACCTCTCTGAGAATCAGCCAAGGTTTCTGAGCCTCACGAATAAGTGCTGTTACTTCGCTGTTCACTAGTGCTTGGGCTTGGTTATTTAACCTCTCTATTCCTTGATTTCCACGTCTGTAAAATGAGTATTAGAAAGCACATACTTCAGAGAGTTGTGAACTAAGAGAGCATAGTGATGTGAATAATAAAAGCCTAGATTCTAAACCCAGCTACCTGTTTCTCTATCCCGGCTCTGTAAACTGGGGATAATCATAGGACTAACTTCATGGAGTTATTTTAAGCATTTAATAAATTAATCTTTATAAAGCTCTTAGAACAGGGCCTGTTGCATATAGTAAGTGCTGTTTAAGTGTTTGCAACATGTAAATACTCAGAATAGTGCCTGGCATATAGGCGAAGCTAAATCAATATTAAGCCTTCTTCAACTAATCTTTTCCAAAAGGAAATTGCAATTTTAATTATAATATAGTTGATTCCTGTTGGGTTTTTGCGTTATCCCCTAGTTACACAGACTTCTTGAGTCTGGGGATGCACAGTTGCCCAAATGCCTGCACTAGTTGTTCTGCATGAAAATGAGAAGAGGAAGGAAGGAGGAGGTATGAGGCTTGGGAATAATATTTCTGTAGGCTCAGGTGTGTCTATGAGGTCACCTGGAACCCTGTTCCCAGGGCCCATGGTGGAAGCCATGAAGGAGCTAAGGGACCCCATGAACAGGACTCCAGTAGTCTTACTGCATCTCTAACAGGGAAGGGGAGAGAATCCCAGATGTAAACTCAAGACTAGATGTCTGGAGATGTATGTAGAGACTAGAACCTTCTCTGACTCATGAAAGAAGCTAGACAGTTTACTGGGTGTGCTTGGGAGAATTATAAGACATTCTCCTCATCTTCTCTGCGACACTGTTCCTTCCTGTCCCGGGGCCTTTGCTCATGCTGTTTCTACTGCGTACAGTGTTTTTCTTCACCTTGTTTGCCCCCACCCCTGCATTTTCACCTAGCTAACCTCAGTGCCTTCTTGGGCTGAGTCAGAGCTGTGTGGAGTCTCTGGTGTCAAGACACCTGGATTCACATCCTGGCTTTGCTTCTTAGGAGCTGTGTGACCTTGAGCAGACACTAACCCGTTCCATGCCTTGCTTTCCTCATAGATTAGTCATATTTTCATTGTTGGGTCTGACCTTCAATATCATTTCTTCTGTTTAAGGGAAGACACCTCCACGTTTGTAAAAAGAACGCTGGTTGCTGGGGCCATTCTTTTTAAGTTTCTAGTTGTGCCTTGGTTGGGCTTCACTTCAATTTGGAAAGGACTTGGTTGAAACCATAATGAAATGTAGCCAGCTTTGGAATTGCACATTACTGGTGACTTACAGTTTTCTTTTCATAATGATTCTCTCATTGTGTCCCAGAGTTTGTTCCACTGATTATCTATGTGTTCATAGATAATTAGCAAAGAGTTCTATGATGAAACAAGATTGGGAAGGGGTGGGTTAAACAAAGTCAAGCCCATTTCTTTTCTGCAAGACTTCTCAGAGATTTTGGTATGCTAGAGTATTTTGTCTATTTCCTGGGGAAGGGAGAGGGACTTTAATGTGGCCCAACCATGTTTATCATGGAACCTGTTTTTTACTGAAATATACTGTGGTACTGGTGTCCTCAGAACACACCCTGGGAAATGCTGCTTTGTTTACTTAGGCTCTCCCACCACCAAATGCTAGTGCTTCTCAGCATATAAACAAACATAAGGCTTGTGATGTGGCACCAGCATGCCGAGGGTGTTGACTGTGTCTGCGGCTTGGAATGGCATGACTTACCATTGTGCTTTTCTTTTCCCTTTTTCCCCAAACAGAGAAGGAGACCTTTCTGGATCCTTTCGTCCTCCGGGACCTCCTGCCTGCATCCCTGGGCAGCTATTATCGGTACACAGGTTCCTTGACCACACCACCGTGTAGCGAAATAGTGGAGTGGATAGTCTTCCGGAGACCCGTCCCCATCTCTTACCATCAGGTAGATATTCTTCTTAAGTGGGGTTTCTGTGTTTACTTGTTTTGTATTGACTTAACGATCCAGCATGGCTAGAGTATACCAGTAAGGAATTTGTTCTTGATCCTGTGCACTTCATTGATTCCTGCAGTCTTTCCCACAAACATGTTTTTGAACCCAAGAACTGCAAGCTATAGAACGTGGTTTCTTAGCTGCAAATGAAATTAACTCACTAAAGAGAATTGCAGGCACCAAATCTGAGTATTGTTTAGGTATTCAATCTTGAGGAGGTAATAATAGCTATCCTCGATGATGATGACCTTTTGTGCCAGAAACTCTTCTAAGCTCTTTACAAATGTTGACCCATTTCATCTTCATGAACAACACTCTTGTGAGGTAGATGCTATTTGTACCCCCATTCTACAGTCTTATGAGGAAGGTGCTGTGCCTACCCCCATTTTATAGAGGAGATCGAGCCACACAGAAGGTTATTTGCCTGCAATCACACAACTGGTAACCATGCCGTGGTGTCTGATTCCAAAGATCATGCTCTGACCACTAAGCCTACCCACAGTTCAGAAAAGAAAGAGATTTGTGGACATGGAGAAATGAAATAAAACATATCATTGATTGAGTTCTTTCTGTGTGCTATGTACTTTACTCAGCACTTTATACATATCAGCTTAATCAGTGGCAACACAAACATAGAGAGATGGGTATTCACATAGAACATCGTGGCATGGAGAGATTGGGTAACATGCCCAAAGATTCATGGTTAATGAATGATGAAGCCAAAAACTGAGCCTGGGTTTGCCTGATTCCAAAACCCATGTTTCTGACCACTATACTGTACTGCTTCCTTCAGAGTGTGGCCTGAGCACATTTCATGGGACGGCATGATTTAGGCTGAGCAGTTAACTGTGGGTAGGAACTGATGAATTGGAGATAGGATTGAGGCAGTGTCAGAGGAAGGGGAACCATCTGGGCAATGAGAGGTCTTTAAATCACCTCATGAGGTTTGAATGTATGGTTGGGGATGATTCTTAGAAGGGACATGTTAGTTGTGCAAAATTCAGCATGGATTGAATTACAAAAAGTGTCACATTTCTTCTGCATTATTCCCAAAAACAGAGCCAGGAACAATGGGTAGGATTTGTAAGAAAGTGGATTTGATCCATTAAGCAAGACTGTCCAAACTTGAAAGGTACTTAGGATGTCTTTCATAGAAACGACAACCTCCTCCAGTCTGATTGTTCTAGTACCAGTTGACCTTCTGGGTCTTATGTCAAGTATTCCAGTAGGTGGGTCTGAATAGACATTGGCCAACCAACTACTTGGCTGGCCTTGGGTCACATGTCCATCTTTGAATGAGCCATCAGAGGTGCCAGATAGCATCCTGAAACATCCAGTGTTACCTGTCAGTGGGTAAATGGGGCAGGTTCCCTAGAAGAAGGTAGGGGCAGTAGAGACACTATCCCCCTAACCAAGTTAGGTCATGTAAGGCCAGGCTGAACAAATTTATTTGGCCTCACTGCTGTTTTGGCAGTCATTTTACTTTCAGATTTTTTTTTTCCTTTTAATCTGACCCTGACAATAAAGAAAGGACTGGTGATTTGGTTTCAGAACAGGATCTGCCAGCCTTAAGGAGATAATGAAATAAGAAATGAGTTTTCTTCCTAATGATGATGCCAACATTGTTTCATTAAAAAAATAATAATAAAGTTACAGCCCAAATATTTATATATGCAGGGTTGGCGGGAGAGTTTTTTTTTTCAAGATCCTTTTTTGTCAATTAATAAATACTTTTGTCTTGAAAGATTGAAAGGTTTACGGCTCAGTGGCTCATGCCTGTAATTTCAGCACTTTGGGAGGGTGAAGCAGGAAGAACCCTTGAGCCCAGGAATTCGAGACCAGCCTGGGCAACATAGCGAGACCCTGATCTCTACAAAAAAAAATTTTTAAATTATCCAGACGTGGTGGCACATGCCTGTTGATCCCAGCTGCTTGGGAGGCTGAGGGGGGAGGATCACTTGAGTCTAGGAGGTCAAGTCTGCAGTGAACTGTGATCACGCCACTGCATTCCAGTGTGGATGACAGAGTGAGACTCTGTCTCAAAAAAAAAAAAAAAAAAAAAAAAAGAGAAAGATTTGAGATAATGAAGTTAAGGAATACTGATTTGGCTACTTTTCACGTAGAATTCCATGTAAGGAGAGTCAGAGAGTCGTTGATTAGCTGGAGAGAAATAAGGACCATTAACATATGCTGGGTTTCATTATAGCTCCAGATTTGAAACAAAAAACAGAGTTTGGGGCTTGGATGTGTTGCCAAGTGTTTGTCTTTTAGAAGCATTTTGATTACCATTTTTGTAACTGGGGCTCTGAGAAAGTGCTTTTTAAATATCTGCTCACTGTTCCACTCTCTGCCACCCATACGCTCAAAGAGAAGGAATAATGTAAGATTTGGATTTGCATTCCAATATATAACTTCTCTCTAGGTATTGTGTTGCAGGGAAATAGAAAAGAAATCAAATCATATTTGCTTTCCAGGTTATTTGCTACAAACCATCTTAAGATAATATTTTACTTTTATCAGACACTGCTTCATGTGTCCCTCTCTCTCTCCCAAGGGAGGAAAACAGCTCATATTCATGTGGCCAAACTGGATCCTTGCTGGCTGGCTTTGTGGAGGTCACAGCTGTGTCAGCCCTTGGAAAGGAAAGCATTCACCATCCAAGTATTATCGCTTCAGACCTTCCCACCCTGACCCTGCCAACATTCTTTCTGAAGTTAGCACAGAATGTTCATTTCAGAAAGGCGAACAGCCAATTCGGAAAAGCCAAGTAGTCAGGATTTCCATGTCTGCCTCTGACAGAAAGAAAACACTCCTAGTCTCTCATTCTTCTACTTCTCCACAGTCGCTGTATTCTCTCTTTTCTTCCCTGTCATCCAGCATGGGTGCCTGCACTCAATGAAAATTTGAGCATATTCACCATGAAATATAACGGTTAGCACAAAGTGTTGACTTGTATGATGTGGATTTCTTTGAAGCCTTTTAGAGTACATACAGGCAAACGTTAATCTTTCCTCTCTTGTTCCCTTTTGTGAGTGTAGTTGGGCATTCAGGTCAGCCCTGCCAGCCAGTGCACTTGTACCTCTGGCTTGTGTGATAATCTAGATTAAAATACAGCATTGCTAATGGAACCCCACATTGGTTTGGGATTCCCCACTTAGTCAGCATGGCTTACGTGGCCCCTGTAAACATCTTCTGAAAATATCAGGCCAAAATCGTGTCCCCCAAACAAAATGGGTCACCCCAACAAAATGGCAGCACTCTCGGCCCTTCTGTGGGATGTCAGAGGAGCCGGACAACACATGGAGATGGTTGCAGGCAACGTGTTCATGATCAGTCATAGAAGATGATTAGCTTTCAGTCCAGTTAACTAGAATTTGTTTTCTTCTAGAATAGTGCTTCTCAGATGATGGTTCTTTGCCCATAGGCAACTAACCCAAGCCTTCCTTTCCAAGACTGTTTGCATCTTGTAGGTTAAAATAAGGCACTGCCTATGATTCTCCCCAGCATGAATTTTACTTGAGTGCTTGTAGGGGGTGCTATCAAAAAGGCAATAAATAAGTCTGACTGCATCTACTTTGTTTACCTTTAGATGTGTGATTTTTTTGGTTTTTTTTCTGACAGTAAGCAGGAGTGGACAGAAAAGGTTTAATAGCATGACCCTTTTTAACCAAAGGTATCTGTGAGAAAGAATAGAGCAGCTCTTTGAAATTAAGACTGCATGCTTTGGAGGCAAACTGCCTGGGTTCCATTTATGGCTTTGTTCTTCGGCCAAATTACTCTGCTATTTGGTGCCTCAGTTTTCTCATCTGTAACATGATGATGATAATACCCTCTTCATGGAGTCACAATGAAGATTGACTGGATGGAAAATGATGGAATATGTATACAATGCTTAGACTAGAATATGTATAAAATGCACATCACAGGAAGTGCTTGGGAGGTATTAGGCATTGTTGCTGCTGTTGCTGTTGCTGTTGTTGTTGTTGTTGCTGTTGTTGCTGTTGCTGTTGTTGTTGCTGTTGTTGTTGTTGTTGCTGTTGCTGTTGCTGTTGCTGTTGTTGCTGTTGTTGTTGTTGTTGTTGTTGTTGTTGTTGCTGTTGTTGTTGTTGTTGCTGTTGTTGTTGCTGTTGCTGTTGTTGTTGTTGCTGTTGTTGTTGTTGTTGCTGTTGCTGTTGCTGTTGTTGTGTTGTTGCTGTTGTTGTTGTTGTTGCTGTTGCTGTTGCTGTTGTTGTTGTTGCTGTTGCTGTTGTTGTTGCTGTTGTTGTTGTTGTTGCTGTTGCTGTTGCTGTTGCTGTTGTTGTTGTTGCTGTTGTTGTTGTTGTTGCTGTTGCTGTTGTTGTTGTTGCTGTTGCTGTTGTTGCTGTTGTTGTTGTTGTTGCTGTTGCTGTTGCTGTTGCTGTTGTTGTTGTTGCTGTTGTTGTTGTTGTTGCTGTTGTTGTTGTTGTTGCTGTTGTTGTTGCTGTTGTTGTTGTTGTTGCTGTTGCAGGTATTAAATGATCACCAAGTCTCTAAAGCAGCACTGTCTGGTAGAAGTAAAACCACGTCGTTTAAAGTGTTGTAGTAACCATGATAAAAAATGTAAAGAGAAACAAGTGAGATTAATTTTAATAGTATAGTTTATTTAATCAAATGTATCCAAAATATTATCACTGCAAATGTAGGGCTAGCCATATTTCTAATGGAATAGCCACATGTGGCTACTGGCTGTCACAGCTGTAAGGTTTATCTCAAAGCCACGACAACTGGTGAGTCACTTAATTCAGAACGTTTCTATTTCAACACATGACGTGCAGTGCATGTGAATGAAGGAGGTTTTTTAATGATGGGGTGAAGATGCCATATTAATCCAAAAGAGATGGCTTTCTTTGTTAATTACAGTGAAGTCCTTTTCTTTCTATAAAGCCCTTTCTATAATGACCTTCATGGAAAACTGACTGTAGCCACAGGAGGGGCATGGCCCTGCGTTTAGCTAGCTGTTCTTAGCTTTTATGTTTGCAGCTGTGGTTCAGTAAGCAAAATTTTTGATGCTCCAGATTACTGGGAATTTAATATTCCATTATCATTGTCTTGTTTAATAATGAGGCAACAAACAGGACCTGCCCTGTCATCCCTCAAATGTGTGGTGAAGCTAAAATAATCTCCATGATCTTAGGTGAGATTTTCCAGTTTCTAGTCAGTATCCTTGGGTTCCTTACTGTGCTAATAATGGACCCTGGTTTTGTTTAATTGCCATTATATGCCCATCCCTTAAACTATTGTATGTATCAGCCTTTTAATGGCTCACAGTTATATTACTTTTGGTATTCTCTCATTTCTCCCTTTCATCCACAATGGCGCCCTGCCCAAGTCTTGTGGACAGGAGCTCTTACTATACACGAATGGCATGAATAGATTTCAACTTGCCTTTGATTCGAACCGACAGACTAAAAACTAATTATTCTCTGTAATACTTTTATAATAAAAACTAAGTTGAAATGATTTATATACACTTCGAGCCAACACATTTGCAATTCAAGGTTAAAATTGTTCTTGAAACGGCACCAGTTAAACTGCAATTACAAATCCCCAAGCAGGGATAAAAGAAAGAAATGTTTTACACATTTACTTCAAAAGTTTAAGAGTCAGTTTAATATTATAGAAATAAAAACTTTCATTTATTTTTACTAAATGATAAAGACTTCATTAGTTGTATTAAAGTCAAGAGAAATCCAAGTGTGTTTATTACCCTGCTGTGGCAACGGATCAGCCAAGAAAAGTGAGGGCTTTGGGAGGTGGACAGCATTTCCTCCTTGGGCCTGCTATCTTGTTCCTGCCTCCCAGTTCTTTCTCTGTTGGGCTATTGGCAGTTTCTATTTAGAGTGCAGAAGGGTGAAGATAGATAGATTTATGTTGCTGATGCAGGGTGCCCTGTGTGGAATGGCCTTGGGGTTAGCTAAAGGGAATTGTTTCAGGACTTATACTATCACTGCATCCATTTCTCCAGTGCGGTGTGACTCTTTCGGTGGATAATGCTAAGGCCTCTTATGCCTGTGGCATGAAATAGCTGAGAGCATACAAAATAGAGTCACACAGACCTGCTATTCTAAGCCTTACTTCACCTCTTGGTTCCCGTGCCTGCATTAGTCCATTTTCACATTGCTATAAAGAACTACCTGAGACTGGGTAATTTATTAGAAAAGAGGTTTAATTGGCTATACAGGAGGCATGACTGGGAAGGCCTCAGGAAACTTACAATCATGGCTGACGGGAAGCAGGCATGCATCACATGGCTGGAGAAGGAAGAAGAGAGAGAAAGGGGAGGTGCTACACACTTTTAAACAACCAGATCTCGTGAGAATCCACTCGCTGTCACGGGAACAGCAAGGGGAAATTCCGTCCGCATGATCCAATCACCTCCCACCAGGCCCCTCCTCCAGCATTGAGGATTACAGTTCCACCTGAGATTTGGGTGGGGACACAGATCCAAACCATATCAGTGCCCTTGGGCAAGTTACTCAATGCCTCTAAGCCCAATTTCCTTACTAGTCAATAAAACTTATACTAATACTGCTATTAATAATAATATTACCACCAGCCTCGCGGGATTTCTGTGGATTAAGTGAGAGAAAGCACATACCAGTCTCAGCACAGTGCCTTGCATGTAATAAGCACTCAGTAAATATTGGCTGCTAGTGTGCATGATATAATAAGAGGGTTCTGTAATGCTACTTTAATGTCATTACTTTCAGCTAAAAAGAAGTTGGAAACCAAAATAATGTCTGTAAAGTACTTAAAGAAGTACCTGGCATGTCATAGGTTTCATAAATATAAGGGGGATAAGGAAGGGAAGGTTGATACAGCATTTTACAGTTGCTGTAAGCTTAGAGTACAGTTGTAGTTACCACGTTCCTCATAAAATAATAATGACAGCAGTGATAGTACTTACTGAGCACCTGCTGTGTGCCAGGAATTATTCCAAATATTTTATATATCACGGCTCATTGAATAGTTACAAAAACCACAGGAAATAGGTAATACTGCTACGTCCATTGTACAAATAAAGACACTGAGGCACAGAAAGATTAAATAATTTGACCAAGGTCACACATTTAGCAAGAAGGGTTTAAAAACAGGATTTTGTACCCAGGTAGCAGGGGTGAGGGTTTTGAATTTGGAGAATTAGGCATAAGCCAGATCATAAGGGCCCCACCATTAAAGATGGGAAGCTGTTAAAAAGTATTGAACAGAGGCATGACGTGATCTCATATATATTTTTCAAGGATCACTGTTTAGCTGTTAACCAGATCTAGAAAAGTAGAACAGATTACGCACCAAACATAGGACCGGTCAAAGACCCAGAAAGACACAACTTTGTATGGTTTGTTCTGTGGCTCCAGCCTGATTTCCATATTGCACAACTCTAGGGGACACTTTCTCATGGTGGGCTTATGGCACCTTTTGGAATCAAACAAAGTGGAGGTCCAAGGCAAGGGTCAGGGTCCGGGGACAGACTGAAGTTGCTGTGTAATGATATATCAGTAGATTTCATCACTGCCCACTTGCCAAAGTGAGAAATGTAGACTCCTCTCACCATCCGAGGCTCCTGGAGGTTTTTAACTCACTGGCCAAGCATGCCAGTTACCAAAGAGACAGGCCACTGGCGATTTTCATTTAACTTAGAAAAATGACAGGGTTTTAGTGAATGCCGCCAACCCACAGAAGGACATTTGATGAGTGTGCTAAGCTTGTCCTCCTGTCCTCCTTTCCCCCTTTTGTATAACTGTCAAGCGCAACTGTGTTCCAGTTGACAATATAATCTCGTTCAGGTCATCAGTTCACTCCCAGAACCATCACATCCTTTCTTCAAAATCTTGGGACAAGTTAAGTTAATAACAAGGAAGCCACCATGCTTTTAAACCATAGCATGTCATTAAGCTGTAATAGCAATTTAAGTGAAAGCATTTTTGTGTTAAATTCAGAACCTGCCTGATTTTTACAGTTATGTGACTTGTTCTTTCCTGAGGCTTCAGAAATAAACTTTTTAGGAGAATTTAATGCTGGCTGTGAAAGAAGCAAGTATTCTAGAGAATAAACAAACTTCAGAGTCGTATTGCTGAGACAGTTTTCTGAGACAGGCCATTCTTTTCTGGCATCTCAGAGATTAAACTATTTCGGGACAGATGGCTGTCTCTTCCAGAAAATTTCCGGTCTAATTCACGATGTATGGCAGCCCAGTCCATTTCTCTAAAAAGTCATCCTGAAAGTTAAGGAATGTCTCTCTCTATTAAACTCACGTCTCTACGGCTTTAGTTTAAGCCAATTTCCTTTTATTTGGTCTTCTCTGGACATGGAGGAGAGCTGGTCAGCGTCTTCCACATATGAGGGGCTTTATGAAATTACTCCTTATTCGCCTTTTCTTCAGGCTAAACAATTCCACTTCCTTTAACCTTTCCTCACAGGATTTATTCTCCATCTTTTTAATCATTTTGATTGGTCTTTTTCTGGGCTGTCTCCAGAGGGTCTTTATTAATACTTCTCCTATGATTTTAAGAAGTTATTTTCTCGGAGAAAATCAGAGACCTGCTCTCACATTTGATGCATTCAGTTCTGACTTTGGTAGTCCTATCAAGTGAGTTCATGTCATGAGTGGAGGTGATTTTTCAACATCTTTAGTTGTCTTCATTTGAGTGGCTCACGTTTGGACAAAGTAATCAGTCCAATTTTCCTGATTTTTCTGTCATGTCTTGCCTTTCCTTTGCTGTAAATAAAGAAGGAATAGCAGAAAGAATGGGAAGGCAGGCAGATGCTACCTAGAGACACTATGAGTTTTTATGAGAAGTAAAGTAACTCAGAGAATTGAAGTAACACAAGAGTAACAGGCTGCTTTGGCTTTTAGGCTGGTTGTGAATCCGTCCTGGTTCTATGTAAAAGGTAGAAAAAATTCCATGGTTTATTATCATTTTACATAAGCTGCATAATTGGAGGGGAGGTAGAATGATAGGTGAATTCATATACTTACATGATTTTTGCATGGCTAATATCACTACCTCAATTCATCGCTTTCTTATGCAAAGAGAGGGCAGACTGTTTCAAAGCAGGTCATGTTCTGTGTCATTCTCTGAGGCTGTTTGAGAAACAGTGGGGGTTAGTTCCAGGCTTCAGGATGACCACCTAGAATTTGCAGAAACCCAGATAGTGATTTCCCTTTTTTATTTTCCGCATTAGTGTTAACTGCCTTCTGGTTCCCCAAAGCCTAGACAGTCACTCAGTGCACAGAGAGCATCTTTCTAGCACCATTCGACCATTTCTCCTGCAGAAAGCACTCTTATTTGGCACCAGAGGATCCAGATGGGCCAGAAACAGTTCATTCAGCTTTTCTCTTCATTCTATTTTCTTCTCCTATTAGTATTTTTGGTGGCTGCATATTTCAAATTACAGTTCTTTTTTTTTTTTTTTTTTGGTGACAAGAATAACTTTGTGGCCTGTTGAGGACAAGTCTCTGTCACTCAGTTGCTGTTCCATTCCTCATATGTAATAGAATTACTTGTTTTATTTTTTAAAAAAATTTTATTTTTTTTTTTGAGACAGAGTCTCATTCCATCACCCAGGCTGGAGTGCAGTGGTACAATCTCAGCGCACTGCAACCTCCGCCTCCCAGGTTCAAGGAATTCTCATGCGTCAGCCTCCCGAGTAGCTGGAATTAAGGCGTGCACCATTATGCCTGGCTAATTTTTGTATTTTTAGTAGAGACAGGGTTTCAGCATGTTGGCCAGGCTGGTCTCGAACTCCTGACCTCAAGTGATCCACCCACCTTGGCCTCCCAAAAGGGTGGGATTTCAGGCATGAGCCACCGGGCCTGGCCAGAATTACCTTTTTTAATGGTCACCATGTTGAGAGACACAAAAAAATCCCTTTTATTCCTTTTGTTCTGTTTTTGAGACCGGGGCTCACTCTGTCACCCAGGCTGGAGTGCATCGTGCAATCATAGCTCATTGCAGCTTGCAACTCCCAGCCTCAAGCAACCCTCTCACTTGACCCTCCCAAGAAGCTGTGACTACAGGCATGCACCACCACGCCCAGCTGATTTTTGTATTTTTTGCATAGGCAGGGTCTACCTGCTATACTCTCGGTATAGCAGGTTGTCCGGGCTACTCTTGAACTCCTGGGTTCAAGCGATCTTCCACCTCAGCCTCCCAAAGTGTTGGAATTACAGGCTTGAGTCATCACACCTGGCCCAAAGAATCCCTTTTGATAATAGAAATATGATTTGGGCACCCTGATTTTTTTCCTTTACTTTCCATAAAAGTTAGATCGGCAGTCTTGTAAGCGATGTTTCTTAATAATATTAATCATAATGATAGCAGCTAACCTTAATTGAGGACTTAACTGTGTACTAAGCAATTTACATAAATGTTAATACTTGTAACAACTTTATAAGGTAAGTATTATTATGTGTTTTACAGTTGTGGATACTTGAATTACAGAAAACTTGAACAGTTATCTCTGATTACCCATCTGGTAAATGTTGAACTTACGCAGTTTGACTTGCAAGTCACACATTTAGTGACTTGGCGACTTTGCCAAACTTGATTCCAGCAGGGCACTGCAGAAAGACTGGGACTGTCTCACGGGAGGTGCAAACTCAAAAGAGTGCGGTACAGCCTCAAATGAAGTGTTTTCCTGGTTAGTTGGCAGGACAGAAGCCACAGCCAGATGAGCCTGTTGGCAGTGTTTCCAGCAGGCAGCCTCAAGTCCTGCTGGGTTTAGCAGCCCTGGCATTGGGCACTTCCTACCGTTTCATGCTCGTATCACCTTCACCTGCTTTGGACCAAATAGCTTTTCTAATTGTTGTGTGTTTTTTGTTTTTTGTTTTTTGTTTCCCTCCCCTCTCTGGTTCTCTGTTCAGCTTGAGGCTTTTTATTCCATCTTCACCACGGAGCAGCAAGACCATGTCAAGTCGGTGGAGTATCTGAGAAATAACTTTCGACCACAGCAGGGTCTGCATGACAGGGTGGTGTCCAAGTCTGCCGTCCGTGACGCCTGGAACCACGACATGACAGACTTCTTAGAAAACCCACTGGGGACAGAAGCCTCTAAAGGTATGTTTGGATTAAGTGCCTTGCCCAGAGGAAGATTCCTTATCATAAATTACTTTAAATTTAAATGAATTCAAAGCCAGCCAAGAATTGGGACTTGGTGTTAAATGCATATGTCTCTCTGCTAAAGGGAGACTGTCTGGCTGAAAAATAGGAGCAGGTGTGGGAATAACTTCTGTTAAATAGATATGATAGAAATTGCCCTTTTGACCAATAATAGATAATTCTGTCTGCATTTCTGCCTTGTAACTTCAAAACTTACTAGCAGTGTCTAGAGAAAGCTTTTTGAAAAGTGTCTTACTTTTTCCGTGTTTCCCTGTTGACCAGGAGTTTATCTCTGAGCTCAGACATCAGTGAAACGGGAGAGTTCCCTGACCTCCACTCCACTTTGAAAGACATGCAACAGGAATGTGGCTCATCTGTTCGGTCACCATTTGCTGCTCAGACACCTTATGGGAGGGGGAGCACACAGATGGGCAGGTGCAGGAGCCAGGGCGAGTTCCTTGGGGCTCTGGCACTAGGGTTATATATCTGTGGCTCCCGAAGCCCAAGTGGGCATGTGTTACAGTGGGCTCTTTCAGCCTTGCCGTCTGTGGACAGCTTAAGTGTTAACCAGCTCAATGACCTCTTGGTACCCAGGTCCTTGTCTGGCGTCCAGGAACAATCAGGTCGCACATGGACTTGAAGGATGAATGTGGGGATTTTACTGAGTGGTGGAGTTGGCTCTCAGCAGGATGTATAGGGAGCTGGAAGGGGTATTGAGTGAGAAGATGATGGAGTTCGGCCATTTGGTGGCCAGTCTCCTCTCTGATTGTCCCTTGACATTCAGTTGCTCCTTCTCTTCTCCCTGCCACACCATTCTGCTGTTCTTCTGCTCTTATGTTCATCCCC
Organism: Nomascus leucogenys; assembly: GCF_006542625.1. Taxonomy (NCBI): domain Eukaryota; kingdom Metazoa; phylum Chordata; class Mammalia; order Primates; family Hylobatidae; genus Nomascus; species Nomascus leucogenys. The sequence continues at coordinate 78,381,044 of NC_044401.1, read as the reverse complement.
CTTGTCTGCTTCTGGAGCCTGGGGTCTGGGTTTTATATGGGTACAGGATAGCGGGGTATGGCGGGCCAAAAGGCAACTTTTGGTCATGAAAACAGGAATGTCTGTTTTCACTTAGGGCCCAAGGGTCTCCAAACTTAAGGGTGGGGCCTTTGCCAGGGAACTGCCCTCTTCTAGCCAGTATTTCCCTGTCTCTTGTCCATATCATCAGGACCCTCGAATTGCTCCCAACACCCCAGTATATAGCAGTCTTACTACCATCCACCCCTGCCCGGCAAGAACTCCCATGCCAGCCTCACCCCCTACTAGAAATCACTTGCTTATTATTTTGTTTAACCTATTATCTAACAGTTTAACCCCGGTATCTGATAAACATAAGTTTATCATTTTCAGGCATCTCAGTCTTTTCCATCTCTACTTACTCATGTGAAATGAGTATGAATTGCTCTCCGAGGAAACTGGATCTTCTGGGTCTACCCTCACACCTCTCCTCTCAGGCTCTGGGATTTATCATAATTGTGTCACAGAGCTCCGGAAATGCTCAGGGGAGCAAGGCTGATCAAAGCCCTATTACTTGGAAGGGAGGAAGGAAAAAGAAGGAATTTTCTTTTGGTGCGAAAAGGGATATTTCCCAACCCGGTGCTATCCTTCTTCAAAATTATGAGCTTGGGTAATAAAGGGAGACCTTGTGTCATTTATCAACACTGGAAGAAGACTGGGCTGTTGTTAGTGTGGTGCGTTATGTGGAGAGGTTTTCTTTCAAGAGTGCTCCCACTCCCAACAAAAGGGAACAGTTTATTGGCATATGAACTTTGTGGGAACAGGGGGAATGGGATTCTATTCCACAAGGAACTGCAGTGACATGCACTTTGATGATAAGAATGAGCCCATTTTCTAGGCTCCTGTTTCTGAAAAGGAGCTAAAAGAAGAGGAGAGGGAGTTTAAGAATGTGATCATTTCCTTCCTGTCTGTGTGATTTTGTTTGAGGTTAGTGAGGAGAAGTGAGTCAGGCGCCAGGTTCCCTCGAGAAATGCTTGAGATTCAAGTAATTTGGGGACAATAGATTGTCATTCTCCGGGAACAATGGGAGAATTAAGAAGCTCACAAACCTCTGAAATATCTTAGGTTGGGCTGCTGTGGAAAACCTCACATGAACTAATTTGTTTTTTAACCTAGCTAAAAAAAAATAAAGAAAATAACCCAGCTAGAAAGCTTTCTCCCAAGAGAACTTGACTTGAGAGAAGCAGGTCTTCTGGGGATTTTGTGAGAGTTATATGCAGAGGACATGGATTGGGGTGGGTGAGGAATTCGTATCACAAGTGAGTGCAAGATCTGATAGCTCAGAATTGCTGAGATGGTGACAGATACAAAGCCCCTTCCAGAAAAATGGGCCGAGCATATGATATATCAGCTGTACAGAGAAAATGCATGGCCTTTATTATCCAAGAAAGCTAGGGAAGATAATGGTTTCTATTGCGTTAAATTGTCAAAGTGGGCAAGATCTTCCACTGAACAGGCCTTCTCTGAATTTGACCACAACCACAGAACCGTCCTTAAATATGGCAGATTCATTTGTCATTCTACTGCGTTGGTTTGAATTATCATAGTGCTCATTGCTGACTCTTTAAGACATGGGAATATTAAAATGTTTTCTGATATTTTCAGAGCCAAAGAGAGAGCGGGATGTAGGTGCATTCCTATTTGTGTGTTTAACATATTATTGGAGAGCTACACATACAGAAAAGTGCAGTACCTGTAATACGTGCACAGCTTGATGAATTTTCACAACCTGAGCACACCTGAGTAACAAGCACCCAGATCAAGAAACTCCCGTCTAGGATCTCAGGACTCCCCCATCATCCCCCTTCCTAATCACTCTCTGTTCCCAAGGGTAACCACTTCCAGAAATTCACTTAGCCTGTTTAATAAACTGCATAAAGATAGAATCATTCAGGATGTCCTCTTTCGTGTCTTGCTTCTTTTGCTCTACAGTGATTTAGAGGGTCCTCTCTCTTGTTGCCTGTAGCTGTAGTTTGTTCTTCTGTATTGCTAAATCCCATTGTGTGATTATACCTAAATATATTTATCCATTTCAGTATACATGAATATGTAGATTATTTTCAAGTCTGGCTGATTATGAAAATTCCTGAACCTGCCTTTTAATGAATATGTGTCCATATCTCTATTGGGCATACACCCAGGAGTAAAATGGCAGCATCCTAGAGTACACATATTTTCAGGTTTGGTTAGAGACTGCCAAATGGCTTCCCAGAGTGATTGTATGTACCGCTTTACACTTTTGCCAGCAGTTTAGGAAATTTTCCTATTTTTACAGCATTTTTTTAAAGGCATAATTTACATACCATAATATACGGCTATGGTAAATGTATAATTTGATAATTTTAGCAAATTTATACTTGCGCAGCCATCACTGCAGTCCAGTTTTAGAACATTTTCATCGCCACAGAAAGTTCCTTCCTGCCCATTTGCAGTCAATTATTTCTCCTGCCCTCAACCCCAGGCAACCTCAGGTCTGGTTTTGTCTTTCACTTGGTGTTAATGATTTTAACATTTATCCATGTTTGGCATATATCAGTAGGTCATTTTTTTTTTATTATTGCTGAATACTGTCCCTATTTTTTTTTAAATCACAGCTTTGTTGAGATTTAATTCACATACCATGAAATTCATTCTTTTAAAGTGTACACATCAGTGTTTTTTACTGTATTCACAAAGTCATGCGCCCATTGCCACCATTTATTTCTGGAACATTTTCATCACCCCAAAAAGAAACTCCATCTATAGCAATCACTCCCCTTCTCCTTCCCTTCTTCTGCCCTGTATGTCCCTCCCTCCCTCCCTCCAGGGCTAGGCAACCACTAACGTACCTTTCGTCTCTGTGAATTTGTCTATTCTGCACATTTTATGCAAGTGGATCATATATGACTTTTTTGACTTAGCATAATACTTTCAAAGTTCATCTGTATTGGGGGCTATGTATCAGAATTTAATTATATTTTATGGCCAAGTACATAATATGTGGAGGTGCCATATTTTGTTTATCCATTTATCAATTAGTGGACACTGAGTTTTTTCCACCTGTTGGCTGTTATGAATAATGCTTTTGTTAGCATCCGTGTCGAAGTTTTTGTGTAAATATACATTTTCAAGTCTTTTAGATGTAAACCTAGGAATAGCATTGCTGGGTCATATGGTAACTTTCTGTTTACAGTTTTGAAGAACTGTCAAACTATTTTCCAAAGTGGTGGCATCAGTTTACATTCCCATCAACAGTGTATGAGAGTTTCAATTTCTCCATATCCTCACCAACACTTGTTATTGTGCATCTCTTTTATTTTCTCCAACTTAGTGAGTATGAGGTTGTATATCTTTATAGTTCTGATTTCCATCTCCCTAATGACTGATGATCTCCCTGTTTGTTTTTAAATGCACATGTCATGGAACCATAGCCCACATGACCAAATGTTCCTCCTTTTTTTTCCCCTAAGAAGACTCAGGTAACTCAGCGCCACTATAGGCCAAAAGATGCTGACACATCATCAAACAGCCTGGACGGCTTAGATTATTGACCTTAGAGATGTAAGCAGGAAAGAGCCAAAGCACAGAACAAGTCCTTTTCCTTCCTCTACTCTTCTGCGAAAAAAAGTTTTAAAAAGAGAAGGAGTGGTATTCTGTAATCCTCAGGTAATTCAAAACGAGCAAAGCCTGCCTGATTGGTATTCTCTATCTGATAATTATTGGAAGCTTGCAATGCCCAGGAAAACTATGATGTTTTATGCATTTATTGAGCTATTGTCACTAGAAGAAGGAAAAATAAATTAATTACCTAAGGCAGGAGTCATTTAACTTTTTTGGTTAAGGGCCAGATAGTAAATGTTTTTGGCTTTGTGGGCCATATGGTCTCTGTTGAATCCTGGGTATTTGTGGGACATTGGTTCCCGGATCCCTGCGGACGCCAGTATCCTTGGATGCTCAAGTCCCTTGTATAAAATGGTGTTGCATTTGCCTATAACCTAAACACATCCTCCAGTATACTTTAAAATATTTCTAGAGTACTTATAATATTAATACAATGTAAATGCCATGTAAATAGTCGTTATACTCTACTGGTTTTTATTTGTACTGTTTTTTATTGTTATATTGCTGTTTTTTATTGTTTTTTTTTTTTCCTTCCAAATATTTTTGATCTGTGGTTGGTTGAATCCAGGCATGCAGAACCTGTGGATGTAAGTGCCGACTGTACTCAATTCTACCAGTATAGCAGGAAGGCACCTGCAGATGATATGTAAATGTAGAAAATGTCTTGCAGTAAACTTTTATTTACAAAAAAAGATGGCAGACCAGAGTTGGCCTTGGGACTGTAGTTTACTGACCCCCACTCTAGGGAGTAGCTTAAACTGAGTTGGAGAAACCTAAACGGGGAAATCATAGGCTTGTCGTAAGATACATATTTTCTGTCTTCAAGGTGGTAATGGCCATGACTGTGAATGTGTTGGATTTGTGTTTCCATTCCACTGAAAGACCCTAGGACCAACCAGAGATTCATTAACTTGGTAACCACCCACTTACCAATTCACTTTAACACCCGGTCATCTTTCACATCAGAGGGGTAACCAGAGCCTCAATTGACTGAATATAGCTCCCCGCCTCCTCTGTTCTCCTGGTTGTGATCGTGAACTTGAGGTAGCCAGTGGTGGGGGCCTGTGTTCATGCACCCATATTTTATCAGGATGATTGGACGTCCTGGAATAGAGAATACAGAATCCAGCCTTTCAGTGCCAAGCACAAGAGGCAGGGCCCCTTAAGAAAGTAATGGGGGAAAAGTCATCTTAATGTTGTATTGTTGCTGAAGAAAGACTTCTATATGGATGTCATCCATAAAAAATAATAAAGCTTTAGTTCCAGTAAATGGAAACAATATTTAGGCTCATTGGATTGTTCAAGGGACATCCGATTTGCCACTCTGCCCTTTGTCGGTAAATAACTTGGACAGACTTAGGATTTAATGGGCTGTCTTTTCAGTTATTCTGCAACACATCCCGGGTACATGGGAGAGCATTCAGTGATTAAGTGCTGAATACTGTCTATTGTGAAGACTTTTGGAACAGTGAACAGAGAAAAATAACTTTCCGACAACATGAAACATATGGTTTATTAATTTAACCAAACCTGTTCAAACCACAGTAGAATCGAAGCCACTTGATCTGATAATTTGATTTGATGGCTTAATTAAAATGACACTGTATAATGTAATAAAAGCAAAGGAAATGGAGAGGACACGGGGCTGCCTGCATACCCTCTGGGCTCCTAAGCCAATGTCGTGTTTTTTTGGTGAATGTTTTTTGCCTCTGCTGATGGAGGGATCTCTTTTTTAGCTATATTTTCAGTGCTAAACATTGCTTCCTGTTTTGGTTAAAAGCAGTTTTAAAGGACGTATACCACTGTGCAAGGGTGCCTGAGTAGCCTCTTTAAAATCAGTACATTGAGAAAGAGGGTCACATTTTCTATCCAAATTAGCAAACAAAGAAGTAAATCCATGATTGCTTTAAAAAAGAGTTTGACATTGAAATCATGGTTTTCTGCTATTTTGGGAGAAAATAGTAATGTTGTTCTATTTTCGGTTTAATCATTTCTACTCACCAGATTAATGAGCTTGAATTACTTATCTTATTAAAGGAAGCTCTGATATGAACACTTAATGCCTTTGCAGGCAGCTGCCCTCCCAGAAACTCCTGCAGAAAGTTATCTTGTTACTGCCAGAAACTTTTAGTGTAGGAAAGTGTTAAGAAAAACACATTTTTCATGCAGCCCCCATGGAGAGTTTTTAACCCCCTTCTTTCAAAAATAACTTTCATTTGTCATTCTTTTTTAACTTTGAGTGTTTAAGACAGAAGACAAAAAAAAGCAGGTCTGTTTCAAGACCCTTGGAACATCCTAGACTCTCATACTTCTGAAGGTCTTGCCATGTTATATCCAACATTTTTAAATGCTAAGACATTTCATGATTACTCTAAGTTTATGTAAATATATGAGTTGGTGGTAAGTTGCGTTTGGTTGACATAATGTTGATCTTTTATAGACTTTTAATGTAGCGTTAAATATTTTGTATCAATTGTTGTAGCTAGTAAATTTCTTTTCATATGTCAGACATTTTTGTCTAGCTTTGAAAAGCTTGTTGACTCTAGGAGTGGTGCCTGAAACGCCTGTGGTTAGAAAGGCTAGCAAGAGAGCCGAGTGCTGTGGCACGCGCCAGTAGTCCCAGCTTCTTGGGAGGTAGAGGCGAGCAGTTCGCTTGAGCCCGGGAGTTTGAGGCCATCCTGGGCAACATAGTAAGCCTACATCTCTTAAAAATAAAAGAAAAAGGAAGTCTGGGAAGAGGTTTTTGTGTGCTAGATGCTGTTGGTTTCTATTCATAGTTATTTTATTTAATCCTCAAAACAACCTCTGCCAGGATTCGCTTTTCATTCATTAAATATTTATTGACCATCTACTATAAACAAGTTCTAGGTACTAGAAATAAAGTTGAACAAGGGATGGTCCCTTATCGTGGAGTTTACATTCTAGAAAGGAGAAATAAATAAACAAGTCCACTGATGATAGGCTTCAGTGTTGTCCCAAAGGGAATCAAATCAAGTTGTGTGCTAAGAGCGGTGGAGTGTGGTGAGGTGGTGGGGAGGAGCCCTTCTTGGGATAAGGCAGGTGGGGACAGGGAGCCAGCCCTGCAGAGATATGGAGAAGAAGGTCATTTGCAAGGGCCCTGAGGCATGGGATCCCACCTAGAGTGAGGTGAACAAAGGCGAAGCAAGATCAGAGAGAAGGGGCTGGAGAAGTAGGCAAGAGCAACTCTGGCAAAGACTTCTCTTGGTAAAGAGTTAAGATTGTTAGGAGTTAAGATCTTCTAGCAGTGGGAAGCCTCTGGAGGGTTTTAAACAGGACTCTGGAATAATCACAACAGTCTATAAACTTACAGCTCTGGCTGTTGTGTGGAGAATGCTTGCAGAGGACTTGCACTGGAGTCTGCAGGACCTGCAAGAGGCTGATAGAAATATCGCAGGTTGGATGAGGATGATCATAGTAAAGGTATAAGTGATCATTAGGGATGGACTTTGGAGGAGAGCTTTGGGGATTTACTAACAGTTTGGATGGAGGGATGGGTAGGGTGAGCAAAGAGAGAAATGGAGTATTATTGTTTCTCTTTAACAAGTGAGGGGTCTAACGTTCAGAGAGGGTAAGTGAATCATCCAAAGCCTCTCAGCCAGGAAGTGGTAGAGCTCAGATGTGAACGAAGATGCTCTTATGTCCAAACGCAGTATTTCCATCATCCAAGGGACCGCCATCTTCCACAGGAACCTGCAAGCGGTACCTCTGTGTTTTGGATGTCATCAGGTGACTTGAACAACACAGTTTATTACTCTTTCCCTGAATGAAGGAGCTTTAAAACTAAACATACTTGTGGGAATCGGGTGCTCTTACCTTCCTGAAAGTCATCACTGGGCTCAGTCTTTATCTGCTTGGCTTTTATCTATTTTGTCAGGTTATCTTGGGTGCTCAGGGCATAGGGTACTGGTCACAGGGTTAGTCCTGAAAGTCCTGCACCCACTTGATCTGCACCGTGGGGCCACTTAGGCAGAAGATCTTGTGCATCCTTGGATGAGGAGGGCCTAACACAGTACCTGGTACACAGTAGGTACAGTCATTGCTAAGTGAATGAATGAATAATAAGACAGGATAAGGCAGTGTTAGAATACAGACTTGGGATTCAAGCAAACCTAGACTCAAATCCTAGGAACGATTCAGTCCTTTGTGACCTTGCTCAAGCTAATATCTAAGCTTCTATTTCCTTGCCTCTAAAATAGAGATGATAAGGCAGAGCCCAGTGGCTCATGCCTGTAAACCCAACACTTTGGGAGGCCAAGGCGGCAGGATCACTCGAGACCAGCAGTTCCTGACCAGCTTGGGCAACAGTGAGACCCCATCTCTACCAAGAAAAGAAAAAAAATTTTTTTTTTTTACATTAACTGGGCTTGGTAGCACACACCTGTAGTCCCTAAGCTACTCAAGAGGCTAAGGCAGAAAGATCACTTGAGCCCAGGGGGTTGAGGCTGTAGTGAGCCATGGTCATGCCCACTGCACTCCAGCCTGGGTGACACAGTGAGACCCGGTCTCAAAAAATAATAGTAATAAAATAGAGATAATAATCACACACTCTCTTCCTCAGCCAGTGGCCTTTTAAATGAGACATAGTACGGGATCTTGGATATGGAAATTACTCTGCAAATAATTGTATCTTCTTATCTGTAAGTCAGCAGTAGTTTCTTTGTATGCCCAGGACAACCTGTTGTATGTGACATGATCATTGGAGAACATATTTCAGAATAAGAGTGCCATGCCCTGTTCCTGTTAGAAGTGTGAAGCCAGGCTGTTCGAACTTGTCGAAACTTTTCTAATGAAATGTATAATCCTTAAGGTGGTCCACACATCAAGTCCTGTCCCCCTCCCCAGCCCCGTCTTGTACTTTCCTTCCCTTGGCATCCTACACTTCAGTCCAGCAGCCATTCTGCAGTCCCAGCAGGCTGTTCCCTCTACCTGGAAGGCCCTTGTCCCACCTCTGTACCTAACTGACTCCTCCTCAGCCTTCATAACTCAGCTCAAGGGTCCCTTCCCCAACGAAGTTTCCTGACTGCCCTGACCCAGCCACTTGTTTCAGGGCACCAGTACCTTTCCCTTATAGTACTTACCACAGTTGGATTTTTACATCTGATTATGTGATTTTTTTTCCCTAATATCCAGCTCTCCCACTACCCCATAAGCTCCATGAGGGGTGAGACTGTTTTCCTTTTCTCTGTTTTTATTGGAGAGAGGGTGCTATGGTAACTATTGACTCCTCAGTAAATACTGGATTGGATGGGTTGTTGGGTGGGTGGATGTTTGGATGGATGGATAGATGGGTGGATGGATGGATGGATGGATGAAAATGTGAATCCATGGATGGATAAGAGGATGGATGGATGTGTGGATCCACAAATGGATGGGAGGATGGATGGATAGATGGATGGATGGATGGATGGATGGATGGATGCACATATGGATCCATGGATGGATGGGAGGATGGATGGATGGATGGATGGATGGATGGATGGATGGATGGATGGATGGATGGATAGATGCACATATGGATCCATGGATGGATGGGAGGATGGATGCATGCATGGATAAATGCATGGATCCATAGATGTATGGGAGGATGGAGGGATGGATGGATGGATGGATGGATGGATCCATGGATGGATGGGAGGATGGAGGGATGCATGGATGGATTAAGCTAACATATACATATCAGGTGGCCAGGAATAAAAAATTCTTACCAAAAGAGTTCGCACAGTTGAGACATGTATGATGTAGCCCAGGCTGGGTGCTCCTACTGGGGAGCATTGCCAGGCATCTGAAGTAGGATGTCATGTCGGTGCTACTTCCTGAAATCAGAGAGGCTCCTGGGATTGGGGAAGCCATCTTTTACTCTGACCAAAAGCCACCTTGGATGGAAGCATACATTTCAACAAAACATAGAGCTGGGGCTTTTCTGTCTGCCTCAAGAACAGCCTAAAAGCAGAGAATGGAGTCACTTAAAGTGTCAGGCACTGGTGTCAGGATGCTCTCAGGCAGAATCGGCTGTTATGGCTTGGGAGCGGTTGAACTGATATTGGTAGCAGACTCCAGGGGCCATCTAGCGTTTTCACGCTTGATAAATATTACCTAATTATTTAATCCTCTCCATCTCTAGGCAGGTAGACAGAGTTTGATCTTCAAGGCCAACTTAGCAACCCTCCTCTGGCTTTCTTTGCTCACTAGAAAAATCTTCTCTGACATTGGGTTTACTTGTGTGGGCACCATGGTGCTTGTGAACAGCAATCTGGAAATTAATAAAGGCCAACAGCTTCCTTATTCCCAGAGCAGCACACTTCCCCTTTTTCACTGACTAGCCTTCACAGCCTATGAAACATGAGGCTGTGAGACATTGGTGTGCCTCTCATTGGAGCCATAGGAGGTATCCAGCTGGGAGACATCTTCCCCGTTCATCCCACTCATTATTCCTCAAACAAACATGGGTTGGTTGAAGCTGTTTTTCTTCAGGTATCTGTCCAGGAATATGGACAGAATCCTTCTTTCCTAGGGCATAAGAAACAGTCTCATCTCCCTGCCCCTGAAGCCTGAAAATCAGAGAACAACTGTTAAGACCCAGTAGAGGGGGCCCCATGTGGTGTCCTCTTGAGTCAGGCTTTTCTTATTCCTTCTCAGCACAGCCAGTGGTTGTTATGGTTGCTGGCTTCACTCCTGGGCAGCTCTCTTGACTGGTTTTGTGATTCCTAAGCACTGGCTTGGACCGAAATGAGTATCTTGGCTGTCACATTTCAAATCTCTGCCTGTGCTGAGAAGGCGCTGCCTATATGTCTGAGACTAAACGCTGTCAGGTATTATCAAGTGCACAGAGCTATGCAATTCTTTGCTTCCGGGCTGGCACCAGGAAAGGCTTGCCAGAAGAGAAGAGCCTTCTCAGTGAGGAGTGTGCTGACTGTTTAAAACTTGGTTTTCACCCACCAGCTGCAAAGCCCAAGCTCTTCAGAGTGTATGGACCTGTTTGCCAGGGGCAGCCAAGAGACTCAAGTGGCTCAGTCCCTGCCGTGTGCTGAATCGATGATTCCACTTGGGCCCACTCTCGTGCAGTGCCTGCCCATAGCCTGGTCTCTCCATCAACTGACAGGCTCCCTGTTTCCTTCTTGGGTCCCTTTGACCAAGTCTTGGCCTGAGGGCAGTACCCAGGTGTGGGAGGCCCTGAAACCATACCAGATAGGGCCATCCTTACCAAATGATCAGTTGGTTCAGACGCCACATCTGGGGATTGAAATGAGATTGGAACCCAGACATTGGAGTTCATCCTATCACTCCACCCACACTCAGCCAGAACAGAGAACAAGTAAGAGTAGCAAGTGGCCGGGAAGTAGCGGAGATCCAGAGTTAACAGGTAAATGCTGTGCGTGAACCAGGACACTACTTTTAAGCATAGTAGGTACCAAGCCGAGCAGACTACCTGTTTCCAAGAGAAATTATTTTAAGGCTCAGATGGAAAACAAATGAGGGCACCTTAACCATTTGCATCATAATAATCTAGACTCAAGTATTTCTATAAAATCCCAGCTAAAGCCATCTGTGTAGGTCACTGGTTGATTTCTTGACATGGCTGTTGGGATCACTAATAAAAACAGCTCGTGGGATCTTAGATCTTGGATGGTGTTTGGATACCAGTCTTGTGTTGCTAAGGGCAGCTTTAGAACTCTATTTTAGGTGACCCAGTTGTTTCTTCATAGTAAAGGGGACTACAACATTATCTCAGCAGTGGGAAACAGGAGAAAAACATCGTTACGAAAGAAGGACACTGGGCATTTACCCACCCTAACTCCGCAGCCGGGTCTGTGGTTCAGACACTCAGTTGGAGTCCTTCACTAGGGCAAGACCTGGGGAGAAGGTGGAAGGTCAGAAGCACCACGTGGGAAGGATGCTGTGCTCAGTTGAAGTGGGATAGGTCCACTTTGCTCTCTTAGCAGGAAATCACAGCATCATAAAGTTGAAAGGGAGGGAAGGACCCCAAGGTACATGGAATCCAGCCTTCCACCCAGCGTCCAAGATGCACACAGCTGTTACCAAGTGAGGCTGGGAAGATGCATCATCCTGAACTTTGTCACCTCCCTTAGCGCTGAGCTGAACAATGCTCTTTCCTGCACAGGACATGGACACCTCCCATGGCCTTTAGCTCTCAGAGGAAGAGGGATATCATGTAGAAAAAAGAATCCAAGGAGGTACGAGAGGTCAGGGAGAGCATAATGTGGGAAGTCGAAACCAGTGCTTGAACTGGAGAATTGAATTTCTGCCTCTGCTTTCTCAGATACTGCCTATTTCTGTTTTCTGAGCATGTAGCTCTGTTACATGCACAGCAGAGACAGCCAACAGGATAAGAAAGAGTTTTCAAATTTGCTTTCTTCCATGGTAATTGCAACACAGAGCATCTAATACTCATTTGTTTGCTGAGAAACTGAATTGTAATTCAGGGCTTGTTCATGGAAAGAGAGTTGTCATTGTATTGTGTAGAAGAAAAGTCCGCGGGGAACTGGTGGCATCAGTGAAGACACTATGGATTTAAAACTTGAAAGCAGTTGTCCTAGCACTTAGGAGAATCTGGGGGCAACTCTGCACCAGGGTCCCACATCAGAAGAAGGTGGTGGGCTAGCCAGCAAATTCTGGCCTCGGCAGCCAGATCCACCCCGGGATGAACCCCAGCTCCAGTGCTTCCTAGCTTTGAGACAGAATCTTGGGCCACTATCCTCCTCATTCCCTGCTCACCAGCCACGCTACTTTCCTTCCCAGTTGTCTCATCACAGGGCCTTTGTATGCACTTTTTTTTCTGTCTGACATACCCAAGCCTCCTTTTTCCCTCTTTCCTCTATAAACACCTACTCATTGTTCAGATTTCAGTTCAAACTATGCTCAGTAAGTTCTCTAAGCAACTCCCCAAGTTTAGGTCAGGGTTCCTTATTAAACCTTTATACAGAACTACTATAACGTTTTCCGTAAAAAGCATGCAATTATATACGCCTTAGTGCTAGGTGGGTTTAACCATTTTGGTTCCATGGACTCCTTTAGCTTATCTTCTCATATTGATGGTTTTAGATGCTTAAAATAAAATATAATAGATTACAAAGGAAGCCAGTTATCCTCAGATCTTTTCGAAATATCTTTAAAATTGTACTAATTTATCTGCTTCTTGATGAGGGCATTAAATTACAAGATCCAGCCGCAGAGCTAAAAATCATTATAATGTTGAAATAATGAGGAACATGAAGGAAATTTTGAAATGCCACTGAGTCCTGAACACCATAGAGATTGGGGTGCCCTGTCCGCCCAATCAAATATCCAGTATAAATTTTGACTCTCCAAAAAGTTAATACTAAAGCCTTACCAGTAACATACACAGTCGAGTAACACATATTTTGTGTGTAATATGTATTATATGTTGTATTCTCACAATAAAGTAAGCTAGAGGAAAGAAAATGTTATTAAGAATATTATAAGGAAGAGAAAATGTATTTACTGTTCATTAAGTGGGAGTGGATCATAGCAAAGGTCTTCATCCTTGTCATCTTCATGTTGTGTAGGCTGAGGAGGAGAAAGAAGAGGAGGGGTTGGTTGCCCTGTCTCGGGGGTGGAAATTCACTTATAAATTGACCCATGCAGTTCAAACCTGTGTTATTCAAGGGTCACCTCTATTGGTAATCACTGTAATCTAACAGGAATAGCTTTGTGATTTCTTTTGGTGATTATCACACAAGTCTCGTAACACTACTGTAGTTTGTTGCCAACATTTAAAATGTAAGGAAATGCTACATTTTACTTAGAGATTAGTGAAAATAAAAGTGGACTTTTTTGCTGTCTAAGTTCACAGACTTCTGTGAATTCTATCCAGATCGCCTAAGGACACTCAAGTTAAAACCTCTGTTTTAGGGAGATTACGTTGTTGATGTGTGTTCTCCCACTGGGCTGTCATCACCAGGGGCTCAGGACCATGACAACACGTGTTCATCTTTATCCGTAGTTCCTGATCAAGGGCCTGACATATGGCCGGTGCTGAATAAATATCTAATAGTAACTAATTCTTTGTTTGAGATGGAGTCTCACTCTTTTGCCAGGCTGGAGTGCAGTGATGCAATCTTGGCTCCCTGCAACCTCCATCTTCCAGGTTCAAGCAATTCTTCTGCCTCAACCTCTCAAGTAGCTGGGATTACAGGCACCTGCCACTACGCCCGGCTCATTTTTGTATATTTAGTAGAGACGGGGTTTCACCTTGTTAGCCAGGATGGTCTCCATCTCTTGACCTCGTGATCCACCCACCTCGGCCTCCCAAAGTGCTGGGATTACAGGCATGAGCCACCATGCCCGGCCAACAGTAACTATTTCTTAAAGTACGTTTGCTATATGTCAGTCCACATGCATTTGTGCATTTCATGCATTTATCCCAGAAGCTTTTACCCAAGCTTTATCCAAGGCCACACAGCTGGTTTGTCTAAAACCAAAGCAGTCTGACCCTAAAGTAAGCAAGTGAATGAATGACCCTCTTAGATCTAGGTCTCTAAAACAAGGGTAATGATAGAGCCAGCAGCCCCACAGAATTACTGTGAGGATTTGATGACATAATCTGTGAAATGTACTAACAGTCCAGAGCAGGGCTTATCAGATAGGACTTGTTACTATTAATATGTCAGTACAGAATGGCACAGAATAGGCTGGGTGTGGTGTTCACACCTATAATCCCAACACTTTGGGAGGCTGAGGTGGGTGGATCACTTGAGGTCAGGAGTTTGAGACCAGCCTGGCTAGCATGGCAAAACCCTGTCTCTACTAAAGATACCAAAATTATCCAGGCGTGGTGGTGGGTACCTGTAATCCCAGCTACTTGGGAGGCTGAGGCATGAGAATTGCTTGAATCCAGGAGGCAGAGGCTGCAGTAAGCCGAGATCACACCACTGCACTCCAGCCTAGGCGACAGACCGAGACTCGTCTCAATTTAAAAGAAAAACGAATGGCACAGAATAAAGGCCTTGGTGGGTGGGCACCCTAGCAGCAATCTGTGTATCTCCAGCATCCTGTCACGCCTTGAAGGACCATGAGCTCCCTATGTGTTTCCGATGGGGGAAGAGGCAATTTCTGTGTCCAGTTTTAGAGAGACCCGAAGGAGTTGGAGGCTGCTCTGGAAATTGTCAAGAGACCCCACATTCTCATTTGTCATTGAGAACTGAGAAGGGACTGGGGGTGGAGAAGGATGAAGGAGAAGGGAACGGGAAGGAAGCTTTTTACCTGCTGGGACAGCTTTCCCCTTTTAAGCTCTTGGAGTAGTGCTCCCGACATCTTTATTAGCATCTTGAAGATAGGAAAACAGTTACGGGATGCGTATGGGGCAAGTACGTACATGACTGTTCCATGGAGTCCCCTGTCAACTCTGGTTCAGACTCAGGCAGATTGGGTTTCAGTTCTCCATTCTCTTCTCACTCTGCTTCCTTGGCCCAGCCCAAGGTCAGAGAGACCAAAGCCCAGTGTTGTCATCTTTCATGGGGAGAATGGGGCCCAGCTCTCGGATTCGGTTATGCGTTGTGTGCAGGGGATGATCTGAGATGAATGCACAGAGCCAGGCCCAGGGCATGTGCGTGGCAGCCACAGCTCCAGCTAGAAATGATTCAGATGGAAATGCACATTACACTGGAGCTGGGGTCCTGCTTTGATTCCATCGTTCCCAGTTCCTTCCTCCGTGTGGTTTGTCCGTCTTGAGCTCTTGGGCAGGGATGGGGGAGGCAACACCCCAAGCACCAAGATTCCAGGTTTGAAGTCCTACTCGGGCTGCTGAGGAGGATTCTGTGTTTACCCAGACCTCTTTGATACAGCCCTTCAAAAAGAGAATCACTCCCTGAGGCCATTTCTCTGGAAATTTCCCTTGAAGGATTCCATATTTGAAGGTGATAAAGAAATGACAGGCATTTAAGCAGTCCAAGGCAAGGCTTGGGCTCTTTTCCTCCTGACTGGTTCCCTCCTGCTTTTAAGAGGAGATGCTTCCTGCTCTTTCTCCCCGCCAGGGCCAGGCAGTCCCCAAGGAACAGGCATCTCCCCCACGGTCCTCTGCTGGCTTAAGCCAAGCTGTTCCCTCTGACACCGCCCCTGTGTGGCATATGATGTCGTAACACCTCCCACCCAGGAAGCAGCAGTTTCATCTGTGTTGACAGGCGCTGTGAAATAGTGAATCTGCACCAAATTGCTTTGAGTAGTGCTGTCTCTTTGACTCCTGATCAATATTTTGCCAGTTGCGTCGGGTGTGAAACTCCGAGGGGGCAGGTGCTGGAAGAAGGCCCCTGGAGGAACCTTTAACTCCAGATAGTTTAAGGCACTTGGAAATTACACTGACTTTCAGACAGAGCATATCACATTAGTTTATCTAAAGCCCCAAATGAAGAGGATGGGGTGGGGGAGTGGAGCCTACTATTTACTTGCGGAACCACTGAGAAAATATCCTTGACATTGATTTAGAATCAGAGGACCTTGGGTGCTCTGCTAGAAGCCTCTTCATTACTTAAGGAAGCCTGGGATCATAATTAAAGGTTCAGAGTGAAGGCAGAAATTCTCAGAGCTGGTAAGGAGCAGCACCTAGATGCCTGTGAGAAGCAATCAGACCCCAGTGGGAACATAATCAGGCCCCTGAGAGGGGAAAGGCTGTCGTCAGGAGGCCTCACAGGGGATATTTGTTTAGAGATCTGGGTGTGGCACCTCCCGCATGGTTAAAAGGCTTTAATTTTGTGCAAAAGGACGTATCAAGAGGTCTATCAGACTTCCCTTTGTTAGGTGCGGTTTACAAGGACCATTGAGAAGAGATAGAAAAGTACAAGTATTGGGCATCTGTGGTGTGCCCTCAAGAGTGCTCCTGGTGTTCATTTTAGACCAGTAGAAAACTCACCTCACCTTGGGGGCCAGAGAGCTGCCAGGGAAGTGGGCTGAGCAGAGGCAATGGGGAGTGGTGGGGACTGTGGCAAAAAAAGAAAAAGATTGAGTACACACTCCCGTCTAAAGGAAATGATTGCTCTCCTGCTCTAGCTCACCACTGCTACGTGTGGATGCAGGTGTAATTTTAAAGCCCCTATTTCTATGTAAAATACACCATTTTTTATTAACACTGTGTGGGCCATAGAGTGTGTCCGTTGGGCCTGAGGCCCACAACTTTGGGTTTATCCACAGTGTTCCCTCGTAATCCTCACTGCAACCTTATGAGAAACATAATTGCTAGACCCTAGTCACCCATTTTATAGATGCGGACACAGGATTTGCATGGGTCTGGCTCCAAAGCCCACACTTTCTATTATACCAGCTCTTCCAAATTGATCTATAAAATTCTGTCTTGCTGCATTTGCCTGTTTCCTATTTGGACTTTTGAGGGAGGTGTTGTTTGAAAGAAGGGTTTCCATCACTTAAAGAGCAAGCAGAACTTTGGAAGCACAAGGCACAGTGGCATCTGCCTGCTCGCTTGCCTGAGTTCTTTGACGGGTGTCTGGTACTATCATTGCCCCTGTCGCCAAGCATAGGTGGTTTTTGTTCCCTCTGTAGACTGAATGCTTTTCTTATTAGCAGAAGGCATGAGTTAAAGACCAGAGACGAGATCCTCAACACATTTGAGGCTCCTGGCAGTGACCCCAGGAATGAATTGTGTGGCACTGATTTTGTACATGGAATCCTCTTCAATGGAGGACGCTCAAAACAGCGTCCCTCATTCCGTCAGAGAAACGCGAGCCCCTGCCAAGGGTACCAGTGATAAGGAGCTTGGTCCCTGGCCGGGAGATTCTTGCAGCTCAGTCAGAGGGACACAGAGGCGGGTAGATGGTGAGGACAGACGGTGATGGGCACACAGGGTGAGGAGGGAAGCAGTGAGAGTGGAGGAGGACACGGGTGGCCCATCGGCCTCAGAGGGGAAGCAGGGTGTTGAAGCTGGATTTTTTTCTTTTCCTTTATTTTATTTTATTTTTTTTTTTTTGAGCTAGGGTCTTACTCGGTCACCCAGGCTGGAGCACAGTGGTATAATCAAAGCTGACGGCAACCTCCACTTCCTGGGTTAAAGTGATCTTCCCACCTTAGCCTCCTGAGTAGCTGGGACTATAGGTGTGCGCCACCACACCTGGCTAATTTTTGCATTTTTTTCTAGAGCCGAGGTTTCACTATGTTGTCCAGGTTGCTCTCGAACTCCTGGCCTCAAGCGATCCACCCACCATGGCCTCCCAAAGCGTTAGGATTACAGGCGTGAGCCACCACGCCCGGCCTTGAAGCTGGATCTTTAAGGGGGCTGGGGTGGGGGCTGGCCTGAGATGAGTCCATGAAGAGGAAGATGGCAAGCCATGAGGCTGACGATGTGGAAGGGGAACATGTCACATAGGACCTGTGGACCACGGGAAAGACTGAGGATGTTATTCCATGTACAACCAACTTTCTGTTCATTCAGCAAATATTGATTGAGAGCCCACTATGTGCCAAGTACTGTCTTAGATGCAAGGTAATGAACCAGACAAGACAGAAAAGGCACCAGCCTTGTGGAGCTTCCATCTAGTGGGGGAGATAGATAATTACAGATCGTCAATGAAGTCAATAATACAACTCCACATACTAGTAAGTGCTGGGAAGAATCTAAGCTCCGTGAAGGAGCAGGCCTGTCAGCCTGTGCTGAGGGGCAGAATTCAGTGCCAAAAATACAGTGCAGGTGATAATTGTGTTTCAAAAAAAGGCTTGGCCTCTGCTTACCGTCTCAATCCGGGATCAGCACTGATCCATGGGCTGAAACTTACTCCCCACCACCTTTTGTGTAACCATGAGCTAAGAATGGTTTCTATATTTTTAAACAGTTGGAGAAAAATCAAAAGAATATTTTGCAACACATGAAAATCCTATGAAATTGAACTTGTGTCCGTAAAGTTTCACTGGAGCACAGCTACACTCATTCATGTTTACATATTACCTGTGCTGCTCTGTGCTTCAAAGGCGGAATCAGTAGTGGCTACGAGAGACCATGTGGCCTGCAAAGCTGAAAATATTTACTATCTGGCCCTTTACAGAAAAAAAATTGCCATCCTGTATTCTAGGCCCTCCTAGTACTCTGCAAATGCCTCCTCCAAATTTGGCCCAGTATAGCTAGAAAAAGCCACTACCCACGATGGGGGGTAGAGAGCAGAAGAGACATCTCTCATCAGACTGCTCTTCCTATAGCTCCTCAGCCTGCAAAGCCCTGGCCTCGTGCTCCTCCTCTCATGTGTAATCAGGGACAAGCATGGATCTTTGGAGGCCATTACGTTACAGAATTCCCTTCCTGGCAGGTGATCCCATTAGAGTGAGGCCAGATCTACCTCCTTGAGAGCTTAACTCAGTCTTTTTTAATACATTGAGACAGTGAGATTCTGTACCATCATTCAAGACCATGACACTAAGCTCTAGTTATTGACGAGGAAATATACCCATGAGTTATTGCGTAAAACACAACAACAAAAAATTCTAGGGCCAGGCATGGTGGCTCACGTCTGTAATTCCAGTACTTTGGGAGGCCAAAGAGGTAGGATCACTTGAGCCCAGAAGTTCAAGACCAGCATGGGCAACATAGTGAGACCCTGTCTCTATTTTAAAAATTTAAAATTAGCCAAGTGTAGTGGTACGCACCTGTAGTCCTAGCTACTTAGGAGGCTGAGGTGGGAGGATCACTTGAGCCCAGGAGGTTGAAGCTGCATTGAGCCATGATCCAGCCACTGCACTCCAGCCTGGGTGACAGAGTGAGACCCCACCTCAAAACAAAACCAAACATTCCATTCTAGTGTCATCCACATCTTATTCTATTTCCATCAAATTGTGCATCTGTACTTTCACATGTATATAAAGAGAAAACTGCATGCTGGAGTCCCAGAATGTTCACAGTTGTTTTCTCTGGGCGCTGAGATTTGGGGTGAGTTTTTTTCTTCTAATTTTCTTTTTACTTTCTTGTAATACTTGGGTTCCTTTTTAAAAAATATTAACATGAATCATCTTAAATGCACACAGAAAAACCTATCTATTTTAATTTCAAAAAATAAGAAGAATGGTTGCATCTGTATGTGGGTGACAGAATTATTTATGGGGGTATGATGTAACTGCCAGAGAGGGATGCTTCCCCATACAGCGTTCATTGCTATTTGGAGCAGGGGAATGAATGGTTTCAGAATAAGGAAGATAAATAAGAACATGGTGGGAGGTGAGAAAAGATAGAGAAGTTAGGAAATCTGACATGGTCATCATTATGTGATATAGAAGCTTCCCAATATGTACATCTCGGTTCATTATTAGTATTTGGAACGCTCGAGGTGTAGCTATTTCCTGATCTTTCCCCCGCCTCCTCCATGTTCTGTTTTGGAAAACTATGAAGCCACTTAGAAGCCGGAGTATTTAAAAACAGTAGGTTGGCGCCACCTAGTGCCCACGTTCTGTCACTCCACCGTCACGTCTCCATGGAAGCCTCCCTTCAGATTCTTTGTTTGATGTCCCTGCTCTGGTGGCATTTGCGCAGCAGACAGCCTGATGCCTCCCAGGGGTTCTGCGGGGCAGTGGGAATGCCTCACTAATTTATCCCTCCCTCTCTCCATCCCTCCCTCCCTTCCGTCTCTGTCGCACAAAGTGAACCTCACCGACTGAACTGGGGTTTGGCAGTTGAAGAGTAAAAGGTGGCCTCCCTGTCAAAACCAGTCTACTTTTCTCCACCTGCCAGGTCCTCAAAGCTGGGCTGTGCATCTCTGGCAGGAAAGCCATCTTGTTCCCCAGGGCTGCCTTGGGTTTCGGGCTCTTGAGTAGGAAATACGGGAGTCTGGCTCCTGGGGGGCTGCAGGGCATGTGGGTGGTCTTTGGAAGATGCCAGCGGGTCAGAACCAAGCTGGCCTGTCTCTGCCAGCACGCCCACTTACTTCTTACCCGGTTCCTGCACCGAAACCAGAAGGTCCTCCTCACTCTCCCCTGCCCTCCTTACCCGGCACGTCACCAGGCCTCTGCGTTTTACCTCCTAACTGTAAGCTCTAGAACCTGCCATTCCTCCCTGGTCTTCCAGCAATTGGCCATTGCCACCCCTCCTCACAGGCCCCCTCCTCCACACTTGGCTTCTCTGGGGCCTTCTACACTCAGCTGAAGCTCAGGGGATCTTTGTAAAGCACCAACCTGATTGCGTCATTCTGGGGCTCAGTTCTTTCCAGGGGCGTCCAAGGACTCGTGGGAGAAAAGGCCAGAGTTCAAATCTGACCCCAAGGCTTCTCACTGCAGCTACGCCTGCGCCCTGCCTGCCTGTCTTCTCCGTGCCTTGCTCCAGCCCCTCATACCTTCCCTCTGGGTCCCTTTACAGCTCCCACCCCCTTCATCTCGATAAAATCTCAGCCCTCAGTTACATGAACCTTCCTCAAGGCCGTCTTCCCTGGGTGCCAAAGCCTGAGCCACCTCTTCCTCTCCCTCCTCTCCCTCCATCCTGTCCTGGCGTGCAGTAACGGCTCTGTGCGTGGGATTCTTTGGTGAGCCTCCATCTCCTAGAGTGGAGGTTCTCAGCCGAAGGTGATTGGCTCCCTCAAGCAACCTTTGGCAATACCTGGAGACATTTTTGGTTGTCACAAGTTGAGGACGGGGAGCAGGGCTACTGGCATCTAGCAGGTGGAGGCCAGGGATGCTGCTATACAATATACAGGACAGCCCCCAAGAGCAAGGCATTGTCTGGCTCAAGAGGTCATGGATGCTGAGGGTGAGAACCCCTGCCCTGGACCATCAGCTTCATGAAGGCAGGGAGCATGGCCACAGGGGTCTGGACACCCCTGAGAAAGCACACATTTCCGGCTGACTGGATTGGACCTGTTGAGCATTTGTATAACTCATTCGGACCTGTCAAGGTCTCAACACTTTCATAGGTTTGTCTGTAAATAGATTTAGATCCACCGTGTCCCTTAAACCTCTCAGCCCCAAGGAATAAGAAGATGAATGAGCCTGACTTTTCCTTACACCCCATGTCAGGATAATTACACGGGGTTCTGCTGTTCCAGAGAAAGTCATCCTTGTGTTATGTGACTTTGCTTTAAAATTATTTAAAGTCTCATTTTAAATTTATTTATTTGCACTCGGACCTGCTTACAATAAGGTTTCGTCTACAGTTTTAGTTAGTGCACTCTACCGGTCCAGTAGCCTGGCTTCTTCTAAACGTCCATCATGAAGAAAAATAGGCTGATGACCATGAGGCTGAAGTCGGGGGACACAGTGATCAAGGATCTTTTGGAGACAGCGGGGGAAATTTGAATATGGACTATATATGAGACAATAGTATTGAATTCATGTTTAGTTTCTTTGATAGAAACTGTTATTAGGGTTACATAGGAAAGTGTCCTCAATCTTGGGAGATGCAGGACAGGGTACCTAGGGGAGAAGCGTCAGAAAGCTGCAGTGTTTACTGGCCTAGCAGAAAAACAGCTCTGATTGTGTGTGCGCGTGTGCATCTGTGTCCCGTGCACGTGTGTGTGTGCTTGTGTGCATCTGTGTCCCATGCATGTGTGTGTGCATCTGTGTCCTGTGCATGTGCGTGTGTGCATCTGTGTCCCGTGCACGTGTGTGTGCTTGTGTGCATCTGTGTCCCATGCATGTGTGTGTGTGCATGTGTCCCGTGCACGTGTGTGTGTGCATCTGTGTCCCATGCATGCGCGTGTCCGTGTGTGCATCTGTGTCCCGTGCACGTGTGTGTGCATCTGTGTCCCATGCACGTGTGTGTGCGTGCATGTGCATCTGTGTCCCATGCATGTGTGTGTGTGCATCTGTGTCCCGTGCACGTGTGTGTGTGCATGTGCATCTGTGTCCCGAGCATGTGTGTGTGTGTGTGTGTGTGTGAACAATGTTCTCCCCCTCTCTACACACACAATGTTAAGAGGACGCAGGAGAAGGGAGCATGGGTGCTTCCTGTATTACTCTTTCAACTTTTTGAGGCTGTAGTCCTTAGGGGCATGGATTGAATGGTGCATCGTTCTGAAAGCTCCCTGAGCTGAGCCCTGTGTATCTTCAGTTTGCAGCTCTCCACCCATCCACATGAAGGTGCAGCCTCTGAACCAGACAGCTCTGCAGGTGTCCTGGAGCCAGCCGGAGACCATCTACCACCCACCCATCATGAACTACATGATCTCCTACAGCTGGACCAAGAATGAGGATGAGAAGGAGAAGACGTTTACAAAGGACAGCGACAAAGACTTGGTATGAAGCCCCTGCTCTGATTCAGGGTACATGCTGCAGAGAGGGACTCCTGCTGCAGGTCTCTGCCAGGCACTGCACAGTGTGCCAGCTCTGTGTCATCTGTCCTCACGCTGTCTGGTGAACATGGGCACTGCCATTGCTGCGCTGCTCAAGAGTGCCAGGGAGGACAGTAGATGGAGACTGCCTAGGCGCCATCCTGACCTTACACTTAACAGCTATGCAACCCAGAGAGCCGGTTCATTTCTTTAGATTGGTTCCTTTGAAACTGACTGCTTTTTCTTTCATTATTAACAAACAGCCTCAATTAGGCCCTTCTCATCTCATGGGATTATCATAAATACTAAATGAGCTATGCAAGTATTCAACAGGTCCTATATAACTATGTAAATATTAACTGTTATTTATTACAATCATTCTCCTCTTCCTCTTCCCCTACTAAAGCTACTGCTGCTAATGTCACCACCACCACTGTCCACAGTCGCTGCCACTTCCCTTTGTCACGTTTGTTCTGCCTTACACATTTCCAATACCTGCCAAAGCCGTACAGCTGTGTAATATCTTATCTCTTTTCTCAGATACTCAAATACTATGCTATCTGACCTCACTTTGGGCTTCACGTGCCTAATTCAACGTCTCCTCTTAAAATTTACATAAATGTTTAGTGTCCAACACACAAGCCCCTTCAGAACAGATGTTTTTAGAAGCCATCTCATTCCTATAAAAGCAAACTCTCCACAACTACTGTCTTACTGTCTTTTTTTTGTTTTTTTGAGACAGAGTCTCGCTCTGTCGCCCAGGCTGGAGTGCAGTGGCGCAATCTCAGCTCACTGCAAGCTCCGCCTCCCGGGTTCATGCCATTCTCCTGCCTCAGCCTCCCAGGTAGCTGGGACTACAGGCGCCCACCACCACGCCCGGCTAATTTTTTTGTATTTTTAGTAGAGACAGGGTTTCACCGTGTTAGCCAGGATGGTCTCCATCTCCTGACCTCATGATCTGCCCGCCTCGGCCTCCCAAAGTGCTGGGATTACAGGCGTGAGCCACCACGCCCAGCCCACAACTTCTGTCTTTAAGTCTTTGCCTAAAAACTCAAAGTGACACATTTGGTTTGAAAGCCTTGCGTTTATTGTTAATCAAAAGAAGGCTCTGGAATAATGAAACCCGTAATTGTATATGCACATGAAAAATGCAATAGCACCAAGTGGGATTCTTAATGACTGTTATCACTTTTTTTCTCCAATACAGAGTCCTCCGGGCCCATTCAATCAGTTATAGAATAATACTTTTCATATTTCTTTAGATGAAGATTCTTTTACTTCATTTCCATTTATATTTTCAATTTCCCCACTAGACATTGTTATCTGGGTCACATTAGGGAATGATGAGCTTCATGAAATCAGAGAGGAATCTATTGAAAGGCACCCAAGGTTATGATGTATTTTAACCTTTCCCTTGTCACAACTGGAAGTCCATAAGGGATTTTTCTCTTTCTGAAGTGAAGATGGCTTGCATTAATCAGCAGAAACCATCTAGGCGCTTATGCAGTTTCTGGTTCTAAGTGGAAAATAATTAAACATGCAAAGATGAATAGATACCGTCTTGGAGTGAATTCTAATAAATCCCTGCATAGATGGAGTGAAGATTTCACTCTGAACAGAAGATGAGGTCAGAGGTTTAGAGAATGAAGCATAAATTAGTTTCAGAGAAAGAGAGAGATGTGGAGAAAAACATGCATTGACAGCAACTTCTTGTAAGAATTTCTAGGGCTGGTTATGTTCTTTGGGGACACAGAAAATTAATTTTTCTAATTCCTCAATGAGTGAAGAGTGCTGACTTAGTGGCAACAAAGCTATTCTCTAACTCATGGTTATTTTGGCCCAGAAACCTGGAAGTAATACATTTCATTTGAGCAGCATTTTCTAGTGCACATCCGCCTTCCACATCTTCACCACAAACCCGTGGGCAGGTGTTACTGCCCACCTTTTCCAAACGAGATCAGTGAGGCTTAAAGTTAAATAACACGGCCCTAGCCTACCCCTCTCACTAGGAAGCTGCTTTTAAGGCAACAGCAGCAGGTGTGGCCACAATAACATTTTAATACCAGTTCAGAGGTTTTCAGTAGCTGCGTCGGGAAAACCCACTCCCAACTGGTGGTTAAGCTCACAGAGCTGCCTCTATACTTGGCCCAGAACACATGCTTTGATGATAAGACAACTCATCTATTAGGAAGAGTCTTTGAAAATCAGTTGCTTTTGTTGTTTGTTTCTTTAGGAAGCAAGTGCTGCCTGCTTTTTAGGTAGTTTCCATTTTCTCATTTTTAAAGGCTGTCAGAATGAAACTGTGAGGAAGAGGGACCTGGATTTGGCTAATATTTGACCAGAGATTGGCAAAATTTTTCTGGAAAGGGCCACATAGTAAATATCTGAGGCTTTACAGGTCATGCAGTCTCTGGCATAACTACTCAACTCTGCCATTGTAGAGTGGAGGGAGCCATAGACCTACCTAAACAAATGGCCATGGCTGTGTGCCAATAAAACTTTACTGATAAAAACAGACAGTGGGCCACAGCTTGCCAACACCCCTATGTTAGCCAAGTGGCATTCTTTCTGTTGCTTGGTGTGGTCTACCTCTGAGCAAGGTTTGCTGGGCCTCTGTTGTATAATTCTCACAAGTACCTATGAAGTAGCTCTTCCTCTCACCATTTTACAGAAGATAGCAGAGGCTGAAAGAACTGACTCAGAACCCCACAGCTTGTGAGTGATATGAGGAGACCATGTCCTCTGCCTTTTAGCCTGGTGTTCTTCCTTGCATCATGCCCCATACTCTGCGTAATAAAAATACAGCGAGGCCTTTAAACTGTAAAGAAACAGACCTGGGCATGCAGGGTGGCTCACGCCTGTAATCCCAGCACTTTGAGAGGCTGAAGCGGGCAGATGATCTGAGGTCAGGAGTTCGAGACCAGCCTGGCCAACATGGCGAAACCCCGTCTCTACTAAAAATACAAAAAAAAAAAATTAGCTGGGCTTGGTGGCGGGCTCCTGTAATCCCAGCTACTCGGAGAGGCTGAGGCAGGGGAATGGCGTGAACCCGGGAGGCGGAGTTTGCAGTGAGCCGAGATTGCGCCACTGCACTCCAGCCTGGGTGACAGAGCGAGACTCCGTCTCAAAAAAAGAGAGAATCACTTGAACCTGGGAGATGGAAGTTGCAGTGAGCTGAGATTTTGCCATTGAACTCCAGCCTAGGTTACAGAGTGAGACTTCATCTCAATAAAAAAAAATAATAATAATGTTACTCAATCCCGTGTCCTGAACATTTCGATGCTGAAAACAGGTTCCCAGGGAAGTTCATAAAAATAGATTCCCAGGCAGGGTCCAAGCAGTCTTTCCTTCCAAAGTGAGCCTTTGGTCAGCAGGGAAGCATCACGTCTGTCAGGCTTTGTCACGGCACTCAGGTTTGGCTTTAGAATGCAAAGTGTGCCCTGGCCTTCAAAACTAACTCACTGCCTTTTCCTTCTTTATCTACAGAAAGCCACCATTAGCCACGTCTCACCCGATAGCCTTTACCTGTTCCGAGTCCAGGCCGTGTGTCGGAACGACATGCGCAGCGACTTCAGCCAGACGATGCTGTTTCAAGGTGAGGCTGTGGCTTCCCCTGCTGTGGCCTGGGGCGCCCGAGACTCCCTCCCAATGTTTTCTGCTTCTTCCTGCTCAGGTGCTGGGGAAGAATACAACAAGCCTGGCCGGAGAAGTGTAGGGTTTTAAAACCTATGTGGAGCCGGGCGCGGTGGCTCACGCCTGTAATCCCAGCACTTTGGGAGGCCGAGGCGGGCGGATCACGAGGTCAGGAGATCGAGACCACGGTGAAACCCCGTCTCTACTAAAAATACAAAAAAAAAATTAGCCGGGCGCGGTGGCGGGCGCCTGTAGTCCCAGCTGCTCCGGAGGCTGAGGCAGGAGAATGGCCTGAACCCGGGAGGCGGAGCTTGCAGTGAGCCGAGGTTGCGCCACTGCACTCCAGCCTGGGCGACAGAGCGAGACTCCGTCTCAAAAAAAAAAAACCTATGTGGAAAGCCCTAGTAATTTAGGTCTTCTAGGTTGGAGGTTTTATAGGCAGAAGAGGGGAGAAGAAACAAAGCATTTTTGATTGTTTGTTTTATTGTTATTTTCCAACTGTGGGGAACCAAGTACTCGGGCCTTTTTCTTGGTCACTGTCCAGTGCTGTGTCACAAAATCACTTCCAAGTTGTACCGTCGAACATCCTCTTTGTCGTTCTAACGTGATTCAGTTAGCTGTTCTCTCAAAAACTGCAGCCCAAAGCAGCTACACCTCACCCTTCCGACTTGCGAGCCACACAAACAAGCCCCTGCGTGCAGGATCCTTGAGATTCCTGGATCTAGATAGATGGTCCTGATGACTTAGGTACTAATAGAAAGGTCCAGGGCCAGAACTAGGGTGAAGCAAGTGGGACATTTGCCTTCGCTCAAAATTTTAAGGGGCACCAAAAAATTGAGTGACCAAGAGACATAACATTCTAATGGAATTTTGGTTTGTTTGTTTGTTTGTTTTGAGATGGAGTCTTGCTCTATTGCCCAGGCTGGAGTGCGGCGGCACGGTCTCGGCTCACTGCACTCCAGGCTGGGCAACAAGAGTGAAACTCCATCTCGAAGAAATGAAAATATAATAAAATAAATACAAAATAAAAATAAAAGCAAAATTGATGTAAAAATCTCATGAATAAAATATCTGAATTTTAAGTAGAGATAGATACACTCTGTCTTACTCGCCCCAACCTAATCCCAGTCCTGGTTCCAGGATTATTTAGGCAGCTATGGGCTGTAGCCATGGGCTGTAGTTTGCTGATTTGGTTTGATGACAGGCCTTAAGACCAGCATGGAAGTAGGGACCAGGGTGCTGGACTCTGCTCTGCCAGCCTGAGGTCCTCTTGGATCAGGTCCTTGGCTTCTCGGGTCCTCAGTTTTCCCTGAGGGAAACTTATCTGTCAAATAAGAAAACCACACCAGGTTAACCAGGCCAGTGGTGAACCCTTTTTGAGTTACGGATCTCATGAAGGTTTGGACATTTTCCCTACAAAGTGCTAGAATTTTGCACACAACTTTGGGGATCCAGTCAGGCATGTGAGTTGTGGACCAGCAGCAGCAGCAACAGCAAGAGCTCCTGGAAGACTCATTGAGAAGTGCACGTTCACAGGCCCCTCCCAGACCAGCTGCATCAGAATCTTACCTGGGGCTGGGGGGCTTTATCCAGGAATCT
The DNA here is from genome assembly GCF_006542625.1 of Nomascus leucogenys. Classification (NCBI taxonomy): domain Eukaryota; kingdom Metazoa; phylum Chordata; class Mammalia; order Primates; family Hylobatidae; genus Nomascus; species Nomascus leucogenys. The sequence goes on along the minus strand of NC_044401.1, from coordinate 78,352,917 downwards.
GAGCTTTCACAAGTTGGCCCTGATGGCCCTGGGAACTGGCAGGCACCGTAAGGGGTTCTGGAGTGAGGACCTCTGGTCTGAGTCCCGGCTGCCTCTTAGAAGCTGCGCAACTTTGAGAATGTTTCTTAACAGCTTGAAACTGTAGTTTCCCAATCCAAAAAGTGGCAGTATCCATAGAACCTACCCCACGGGGTCTTTGTAGAATGATGCGGGGTAATGGATGGTGAGTCATTCACATAGTGCTAGTTACTGGCGCTGTGTATAAATCCCCCCCTTAGCATTAGTATATAAAAATAATAAATAATAAACCTAGGATTAGAAGCCCTCCAGCCCAGATTTCCTCCAAGGATCCCCTCTGGCTTGAACATTTTCCATTTAGTATTTAAATATTCTTTGCTAACGTTCACATTGATCTCATCCTTCCATTTAAACTAATGGAAATGAGCATAGCTGCATTTTTTTCATAAATAAATCATGCTCCCTGTGCCCACCTTTACTGTGAACATATTGGTCTCTTTCCCTGTGTCGAGGAAGGACTGCAGGGCGAGGCCAGGTCTGTGCTGGCCTAGGGGAGAAAGAAGGAAGGCAGACTGGGAGCTTGCTGAGGCCGGGGCCTTGGAGCTTCGGACACATAAATCATGATTAGGCCTCCCATGTGCTCCGTCCAAGAGCCTAGAATCTGCAGAACTGCCTTACCTGATTAATAGACCCAGAGCTCCCTGGCTTCTGCATGGACTTTGAAAAATTAAATGTTTATAATATAATGTAATTCAAAAAGGCCCTGTCAGCTAATAAGTTCAAAGCATGGAATAGTTTAAATGTCTGATCGTGATGACTTGCTGAAAGTGGCCAGTGTCTCCTTGTCTACAGACTTTCTTTCTTCAGAGGTGGACATGAGTTTACTCATTACGTATATTGGCGTTTATCCCTCCATGTTGATAAGGGGGCAAGTTTTAAAATGGAAAGAAAAAAGGTATCTCCTTTTTCAGAATAATTAGGTTTCTCAATAATAAATTTAATCTGGCTTGGGAGCATCAGGAAGCCACATGGAATATTTACCATATTATAGTAAATATAACACTATTTAGGTTATATGTAACATCATAATAAATATGTTTACCTTACTGTGGAAAATATAACAATAATATAACGATAATAATAGCAAGCAATATTTGTAGAGTGGCTCACAGTGACAGAGCATTTTTACATAAATTATTTCATTTGAACCTCACTTTATGGCAGCTGGTGCAGTAGGGGTTATTTTACAAACAGGGAAATGATGGCTCGGGTGCAGGTGACTGCAGAAAAACTCTGCTACTAAGCTGAGTTGGGTTTTTTTATTGCAAAGCCTAATCAGCAACACACAGCAATGGCCCACCCCAAAGAGTAAAAATTACCAAATACCTGCAGTCTTCAACAAAAGGATGAAATTATTGATGAGATATTCAAAGCCTTTTTGCAGTTCTCAACAGTCATGGAAAATGGGAGTTTATAAGCTTCTTCTTTGAGCCACAGACCCATCCGTGGCAAAGCCCCTGGATCCTCTCTCAGAATGGTTTTAGATAAATAAGTGAAATACATAGGAAAGTACCCAATTATATTCAATACAGTTGTCAAAATATTTTAAACACATTTGGGATATAATAATATATGTGCTTTTTAAAATTAAGGTATTAAATGACAAGTGGTTGGTCTGTTAGCTCCAGTGATTTTTGAGTAGTGATGAACATCAATGATATTCCACAATAGCTGCAACAACTCTAAGGCAGTAAGAAAATATCTGAGATTTCAATCAGAGACAAAGCTGCAGGTCCTGCGAATGCAGTTGGGATTGGTTGCCTACATACATAGTGGAAAAAAGGGCACCATTGCAGTGAGAGCTTAGAAAAACCCCATTAGGTCCATTGACCCTAGGTAAACACTCCTGATCTGAAAGGTCCTGTAGAAGCTTCTAGTCACTAGGGCTATCAGTGACCCGAGTGGATATTGACCCCAGTGGAGATTGTTCAAGACCAGTGGAAAGCCACATGCTGATGGAGTGGCTGTTCAGTTTGTTGCCATTAAATAGAGCCCCTTTTAAAGGGCAGGTAAAGTAGTTCCTCCTGGGAATCTTTTTTCCTGTCTTAAATAGGGGAGGCATGCACACCTGTCTGAAGCATGAAGTATTGATCTTTGAGCAATTCAGTGATCATGGGAGGCTATATTTAGGCTGGGTGAGACCCCCGTTACTTGCTTTCTTTGCTGCCTTATTTGACCTGGGACCTACACACATTTGACTTTCCAACTATGCAAAATGGATATATTATCAGGTCAAGGTTGCAAACTCCGGCATCCATGGGGCCAGGCAGGGGGCACGTACACATGAGGGGAGTGCCGTCATTGGGAAATTGGAGACCATGTGGCCACCTAAAGGGGGTGATAGACACTCAGCCCCAGCTGAATGGTGCCCAGCTGGAAGGTGAGCCTAGTTTTGTCAATATTGTGAATTTTCAGATAAACAAGAGATTGAGAGCTTTAGATAAAGCTACCATCTACAATATTGGTGGCAAATTCTGTTTTGTTTTGTTTTGTTTTTATAAAAGTTTGCAGGCCAAACAAAAATATATGTGGGTCACTTGCCATTTCTGGTTTTGGTAACTATCATAGCAGGTACAAGCGTTATTACAGCATTTTCGCTAATCTCTCAGTGTATATAGGAAGCAGCTTTTCAGTTTATATAGCACTTTTGTTTTTTGAAAGAACCACATAGAAGCAGTTTGATGGGGTTTTTAAAAAGTCATGTTGTTTAGCATTATTTGCAATAGCCAGAAGGTGAAAGCAACCCAAGTGTCCATTGACTGATGAAGGGATAAACAAAACGTGCTATATACACACAATGGAATATTATTCACCCTCAAAAAGGAAGGGAATTCTGACACATGCTGCAAGGTGGAAGAAGCTTGAGGACGTTATGCTAAGTAAAATAAGTGAGACACAAAAGGACAAATATGTATGATTCCACTTATATGAAGTATCCGGAGCAGTCAGATTCATAGAGAAAGTACCGTGGTGGTTGCCAGGGTTGGGGGAAGGAAGAAATGGGTTCTTTAATGCATATAGAGTTTCCGTTTTACAAGATGACAAAGTTCTGGAAATGGATAGAAGTAATGGTTGTACAACTGTGTGAACAACCTTAACACTACTGAACCATACACTTAAACATGGTTAAGACAGTAATTTTTTTATTTTATTTTATTTTATTTTTGAGACGAAGTCTTGCTCTGTCACCAGGCTGGAATGCAGTGGTGCGATCTCTGCTCACTGCAGCCTCTGCTTCCTGGGTTCAAGTGATTCTCCTGCCTCAGCCTCCCGAGTAGCTGGGACTACAGGCATCCACCACCACACCCAGCTTATTTTTTGTATTTTAGTAGAGACGAGGTTTCATCATGTTGGCCAGGATGGTCTCAATCTCCTGACCTCGTGATCCGCCTGCCTCGGCCTTCCAGAGTGCTAGGATTATAGGCTTGAGCCACTGTGCCTGGCCATTTTGTTAAACTTTAAGATGATAAATTCTGTCATGTATTTGACCATAATCTTAAAAAATTTTTTTTCTAAGTTATATTGTTTAATGATAACACATAGGAGAACAGAGCTACAGGAAGAAATAAACACCAGAAAGGGTAATGTATGGTTAATATGAAATCATTAGACCATTTTAAACAATTGGCAGTAGCTTACGGGATTTTAAAATATAGGTAGGAATAAAAATATAACAGTACACAAAAGGTAAGGTGGGCAAATAGAGTTAAATTATTGTACAGTTCATTTTTAATAAGTGGTGAAATTAGCAATTTAAGGTAAACAGTAATAAGTTAAGGATGGATAATTAGAATCACAAAAAGGATAAGAAATCATGACCAAAAAGATAGTAGAGGAGGAACAATGGTGTAATACGATTCCATTTAAATCAAGTTCAAATACAGGTAAAACTGACAGAGTCCAAATAGTGGCTAGCTTTGGGGGATGGAGGTGGATATTGACTAGATGCGGGCACAGGTGCACCTTTTCTCCAGCAACACACTGGTGATATGTCTCTATATTACTGTGGGGAGTGGTTACACAGGTGTTTACATATGTAAAATTCATTCACCTATACACCTATATCTTACGCATTTTACTGTATGTAAGCTTTTACCTCAATAAAACAGAAAACAGTAAAAATTGAAAAATAACTTTTTAACTAATAGTTGAAGACAGGGGTCAGCATGCTACTACCCACAAACCAAATCTAGCTCTCTGCATGTTTTTGTATGACTCGTAAGCCAAGAAGGGCTTTACATTTTTAAATGGTTGGAAAAAATCTACAGAATAATATTTTGACATGTGAAAATTATATATAATTCAGATTTGTGTTCATAAGGAATGTCTTGTTAGAGTCACAAAAAAAGTTTTATTGCTTAAATGTAATTTCTTTGTTTCTCAGCTAATACCACTCGAATATTCCAAGGGACCAGAATAGTGAAAACAGGAGTGGTAAGTAGAGAATGGGAGATTGCTTTGTCGTGGCGGGTTGTTAATTTGCTTGCAGTTAAAACTCTCACCACGAAGTGGCAGTATAATGTTGTTAAACTGCTTAATGTAAAGCGGTTATGGTAGAGAAAAAAATTACATTATTCACTTTTTATAATTCAGTGCCTTATGAACACAAGTTGTGCAACAGTGTTAGGTGGTTATATTGTATAATTTTGTGAAGGTAAAAATTCTTCATATTTTTAGTTATGATTTGTGGGATCAGACGACGCAGGACCATAAGGGGGTTAAATCTGTCCCAACCCTTTCATTTGACATATGCTGAAATTCAGAGGTTGTCATTTGCCTAAAGTTATATGGATCTGAAAATTTCTGGAACCAGAATTAATATCTTAGTTTCCCCATTCCTGGTTGGTATAATGAATAATTAAAATACTAATCACAGCAGTGGTGATGATAATAATAGCCTAAAATTCACTATGCTCTCCCTGGGTTTCAGGCACAGATTATTTTATTTACTTCTCCAGGCAGCCCACAAGGTCAGTGTTACTGTTGTTCCTGTTTTACAGATGAGGAAACCGAGGCTCAGTGAGTTAAAGTAATGTGTCCAGCATCACCCAGCAGGCAAGCTAAAATTAGACTAATAGCTCAGAGCAGCACTTCTTGTTTTCCTAAGATACCTTATGTGAGTAAAACCCCCAGATATGAGCCCCAATTTAGTATGGTGGTAAGAACGAGCGGAGTCTTGGACCCAGGCAGCCCTGCGTTTGTGCCTTCCAGGTCATGTACCTTGTGTAAGCCCTTTAACATCTCTGTGTCTCAGTTTCCTCACCTGCAAAATGGGGTGATGATCACGTCTGCCTCCAGAGTAGCATGGAAAGCCCTGGCACACAGTTGGCATTTGTTAATTCGAATTCTTGTTATCATTGTTGATGTTGTTGTCATCTGTATGGGCTCAGATTTTCCCACGGATAAACTTAGAAACTGAAAGGTACAGTGACTCTGCAGTGCCCAACATGGAGATGCAGAGATGTAAACCACTGCCCAGAGCATGCACTGCAGAGCATGGCTTCTGCCTCTGACCCTGTCATTGCACACCTGGGCAGGCTGCTTTCCCTCCTTGTCCACCCACTTCCTCGCTGGGAGACGGTGGGGTTGGGCTGGATCACCCAGTATCTTTCCAGACCTAGAACTGAGTAGCTACCGAAGTGTCAGTGATATACATAAAATCAAAGGTCTTCTGTCTCTCATCACCCCAAGAACAGATGACCATCTGAGTTTTCCAATTCGTGACTTCTCTGTTGTGTAAGTCAGCTTTAACACTACTTAGTTTTTTTGGTACCTAGCCTCATCTTGGGTAATATCAGCGAAAAGCTGAGTTTGATTCACTAGTTATGCTTTTTAACATGTTCACAATTATAAAACCATTAAAAATAAAAGTTGATCACCCATGGACCACCTAATGTCCACTTTATGCCATACATTGGAAACCTCCGTAGCACAAATGAGTAAAATCCTCAGAGGGTGACAACCAGGGTCTCATTCCCAATCTTAATTACTGATGCTTCTGTGCTTTTTCTTCTTCTGCCTCTTTTCCACCCTTGCCGGGTGACCCTTTCCAGCCCACAGCGTCTCCTGCCTCTTCAGCCGACATGGCCCCCATCAGCTCGGGGTCTTCTACCTGGACGTCCTCTGGCATCCCATTCTCATTTGTCTCCATGGCAACTGGGATGGGTCCCTCCTCCAGTGGCAGCCAGGCCACAGTGGCCTCGGTGGTCACCAGCACGCTCCTCGCCGGCCTGGGGTTCGGCGGTGGTGGCATCTCCTCTTTCCCCAGCACTGTGTGGCCCACGCGCCTCCCTACGGCCGCCTCGGCCAGCAAGCAGGCGGCTAGGCCAGTCCTCGCCACCACAGAGGCCTTGGCTTCTCCAGGGCCCGATGGTGATTCGTCACCAACCAAGGACAGCGAGGGCACCGAGGAAGGAGAGAAGGATGAGAAAAGCGAGAGTGAGGATGGGGAGCGGGAGCACGAGGAGGATGGAGAGAAGGACTCCGAAAAGAAGGAGAAGAGCGGGGTGACCCATGCTGCCGAGGAGCGGAATCAGATGGAGCCTAGCCCCACACGCTCGTCTCCTAACAGGACTGCCGAGGGGGGCCATCAGACTATACCTGGGCATGAGCAGGACCACACTGCCGTCCCCACAGACCAGACGGGCGGAAGGAGGGATGCCGGCCCAGGCCCGGACCCCGACACGGTCACCTCCACCCAAGTGCCCCCCACCACCACAGAGGAGCAGTATGCAGGGAGTGATCCCAAGAGGCCCGAAATGCCATCTAAAAAGCCTGTGTCCCGCGGGGACCGATTTTCTGAAGACAGCAGATTTATCACTGTTAATCCAGGTAAGTGGTGCAGGTCTTCTTTGAGGGTTCCCGCTCCTGTGAATAGTCGTACCCTTTTTCAAAAAATTGGAAGGAGAAGGTGAAGCTTCAGAAAGTACTTAATATTCTTAGAATCATATATGTCTGTCATAGAAAAGGTGCGCACGTGTGAATGTGTATGTGTGTGTCCCTATTTTACTCCAAAAGCCTACTCTCTTATGCTGGAGTAAGTCTTTCTTTGATATTTGTTTTCTTGCCTCGGAATAACTCCAGGGACTTCAACCAGGCAATGATACAAATGAATAAAAAAAGCCATCGATCTTAAGAAGTTTATTAAGATTTCATTCCATATTCATTATATAAGGTAGCTACAAATGGCTAGTTTGGTGCCAGGGACTGGGCAGGGTGCTGTCCCAGGGGATCCTGGTCCCTGCCTAGAAAGTGTAAAGGGGAGGGCAGACAGACGACAGACAGCAGCTAGCTGGAGCGCATGCCCAGAAGTTAGGTAGCAGGAACGTTAGAAAGTGAGCAAGCTAGATGGTGGTTAGTCGGCAAGCTAGATGGTTAACTGGTAAGCTGGAAAACTAGCTCACTGAAGTTTTCGATTGTGAAATGGTAATAGAGGAAATAAACAGGATGCTGTCCAAGAGAATTATGGAGAGGAACAGGGACCTACCTTAATTAAGAAAGGCCACTCTGGAGAAGTGGCATATCCGTGGAAACCTACAGAATGAAAGGCTTCAGCTTGGGGAGAGCTGGTATTGGCCCATGGTCCTTGCCCAAGAAATACGGCCCTCTCTCCCAGAGCTGCCATTGCTGTGGGAATGAGCCAGTGTATGAACAGTGAGGCCAGGGCATGAGATCCTCGTCTTACCCCTCCTGGTGGCAATTTTGTTGCTCTATCATATGCTCAAATCTTAATGAACCGTCCTGATAGTTTCTGCAAGGGAGCCATAAGCATGAGGAGTTGTTATTGTTGTGAGGGCTTTTCTTAATAAGAAATTCTTCATTTTGCCAGACTACAAGATGTTTAGCAACAATTTTTTTTGCGTCTAAGCTGTTGTGGAGTTATAAGAGTGCAAAAAAAAAGCAACTGGTAAATATTTATTTGCTTTTGCACTTGTAAACATTAAAATTCATCTAAAGCTGAGATCTCGTATGTTAAGATACAACTTAGAATAAATTTTCATGTTTTGAATTACTTTCCTCTTAAAGCTGGTATGAACTAATTTTTTGAAGTGGGGGTCTCCTGTGGGTATTGCTCACTTTAGCTGTGATTTGGGGAAAGGTGCAGAGTAGCCTTTTGTGGAACTGAGTGAAGGAAACATGGGGCCACTTGGGAAGCTGTTTCTGTATGAACAGTGACATCCGCTCTAGGAATTACTTTGAAAAAGTTGAATTTCTTGCATTTGAAGACACTGAAGAAACATGTATGGAATTCCCACTGTATAAGAGGCACCAGGCTAGGCTTTGGGAGTAGAACATAGGTAACACAGACTTCTCTTCTCTTGGGGTTTGCGTTCTGGTAGGGGAGCTTGAGAATATGCCAGTAAACAAATACATACCCTTAAGTAGCCTTAATTGCTACAGTTGGGGAGCGGAGGAACAGTGTAGCTCTGAGTGGTCAAGGATGACCTCTGAGCAGAGATCCAAGCGGTAAGAAGGAGCTAGCCATGCAAAGATCCAGGGAGGAGAATTCTGGGCTGCAGGAACAGCAGGTCCAGAGACCCTACAGTGGAGAATTAATTTGAATCAGTTGAGGAGCTATCAGGCCAGTGTGGTTAGACCAGAGAGAGTGAGGGGGAGAGGAGGGGATGGATTTAGAGATTGATGGAGGTGCTCTGGAAAGGTACTCGTTGACCACACTGAGGATTTCGTTCTACTAGAAATGAGAAACCAGTGATAGATCTCGGCTGCAGCGTTACTTCATTGATTTTTTGAAAGACCTCTCAGGCCTCTGCGTGGAGATGATATAGGAAGGCAGGAATGGATGAAAGAAGCCCAGTTAGGAGGCAGTGGTAATGGTGGCTTGGACTAGTGTGTTTTCTACGAAGACAGGCGGTGGACTTGGAATTGATTTTCAAGCTTGAGTGTTCAGCCTCTGGACTATGGGCTCTGGCAAAGTAGCACTTTCAGCCTGCTCCTCTTAAACATTTGTTTGACCACATTCCTGAAAAATATGGCTGCTGAGAGCTTAGGCTGGGAGTATTTACAGTTTGAGAGATGGGAGAGGGAAGTGGAAATGAGTTCTTGCCATTGGAGTCAGGTTCCAGATTCCAGAGACGGGAGAAGAAACTGATGGTAAACCCTGGGGGCTCCCCACTCCAGGTATGAGGTGTATAGGTCCTCAGCTTCCACCCTACAGAAATCTGAGAACATCTACAATCTTGGCAGAGTGGCTTTGGGAGTCACATCAACCCGGTTGGCTCTGTCCTTTATTCACTCATGGTCCTCAGGTAAGTCTTAGTCCCATGTACTCATTTGCAAAGTGGAGCTAATGATCATGCTTAATGCCGAAGGTGGTGTGGCTGTGGAGACCCCCTCACTGTCACTGACAAATAGGAGCTGTCAGCAGCCCAGGTGCCACACAATGATGGTGACTGTGAGGAGGCCCCCCCACAGCCCTTTCCTTTGCTATTGTCTGTGGACATTAAAGCTACTGGTCCCCAAGTAGCTGCCATTAAAAATGACCTCAGATGGCCGGGTGCAGTGGCCCACTCCCGTAGTCCCAGGACTTTGGGAGGCCAAGGAAGTTGGATCGCTTAAATCCAGAAGTTCATGACCAGCCTGGGCAACATGGGGAAACCCCGTCTCTAGAAAAAATACAACAATTAGCAGGGCATAGTGGCTCATGCCTGTAGTCTAGCCCCTCGGGAGGCTGAGGTGGGAGATCACTTGAGCCTGGAAGGCAGAGGCTGCAGTGAGAAGATCACGCCACTGCACTCCAGCCTGGATGACAGAGCAAGACTCTGTCTCCAGAAAAAAAAAAGGGACCTCCTCCTGAAACTCAGCACTGGTAAATCGGAGCTTTCCCTTATCACCTTCAGCTCAGTGAGAAGGTCCACTTCTGAAAGCTAAAAAACTTCCTTCAGAATTTCAAGCACTTCAAATCTGAAAATGGTGGTGATGATTGTTTAAGCCAGAGATAAGCAAACTTTTTTCAGCTAAGGGCCAGAGAGTGAATATTTTTCAGTTTTGCAGGCCACAGGTCTCTGTTGCAGCTACTTAATTCTGCCTTGTAGCACAAAAGCCACCATAGACAATACACAGCTGAGAGGATGTGATAGTATTTCAATTAAAACTTTGTTTGCAGAAACAGGCAGTGGGTCTGATACGGTCCACAGTCTGTCATTTGCCAACCCCTGGTTTACACAGAAATATGCATGTGCCTGTTGATTAGTAAAGGATGTGAGTGACCTGAGGGTAAAACAAGCAAATCCCACATCAGTCAATGATCCTTAAGGTCTTGCTTCACTTCCATTCACCCCGTCCTTTGCCCTGTCTGCCTCCTCCAGTATGGTATTTATTTTTTAATGAAATCGCCATCATTTTAATGTTAGTGATTTATTTTAAGGACTTTGTGTGTACATTTGCTTTAAATCTGTTCCACATTTATTTTTGCTTCATATTAAAAAAAAACAATTACTTTAATCAATACCTGGTCTCTGAAAAGAGTGATAATGTGTAAAGTTACACACTGTTACATTTTTATGAGTATCTCCAAACAGCTTGTTTAAATTCCTTTGGTGTTTCATAACATAGTTTTAAGTCCTGTGAGTAGTGGCTTTAATATATTATCTCCTAGGGAAGGAGAAGAAGGGAATCCTTCTCTAGAAGAAGTGGCAAACCCAGACACCTACAGAAACCAGTTAATACTGATGAGAAACAAGGATCAGGTGTTAGACAGTAGGGAGCGGTAAGGACTGCAGCAAATTAAAGAGCACGTGACTTTTCCAAAGAGGGGCCATCTCACTCCACTCCAACAGATTACTGCCAGTGAGAAGGCCTAGTGAGCCAGAAATCCAGGTTTTTGTGCAGAACCCCCCAACTTTTAAGTAAGCTCAAATTTTTAAAACAATTTCTCCTTTTTAAAAACGTAGGCCAAACTCAACCCATCCCTGGGCCAGGTAGGAACCGCTGGTGGTCAGCCTGTACTGTAGTGTTGAGTGCTAGAGTTGCAACTTCCTGGGAAGCCTTTCAGAAGGCTTGAAGGCCTACGTGTACTCCCTCCTTTTCACCAGGCTGTTTTCTAGCGTTTCTGTAGTGCAAAGCCCTCAGCTGCATGTCTGCTACGTGGAAATGCAGCATGTGGTCCCACCCTGAGGAGCCGCAGCGTGAACCCAGAAGCCAGTTGATGCAGTGAAATGTTCTTGGCGGCACTGTGCAGTACAGCATACCTTACAAAAACATTTCAGAGTGGGCAGCATCTACAAATTCATCATTTGGTGCTGGGATTTTCCATTTTTGTTTCCTTAAATTAGGGAAACTCTTTTTTCAGATTGAATCTTGCTCAGAAACTCAGTACGTGAACACTCACTGCTGAAGGTTTACTAACTGCATCTTCTGGCTCAGCCCTGAGTCAGGTGCTAAGGGGACAGTCCACTTCAGGGGTCGGCATACTACAGCCGGCAGGCCACATCCATCCCCTGGCCTGCATTTGCATGGCCTATGAGCTAAGAATGGACACAGTTGGGCAGAGGCTCTGGGCTGCTGTTCTGCTTTGAGACAGAGTGGAGGGTGCAAAGCTGCAGCCACTCTGCTCCTTTGGGCAAACCATGAGGCGCCTCTTTGGAACTCTCAAGCGCTAAGGAACCCAACGTGAAAACCTTTAATTACAGAAATAATAACAGCGTCACCAGTGAACATTTATGCTAGCCCTGCCTGTGCAGACGGTCAGCTGCGTATGTCACTGATCCTAAAGTACTCCCATGAATGTCGTACTTTGTTGCCGTCATGCTGGTGAGGGGAGCGAGGCTCAGATGAAGGAACGTGCCCAGAGCCACATGGCCCGTGGCAAGACAGAGCCCAAACACGGGCTCTGACCCTGTAGTCCAGGGGGATCCTCCCCATGTGATGCTGGCTTTGGCGCCAGTTCCCAGAATGAGCAATGCCAGATGATTTCAGATGCAGTATTAATTAAGTGAATATTTTAATGTGTGCTTTTAAAAAGAGACCAACTTTCCATTTGTGACAGTGGTTCTCAACCGGAGGGAATTCTGTCCTTCTCCCTAGGAACATTTGGGAGCATTTGGAGACATTTTTAGTTGTCATAACTGGCACTGGGGTGCTACTTGGTATCTCATGGGTAGAGGCCAGGCCTGTTGCTAAACGTCATATGGCGCACAGGACAGCACAACAAGGAACCATCTGGTCAAAATGTCATTAATGCCAAGGCCGAGACCCCCTGATTTATGGTATTCGTGTAAAGTTCCCTTATTGAAGTTTACTTGAGGACAAATAGAGTAGTAATTTAAAGACAAAAATAAGTACCAGTACAGGTTCATGCAGATCGGGCAGAAATCATGAATGCAGTACCCAGCTGTCTAGGGATTGGGAGCATTGCAGCATGCTTTATTTAAAATTAGTTACATCAGGCACTTGTATGGACTATCAGAAGTAGTTTTCAGCCAGTGCTAGTTTTGCTGGTCAGGTTTCTTTCTAGAGAAATGTTTTCTTTATAATTCTGCCCACCCCCGTCCTGGTCTGTCATCTTCCTGGCATGTCCATGGGAACGAGCTCAGGGTAGGCCGAAGGGGTTACTCAGCTGCCGGGATGGTTTAGTTTCTTCTCAGAAAGTATCTGGGTCCTTGGAGTTTCTATTGCCCACTGAACAATCTTTGAATTAAGACAGATGGTAAATCTCATGGTATGGAAAACCAGACCCCACCAAGAACAATTAGATTTCCGGAGAGTTTGGAGTCAAGAATTCGGGTTGCAGCAGGTGGCGTATTTGGTATAAGATTGGTGTACAACTTGTGTCCATGACTGATTTCAGAACCACGTACTATTGCAACCAACTGTCGGTGGTGGCCGTCTGATAGGTTAGGACTTGCCGTCTTTTAGGGGCTTGGAATTAAATTAGGATTTATCAAATGCCTCCCCACTTTCCCACCACCTAATTGAAATAGAGATGACAGACCATCATTTTGATTGTTTGAGTCTGGTGAATTAAGCTCTGCGTGAAATGGTAAGGGAGCACTTATTCACAGGAACTCTTGGCAGTGATATAAATGGAAACGAATGATGCTCTAATCCTGCCCACACGTGTTAACACAGAGCCAGTGTCCTGTTGCAGGAGAACATATTTATTTGTCACTGATGAACAATCATTTCTCTGCAGCGGTGGTTTGGGTAACGTCAGGGCTCCAGAAAAATAAAAGGCCAATTTTGTGGCCCTGTAAAAACAGCAGCCACCTTATCATTTCACACCTGTTAGAATGGCTTCTATCAAAAATATAGAAAATAAGTGTTGGCAGAAATGTGGAAAGAAGGGAACCCTTTGTGCACTGCTAGTGGGAATGTAAAATGTGCAGCCACTGTGGAAAATAGTATGGTAGTTCCTTAAAAAAGTAAAACCAGAATTACCATATGATTTAGCAATTCTACTTCTGGGTATACAGTTGACCCTTGAAAAACAGTCTTGAACTGCTTATATCCACGTATACATGAGTTTTCTTCTGTCTCTGCCACCCCTGAGAGAGCAAGACCAACCCCTCTGCATTCTCCCCTCATCAGCCTACTCAAAGATGATGAGAATGAAGACCTTTATGATGACCCACTTCCACTTAATGAATAGTAAATATAAATATTTTCTCTTCCGTACGATTTTCTTTATAACATTTTCTTTTTTCTAGCTTACTTTATTATAAGAATATAGCATATAATACAAATAATATACAAATATGTGTTAACTGACTATTTATGTTATTGGTGAGGCTTCTGGTCAACAGTAGGCTATTAGCAGGAAAGCTTTTGGAGACTCAAAAGTTATACATGAATTTCTGACTATTCAGGGATTAGCACCCCTAACGCCTATGTTGTTGATGGGTTAACTGTATGGCCAAAGGATTGAAAGCAGGATCTCAAAGAGGTATTTGTAGACCTATGTTCATGGCAACATTCTTGACAATAGCCAAGAGGTGGAAGCAACCCAAGTGTTCATCAATGAGTGAATGGATAAACAAAATGTGGCATATAGTACATACAATGAAATAACTGTTTAGCCTTTAAAAGGAACGAAATCCTGTCACATGCTACAACATGGATGAACCTTGAGGACATTATGCTAAGTGCAATGAGCCAGTCACAAAAAGACAAATAATACATGATTGCACCTATATCTAGCAGTCAAACTCAAAGAAACAAAGTAGAATGGTGGCTGCCAGAGGCTGATGAAAAGGGAAATGGGGAGTTGTTTAATGGATATGGAGTTTCTGTTTCGCAAGATGAAAAAGTTCTGGAGATCAGTTGCACATCAGTTGCACAACAATGTGAATATACTAAACATCACTGAATGGGACACTTAGAAATGGTTAAGATGGTAAATTTTATGTTATGTGTTTTTCCACTTTTTTTTTTAAAGCAGCCACCTTAATTCACAGATGTGGGAGGTTTTTAATGAGTGGTATGGCTCAGAACAAATATGGTGAAATTCCCCATGATGGAAACAGGCTATAAATTTATGAGTATGCATATCGTCCTTCTCTTTATCTTTCTTGCAAATTAAAGAATCTTGCTCTTCCCTACTCCTGATAGAGGCCTCTTGGATCCAAGCTAGTTTTAGTCTTGACACCAGAGCGGTTCTTGTCCTGTAGCAGAAGTTGAGCCCTTCCTGGAGGGGAGGAGGCATTTCAGATGGGTCCATCTGATGTATTGCTGCCGGTAGCATTTATAGTACATTGTACTCCGTTTTTATTTGCTTCTACTGGGATGAGAGCCAAGCCAGTAAAAGGCAAACAGCATTAATTCAGTGATGACATATGCCACTGAAAACTGTTTTTCTTTTCTTTTTTTTTTTTTATTTTTTTTAAAAAGCAGAATGGAGGCACTTTACTCAGATTCTGCTGGGTGCTGAAATAAAGACGGAGAGAAAGAAAGGCTGTACAGAGAGAAAGAACGGCTGTGGGGAGGTTGTTAACCTTACCTTCCTCCTGCATATGCTCAGAGAGGGTTCGTTAGCATTTTGCTCCAAGTTTCATGGGGAAGACATTTCAGGAGCAGGCTCATTCTTTGAGTCTGGGCTCTAGCTGGCCTCACATCACCCTCTAGTGAGTAGCTGTTCACCTGCACATCACATCCACTGGGGGAGTACTGGGTATCAGTTGATACTCCTTTCCTCATTGTCATCTTCTACACACAGATCCAAATGTGCTGAGAATGGACTATGTTATACAGGCAGAGCAACAGCATGGTTAGTTTCTAATTGGCCTAAAAATAAAATCTCTTCAAAAATAAACAGAATTGGAGAAAGCTGCTTTGTACAGAAAGAGCCTCTTCTCTTGAGCCAGGTTATTGGTATCAGGATCATGGTGAGTTTATGAAACCATGATTTTTACTTTTGTTTTTGAGGCCTTTTCAAAAGACCCGAGTTAGTGTTGTTCTGCAGACTCACTGGGTCAGAGTGCCATCTTGCAAACTGAAACTAGGCTGGCCAGAGTGAGCTGGCAATGGGAGTTGGGAGTGAGGAAGGCTGGTCTGGTGTGACACTAGGGAGTAGTGGCGACTGTGGCAAACCAGTGAGACACACCCTGTCTGACGGGAGTGTGCTGCTTGCTTCCAAATGATGTTTGCCATGTGGGAATTCAGGCTTTTGTTGCCAACCTTGAACATTTCCAGTGGAAGCTACCATTGCCGATTTTTATCTGAATTCCTTTGCTTATTAAATGTTGGTAGCTATCTCACAATTAAAAAATAACTACTAGGAAGGGGTGTCAAACCAGGGTTGCCAGTTCATAACCCATGTCAGGCAGGAATCGAAGGGCTAGTCCTGCTGGGAAAACTACATCATCTGGATGAACCGGAGATGGAGGTGAGGAGGAGCTCTGTTAACCCAGAGGTCCTGTCCTTATCTTGGTGTCACAATTTGGGCATCATGGAGGGAAGCAAACCGCCAGTAACTGGGCAGCTCAGTTCTGCTGGGCCCTTCGGGAGGCAGCTAGGTTACCAGCAAAGCTCCGAGTAAAGGTGTGCTGCTCCTGACAGAGGGGAGTGTCTAGTGTTACTATACCGTCAGCATTGTTGCTTGGCTCCATTGAAGGAAAGAAAATAATGAACATTTCTTGGGCACCTCCTCTGTGTCAGGCACTGTGCTTGGTGCCTGACTGATCCAGAGCAGCTTCATGAGCCCTGTGCTCAGAAGGGCCTGTGCTTGTTTTCATACTCTCTCGTACTCTACTCTCACTTTCTCAAAACTCTTTAATAACTTTTGAATGGGCCCCAAGATTTCATTTTGCATTTGGTCCTATAAGTTATGTAGCCATAACTTACACAGTCTGTTTTCACACAGACGATCTTTTTTCATCCTCAGGACTCCCCGAGAGGTGAGTGTTATCATTTGTGTCCCTTTGATACAGGAGTGAACAGACACTCAGAGATGGGCATTTACCCAAAGCCACACAGCTGGAAAGGCCTAAGTCAAAATTTGTACTCAGGTCTGCCTGAGTCTGGGGTGCAGAATTGCCCATCTTGTGGCACGCTGCAGCTGTTGTACTGAAAGGCCTACAGCATGTTCTGCTCTCTGGAGGCCTAGGCATGGGGAAGTTTAGCCTCATGGATTGTTGGTGTCTGAGGGCCAATAATGAGATGGGTGTATACTCAGTGCCATTATTTTGTGTGTTCTAGGAGTCTTAGCAGCTTGCTATTTTATTAGGGCCACAAATTGAGTCAGGGAGCAGGACGGGTATTTCTTCTGAAGGACACAGCAAGAAGTACGGGGGCCATGCACGGTGGCTCACACCTATAATCCCAGCATTTTGAGTGGGGGCTGAGGCAGGAGGATCCCTTGAGCCCAGAAGTTCGAGACCAGCCTGGGCAACATATCAAGCAAGTGTCTCTACCAAAAAAAAGGGGGGAAAAGCAGTATGATACAGTCTAGTCTCAGGGCAAACTGAGATTCCAGCTCTTTACCAGCAATCTCATCATAGGCAGCCCTTTGTGCTGATACTCAGCACATCTGAAGTTCTGTATGACTTACACACTCAGATGTTACAGAGAGGAGTCAGATTCAGCAAACACCCAGTGAGCACTCACCATCTCCTGCTGCTGTGTGAGGGTGCTGAGGAAGAGAGTGGTGGTGATGATAAGTAATGATGCTGTTGCTAGGATGGTGGCGGGTGACGGTGTTGCCGAAGCTGGGGTGGTGGTGATGACAATAATCACAATAGTTAACATTAACCAGGTGCCAGGCAACATTCTAAGTGTTTTGTATGCATTAACTCATTTAATCTTCATCCCACCACAATGCCACATGCAATATTATTACTTCCATTTACAGAGGAGGAGACTGAGGCACAACGAGGTTAGGTTAGTTGCCCAAAGTTGCAAAGCTAGTAGGAGGCAGAGCTTTGTAACTGTTCTTCCATGCATAGATGGAAATCAGCCCTGCCTTTGGGGACCTAGAGTAACAAAAGAGCGATTATAATTGAGTATGATGTGTGCAGTAAGAGTAACACAAGATGATGATGGTGGTGGTGGTACTTGGCATTTGCTTGATGCCAGGCACACTTCTAGGTGCTTACATGCACCTTCTCATTGAATTCCCCAACAGTCCTATGAAGTAGGCTCTTTTTATCCCATTTTATAGATGAAGAACTCCAGGCCCAAAATGGTTTAAGTTATTGGTTAAAAGTCACACAGAAAATGGCCGAGCCAGGATTTGAACCTATAATCTCTGCTCTGCCCTTAAGAGACAGTACAAACTGGCGGCTTCGGGAAGCCTCACAGAGAAGGCAGCATTTGAACCAGGACTGAAGGATCAATAAGATGAATCCTGGCATCAGGAAAGGAAAGGCACTCCCTGCAGTAGGAATAGGAGAGGCAAAGACAGAGAGGCGGGACCATGGCCCAGCATGGTCACTGATTAGGTGAGTGTGGCTGGAACCATGACAGGGAACAGCAGGAGATGATGCTGGGTTGGGGATGGAAGGCCCTGCTCCTGAAGAGCTTTGCTTTCCCCATTCAGGGGTATCCTGAGGGCCATGAGGAGCTACTTAGGAAAGTGACAGGGGCAGATTTCACTTGGTCATCTGGAGATGGAATCCAGTTCCAGGTTCCTGGCACCAGGAAGACAAAGCAGTATTGTGAATCTGAAAATGAAATCAACTTTATCATGCCCCACATGAAAATTCAGTCACACTCTTATTTTTGCTTGGCTTTTACGTAAAAGACCCAAGCCAATGAAACTGCCTGCCATTAGTCAGGGTCAGAGTGAAACTTGTCAGAAAAACTTCCTTAGGTCTCTCACTGACACTACAAGTTATTGCCAACCTGAGAGCTCCTCCACAGAAACTGCCATTTGGAGACTGTCCACAGTGGGACTTCAGATAGGCTCCAACCCCCTACGGGACCCCCCCGGCCCCGGCCAATTATTACACACTTTCACCAAATGTTAGAGGGAGAAATGACTCCATTGTGGAAATCAAGTTTGAGCCCAGCTCTGACCTGGGCTGTGACTCAAGAGCCTTGTCTTCGGGACCTTCATTCTCGCTCTAGGCTGGTGGTTCTCACTTTTTCTGGGGCCTGGACCTTTCTGAGAATCTAGTGAAAACTGAACACTCACCCTGTAGAGGAGGAGAGGGGGACAGACATTACCAGCAACACAGAGATGCCCCTGTGGCTTCAGGGACGATATAATATGCCACTGATCCACACAACCAGATGGTCACTCCCTAACCGCTTCCCGAGGCCAAGAAATTCTGGAGTGTTCACTTTTCACTGGTTTTAGAATGGCCGAAATATGCTGGGCGCGGTGGTTCACACCTGTAATCCCAGCACTTTGGGAAGGTGGGAGGATCTCTTGAGCCTGGGAGGCAGAGGTTGCAGTGAGCCGAGATCATGCACTCCAGCCTGGGTGACAGAGTGAGACCCTATTTCAAAAAAGAAAAAAAAGAATGATAGAAATACCACAGAGTTGGTATTGCCAGTGATTGTTTAGGGATATAAGTGTGAGGGACTATTTTGGCCAAGAGTTCCTTTCTGTGGTTTGGGATGAATAGGACATGGAGTTTGCATTCTTTCTTTGTAGCAGCACAGGCAAGAATCCTGTTCTGTAAGGAGCGAGGAGAGGAATAAGACACTGAGAGTCCCTAAAGGCTTCCCAGAGTGGATACTGATTTTAACTGAACATGTGGCCTATAGCGTCAACCCTCCCAACATCATTTTCCATTAACAGGACTTCCAGGTCTTTGAGATTCCCCCCACCACCAGCTAGATAATTGCCTGGCTGGGCCACCCCCTTCTGGGACCCCACAAAATTATTCTTACTTACAACTCTGGTTCCTCTGGCCAGCCACCAGAGCTCTGCGATAAAAGCATTATGTTGATGGAGAGAAGCCATGCCTGATCTTTGTCTGCTTTGGCTTAAAACCCTGCAGTAGTTTCTACTGCTCTTAGGACTAAAATCAGTTTCTTTATTTCAGCCTAAAAGGCCCTGGCTTCATCTGACTTCCAATTCCCCATCTGGGTCCTCCTCCCTCTCATTCTTGAACTCCCACTGATTTGATGGTCTCCGTCCAGAACACGCTTCTTCCCCAACTCTCTGTTTGGCTAACTCCCCTTCATCCTTCAACACTTGCCTTCGTTGGGGAGCTCATGGAGACCTGGGCTTGGAGAGCTATTCCCCTATGGACCCCTGTGCTTCCCCTGGTGCCACATTCATTGCATTCTAATTAATTGTTGTTGTGCCCGCCTCTCCCCATTTAAAAGATTCCTCCCCATGGGCACAGCAGTGCTCGCACCAGGCCTGTGCACAGTAGCGGCTTGGTAAGAATCTCTCCTATCTAATGAAAAAAATGGAGCAGGGAGTTAGGAAAATGGGCAGGCACAGCTAGGAAGGCACTTTATAAATGGCAAAGTGCTCTGTGGAGGTTTTTAGTCAGAGTGTGCTGCACCTACTTGACTCTGTCTTCTTACCTGTGAGCAGGGGATACATCAGGTCCTGTCTGCGTCACAGGCCTGTGCCTGAAACAAAGGAGGGGGTCAACATAAAATGCATTAGAAGAAATCCAGTGAAACACATCATAACACACTTCCTGACTCGGGAGTCTTGCCTCTTTAAAAATCTGCTCCCATAGCCAATTCTTTCTTCCCTACTCAGCCTACCTTCTCTCACCTGGAAACTCAACCTGATTAGCTCTGCATTTAGTCCATCCTGCAGAGGGACACTCCGGGCTGGCTGAACACTGGCCTCGTTTTTGCAGTGCAGGAGGAATCCTTGCTGGGCTCAAGTCAGCCTGCAGCCAGTGTTAGATTTTTTAAGGGGCTTCTCCCTTTGATCACAGGCAACCTTTGCTTTTTCGCTGCTTGCCTCTGTGCACCTGTGCTCTTCCCAGCCCCAGCACCCCAACCGGGGCTTCATTTGGGCCACCTGGTATGTTCCAGGCATTTCTTCACAGTGGAAGGGAAGACAGGATCTTCTGCTGAGGCTCCTGGGGACTTCTGAAGATATTCAGGGCCTGGAGAGGTGGAGGAAGGAGCTGCCTGGTTAACAGGTATTGGCTGACCAGAGAGAATCCTCAACGATTTGGCACGCTTTCCCTGCTAACCTCTAGATTGTGCCTGCTGGTTACAGACGTGCTCTGGGAATAGGGTGTGGTATGGCTTCCTGTCTTTGGGAAAGAAAATAGGAGCTTTCGGAAGGATCTGGGGTAGGTGATAGGATCAAAGGACAAACTAGAGAAGCATATTTTAGGAACAACAGGATCTCTGGGGATCTGGGTGGTAGGAGCCCATGGACAGAGGCACCTGGGTGCCCCTGCTGGGATGTGCTGTTGCTCAGTCTTAGAGTCGGTGGTTGAGATTCTAGGGCAAGACGTCGTTGTCCTGTGCTACATTGTTGACCAGAGCAGGGAGCCCCACACTCCGATGATTGTCCCACCATGACTGTAGCTGTTAGGGAAAGGTGGTTTCCCAAAGCAGAATCGGGGTGTAGTTGTTACTACAGGAAGGAGTAAGGGATGCTGAGCAGCAAAGAATAGATGGCCATCGTAGTCACAGCCAGTTCTCCTAGTTCTCCTAGTGAAACCCATCATGCCAGCCCTCCTGCCCTGTCACTAGAGAACCTGAGAGGCTCTTGGACAGCCATTCCACCCTTGCTTCTTTGAGACTTCAGCACATGTCCTCAGCACATTCAAAGGCTCTTCTGGGTCAGTCATGTTCTTGGGGTAAGGCTGGAATGTCTGTGTCTTCTGTACAGCTGTCTAAAAACACCTTCAACTCTATCTGTAAATCCATATAACTGCCAATTACAGAGTGCAGCCCACAGAAGAGGCCCTGTGTGGTTTGGGACGGGGCAGGAAATGGTGAGGGCTGCAGATTGCCCCTCCTGTCATGGGGCAGCTCAGAGCTAGTGGCCCAGTTCTCCAGAAACCACACAAAACTGGAACAGAACTCTGCATCAATTCTGGCTCCCACCTCCACTAACCTCTGTCCTCTAACTGGGATGATTTCTCTTGGCAGCGGAAAAAAACACCTCTGGAATGATAAGCCGCCCTGCTCCAGGGAGGATGGAGTGGATCATCCCTCTGATTGTGGTATCAGCCTTGACCTTCGTGTGCCTCATCCTTCTCATTGCTGTGCTCGTTTACTGGAGGTAAGCCAGGCAGCACCTACAGCGTAGAAATGGGGGCCAGATGCTGGCCAGGTTTTGCTCACAGGAGGGGAATCCCACGGCCTCTGCATTCAGGAAGATGAGGTAGCTTAAGTGTTTCTGGTCTTGCCACCTGGGAGGCCATCTTGTCTCTGTTAGACGATGGCAGGGCCAGATCCACTTTTGAGGTCAAGGCACTTATGGTAAGCTTCTGGGATTTAGTACCAAAGAGGTTTTTGTTTGAGAACCAGGGAGATGCAAGTTCAGATCCCAGCTCTGCTACTTGCTAGATCCAAATCCCATATCCACTTTGTTAGTTTCAGAACCAGCAAAATGAGTTAACAAGTCATCGCATTTGCAGTTTTTCTGAGATGATGCTTTACTTTGTTGTAGTCACATAATAACTCCTCTTTACCTTAGAATTTT
The DNA here is from genome assembly GCF_006542625.1 of Nomascus leucogenys. Taxonomy (NCBI): domain Eukaryota; kingdom Metazoa; phylum Chordata; class Mammalia; order Primates; family Hylobatidae; genus Nomascus; species Nomascus leucogenys. Next base: position 78,330,800 of record NC_044401.1, on the reverse strand, counting down.
TTTTCATAGTCTTTCACTGAAAATTAAATTGGGTGATAGGAAAACATTTAGCATATTATGTGGTATTTAATATATGTAAGATTAAAATGGCAGATTGTAAGCTATCCGGATTCTCACTGCTTCTCATGGGAAGCCAGGTTGCAGCCTCTGTTTAGAAGTTGTGTTTTTTCAGCCGGACCGTCTCAGCCAGTTCAGCTGAGCAACTCCATCAAGCCCACTTGGTTGGCCTGGGTGCCTTCACCTCTCAGACTAATGTAGGAGGCTTCTGCCCTTTATCTGACAGGCTTCACCAGTGAGAAACAGGTGTCATATTTTCATCTCTCCCTCCCTTCTTTCCATTCACTCAATTTTGAGCCCATACTTTGTGCCAGTCTTCTAGACACAAGTGATTTCTGAAGAAGTGAGTAAAACAGGTAAGAATCCTTACTGTCATGGAGCTTACATTTTAGTGGAGGAGGCAGGCAACAAACAAAGCAAATAACTAAAACATGCAATTTCTAAGATGGTGGTAACTGGATAATGGAGAAAACTTAAATCTGGAAAGGGGAGGGGCCCGTGGGGGCCTAGCAGGAGTGTTCAGAGTGGTCAAGGAGATGACACCTGAGCAAAGCCCTAAAGGAGGAGGGAACCAAATGGGCTCCACCTGGGGCAAGTTCCAAGTAGCGGAAACAGCACATGCAAAGGCCCTGAGGCAAGGGCATGCCTGGTGTGTACCAGGAACAGCCAGAAGTCAGTGGGGCTGAGACGTGAGGACAGGGGTAAGGTGGCAGAAAAGGGTATCAGAAAGAAACAAGGTAGAGCAGGATCGGGTCATGCTGCACAGCCTTGTGGGCCATTGTTAATGCACTGCCTTTCACTCGAAGATGAGTAGGGTTTGGTACAGAAGAATGTTGTGATTTGACTTGAAGATTACTTGGCTGCTGTATTGAATACAGACTGAAGAGGAGCAGGGGCAGAAACAGAGACCATCGGGGAGACCACTGGACTAGTTCAAGAAGGACACGATTGTGTCTCAGATGAGGGTAGCAGTGTAGGTGGTGAGAATTCATTGCGTATAGATCTATTTTGAAGGTGGGAGCAACAGAATCTGCTGGCAGATTGGGTCTGTTCCTAATTGGCTGGAACAGGAGAATAAGGAAGGAGGTCATCTCAGGTTTCCTCGGGTGTCTGACGGTAACCATAAGCCCTTTAGTGCTGCAGACCAGCAAGATTATGAAGTATGTTGTATTTTGGGGTGAGCATAGGAACACTAGACTCACCTTCATGTCATCCCTTCTCCAGGAAAAAGTATTGTGCAAATATGTTTGAAGCCCATTGGTAAATTGGAGGCCACCTCGTGTGAGTTTAACTAATCAAGTGAGGTTAACAAGGTCAGCATGCCTATCTCGTGGCTCTCTGCTCAGCACTGTTTGGTTTTAGTCTCAGGCTGTCACCACAGGGGAGCAGAGAAGTTCCACAGCTGCCACAGCATAAAGAAACGCCTTGTACCCAGCAATTCTGGCAAAACCCTCCAGATTGTTTCTGACTGGCCCACCTTGGATCCTCTACCGACCCCTAAATGGATCACGGTGACCAAGAAGGACCATGGGGCCAAACAGGCATCAACACCCAGCCGGCCAAAACATGAGTATTTACTGCAGGTCTCTTTTAGGGAAGGGCTGTGTCATGTAGTAAACAGCTTTAAAATCCTTCCATTCAAGATGTCTTTTCCCTTTAGAAAATGACAACTGTTTATACTTCTGAAAATCTCAGTGAGTCCAAATGGGAAATATGAATTGAATAATATCTTAATATTTCCTGTCTGAAATATTTTTATGATGTTTATTATACATGTATGCATATATTTCATCAAAAGCTTCATTTAAAGTAACCAGAGCTTTAAACTTCATCCAACAGAGTCTGGACTTGAGCTTTTACCAAATTCCTAATCCCAGTAGCACAAAAAATGAGTGGGAAGAAGAAAATTCTTATAGAGCAAGGAAAGTAAAATTAAATTAGTGTTAGGATGAATGAGTTGGCTAAGCATACAGCCTAGAGGGGACAAGGACCTTTTTTCTGTCCAACTTTTTAAAAATTATTATTAATGCGAAAGAAGGAAGCATTGGGGAGCTCACGTAGAAAATTGCTAAATACAGAGGAGACGTGTGTTTCCCTTTGGCAATGCAGTTTTTTAGCTAGAACAACAGTGCTTTTCTTCTGCCTTTTGAGGCACAGTAAGACTGCATGATTGGCAAACAGACTTGACATAAGTAGAGCATTGAGGCGGATCAAAACCTTCTGGATCATTTCTTCAGGAGGCAGGCCTGGCACCGGGAGGTTCAAACCTGCTCACTGTGGCAGCATTTTCTACCACAACCAAGGAATGGCCCTTTGCAGTTATTCTGATTTTTGAGTGTGTCTTCTCCGAGTTGTTGATACTACAACTTAATAGGTTCATGAAATAGTGGAAAACTACACTCAAGGTCTCTGAATTCTGTCTCTTCCAAGTCTCCCGCTGTACAGTGGTGTTAGTGCTAATGTTCAGTGAGTCCTTTTTGAGTGCCAGGCACTGTGCCAAGCACTGGGGTGGCACCATCTCATGTGATTCTCACAACAGATCTGTACGGTAGGTACTATCACTGTCCTTTCTAGTTGACCCACATTCTTTGACCAAGGAAGAGAACTAGAACTCACATTTGTTGAAAGCCCACATAGTTGGCAATATCATCACCCACTGTGTTGGTCAGAACCCTTTTCTATTGCAGTTGACAAAAATCCATTTCAAAATGCCTTAAAGCTCAAGGGGGAAAAAAAAAGTTTGATTCATGGAATTGAGAAGTTCAGGAGCATAATTTGTAAGATGGAACATCGGGACTTGGCTGGTTTGGTCTGTCTGTGTTTCTCTTGCCCTCGGTTTCTGGGATCTGCTGTCTGTGTGGTCTTCTCACTCAAGCAGGCCCTCTGCCTGTTTCCACAGAGCAGCCTCTGGCCATGTTAGACTTACATGTCTCCACCCCAGTGCACAGGGAATCTTTCTCCTCTAATAGTTCCACTTAAGTCCCAACATGGCATCTCTTATTACTGACTTATGTCATTTGTCCATATCCCGGAGTCGTCTGGTGGCCGAAAGGATGGAATATTCTTGTCAGGCCTAGGTCTTATATTTAACTCTGGAGCTCAGAAGTAGGATCAGTGCCATTGGCATCAAAACCTTGGACTGAAGCCGAACAAGGGATGGCTTTCCAAAGGACCATCAAGACCTAAAAAAGTGAGTAGAAGGTTCAGCTAAGTATTCTGTTACTTAAAAAATTATAAAGCTGTTTCTATTGCATGTGCACTGGAGCCATTTTCAGCTTCCTATTATTTATGCAATGCTTACAGAGTTCCTGCCATGCATCCTGGTGGGCCTAGAGATTTAGAGATGAGGTCGCTTGGCCCTCACAGTCCATTGGAAGAGGCAGATGAGTAAATAGAATCGAGTATGGGGAGTATTTGGAGAAGGATAAATCCAAGTTGCTATAACAGCATATAGGAAGGGCTTCAGCCCAACCTGGAATGGGGGTTGGGGTCAGGGAAAGCTCCCTGGAGGACCTGGGCCTTGAAGCACAACCAGCTGTCAGCCAGGTGAAGAGGGTGTGGAAGAATGAGGCTGGGGAGAAAAAGCCTGGCCTACTGCAAGCAGATACATGTGGCTCAGTGTTGTTGGAGCAGAGTGTGGGGACAGCAAGGGCCGGATCATGAGGGCCTCATCGAAGGGAGATGTGCCATATCCTGAGGATGATGGGAAGGTACTCAAGGAGCCAAAACTGCAGGAGGGCAAGATCAGAAAGAAACACTACTGTGTCTAGAGACTAACACGGGCCTGTAGTCACATAGCCTGGATTTGGAGCCACACTCCACCACACTGTCTATCTGTGCAGCTGTGGAGCATGTGTTCCTACCAGCAGTGCTGTCATCTCTAAGGTGTGAATTTGTTTTGGGGAGATTTTTATAAACTTATTTTGTGTATAAAGCACAGATTTACATATACATATATAGCATTTGTGCATTCGTGGTATTAAAACTGGCACTGGGCAATTGGGGGGGGTGGTCTAAAAGGGCCCCTTAGAGGAGGTGCCAATGAAAAACAGGTCGAGAAACACTGCTTTAGACAAAGACTTCTCCACCAACTTCGGTTTCCTCATCTGCAAAATATAGTTAAGAAATGGGCCACAAGTTCACGTGAGGATTCAGTGCAAGCTGTGGAAAATGCTTGTCCTGGTGCCTGGCACATGGTGAATGTGCAGGTAGTGTTATACCAGATCTGACTTTAGGGAAAAATGGAAAATATAACTCTGGGTCCTGGTATGCCTCAAATGAAGTTGTTTTTTTAATAAGGAAAATCAAATGTACAGATCTAAATGAATTTTGTCCTTTAAATGTCATCACATTGTATAGCTGTACACAGTTTCCAATATGTCCATTGCATACAACATGCTTGAAAATAACTTTTGGAATTTCTTTCTAGAGTTCATTCTTTTGAAGGATCTCAGTTGTGCAAAGTATTTATCCTAGAAATAGATAAAACTCATCTGTTTGGAGCTAAATATAGCATAAATGTAGGTTAACCAACTGAGCAGAACCACTTTGGGCCAAAAAAGGAAAGGGGTGACTATAATGTTAATGAAATTGGTTTGGGTGATGCTCCTAATAGGCCTTAAAGGCAATTCCAGAGGAGGACATTCCTAAATAACTGGGTTAAAGACATGTGACCACTCCCACCCGCAACCCCAGGAAACAACTCTGAAGCCCAGTGGCCAGCCTCATTAATTCCAGGTTGGCTGTATTAGAATAAGCTTCATTGCTGTTGCAGCAGACATACCCCAGCACCCCAGTGGCTTAATAACACACAAAGGTTTATTTCTCACCCACGTGAGGTCTGACAGGGTTGAGCAGCCCTCCTCCACTAGTGATTTGTCTTTCTGGAACACACATTTCCCAAACTGGTGTAGCAGGGATAGAGAAGTTGAGGAGGCACCGAGCTCTCAACTGCTTGGCCTAGAAGTGGAACCCTTCACTCCTTCATTCACCACTGGCCACAGATGGTCACACAGCCCCAAGGACACAGATGAGGTAGGGGGAACACGTGGGTATTTGTTAAGCACTGCCACAGTATTCTTAAATATTTAAACCCATTGGTATCATTGAATTATGTATGTTTCCTGAAAGGGAGAACTTTGGAGACTAATCATTAGTCTGTACTTAAAATCTGGCTGAAACTAAAAACCATGAGCAGAAACCTCGGATACCTGTATGTCTGAGAGACCTCAGACATCAGTCTCATCGGGGACTATTTGAGCAGTGTTTTTATAGGCAGCAACATGGATCTGTGGGGAGACATTTAATCTAAAATGTTTTTAGCTGAGCTGTTTCAGGTAGGATGCTATAGTTCTCCTTTGAATGTCCCTCGCAAACGTCTGCCATGAAGAGCTGTAGGAACCAGAATCTGTAATAACACAGAAGTTGCTATAAAACTAGGAAGAAATGTATGCAAAGTGATTTTGGACAAGGGGCAGGGTTGTGAGGCAGATAATAAAAATAAAATCAACTAACAGTTATAGCTTCAATGGCACCCTATTGTGTGCCTTATAAATATTGTAATCCATATTAAGCATGCAGTGGTTCAGAGCTATTGGAAATAAGGGGAAAAATCAATTCAAAAGTTTTCACAGTGTGCCATTTTGGTCTTTTTACTTAAGATGGTAGTAAAACATACCTTTGAATTGCAACAGTCAGATACTGCATTCCAAGAGCTCTGCATCCCCTGCCTTACCAAGACAAGCTGTTTATATGGCAATAATGTGCTGACATTCCTGAAAAGACTTGGAGCAGCACAGCTGCTGCCACTCAGAGAGAAGAGGAAAATTTTTGGAAGGTTTCATTTTGATTTACATAATTTGAGGTTAATGCTGGGAGAGGAGCTATGTGCCCGGTGTCCAATCAGTGTGCTAGGGAGTGCAACTTATTTATTAGTTGTGCTGTAGAATAGCATAGCTATGAAGAGCAAGACATTTCTGTCTGCTTAGAATTGTATTACAAAGGTATTTTTAGTTTGTTTCTTTTTTTCTATAATCCTGAGGGATGTTGCATAGAAGGTAGTTCTTATTGCTCTGATGAGCAATATCTCACCCCTGAAATGGCTTTGTATATCTGAAAAGGCTTTGTATATCTAAAGGTTCTTAATCAAAAAACCTTTTCTTTTTTTTTGAGATGGAGTTTCACTTTTGTCACCGAGGCTGTAGTGCAATGGCGTGATCTCAGCTCACTGCACCTATACCTCCTGGGTTCAAGCAATTCTCCTGCCTCAGCCTCTCGCATAGCGGGGATTACAGGCACCCACCACCATACCCAGCTAATTTTTGTATTTTTAGTAGAGACGGATTTTGCCATGTTGGCCAGGCTGGTCTCAAACTGCTGACCTCAGGTGATCGACCCGCCTCGGTCTTCCAAAGTGCTGGGATTACAGGCGTGAGCCACCACGCCTGGCCAAGCAAAGAACCTTTTATAACTATGTACCATACTAGACATGTGCTGAGCAGATTATACTGCCACCTAATTAGTATACGAATCCTGGGAAATAATTAGTATTGTTATGTTCATTTTGCAGATCAGAAAACAGAGGCTTAGAAAGATCATGTGACATCCCCAAGTCACAGCGTTAATTTTTGGTGGATTGTGGATTTGAACCCAGACAATTTGACTTCATAGCCCACTGGGTTAACCAGTACGTTATCTTGTCCAGAGGAGGAGTAGCATGGTTGGTGGCATATACTTCCCTCCACAGCCTACTTTTATAGTGCATGTTTGTGTGTCAAAAAGACACTCCAGGAAAAGGGGATGTCTCCGCTGCTGGACATGGTGGGAGTAAACTGGTTTGGAAGGCCAGATATAAATCATCCTTTGTTTTGGATTTGCCAAAATCATGTGGAAGAAAACTTCAGAAACCAATGATATTTTCAGGTGTTCTGGGAGCTGACTAGTGGTATTCACTCAGTTACATCTCCATTATTTGAGAAGATTTTGATGTTGAATAATATAACCTATATGGTCTTAGTCCCAGCTGATCAGTGCTAGTTTTCTTGATGTTAAATGTTTAATATCTTATTGACCATAACTGTAGCCTAGAAAAAGACTTTACAAAAGTATAGAGCAGCTTCACTTCTCAAATTCAGATAGGGCTGAGCTAACTGCAGATTCTGGAACAGAAAACTGGAAACTCTCTAAGTGGGAATTGTAACATCTGACCCAGGTTTGTTAAAATTTGGTATGAGAAGGATTTCACACTCTGATCTGGTAGATTCACTTCAGCACATGACCAAGCCATCTGTAAATTCTGTGGTAAATGAGTCAACACCAATTTAGCCACATATGCAAATAGGAAAAGGTCTCTCTTTTACTCTAAGTCCCATCTTTAGATTTTCGGAAATTTTGCCATGTGTTGGTGCCTCCTCATTAAGAATGCTGTTCATGAAAACAAGTGAGTTTTGTTGACATTGCAATTTTTTTTCTTCCCTGGATGTTCAGTGGGAGACAGAGTGTAATAAATATGAAGGGATGCAAACCGCAAATGTGTGGGGGATTTGTGTTGGCATAATGGAGGCTCAGGCAAACAAACAGATGCATGTGAGAGTCGAGAGTGGCACGTGGTAACACCCCTCTCTTGCTTGAGGGATGACTGACCACATGTGCCTCACTGGAACACAGATCCCTCCTGTACTGCCACAGTAGCAACAATGACACCAGAGCTGCTGTGAGCCCAGGCACATGCTCTTCACCCATCTGCTCTAGCGGCCGACACTTCCAGGTCTACTTGACGGTGACTGGATTTTGGTTATAGGTGTTTGTCCCCTTTTCACCCCAGCAAAGTCACAAAGGAGACAGGTGTCATAAGAATGACTTCTCCCATGCAGGTAACTGTGAAGATATAGGAAAAGGGAAACGCCCCTGTTAACCAGAAATAATGGCTGAATTAATACAAAGAACACCTTATGTTATTTAATCCTCCAGCAGCCATGCGTGGTAGGCAAGGCATCAGGGACTGCATCATCCTTGTCCCAAGAGAGGAAACGGTGTCCAGAAGGGGGAATGACTTGTCCAAGATCATAGAGCTTGTAAGTTTTAGAATTTCTCAGACTTAGGGTTTTGGGTTTTTTGTTGACTTAAGACCCTTTATGGCTGGCCTAGTTACTCCTTTGTTAGTTCATTCAACATTTCTTAAGCATCCAGTTAGTTCCAGGCACTGGAGAGCCATTGAGGGGACAGAGTTCCTGCATTTAAGGGGCTCATACCTTAGCGGAAGAGAGGAGCAGGTAAACCAAGGTAATCCCAAATAGAGGTCGAAAACTGGTGGTCTGCAGACCAGTTTTATTTAGCTGACATGTTTTTTAAAATCTTGAATTATTTAGAAAATGGAAAGATGTGATGAAAAACCCCAGTTATCTGGCTTCTTGTGATAAACTGGACAATGTAGCAACGTGTTCTCAGATTCCCTTGTGTCATTGGTGGCTGGATGGCGCCATGGTGGCCCATTTTTGAGAGGCTCTCCCTTGCCAGTTTGCCAGTCTCTGCCCTCCCCACTATTCCCTGCCTGTTTGGCCCCTGTGGGTGGTTGATTTTGCATTCCCCTGGGTTGCAATAGTGATCAAGGAAAATAGTGTGTTCTGGGAAGGACTCTGACCACAGCCAGGGTTAAGTGAGAAGAAGAGGGAGCCAAGAAGGATGTTTTGGAGGACAGAATGTTTGGGCTGTATTTTTTACAAAACAGAAAAAGGAGGCTGGGCGCGGTGGCCCATGCCTGTAATCTCAGCACTTTGGGAGGTCAAGGCGGGTGGATCACGAGGTCAGGAGTTCAAGAACAGCCTGGCCAAAATGGTGAAACCCATCTACTAAAAATACAAAAACAATTAGCCAGATGTGGTGGTGGGTGCCTATAATCCCAGCTACTTGGGAGGCTGAGGCAGAGAATTGCTTAAAATCGGAGGATGCAGTAGGTGGAGATCATGCCATTGCACTCCAGCCTGGGCAACAGAGCAAAACTCCATCTCAAAAAAAAAAACAAAAACAAAAACAGAAAAAGATAATGGACAAGTGCTCCAGGAAGAGGTCACTGGGTAGGAGATGACCCAGAAGCACTGGATCATGGCACATTCATTGTTTCTTAGGGCAAACTCTGCCAAACTGCCCTTCCTTTATGCAAAGCAAAGTCCACTGTTAACAGGTAGAATCAGATTCTTTTCTGGAAGATTCTACATGTACAAAGGCACTGGGTCAGTCGTGGTTGCTCAGTGTCCTCTTATGCTGAGGGAGAGAGTGAGAATCAAAAGGTAGGTTTATATAAAACTTTGTCTAGTCTGGAAAACTCTGAGCTTCCAAGTCATTATTTTTGGTGGGTTTGCGTGATCACCGTCTTTTCTACCAACAGGCCATTTACTGGACCACAGGTATTCTGGCATCATTTTTTTCTTTTAAAAGTGGTGAGTGTGCCATTCTTTTCTTTTTGGAACCCATATCTGTGGCCATATTTCAAGACTTTTTTTTAATCATTAGGAATAATTTTTACAGTTCAGCTTTTCAAAGCCTGACAATGTGTCAAGCCATTGGGGAGAGCTCAAGCACATTTTGTGGTGCCAAAATATGGCTTGCCTCAGAGGGTTTGAGTTTATGATGACACCGTGGTGTTAAACTATCTTGCTCTGAGATGCTAATAGGGATGGGGGTAGGGAGTCTTTTGAGGTCTCCAGCTGTTCCTGGAGGTGGTCACCCCTTTTTTTCTTTCTCCATGTGCCTGTGCTGGGAGATCTGGGTCACATGGCAGCTAATGCTGCAAATCCCAGGCAACTTTTTGCTCAATAACTGTTTCCCAAATGGCTACTCAGGGGCCTTTCAGAATTCACGAGAGCTGTCAGTTGTTATAGTAACCGGCCCCCTGCTGTCGAGTTGGCCCTGAGATGCCAGTGGAAGCTCTTGGAACAAGCTAACACATAGTCATTAGACAAAAGCGGAAAGAGATTCACTGCTAAAGGTTGCCAGTTAAACATGCTCCATGATACTTAAAAAGCTGGACTGATTCTGTTAGGGAAGCGGTGGGTGGGTAAATTTTTAAACCAAGCTTACTTTTCAGGAAAGGGAAACTCCTTGTATGTTCAGTCTATTCTAGGTAACAACCATCTTTCTTTGGATTTCTCAGAATTAACTGTCTTCTCCCCCCGGGGTTGATTATGTCTGTTCTGCTCGTTTGCTCAGGTAGCCTCAAATATCTCAATTATTCAAGATATTAGTTATTGATTCTGTGGCATTTGCTTCTCAGCAAAAGTGTTGTCAGTTTACGGGTGGTAGTTTTAAGCGCCTGTGATTGTGTGTGAGGAAAAACTGCGGAGATAGCCGGCTCTGCTCCAAAATTCCTGAAAGAGTGAATCTGGCAGAATTCAGAGTAGGGCTAAGGGTTGAGAAAAAGTCTAAATATTTTAGGAAGCTGCAAATTTCAAGTTTTTATGAGAATTTGTAAAAACATTCCAACAGACTCATGATTTCTTCAGATTAATGTTCGTAGCCACACTGAGTATATCCATGATGTTTGTAGGACAGTTGTTGTAGTTCCAGGATGTACTCAATAGAGGGAGACAAGAAGTTCTGTGTTACAGCAATCCTTCCCCCACTTTTAATCGTATTTCCAAGTTTGACTTCTCCAAGTTTTGGTTCCTGTGCCAAGCACTTTTACCCAATATGGAGTCTAATAATTAACACAATCATTGAAAGCTTGTATTAATGGTGAAGAAAACCTAACACTCAAGAATTAGAGGATGTTCATTCCTAGAAGTAAAAAACCACCAGCGGACTCAATAGTTAACAAAATGTTAACTCCTTTGGAATTACATACCTGGCTTCAGACTTCTTTGTGGGACTCAACAGAACTTCCAAAAAAAGAGAACTTCCATATATCTGAGTTTGTCATTACTGTTTTATCAACAGAGTTTGGAAAGAATAGGAATCATTTCACTGTGAAATCCTATGGCCCAGCTGGTTTGGGGGACTAAATATAATTAAATAAATACTTTCAAGTGTTCTTGTGTGACAGAAGTGCATCTTTCAAATTCTGTAGCCAAGTCTCAGATGCTACAGTTATTTAAGTTTTAAGGGGAAACTAAATATAGGACTTAATATATAGTAATAACTTGCCAACTGCTGTTCCCATCTCCCTGAGGTGCCTCTCCTATTTATTCTCCAATCTGTATTGTGAATTAAGAAAATGTTTGTTCTGAGATGAAAGCATGGGGTAAAAGACAAAACCCCAAATGTGTCTAATGGCACCAAATTCAGAGACATTTGTGGCAGAAGGGAGGACCAAATGATCTCCAAGTTCACTTTACTCCAGTGAATTTTTTTTTTTTTTTTTTTTTTTGGAGACGGAGTCTTGCTCTGTCACCCAGGCTGGAGTGCAGTGGCGCGATCTCGGCTCACTGCAAGCTCCGCCTCCCAGGTTCACGCCATTCTCCTGCCTCAGCCTCTCCGAGTAGCTGGGACTACAGGCGCCCGCCACCACACCCGGCTAATTTTTTGTATTTTTAGTAGAGACAGGGTTTCACCGTGGTCTCGATCTCCTGACCTCGTGATCCACCCGCCTCGGCCTCCCAAAGTGCTGGGATTACAAGCGTGAGCCACCGTGCCCGGCCTACTCCAATGATGTTTTAAGCCATTCTGTTTGCCAGGGCAGTGTGTCAAAAGGTGGAAGAGTGGGCATATGAATGACAAGGGTCATCACTGTGTTTGTGATATCCTAACCTTCCATTAACACCAGGTTAATAGAGGCTGTGAATATGTAAAGATGACTTACAAGACTAAAGTTCCCACTGGGTATTTCTTACCTCAGCATAAAAGCTCCTCATAAGCTCCTTTGTGCAAAAGCATCTTCTTTTCAAAATGTCACAGATGAGGCCTGATGACGGGGTCTGTCTGTGTTAGATGGGAGGGGAGGGCATTTGTATGGAACTCTTGGTGGCCAATTGAAAATACTGTATTCTACACCTGTTCTCTTTTGTTTTTTGTCCATTTAGAGGGTGTAACAAAATAAAGTCCAAGGGCTTTTCCAGACGTTTCCATGAAGTGCCTTCTTCTGGGGAAAGAGGAGAGAAGGGGAGCAGGTGAGGGGCGGTCAAGCTTAAGTGGGGGGTGTCTTGATGGCCGGGACTGGCTTGCCAAATTTTTGTTTTGTTGCCATGGGGATTAAAGTCTTGTAGATGGCACAGTGCTGAAACTCAGCTGCTTTACCTGAATTCCCAAAAGTAAGACTTGCAAATATCAATTCAGCTTGTGGGTAGCTGGTACCAATTAAAGTATGTCCTGTGTGTGCTTGCTTTGCTTTATTTTGCAGTTTTGGGGGTGTTGTTTCTGGGTTTGTATGTACTGGGGGTGCTCTATGTTTGTGTGTCTGTATGTGTGTTGCATCCATTTTCTTTCCAAATTTTCAGATACTTGCATGGTTTTGACCTTTTAAAAAAAACATATAATGCATGCATATAGCCTTATGTGAAAAATACCTCCTAGAAACCTAAATTTGTAGGTAAGTTAGGGATGAAGAGTAGGAAGGGGAGAGTGAAGTGAGCAAACGTGGATGTACTATGTGGTTTTCCTTAAGAATGGTGAATTTTTTTTTTTTTTTAAAGGAAACACATATGAGTTCTGGATAGTTTGAATACTTGGAAAAATTATTGTCCTGGAAAGATTTATAATAAATGTTTGGAACTCATGATTGTACAGTTTTAATCACTACACTTGAGTCTCTTGATAATATTTCTGTAAGGCCTGTCTTAGGCAAACTGTATTTAATATTAATATCTTTTAATATTAAATTGCTAATTAGACTAATTCACTAATCCATATTATGTCAGGAGCAGTCCCTTTTTACTTTTAATGAACCAATTTATAGGATTTATGTTAGAATTTTTACATGGAATGGTTCATCTCCGTTGGTTGTGGGTAAATGAGATTACTGAGATGAAATTTTAGATATCCAACTATTATAATCAGATAAACCTATGAAATCGGAGAAGGTATAGTTTAGGAGTTGTGACGGATTAATGAGAAAGTACATGATCGATTTTCTTTTACACTGTACTGTGTAATTTTGGCCTTGTAGGGAAAGCAATAACTGCTAACACTGGTAACTATATTATTCTGTGATCACTTTTTGCTTATTAATGTCTTTAATTTCTAATACATTTTCAAAACTAAGGACAGAAACTGAAATAGAAACTTCTCTGTATAGTTTTGGATTCAAAGACTAATCTTAAGAGAGGAAGACGTTGGACATCACTTAAATGCCTAACTGTCATACCCAGTCCATTATAAATATGTTGTGTTTTTGACTATAACACTTTAAAAAGCCAGCATCACCTTATGAATATCACAAAGATAAATGCACATCCAATTTCAAGTCCTCCCCAGAAGTGATGATGTAGCCTGCCAGACTATTTCTTTTATGTACTTCGACCCCCACATGTCAGTGGGCTCATTATAGATATATTTTAGATCCTAACAGAGATGCCCCAGTCTCTCTGGTGTCTTCTCTGCTGCTCAGTGAGGGAAGCACAATCAGTTTCATGTAGGTCTAGGAGTTGGGAACCATCTTGTGAAACTACAGGTATTTATAGAATCCCTCTGATTGTGAATCATATCATTTACTTTTTAAAATAGTGTAGCAGCTTAAAAGACAGACTTTGGCTCAGGGACATATGTGTTCTAACTGCAGCTCTGCCACTTCCTGGCCCTGCGACTAGAAAGAGTCCATAGGGCCTCAGTTTCCTTATCTAGAAAATGAGTCTAATGATAGTAACTTTTCATGAGGTTGTTGTGAAGATTAAGTGGGGGTAGTATATGTAAAATGCTTAGTGTGTGAAATATATTAACCCATGGAGAAGATGAGGAAATTCAGGCTCTGAGAAGTTGTCACTTGGCTAGGCCACCCTGCCTAAGTGGCTGCCTTGGGACTCCACTGCAGCGGCGTGAATCCTGAGCGGTACCCCGTCTCACAGCTACGTGTGCTATGCTAAGTACTCCATGAAAACGATACGGGCCAGATATAGATCTTGTACTCAAGGAGTGCCATGTCTGTGCTCTTCCTTATGCTAGCCACCCTGCTGTACTTTACAATTCCTCATTCTGGCCCACTGTCCCCTCTCCTTCCCTATGCTCTCTCCCCAGGCACTTTTGCTGCCTCCTTTCCTGACCCGTGTCCATCCTGCTGCTGTTCTATAAAAGGGTTTTGAAAGACAGGGTGCCGCCTACCTCTGCCAGGCTTCTGCAGGAGGCTGGAATGCAAGCACTTCAACCAGGCTCTCTCTCACCTTTGCCTTTTTCAGTCCGCTCCCATTTTCTTTCCTGGCTTGTATCTCCACCTAAAATGTGGCCAGGAATCAGAAGAAGAGCCCCCAGTGATAGCTAAATTGCAACCCTCCAAACAGCTACAAGAGCTGTTACGGAATTCCTACACATTAACTTCATGTGGCATTACTCTTCTGCCCCTGTCATCTCCCTGTCCCACAGCAGGAAGGAAGGAGACTGTGCCACTGAGACGCGTTGCACAGAGAATTGCTAAAAGCAGGACAACAGCTGTGAGAGGTGATTATCCTCCCAGAAAGGAGAAGAAAAAAACACTGAAGATCAGACCCAAGTATTTAATTTTTTAATAAAGCTGATTTAAGTTTTGAGTAGGTAATACTTGACATGATTCAAAATCAAAAAGTTTAAAATTATATGCACCACTAAATTACCATCCCATCACTCACCCACCCTGCTCCCTACCTCCTCACAAATAGGTAGCCCCTATTGCTAGTTTGTTGTCTATTCTTCCAGGGATTGTTACACATATATAAGCAAATAATGAATATCCTTTTATCCCCTTCTACACAGTGGAATACAGCATATGCGATCATGTGCCTTGCTATTCTCACTTAACACAGGTTTTCCCTATCCCTATATAATTTCCTCATTCTTTTACACAGAAGCATGGTATTCCTTTGTATAGATGTGTCATGATTTAATTAACCTATCCCCTGTGGCTGTCATTTTGATTGTTCTCCGTCTTTTGTTATTACAAACAATCGTGTGATTAATAAGTTTATGTGTCACTTTGCAAGTGGATAAGCATGTCTGCAGGAAAATTTTCAGAGGAAAATTTATTGGCTGTGTCCCAGGGTACATGCTATTGTGCATGTATGGTGCCAAATTGCCCTCCATAATGGGGTACCAAGGTGGGCTTCTCTCTGCAGTCTGTGAGCATGCCTATTTCCCTACAGCCAACCCAGCACACTGCATTTTCAAACTTTGGCCTTTTTACTAACCTCATAGGTGAAAAAGAAACGGTGTCTCGGTGTGGTTTTAATGTATTATCTCTTACTATAAGTGGGATTGAACCATTTGTTTTTCTGTAAACTGTTTATATCTTTTGCTTATTTTTTCTTTGAGTTATTGGTCTTTTTATAATGAAGAGAGATAATCCCTTGGTAGCAATATGGTTTGCAAATATTTTTTCCCAATTCATAGTTTACTTCTTAACTGTACTTATGGTTCTTCTTTGATGTTTATATAATCAGATTTATCTATATTTTCTGCTTTGTTTTCTAGATTTTGAGTTTTCTTTTAAAAGTCTCTCCATTCTGAGGTTATTCTTTTTTAAAATTACTTTTATGGTTTCAAATTTTAATAGTAAATTCATTTGGAATTTAACCTGGTTGATCGTGTGATGTCTGAATCTACTTTTTTTTCCCCCCCTAGATGGTCTCAAGTATTTTAAAAAAATACTGCAATCTGGGGCTTAGTGAAGAGGCATATAATACCTTCTTAGATCCTTAAAATATCACTCACAGCAAAATACAGTCAATCAGTATATTAACAAAATAAGGAGTTGCCAAAAGGCTTTTACCCAGACATTTTAGATTATAAATACTGAAAAATATGTGCAGTAAATAAAATGTGAATTTCATTTCTTACCTCCTCCCCAAAATAAGTTGGACTATCACATCACCATTAACCTTCCAAAATCAGTGGGATATTGTGTCAGTGCCTTAAAACTGTGGCAAATGAGGTGGAGAGCCCCTCAAGCCTCAGTCCAGATGTTCAGAATATTCCAGTCTAGGGTCTGAAGGGTGAGACAGCCACCTTAAAGCCCCTGACTTCAAGCCTTCTTTTCTGGGTGATAGCTGGAAGCCTTGGGAAGTACTGTCCAGGGCTCACTTTCTCAAAGCCAGCTATACTATAAGAACTGTCATGGTCTCTTCAAAATGTGGTTTCTGAAGAGACCTTTTCTCTCTTACCTCCTGGAAAGTATTACCAGTACTTCAGTCAGAACTAGGTATCTGCAAGGATTTCTTGGCAAACTTAATGCCTAGCTAAGAGAATATAGTTTTGAGACCACTTTTGTGCCTATAATTTATCATTTTCTCCCACCTTCCTAAAGATGTTAATTGCAGGCAATTTGAATCATCCAATAAAATTCTCACTATGGGAATCAGATTTTTGTCACTTCTCACTGTACCAAAAGTCGACTAGGCCATCTCTCCTATTCATGTGAAATCCAAAATATTTTTGAAACATTCTCTCCTCGTTTTCGTATCTGTTTCCTGTTTCACACCCCATCCATCATTGCATGATTGTGTTCTCTTTTTTCTTCCCTTTTCCCTTTCTCTCTCCTCATATCTGTTAAGCCCTGCTTATCTAAGGTATGACAGCCATATGCCCTGGGACTTCCACAGCCCTCATGTGAAACTTGCCATTTGATTATCCCCCAAAGCACATTGACATTTGTCAAATCTCACGCCCCCTTTTATGATTTGGAAAATATGGCCACTAGAAACATATTTTGGTTTGAGTTTTTCTTTTGAGAAGATCCCTTCCGGAAGAGATACTACAAGTGTAAACTGAGTTTTATAAACTGAATCATTTAACATGCCATAAAGGAAACTTAACAGCAAGTGAGTTGTTGTATATGAAAAATCTCAACTTAGAACTTACATTGGGCTCCTTTCCAAGTGGAATCCCGGAGTTATTTCAGACACTCCTCTTTGAAGAAAAGCCCAACAACGCCTACAGCCTTTTTCTTTTATTGTTGTATTTGTCACTTCAATTTCTTGAAACATTTTGCCCTAATAAATCAATCCATGCCTTTTTAATACAGCTCTCAATCATCTTCCTTGAAGGCATGTGAACATTTTCAACTTTCTATTTGTAAGTGGCTGTTATTCATGCAGGGTTTACTACAACAGATCCGTTTACAAAAGTAAATATTAATGCGATTTCTTTTCTTGACAGCATGAAAATAAATGGGATGATTAGCGGATATGCCACTGTAAATTTAAATGAGGGCAGTGTGTAAATCAGTTAAGATTATATAATTAATATTCAGCAGCAGCTCAGCTAACTGCCCTCTGTAGTCTGCAATTAGAATTTTGAGCTACACACTGCTAATAAACTCTTTGTCACCCTGATGTGATTATAGAACCATTGAGTTTAATTTGAAGACAGTGACTTGGTTTCTAATTCCTATATACCAACAATCAGTTAGTTCATGATTCCGGGTTTTCATACGAGTCTGGAGGCCACACTGTGGTCCTCCCCCCTGCCCATGTCCAGTAGTCATGGCGTTGTTCAGGGCAGTGTTGTGGTAAGCGGAGGACCCGGGATGAGAACAGTGTGACATCCCAAGCTTCTCAAAGTGGGTGTACACGTTGACCCAGATGTCTGTAGACCTCAGAAACCCCTTTTTCCTATAAGCAGGTTTGGAGACCTGCCTTTTAAGGAGGTTTGTTTGTTTGTTTTTTAATACAGCAGTGTTGTGTGGAATTCCAGACATTTCTAATGTTCAGTCTTTCTGCACTCAAGTTCAGCACTTTGCTTCTGAAAAATATTGGTCACTAAATTATTTCCAGGTTCTTGTCAGAAGGGCAGAAAGAGATATAAGAAAATCGTTAGCTCATATCAGAGGTTATCTAAACAGGTTCCCGGAAAAACAGAAGCCACAGAAGAAAAGGCCTTTATGCAGAAATTTGGTCATTCTGGATATTCTTCCTTAAGAATGTATCAAATTCCTGGGTGGAAATGGGGGGTCAGAAGTCTAGAGGGTTTTTTTTGTTTGTTTTGGTTATTTTGCTACATTTTGTTTGGGTAGTAAGTCTCTATAACTGGAATTTTATTAATACTTCCAAAGGACTGTCAGAGCAGCTGGGCGTGTGTGTGTTTCATTAGTCAAGAAGGCCAATTAAACATACTGGAACCTGTCATGTGCTGGCAGTGTATATTTTTCAGCAGGGAGCTCAGGGACTTGACGTTGACAGCTGATACTGGCCGATGTGTTTCACATCCTGACTAAAAGATGTACTCTGCACGTTGTGTGTGCTCTGTTTTCCCAAGTAGACTTTAATTTTTAAAGAGGTCTTTATCCTTAAAGTATCTCCCTTATTTGAAAGCATGGAAGGTTATTTCTAGAAATTTCAGTCCAAGAGAAAATATTCCTAATCATAAGCTTCATGTGTCCCATGTGGGCTTTTAAGAAGCCATGCATACTTGCACATTCCTACCATCAGGGCTTCAGACACTGTACAGATCTGGACCACAGGTGTGGGTTGTGGGCTTGAAACCCAGAAAACTGCTAACCAGACGCCATACAGATTTGATCAGCTACTATCACACATTACCCTCTGGACTTCCAATCAAACCTTTCTTAGAAATCTTTTGAAGATATATGAGCCCATGTTTGGTTTTCTAAAAAGGGATGAATGAATGGAGAGTAACATAGGAAGCTTGCTTCCAGTCTGCTACTTGGAACTTTCTATAGAAATGTGCATAGATCTAATATGTTAGTCATCTTTGGTCAAGCACCAGAAGCACTTGGGTAGCATTTAGGGCTATGCTGTAAGAAAAGTGCGTTCTTTTGAACAGGGACGCTCATTCAGTGCGGCAAAATGCTTACTCTGTGAGAGGCATATGAGAAACAGGACCAACTTAGGGACCAACAGATTCACATCTCCCGTTTCACTTTCATTCTGTCTCACATACCCACTGAGTTCGAACTGAGGAAATAACTTGTGCAAACTGAGCTCTTTCATGTACCCATCTGGGAGCATTCAGTGAATGTTCCACGTAAGTCCCTCTATCTTGGGTATCTTGTTGATGGGGGTGGGCTTTAGAAAGCCATCTAAAACAGTGGTTTTCCAGTTTGTTTAAGTGGCAGGAAACTTGGAATTCAAGATGTCGGAACATCATTAAATATTGACAACTTCAATGCCTTCATAGAAACCGAAATTAATTTTCCTACCAGACAAGTATAGCAGTCCACAAGGGTGGATTCTCAGGAATGATTTTCCCTTTCTCACAGTGGTTCATAGTTGGACACAGTACATACCAGAATCCCTAGAGGGAGTCTTCACAATACACAGAGCTATAGATACCCCACCCTGCACCTGCTCTGTTAGAATCATCATGAATGGGGCTTACCCTGCCTGGGTATTCTAAAAGCTCCCTAAGCCAAAGAGCTATGCACTCCTTGTTAATAACCACCATGTGACTGATACTTTACTGATAAGAGAGAGAGAGAGACTGAGAGACAGACTGACTGACTGTTCAGGGCCCTCCAAAATTTAGGCCTACCTAAATCAGAGAACTTAAAGTGTCAGAAAGATATATGCTGCAAATGTACAATAGGGGGAAGTAGAAGATAACTAATTCGGGTCATTACTAGGCCTGTCAGAGTCAGTGAAAATAATGTTACCTGGCCTCAGTTTCTTAAAGGGCACAGACAGCACCCAGGGGTTGGGGAGGGGATGGGAAGTAAAAGGGCAGAGGTGGAAACATGAAATATATGGTGGGGAATCATTGGATTATATTTTGTAGTTAAATTTGTAAATATACTTTTTCATTACAAACATGATCTATTTCATTGATTTCCCTTTTTAGAGTACTTACATATACAAATGTTTAGTGAAGAGAAATTATAATTTTGGAAAATGGCTCTTTGTGATCCTAGAAATCTGATTCATTCAGGGAGGGTCTGTAAGGGTAAGTTGGTTGAAAGAGAATTAGACCTAGACAGAAAATTGAAATTGCATGCTCAGTGACACACATAAGCACTTCGAAAAATACTTCTTTTTTTTTTTTTTGAGACCAAGTCTCGCTCTGTTGCCCAGGCTGGAGTGCAGTGGTGTGATCTCGGCTCACTGCAACCTCCGCCTCCCAGGTTCCAACGTTTCTTCTGCCTCAGCCTCCCGAGTAGCTGGACTACAGGCACATGCCACCACACCTGGCTAATTTTTGTATTTTTAGTACAGACGGGGTTTCACCATCTTGGCCAGGCTGGTCTCAAACTCGTGATCCACCCACCTCAGCCTCCCAAAGTGCTGGGATTACAGGCATGAGTCACCGTGTCTGGGTAGCGCTTTGAGAAATTCTATCTCCATTCCCCTGAGCTCAAAATTAGAGATAATACTGCCTCCTTAAGTAGATCACAGTTCAGAGGTTTAGAGGCATTAAAACTTGTGTTTTTCTTTCCTTTTCTCCAAAATCCCTGCTTTTGCTTTTTTTATTCCTGGATACCTCTGAAGGTCAAGAAACATAATTTCTCACGGAAATTCCCTGAAATGAGCAAGTTAAAATACAATGTCATGTGATACGCAGCTGCTTTTCTTAGATATTAAACACAGTGTAGAATTTGTACATGGAACGGGACCATCTTCATATTGTTAAGGATCATGAAAAGCTGACAACAGACTGACCACCTTCATCAGTACCTGGCCCAGAGTAGACCCCCAATAGATAGTTATTAAAGGAATAAATTAAACACCAGCATCGTAATGCCTCCATGAAATGGAAGATTAAGCAAACATTAATAAAGAGGATGCCAGTCTATATTTGTTATCAAGGAGAGATGCATATAGAATGATCTCATTTCATTTTTTAAAAATAAAACTCCCATATAGTCCCAGCTACTCAGGAGGCTGAGGCACAAGAGGTGTGAGAATCGCCCGAACCTGGGAGGCGGAGGTTGCAGTGAGCTGAGATCGCGCCACTGCACTCCAGCCTGGATGACAGAGCGAGACTCCATCTCAAAATAAAATAAAATACATACTCCCCCAACACCCAGAAAAAAAAAAAAAGGAAAACAGCCCATCTGTCTATATTTGGGTGAGATTATAATAACAGCCCACAGATTGATCTCCTTGTTCCATTTCTGCTGCCCTCTAATCCATTCATCATGTAGCAGCCAAAATGAGCTTTCTGAAAGAAGCAAATCAGACGGTGCCTCTCCATGGATTAAAGCCTTTCAGTGACTTTCCCCTGCTCCTAGACGCCAATGAAGGTTCTTTGGTCTGCTGGATCCTGCATGATCTGGCTCTGGCCTGCCTCTCCAACCTTGCTTTCCACAGCCTTTCCCTTGCCTCTGGCTTCCTTCCAGTTTCCTAAAATGCGCCAAACTCCCTCTGCTCCAAGGCTCTTCAACTAACTGCTTGACTTGCCTAAAATGGTCTTCCTCCAGAGTTTCACAGGGTTAGACCTCCTTAATCAGGCCTCAGCTCAAATGCCACCTCCTCAGTGAAGTCCCTTCCTTCAGCCGACTTCATTTACCACCACATCATTCTTATTTTCTTCATTGTTCTTGACTATTTGAAGCAATTTGTTTGCTTGTTGTGGATTTTTCCCCATGAAGACATAAATACTAGGAGGGTAGGTGCCTTGTGTGTCTTGTTTATCATTGTGCTCCCACCTCCTCACTGCAGATGATCAAGGAATAGTCAATAAATGAGGAAAAGTATACAGGGATAGACCTCAAAATATTAATAGTGATCATCACTCGGAGGAAGATTTTGGGTGTTTTTAATTGATTTTTTTTCTTTTCATTCATTTGTGTTACCTAATTTTTCTGCAAAGATCATCTGTTGCTTATATAATACTTTATCAATTACTCCAGTGCTTAGCCAGGCTTAAGGAAGTAGTTTTAAGGATTGCAGACAGCGGCGGGAATGTGTTGTCTGCATACTTGATGCTGTGCAGTGGGTGCTGAATAAACATTTGCCAAATCCATTGAAATCTTTATTCTACGGGAAGACATGCCCCACAAAGTTCTGTAGTTAGTTGCCCACCCATATATTTGTGTGGGAGGCAAGTGCATGATGTGCAGCAAGGTACAGATGCGGAGCTTTGTCTCCCGGGTTTCTGATCCTTATCCCCAGTCGTGTGCTTTTCTCTGGCAATCATGGAGTTATTTTGCTCCAGGGAAAATCCATTATAAACAGCAGCACATGGGGCACTAGAGTGTGATTTGCTTCAGTACACACTGCTTTTTTCAAAGATAATGTGGAGCCTGCAGTTCCACATATAACTGAGAGACTGGCTAAACTGTCTGCCTGTCTTGTAGGGAAAAAAAAATCTACAATATAGTATATATATCCTTTCCAAGTCACTTTAACAGTAACTTGGCCAATAACAAGTGTATTTACTAATAGCTTTACATTTTAGAAGTCTAATAGCCATAATAATTATAGTCTTAAAATCAAAGTTACTTCTTGCATGCATTTGTTTTTTTACAAGTTAAAGTCTAACCCAGTAAATTGCATCCCATTCATCTTAGTGACTTAGAGCACTTATTTGGGCTATTAAGTAGTTGAATAGCTGTCCTCTAACTCAACAAAAGCAGGTTTTCCTTAGCTATGATACTGGACGGTTAAGGCTTTCATTCATTTGTGAAGTCCATAACCTGTGTTTTAACTTTAATGTTACATTCTGGAAATCTGTGCAAATTGGGGAACATGGGGGAGGAGAGGAAGGAATCCAAGAGTAGAAAACTTAATAAGTAATTTAGAGAGAGAAGGAAGTTATCTCAAACATCAAAATAATTTTTTTACATAGATTTCCATTGCTTTACATTCAGAAGATTTGGTTAACACCAGAGCCCTATAATATTATGTGCATTTCATATCCATGTAGCTGAAGTCTCACTAACTTATGTTCTTCACAATTTTAGGTAAAGGCAGCTAAGCAAAGAGTGATGAAAACTTGTTTTATTATTTATATTATAAATGCTGAGCAATTCATAGGAAAAAAAAACACACTCATTTTTCTTCAGGGCTCTATTAGAGTAGTCCTGGGAGGCATGTGTCAAGAGTTGTAGTAACTGACGTTCAAAATCTCCTAATGCTATGGAGCAGCAGTCTAGATTGATTCTAGAGCACTATCCAAATGGAAACTGCTTAGAGCTACTTTCCATCTGAAAACAGGCACTGCTTAAAGAACAGCGCTTCACACTATGACATGTGATCATTTCTGATTGCGTATAGTTATAATAGCCTGTATAAAAGCTGAGATGGAAACATCTTTGTAACTCTGTGGTCTCTTCACTCCCACGGAGATCTTGTTTTTTGTATTTTCTTGATTTTTCTCTAACCTTCCCAACCCTAGCCCCTTCTTTGGCCTCACAGAAACAGGGTGTGCCCAGCAGAACCATCCCAGGATATTTTTGATTAGATTGAGCAAAGACAACTGTGAAGAAAAGTTGACTTATCTGGTAGTTGGAATACGGGCCCCAGAAAAAGCAAAGCTGTAATGTGTGTAAATGTTGTTTGGTGTGCGATGCCAGAGGAGGAGGACAGATCCCAGTGACACTGTGCACCAGAAGGATGCCGCCTGCTTGGCTAAAAGACCCAGCAGTAGGGCCAGCTATTGTAAAGCCCCTCTGCCAAATGAACAGGGACCCTTCTCTGGTCACAATAGCCATTCACGCTGAGCAGCTTCATTAAATATTCAGCCTGTGCTTCCGGCAGCTCATTAGGGCCGCAATGAGCAGTGACGTGGATGCAGGAAAGCTGAGGGCCAGCCAGCATCGGAGGCAGAGGCTGAGTGAGCTGCTGATGGCTTTTCTCTTCATTGCCTGTCCTATGATGACCAGTGTGTGCTCTCTGCTTTGCTTGAAATACAGGTAAAAAAAAAAAAAAAAAAAAACAAGCAGATGACACTTAAAGGCTTCAAGACCTTGTCTCAGATGTTGTCTGGCAAGGGCCCCGTGATTCTGAGTGCTTGCCTTCCTGAAGCCCTCTGACCCCTTTAAAGAGCTGTCTGAGGCTTTGGGGGCCTTTGCTAAGCATGAACAATGTGGTGCTATTGTGTACTTGGGCTGTTTGATGACGATATTGGAAGCGGATACAAGGTGTGGTTTTGAACTTGGTGCTGGGGATTTAGAATAGCAATTTATTCCTCTGTAACATACCAAATTTAGAAATATTGTGAGATAACCCTAGCGGTCTGTGTGGTAGGTTTACTCTCTACCATGTTTTCATGTATTTGAGTAGTTAAATACTAAGCCTTTCCCTTTGAACTATCAGGTTGGATGCAGTGATGATAAAAAAAAAAAAAAATGGATATTCTTTAGCAATTTGGGGCCCTTCCAACAGGCTGAATGTTGTCCTTGTATCTTGTTACTTTTACATGAGTTTACCCTCCGTGCTGTGTGATGTTTAAAGCTGGGAAGATCTGCAAAATAAGAATTAAAAGAAGATGAACTCAGATAAAGTATATTCTATTATTGACATGTTTTTCTCTTTTCTGCACAGAAAATGTTTTCAGACTGCTCATTTCTATGTGGAAGACAGCAGTTCACCTCGAGTGGTCCCTAATGAAAGTATTCCTATTATTCCTATTCCGGGTAAGTAAGACACTGCCCTTACTTCCAATGGGCTAATTGTTTTTCTCTTTTATTCTCAGTTTTATGTGATAAAACAACAAAATATTTTATAGCCTTTTAAAGCTTGCCCAGTATAAGATATCCTTAACTGAGAGTAATTTAATGAATACTCCTTTACCTATCTGCAAAGTAATAAAACTCTCTTTAGAGGAACAAATAACTGAGTTAATGTAGTATACAGTCATATGCAGGAAAGGGAAGTACAGTAGAAAAAAGGGAAAAACCGTACAAAAACATTCTTAGTATCTACTTGGACTAAATTTCATTTGCATAGGCAATTTGTGCTTATATTTTTAAATCACAATTTGTGACACATTTTTTTAAAGGTGATATTTTTGTAAGATTCTTTCCTCTGAAAATCATGTATCTTAATATTCAAAGTTTTGGTTCTTATGATGGTTGTGTGGAAATAGAGGGATACATTACCGGTCTGGTGGATATTTCACTTTTCTTCTGGTAAGAAGATAAAGCACTTGGTTAGTGTTGGGGTAGGGAATGGTGGAGTGCACACTGTAGTGAATCCTAGCAAATGCCATAGGCATTTAGAAGTTCAGCAGTGGGTTAGGTGTAATAGGATGTGGGATTTGAAGATCTCACCCACCATTTTTATTTGGCATCCCTTCTTCTTTGCCAGATTTTAACTTTCTACGTCCTGGTTTCATTATTTGCTTCCAAATACGTATCTTCAGATATTTCAGATACATCTATCCTCTTGACATTACTCTTTTGCAAACAGAAGCATCACTTTGATTATAATGCCACCCCTCCTCCACACCTGAAGCTCCCCCATCCTGCTGATCTGCCCTATTCTCCATAATGCTTTCCTCCAACTAATGTGCTGTTTATTTTACTTTTTTGTTTGCTCTCTTCCCACTACAATGAGAGCTTTATAAGGGCAAGTGGCTGTATCTTCAGTGCTAAAATAATTCTTGGTACATAGTAGGTATTCTTTAAATACTTAAATGAATGAACGTTAGAAAAATTTCCTTAAAGTTCTAAAAAGGTCTTGGCTGTGAAACTCAGAGGTACAGTCATTCTTTGGGTACCATGGAGAAATGTTTCTATTGTTTGCAGATTGTCACTACGTGTGGTTATGGTTGTGGACTGAATTGCCCTGTAATGTGTCTGTATATCGCTAAGTCATTAGATATTACTGGGATTGTCCATGTTTTGTACATTCTAGTCAGCTTTTCTCACTGAAACTTGTCACACAGAAACAAGAAGATTAACAGAAAGTCTTTGATTAAGTTCCTCTTGGAGTATTTTGTGGCTGCTAAACTAATTCCCATAAAGATAGGATAAGTTTTGTGTTACTGTGTGTTCTCCACTAACCCTGCCCCTTTATCCTTGCTGAAGGAAACTACTTTTCCTTTGAGAGGAGAGAAGGCAGACAGGAATCATCCGTCTTCATCAGCATGAAATAAGTAGTTTCATTGAATCTACTGGATTTGCACAATAGTGTGCATATACTTTTTCCTCTTGCTTTACCTACAATATGTGTTGACCACTGGAAAATTCCTGGCAGCCTTTCTCCCCTCTGACCTGATTTGTCTGACAGACTCAGTTGTTTGGCAGCTGTGTAACTGAAATCCATTTTTAAAGAGTTAAATGGTGAAACTACTGGGCTGTTTTTCCATTTCTATTTTCTATTACCACTGGATTAGGAATCAGAAAACCTAGGTCCACCCTGAAATCTTTGTTCAGTGCCTTAACCTCTCTGAGCCTTAGTTTCCAGAATCTGTAAATTAATTAGGATGCCTATTCTCCTTGCCTTTTGAGGTAACTGTCAAGACCACAGTAGATGATATGTGTAAAAGCATTTTGGAAACCATACATTAGGCCGAAAGTGTAAGCTGTTGCAACTTTCCTTCCCAAATCATGGTACTGGTAATCCCAGCAGTCATGGAGAGAGAGCATTTGCATGACTCTCATGTTAAAATTACGTCCCTGACACTGAACTACATCCACTAGGTGTGCCCTACCTTGAATCATTCTCCTTTGATATAGGCTTTAGAACTTTCAATTCACTAGGATCCTCTGAATATGCCTTGCAACACCTTTGAGTAGGTATATTAGACCAGAAATTGCTTTTGAATGTTTTCTGTTTCATTCCCAGTTACCTATTTAATTAAGAAGTTAAATACTCAAAACCCAGGGGCATTTCTTTAAATGTGTCTTTTCCCCTTTTAAATATGTTTCTCCTAATTCATACTCACTCACTAGTAATATAACTGTATCAAAAAAAGATTGCTTCACATTCTCCACTGAATGAGAAGCCCATGTATTCAGTTGTACCTCAGTTGGCAAGGCAAGGCATTCTTGACAAGCTGTAACACGTTTGTAAAAATGAATTATTTTAAATGTAAGGCAGTGTGATGTTAAAGGGCTTACCTAGTGAAATGATGAGTGAGGCTAATCTGCAGGTGTTCATAGCTAACATAGCCTTACTAGGAGCATGCCTAAACAAATGAACTTACTTCACCCTTAACTGAGAGTTACCCTAAATGACCTTTCCTTAAAGAGCTTTCAGCTTGGTCACAATCTCTCAGCTTGGTAAATAAAACCCCACAGTCCTATTTAATAGTTACATTTGGAAAATATTTTAATTCACACAGCACTTTTTAAACAATTAATTGTTCTATTCTTTAGGATTTCTTCTTCTTTAGTTATAGCAGTACAACTGTGTCTCATATAAGAAAAACACAATTCAATTTTTAACAAACTTGTGAGTTATTTTCACTCTACTAAAGCTTTTACCACAACTTTTCTTTAATGGAGACCTCCATGGAATCATTTTAAATGATTTATCTTAGAAATTATCCAATTGTTCTTATTTCTAAAAATAATATGAGATTTATAGAGCTCCTATGAAGTATTTATTCTACCCATTCAATCTCAGTTATATTTTATCCCTGCTCAAAACCTAAATAACAATAATACTGGACCCCAGATTTATCAAATTATTTTACCGCTTGGGCTCTTCACTCTCTATAATTAATTTTTTTAAAGATATTTGCAGACAACAAACGTAACTAGTAAACTGAATCATTATATTGGCTAAAAATATGTGCAGCAGGGTGAAGTTGAAAATTCTAGTACCAAGCTGTTGTAAAAATAGAGCTCCAGGGTCATCACTGTGGAATATGCAATACACTGTGTTCCCAGAGCTTATTTTACAGTTAGCCTCTTAAAAAATTGTTATCTAATAATTATTGAGCTTTACCCACAAAGTATATTACGTTTATTTTCGCTACAGTCCTATAGAGACAGGTACAGTTGACACCCCCATTTTCTGGATGAAGAAACTGAGGTTCAGAGACATTTTTTTAATTTGCCCAAGGTTACAGAGCTAAGCAGTGGAGCTAACACTGGAATTATCTCTGTGGCTTCAAAGCACAGATGCTTATAAATGGCTCTGCCACCTCTTGGCATACGACTGTGACAGTTTTGATATCTCAAGACTTCAGACTCCTCATTTAGATATTGCTTCATTAAATCAAGGCATTTTCAAATACATGTGAATATTCTCTTTAGTTTTTTCTGAGTTATTGATCATTAACTTCTCTCACTAGCACTGACCATTTGGTTTTCCATTAAATTCTCTTTCATCCTCCTGGAGGGAATTTCATAATTCTTGGGTTGACATTTTCCCCATATTAAAAAATTTCCCCTCTCATCTCTGTTCTCTACTTATTTTTATTCTCTTCCTTCCTGAGAGAAAGACTCAACTCAGCAAGACATCCATTCCCTGCACAAAAACAGGTCTGTGTGATTTAAATGACTTAGGAAACAAGTCACAGCCATGTTGAATGTTGAACAAATTTAGACACTAGCTCAGCAACTTTGGATGATTCTGCTGTGGCTAAAATTCATAAATAAATAGCTTGTATCTTTAAATCCCAAAGCATACGTGGAATCAGTAAGTTATACTGACATTTGGGAACTATTATAAAATAGGTAAATGATTAAGGAAAGCTTTGCTAACCCTTTGATACTCATCCCTTTGAGATAGCAATTTATAGGAGTTTTTGAAGAATTTTGAATGACCAATTTTACTAATTCTAACAGGAATTTAGGATATTCAGTGTGTTCTTCTGATTTAGTATAGCAAAGACAGTGTTTTAAGAATGAAGACTTTTTTTTTCCCCTGGTCTCACCTAACACTTATGCAAAATATGGAAATACTAGACAGAGACTGTGAATATATATGGTGACTGAGGCAAGAGTATTTATCTAGCTTGAAAGAAGTGCTTTTGAGGTTGGCTTCCAATCACTATAAAGGTAGTATCAATTATTTTATCAGATAGATTTCGAATGGTTAGTGCCTGTTCCATGCATGACATATGGGAAAAGTAGGAGCAGGAGAGATAAGTTAAACTGTGACTTCTGCAGGAGAGTGAAAGGGGTTTTGGTGCAATATATTTCACTAAGGGTTTTTCAAAAGAAAATGTTCCCTGGTTACTGGTTTCCCATTGTTTAGGTGTGAGGATAAAGCATAATTGAATGCAGTAACCCAGCTGTCAGTCCCCTCATCTGCTTTCCATTTTCTAAAATACTGAAGTGGTCACAAAATTCTGTCTTTAAGATCCATAATATTCTTAACATTGACAGGTACTTATAAAAATCTAGTGACTCAGGAATATTCTTTTGAAAAAACAAACGAATATTACAGTTATTAATGAAGCATTCACTACATTATATTATTCTTTTATACTTTCATTATATAAAAACTTTTAGAAATCAGAACTTAGCTCATGAAATTAACCTGTTATAGAGCATATTGAAGGGGCTTTCCTAAATACGCACACCATCAGACACAAATGTCCTTACAAATGCTTTTCTCTGGAAATTAGAAAATCTAACTTTCTAATAAGAGCACTACAAAACAAAATGTTGCTGCTAACCAGTAGCTTAGAAATTCAGAAATGATTCATGCCTTTCCAGCAGTTAAAATACATCTTAATAATTTGAAGGTCACTGGCTTCAGCAGGGTGCCAGAATATAAAGGGGTTTTAAACATGCAGTTTAAAACCCTTGGGATTAAACCAACCTTGTTGGCATATTTTATTTATACAGAGATTATCTCCAAAGGAGATTCATTGGTCTTTTGACTATAATGAAGCCCTTTCTTTATTGACTTCATTGTGTCATAAATGAAAAGAGATTTCTTTTTATGGCAGGAAGTAAAATGTTCCAACCTCCACAACACTCCATGCATCCTAAGAGTGTGATTTAGACAAAAATCTATTTGTTGTGTCCTAACTCAGGAAATCTTGATAATGTCCTTTTATTTCATATTTGCTTTATCTTCCTAAGTTGACACAAAGGAATTACCAAACACCTTGAGAGGCCTGAACTTGGCCTCTGAGAGACTGAGAGGGCGGATAGGAGGGGCAGGGGGCTGAATTCCTGAAAATGAGGTCTATCCACTAGAGGTGTAGTTAACAGTACCTGCTAACAGGCCAGTTGTTGGAACAGGGTGGAAGGAAGGCGGTGGGTAAGGTCTGAGCTGCACTGATTTGAGCCAGGTACTAAGCTAGGGCTCTATATGTTTTCTCTGCCCATGGAGATTTGGTTGGAATTTGGGATAGGGTTGAGAGATCTGCCAAGGGTTAAATGAACTTTACAGGGACTGCTCATAGAGTGGGTGACTTAAGGACCTCTGGAATCTTAATGGTATTTATATAAATACCCACACACTTCCCGAGTAAGCAAGAAGGGATATTTTATTAAATAGACCTTAAGTCAATCAACTGCAGCAGCTAAGCATCTTGTCAGGAAGGTAAATGCCGTTAACACTTTATCTGCCTGGCATCATCAAGGTGACCAGTCTACCAGTGTGAATTTTCCAGGTAACTGAAGCTTACCCTCAAAGCCAAAGAATATCATTTCAATCCTTTTTGCTGAAAAGTTTCTTTTAAATATAAGCTCTAGGGAGGTAATATAATAAGGAAGAACCCAGGTTTTGGAGTCAGCCTGGCCCTATTACTTGATAATGACAGAAGCCTTGGCAAGCTCCTTGGTCCCTTTTAGGCAGTTTCCTCATCTAGAAAATTAGATTAATCACAGCACCTAGAACATAGGGTTGTGCATGTAAAGCAAGTAGCACCTAACAATAAATCATAGACATGAAATGTTTACTAAATGCCAGGCACTCTTCTAAGTACTTGTGCTATCTTGTTTACTTTTCATAACATTCTATGAATTATGAAATGTTTACTAAATGCCAGGCACTCTTATAAGTACTTGTGTTATCTTGTTTGCTTTTCATAACACTCTATGAATTAAGTACTGTTATTCCCATTTTACAGATGAGGAAAGGGAATCAGAGAAGTGGAGTCACGCAGTCTGGCTCTGGCTTTTCCACTCACACCATTGCCTCTGGTTTCCTGATACACAGGAAGCCTCTCATCACTGGTGGCTGATAAGAATCACAGATACTCAGTTTTACTGAGTTACATGCTAATGGCCTTACCAGGAGCAGTGTACTAAGGCCGGGCCCTTTGTGCAACTCCTCCCTGTGGTGTATGTTCAGGGACAGCTTTGGCTGCTCATTTTTCCTTTCTAATATCAAATAAAAAACTATGGGCAAGAAAGCTGTTTCTCTTTTTATTTATCTGTTATGCCTTAAGATTAAGAGAAAGGAAATTTAGCATATATGAGTAGGTTAGAGGCATCAAGTATTGGTGATTTCCCTCTCACAGTTCTGAAGATGCAAGTACAGCAGATACCTAACTGTAGATTTTGGAAACAGCTTTATGTTTGAATGCCATTGTTCTTTACTGCCTACAGTGTTGCATTTGAGGTCAGTGTTATCTCAGCTTTGGTGTTTTCTTCTCAGGAGAAGTTGCTGTCATCAGTTCACCCTCTTCTGAGGCTCTGCTTTTGGTACCTACAAACCTAATTTCAAACTTCATCAAAAGTACATAAGAAGGTTTTGTTGTGGATTGAACAAAATAAAAGGCCAGTTATGTACATAATCTAATTCTAACCACAAAAAGCTAAAATCTGGGAACTTAAGGGTAAATAATAATATTTAATAACAATAAGCCCACCTCTTCAGGTACATATTCTCTACATTAGTCATTTTATAATCGGGTGATTTAGTGATAATGGTAGTGGTCCCACTTTTGCCTAGTTTAAACCTTTGGTATCTGAAAATTTTGTAAGTACAAATAGTGGCTGAGTAAAGTGGCTCATGCCTATAATAATCTCAGTGCTTTGGGAGGCAGAGGCAGGACGATCACTCGAGCCCAGGAGTTTGAGACTAGCCTGGACAACATAGTGAGACCCCATCTCTACAAAAAATATAAGCCAGGTATGGTGACGTGGGCCTGTAGTCTCAGCTACTCAGAAGGCTGAGGTGGAAGGATTGCTTGAGGCTAGGAGTTCAAGACCAGCCTGGGCAACATAGCAAGACTCCATCTCTACAAAAAATATAAGCCAGGTATGGTGGCATGGGCCTGTAGTCTCAGCTACTCAGAAGGCTGAGGTGGAAGGATTGCTTGAGGCTAGGAGTTCAAGACTAGCCTGGGCAACATAGCAAGACTCTATCTCTTTAAATCAGCCAGGCATGGTGGCGCAGAACTATACCTAGCTACTTAAGAGACTGGGGTAGGAGGATCACTTGAGCTCAGGAGTTTGAGTTGGCAGTGAGCTACAATTGAGCAGCTGCACTCCAACCAGCCTGGGTGACACAGTGAGACCATGTCTCAAAAAAAAAAAATTAGCACAAAATTATCAAGTGACATTTATCAGATTAACCAGGATATTAAGAATTAAAAAGTTTAATTTGTTATTCCTTGAAATTATAGTGCTTTGAGAATGAAGACAAACAGTATATCATAGTACACAGGAATACAGTCTTTGGGTTCAATGGACCTGGGTTCAAATCTCAGCTCTGCCACTTAACTGAGCCTTTTTGGACAAGTTGCCTTGGTTTCCTTATGTGCACTGTGAGAATAACCATGTTCCCTTCATCTGGTTCTTACAGAGATAAATGTGAGAAAAACATTTAGCACCGTCCCTGGTAACCAGTAAGGGCTTAATAAATGGTGGTTTTCCTCTCATTATACCAACTTTATCGTTATCCTGCTTTTGTTATACCATAATAATCTCTCATTTAATCTGTAGTCAGTGAAAACATCTTCACTTTGATTCCAGCCCCTTTTTTCCTTTATGCTTCTCCCACCACCACCACCACTACATCAGTGACATTTATTCCCACTGTCATCAAATCCATCCTTTTAATGGCACTTGTAGTCTTTATCACATAATTACACTGTTCTTGCTCTCCCTTGTGTTCATCTCTTCACCAACACAAATGTCCTTGAGCAGAGACCATCTCCCTAATATCTGGCTGAGTACTAGGTGCTCAGAAACGGCTTCATCCAGGGGTTTCCCATTCTCTGAGTCAGAGCACTTTTTATCTAGGGTCTGCAGCCAGCTGCTTCTGCCATTCTAAACTTTTTTCAACTGCAAGATGCATATGAAAAGAGTACACATTTCTTGGAGTACATGTTAATACATATAAAGTACACAGAAAGTGCCTGGCCTAGTTAGTGCTGCTAATATTCTCTGCAATCTTTAATGAAACTCAGACATTTAGGTGGAGATAGCATGTTTTGGATAAATGTCTTCTTAAAACACACAGGGCCTTTCCAGATAAAAATTGAGCCGATTAGGCCTCTGATGCTGTCCTAATTGCTTGGCCTTCTGCTAGTTACATTGATTTTATAATCATCTGGCTCATGTTGAGAGAATGTAATAGAAAAATTATGAGAATGATTAGAATAATTAGTCATGGCCTTATATTCATCTCAATATAAAGAAAAGAGATTTATGACTCCTCAGCTATTTATCTTGATGGCAGGGCAAATGCTGTATTATCTGGGTAGCTGACAGTGGTCAGTACAGCATGCATCTGTATGTATGTCCGCCTGTCTGGTACTTTTGTGACATTATTGCTGGTGCCTGGAAACCCAGAGGGTGTGGTTAGGCGTCCTTGGATAAAGATGCAAATTGGAGAGACTAGTGAGTCATATATTTCCATGATTATCATACTGAGCTCTGCTGGATTTTTGCTGCTTCTAGCCATAGTGGCAGCAGGCATGCTGATTTCTGGGCATGTGTGTGTGACATTAGCTTGGATATTACAGTTGAGCACTTTGCAGAAAAAAACAATAAGCAGTTAACCTGAAGGCATTTCTTTTAATGATTTGAGGTGGGCTATGGCCTTTTAAATGCTGTGGTTTTTACCTTACAGAGTAAAACCGTTCTAAAGCTGATATGTTTTTTCTTATTTTGAACTAGAGTCCGTGTTCTTAATCATGGCACTATAAGTTCTCGGGAATCTAAAATTCTAAACTATCATTATCGTATAAATGTTGCCTTCGACCTATTACTCTACTAAATATGTCACTCTGCCCTTGAAAATAGTGTTGTATCTGTCATTTCTAAGTATATGAAAGTCCTATAGTCTATATATTAGAGTGATTCTGTGGTTAGGTTGTACATCTCACCCATTTTGCCTCTTGTTTGAAAATGAGTTTATTCTTGGGCTAATCATTTAGAGACTCTCCAGCTTTGTACATAGTAACCCTTTTCTCAACTTGAGATCATTTTCATTGCCACTGATCATTATTGTAGAATTTGCTTACTTCTAAACATTTTAAGTGAAGTGATCAGATAATTTTGGAAATTTTTCTTGAACTGTGCATTCTGCTAAATATTCTGGAGAAACATTTTGGCTCCGCTTACTCTGTTAATGCTGGTTACATCATGAGAGCTATAGATTTCTTGGGCATGCAAAATGATTGCATATTCATGAACATCTTCAATTCTGAAATATTTGTAAATAACTTGGCAATTTTTTTCATAAGGTTGCCTATTAACATGATTAGGACTTTAATTGTTCACACAGGAAGAATTTGTACTTACAGAGCACCACCTATTTGATAAGTAACATTTCTATGCTAAGCAACTTGGATTATGAACACATAAGTCACCTTCCTAAAACAAAGTATAAGAGATGCTATTTTCCACTTAAGCATGATTCAAGTTTGAAAATGTCAATAGATGCAAAAAGCCACCCTAGAGCTTTGCTCTCTCGAAAGAAAGAAGAGAAGGAATGACATAGTCAATGTTAACTGTCACCAGATGAAGAGAAATCAGATTGTCAGGCCTGGATCTATAAAATTCTTGCCAAAGTAGGACCTCATTTACACATACAGATCTTCATACCCTTTGCTAAGAAAAGCATCTGTGGCAGTTTAGATGTTTGTGCGTTTGCCAAAGATCTTTCACTCTGAATAAAGTAAATGTCATGTCTGTTGTTTATCTCAAATTCAGCAGAGTATTTTTAAAAGGAAATATTTGTGGGGGAGGGTCGAGGGAGAAAGGAAGAAGGAGGTTGGGGAGCTCCAGTTAGTTGGGTGTGGCTATTTTATAGCAGTACTCAAGTATCATGATAAATAAGCTTAAAACATACTTCGGGCTTATGAACTGAAAGTCTCCTTTTGAAGTGACAACACAAAATAAATGGGAATGTGGAGTCTTCCTGAATCTATACCTAGTCTGTCAACACCAAAAAAATCCAGTTAATTCAGTCAAACTGATTATTTGGCATCATGTAGACACAGCTGTCTTGAGCTAAAATTTTGAACACTTAAAGATAGATGGCATTGTACCCAGAGCCAGCTGGTACAATGGCATCTATCTATAATTGTGTATAAAGGATTGCTTAAAACTTAAAAGATTGGAAATAGAACTTAATTGCTCAAAGTTCAAGCTGGACTCCATTGAACAGCAATTAAAAAACAAACAAACAAAAAAAACAAAGAAAACCCCTGGTGTGATAAAATTTCTTGGCAAATGGGTACCCTTGATAAATTCACACTTTTAGTTAAGAGTATGCTGTGGTAATTTAACTATGTAAATTGCCTTGAATATAAAAAGTAAAGGGAATTCTCTATGTACCTTTTTTTAAAAACAGTATTTAACCTGGCTTGTAGGCATTAAAGTCATAATGAGATCCTAATGTAAAATAAATCCTGAGACTTTTCTTCAGGACATCTATTTTGTGTGATACAATTATTTTGCTCTTTGCAAAAATCAAGTATTTGTCTTAAGGATGCTTTGCTTTATCAGTGTAATTTGTTTTATGGAAGTATTCTATGTAACTTTGAATATTATTTTATTCCCCCAGATGACATGGAAGCCATTCCTGTCAAACAGTTTGTCAAACACATCGGTGAGCTCTATTCTAATAACCAGCATGGGTTCTCTGAGGATTTTGAGGTATGTTTCAAAGCTGGAAGTTAACTTCCAGAAACCTAACTCTTACTTTATGCAGATTTTTGTAAACTTGAACTGAATTCATTCCAAGCATAACAAAACAGTAACTATGGAAAGTGGAGTTTTTCATCTATTATTTTAATAGGCATTCTTTTCCAAATAAAATTTAGGTGAAAGGGGAGTTGATTGTACCTGTCCTGAATATGTATTTCTACAAAAGAACTGATTTAGTGATAGAAAAGAAGCAAACTGGTAGGGATTGCTCTTCAGGCTCTTGTTACATTTAATTCTAACTGGGAACAGCAGTCATAACACAAGCTCCCTAATTCCGTGTCTTTTCTGCAATGCACATGGTATAGTGAAGATAGCAGGTTTGGTGTCTGAAAAACTGGATGCTGGCTTCATCAGTAGTGAGCTTCATAATCCTCAGACCAATCACGTCATCTCAGATCCCCCGTTTTCCCATTTTTGAAAAATGGCACCAATGTCACCTACATTGTAAAGCCGTTGGAGAAAATAAATGATGAACCTCTTTGCAAGTGCTGAGTTCATTGTTAAGAACCATGCAAAGGTTGACTGTTGTTGTTTTCATGATTATTAATCCTTGGAGAGAAGACTTGGGTTAACACAGCCTTCTGATTTTAAGAACTGGTGTGTAGGAAACAAGGTAGAGAGAGGCATGTACCACCCTGCCAACTCTGGGTTCCGTGCCAGTTCAGCAGTGACAGGGTGTCAATGAGGAGCTATTAAACAGACTGCCCTTTTCTTCACTGAGGCGCTTAACTAAGGCACATCTCTGGCAGCAAGAGTTGTGTCGAGGAGGCCAAGTTTTCATGGCAGCTCAGCTGTCTTCTAGCTTTGTGGGTAAGTTGGTTCCTTTCTCTGTCTCATTTCTACTTTAAAATGGAAATGATGATGATGATGATAACCTACCCATCTCTTTCAACAAAATTGGTTACCGGGCAAAAGGAAGTAATGGAAGGTAAGCACTTTAAGATCATCTAGGAGTCATACAGCTGGAAGGTGCAGTTACCTTGAATGAACAATGAGAAATAAAAACAGGATGAAAAGCCCCTGTCTATGCAAATTTGGAACCCCAAAAGGCTATCATAAAGGCAGTTATATTGCTGACTTGTTTTAAATTAAGTCTTTCTCTTAGTTTTTTGTTAGTTTTTGTTGTTTTGAGCAGAATGAAAACAAAGGTGGTAGAAAGAACCTCTGATTTATTCTATGAAGTCATATGTTCTATGGAACCAACAAAAGCAGGTCAAGTATTTAATGCTATTAGATGCTTACTAAAAAAGGTGCCTATTCAACTACAAAGAACATGGTTTAAGTCAAACATTTTGTATTCATGAGGACAGCAAATGTGTGTGGTGTTAAAGTGATTTAGTTCAATCGACTGTTGGCTGGATGACTGAGCAAGAATATTGAGGCATTTAACAATGTTGATGGTATTCAGGACAAACATCTATCCTCTAGAGAGCCGAATTTGATCAGGATGATCAAATGCAACTCCAGTTTCTCAATTATTTATGATTTGAGACCCCAGTGCTATTCATCACAGCTGGTTTTGACACCATTTAATTATTCAAAATAATCAGCTACACCTCTGTAAACTTGATCTGACTTAAAATGGGCTTTGCTGCATCAAAATCATGCTTCTTAACAAATCCTGGGCATCTGTACCCTATTTCTGTCCTAAAAAATATACTGCAGCTAAAAGCTGTAATCGCCTACATTGAACTTTATAGCTTAAATAGTATTAGCTGATACTTATGGGAGTGGAATGGGGAGGGCAGGCAGGAAGGTGAAATGACTGTTGTCATTTCACTATCTTTTCAGGTTTGAAAGGTTTAAAATCAGAGCTGTTCAGAATAGGAAGAATATGCTTTCTTCTAAAAAGAACAGCAAAGCAGCAACGTAAAGGGGAGAATAAGAAAATAGAAAAGCTCACCAATGTTACTGTCACCTTATAATTAGGTGAAAATTTGAAGTATTTTAAAAGAGTAGTATTCCTTTTGGGTAACTGCTAAAAGGGAAAACTGGTAATAGGCTACATAAGAAGCTATTATGGCTATTTTATAAACAGAGATAGTAACAGGCTTTATACGAAAGGATAGAAAAAGATTTTGTGTAATTAAAAACAAAATTGTATTATGGTAAGAGAGTTAAGGTAATCTTAGTCTCAGATTTCCAGATCCATTTACCTGGAATAATGATAGCCAGCATTTACTAGTTAGTACTGTGCATGGATCATTCTATTTCCTGAGGTAGGTGCTATCTTATTGTCCCCATTTTACTGATGACGAAACTACCCATGAGAAAACTGAGGCTGTGGGTGGCTACATTTTGAAATGGCAGCAGTAGGATTTAAGACCAGGGTATCTGACTTGAACCCACATGGTTCACCTTGACACCATCCAGACTCTCATTAAAGTAGTGTCCTGGGCCAGGCACAGTGGCTCACACCTGTAATCCCAACACTTTGGGAGAACAAGGTGGGAGGATCGCTTGAGATCAGGAGTTCCCAACCAGCCTGGACAACACAGCAAGACTCTGTCTCTACAAAAAAAATTTTTTTTAATTAGC
Source organism: Nomascus leucogenys (assembly GCF_006542625.1). NCBI lineage: Eukaryota > Metazoa > Chordata > Mammalia > Primates > Hylobatidae > Nomascus > Nomascus leucogenys. Next base: position 78,292,180 of record NC_044401.1, on the reverse strand, counting down.
CAGGTGTGGTGATGCACAACTGTGGTCCTAGCTATTCAGAGGCCGAGGCTGCCGCAGGAGGATCACTTGAGCCCAGGATATTGAGGCTGCAGTGAGCTATGACTGTAGCACTGCATTCCAGCCTGAGTGACAGAGCAAGACCCTGTCTCAGGAAAAACCACCAAAAAGCCAGAGTAATGTCCTGTAATGAGCCAAGGTCAGAAGGAGAAATAAGCAAGCTTGCAAGTGACTAGAACTGATCATGCCGCAGTGCCTTAACGATACAAAAAGGTGGGGAGAGCAGCCAAATTAGGAACCCTCCACTAGGAGTATTAGCTGCCCATTAAGTGATCTGTATGGTCTCGAGCCTTCTGAGATAGCTGAGAATATGACTTATAAAAATCTTATCCAACAGGTAGGCCTAAAATTAGTCTTAAAGTTATGAGAAATACAACTGAAAAGTTAACAGCTGGACATTAAGAGGAGCTAAAACAACCCATCTAACAGTTACTGAAGATCTACCATTCTCTGGCCATAATATAAGATACAAATGTGAATTAGAGTCCTTGCCCTCAAAGAGTTCAATCTGGTATTGGGGGAGGCCAGAGTGTACACAACCAAAACAGAAACAGGACAAAGCAAAATAAGTGCTATTGTACAGGCATAAAGTTCTGAAGAAGTGCAAAGGAGAAAGGCATCTATGTATTTTCATTGGAGATTTCAGCAAAAATTCTCACCCATCATGTTTAAACATCTCGGAAGTAAAAAAATGTTGGTGAATAACTATCATAGTTTCAGAACTTTACTGCTTGGCGAATGCGAAAAACAATTCACTGGTAATTTTGACTCTTTGTCTAGAAGTGTTGCTATAAGCCAGCTTTTTGTTCTTGTCAGATAAATTCTAGAGACCATGAAAAGCAACATCATACAGTATTTGCAGTCACTAGAAATAACATCAGTCCTTTTCTTGTGATAGCGTTGGATGACACCATTAACTTGGCTACCTGAGCTAACTTCAACCTCACTGTCCTTCCCAGGGAGTAGTTTCCCAGAGTAGTATTAAAAGATTGACAGCCTCTTCCTTGGCCCCCACAAACATAATGCAGAAGGCTTCCAAAAGACCAGTGCTAGCATAGTCTTTCAAAAGGAAGGCACTCCAAAGCTCCATGAGTCAGAAGAATTAACAGGCAGGGACTGGGAGAATCAGAAGTCTTAAAGAGTGCAGGATGAGGCCAGCGGTCCACAGCCCCTTGACAAGATCCTTTGGGGGCTGCCTCTATTACAGTTAACCAGCTGTGCTAAATTTGGGCTGGTTGTTCATCTCAAATCAAAAGAACAAAGCTTAGTCCACCTGAGCCCATGCTCTGAGGGACCAGTGGCCACAATGAGTTTAGGAAATGAAGGGAGACGTCCAGGGCTGCTGATGACGTATAATAGGGAAGTCTCTGGTCAGAGGTGTAATGCTGCACCAACTGCTGCCTGCAAGAGGGCAGAAAATGAGCCTGTAGGCAGGGCTGTCCAATCTTTTGGCTTCCCTAGGCCACGTTGGAAGAATAAATGTCTTGGGCCACACATAAAATACACTAATGAGAGCTGATGAGCTAAAAAATTGCAGGAAAAAAAAAAACCCTCAATGTTTTAAGAAAGTTTACGAATTTGTGTTGGGCTGCTTTCAAAGCCATCCTGGGCCGCATGTGGCCCGTGGGCCGTGGATTGGATAAGCTTGCTGTAGAGTTAAGTTTCCTCAGCCTTTTTGACAAAAATGCCAGTTTGGGTCTTAAATATCTTAAGAAAAACATTTTTAAACGGTTATGAGGTAAATCACAGTTGTTTGAGATTTCGATGAAGAGGGAGATAAAAGGGAGATGGCCAGATTTCATGAAAAGTAATTCTTATGTTAGAGACCAGCTGCAGGATAATAATGCTGTGTTATACTCTCCAAAGATAGGTTAGTTTTCTAGGGGGCAAATGCAGTCATTTTGATAAGGATACATGGATTTGGATAGAGGAAGAGAACAGGCATTCTTACCAAGGTAAATGGCAATAAAGCAATGAGCAGGAAATCAAATGGTCTTTTCAAAGGGTATGGAGTTAATATTGTCTGGGACTGGGAAGGGAGGGGAATATTGTCTGGGATTGGAAAGGGAGGGGAAGATAAGATGGGACATTGAAAGCCTGGCTAAGGGAATGTGGAATCTCTCCACACGTTTCTGAGGAAGGGAATAACAAAGTCAGCATAACGTTTGAAGAAAATCAGTCTGGCAGCAATTTATACCCTGAGCAGAAGAGAGTAGGGGCTGGAAGATGCAGTATAACCAGCACCTGTCAAAGGCCAGTTCTGTGTCCGACACTGTAGATGCACTACCATGACCTAAACCCATCAGTCATCTGTAGAACAGTCTCTTTACCACAATTGTAGGCTGCCTGAACTCAGGCATTAAGAATGTTACCCCTACTTGGTGTAATACTTGGTAACCAGATCCAAATAATTTATTCTCAGCTACCTTTTTGGAACTGAGCAATCTGAAAGATTTCTAGATGTTTTGTTGCATTACTTTTTTTTAATTGAGCCACAGTATAGTAGCACAGTAGGTCTTTAAGTGCTCTTTAAATAGCCTCTTGCATCAATGACTGTAGGTAGGAAGTGATTTAGCCTACGTCACCTCCCTAAAATTCTTGTTATATCAATTTTTAGGGTTTGTTCGGTCTTTGATTTTTTGCTTTATTTTAAACCTGTTTCCTGTTGGCCTTCTCCTATGCTTATGTGCCTGTTAAGATTCAAACTGTTCTTTTTGAGAATTCTAGCTTTGTTATATAGAGAGTAAAATATAAACAAGTTTAAACTATTTATCAGAGTTCTGAATAGGTAAATTTACAATGCATACTCCATTGGCCAGTGTATCTTTAAAGGGTTTTTAACACCTATTAAAATCATGTTAACTTTGAAATGGCAGTTCTGATGGAGAAAAGCCACTCCAGGATCAGATGATATTATCAGCATCTAAATGAGCCAGGCAGTATTGCAAGGAATTAACAGATGACATTATTATCTACATGACAAAATCAGAAGTCCTCAGGCAAACCCCATGGGTTCTAATAAAATCAGATTTGACAATATTTATTACGATTTTTTTGTTTCTGTCATTCATCTAATTGGAAAAGTGAAATAGAGGCAACAGATCAGACAAGGCGTTTTAGATAAGAGTCTGGCCATATTGAATGACAGCTTTAAACAATACTGACAACTGCTCCCAAGCAGTCTTGGTCAATTGCATTATATTAGAAAAGAGGCTCCAACTTCAGTCCATAGCTAGGGTGGTCAGATCTATACAACAGGAAAAAAAATCAATAAACAAAGTAAATCTCAAACTAAGGTACAGAGCCATAATCTCTCAGCATAAGATATCTGAACAACTCAACCCTAAAGAAGTACATGCCAAAGGTGTGACCTTCAAAACCCAAAAACAAAAGACTAACTTGTTTCAAATCCATTTTCAAAAGTTGTCTGCCCTTGAAACTCTTCAAAAGAGAATGCCTCAGGTCTTATAAGGCAGTTTCAAAAGGCAGGTCCCAATATTCTAAGTTTGGCTGGCACTGCTCATGTTCTTATGTAGACTGATTTGTGATCACACTTTATTATCTCATTTTAGAGAAGAGCCAAAGGGCAGCCTTAAAGCTCCTTAAACCAGTGTTTTCCAAACCATAGGTTATAAACTATCTTAGAACAGGAAAATATTGGAGTTTAATAAGAGTAAAGAATGGGTAAGAACTGTCATGAAACACACTTTCCCAGAAAGGTGGATTGAATTAATGCCTGTTGGGCTTTTTTTTTTTTTTAATGGACAGCTGGGAAGGACTATAATTATGGAAACTTCAATTTACAGTGTCCAACAATTGGAGAGTCACTGAATACTGTTTTTTTGAACAGACAGAAATTCTTTGCTTTTATACCTTAAATCCTTTGAGTACAGTAACTTCCTCCTTCTAGAGAAGAAGTGTACTTCTCCCTGGGAAGTACTTAGTGAATATAAAAGACAACCAGTTCATTGTTTTCATTATGTTTAATGTAAATACTATGGAAAACATCCATAATTGCTAGGCAACTCCTTTGTGAAATAAAAAAGTCTGCATGCTTCTAAACTCTGCTACATCTGTTCTGTGTAAAACATTTCTCCTGATAATACTGTGTTACTTTGTTCAGGCTCTTTGTAGCAGCTGTGTACCGCTAATGACTTCCCTTATTAGTTAGCTCCAGTACTTTCTTGGGTTTGAAGCATATAGTGTAGAAAAATTTGGCTTTTCAGCAACGTTGTATTAGGCTAATGGATGACGTTTATATCCACGGCCAAGGTAGGATAAGAGCGTTATTTCTGCTACTGCTATTTTTCCAAAGACGGATAACTTTTAACATACTAGAGTTCACAAATAATTTGTCAAGACTGTATATATGAGATATGACCATTAGTTGGGCTGTTATTAGGGTTATTTCGGCACTGAGTCTTTAGAGTCAATGCACCCTCACAATTATCAAATGAGGCTATAAGGCCTGTAAGCATATTGCAAATCATGGTAGAGATTATACTTCTTAGAAATTCCCTTTCTTCCTTTAAGACTTAGGTAAATTTTTTCACCTGTCTAAAGCCTTCCTCTGTTCTGTGCTCCCATCAGAGCTTTTTCAGGCCTCTTTTCTATTCATCATGTTTGACTATCTTTTTGAATATTTTTCTCACCCATAAACTGTGATGTATTCAAAAAGAGATACTGTTTTACATCCCAGGGACTAGGTCAAAATCTAGAATAAAGTAGATGATCGATGAAATAGTAAAGAATGAAATCTTTATACCTTTTTCACATTCTTCATAAACTTGTTATAAATATATCAATAATTATATCCGAAGTTGGGATTGAGGAGGTAATGGTGGCTGTGGCTAGGGAGTGAGTAAACACTTTATGCCTTTAAATGTATATGGTGTTCCTTTGTTTCTAAACTGTGTCTATAATCTTGCTGTTCTCTTCACTAGGAAGTCCAGCGCTGTACTGCTGATATGAACATCACTGCAGAACATTCCAATCATCCAGAAAACAAGCACAAAAACAGATACATCAACATTTTAGCATGTGAGTAATAAGCTTTAAACTATCTTCAACTGCGAGGAAATTAAATTTTCATGCTGGGTATAAGTTGAAAGCCAAGCAATCAGAAGCAGGATGCCAAGAAAGAATGATTCTTGCAAGCTAAACTCTCATGAGCCCATCTTCAGCAGTGTAGATGTTGGGACATTTTCTTCCCCCTTAGCCTTTCATTAGGCTGTCAGAGCTCAGAGAGCTTAATAAGATGACTGAAAGAAAATGTTTGGAGCTTCACTATTTTCACATGAAGTGATGTCATATCAAATGTTGGGAGCCAAAATTTGAATGTCGCTTGGTTATATTGACATTGTTTTTAACCTGTAAGGGCCAAATCTTTTAATACAAATGAAAATATTGGAATTGAATCAAGCAAGCTGAATTTCAAAGCATTCTTTCAAAGACTACATAATTGGCTTGTACCTTAAATGATGAGCCTCCAGGCCTTTTGGTCCATGTGCTTACTCCTATCTGTCACATTTCCATGGTCAGGAATATTCTGTAGGTTAGGGACTCAAACAAATGGACATTGTTCATACAGAGCCTCAAGGAATACCCTAGGAGCACAAGCTACTTCTATGGCTAGAGGACCACATTTCACAGATACGTGGGGCTTGGCTCACTGGCATATAATATATGCTTTGATACTAAGGGTAGGGACATAGATATTTATAGTTAACATATACTATGGTAAGGACTACATTATATAGAATTGTATAAATAGTGCATTTAAATTGGACCACTTAAAATTTGAACACTATTGTATAATGTTTTCTTGAAGTTTTAGTGAAATATAATTCATATACCATATGAAATTTACCCATTTAAGGCCAGCCACAGTGGCTCACGCCTGTAATACTGGCACTTTCGGAAGCCGAGGCAAGTGAATCACTTGAGGCCAGGAGTGCAAGACCAGCCTGGCCAACATGGCGAAACCCTGTCTCTACAAAAAATACTAAACTTGGCCGGGCACAGTGACTCATGCCTGTAATCCCAGCACTTTGGGAGGCCAAGGTGGGTGGATCATGAGGTCAGGAGATCGAGACCATCCTGGCTAACACGGTGAAACCCTGTCTCTACTAAAAATACAAAAATTAGCTGGGCGTGGTGGCAGGCGCCTGTAGTCCTAGCCACTCAAGAGGCTAAGGCAGGAGAATGGCATGAACCCAGGAGGCGGAGCTTGCAGTGAGCAGAGATCACGCCACTGTACTCCATCCTGGGTGACAGAGTGAGACTCCATCTGAAAAAAAAAAAAAATTCTAAAGTTAACGGGGTGTGGTGGCATGCGCCTGTAGTCCCAGCTACTGGAGAGGCACAAGAATCACTTGAACCCAGGAGGTGGAGGTAGGTTGCTGTGAGCCAAGATTGTGCCACTGCACTCAAGCCTGGGGAACAGAGCAAGATCTTGTCTCAAAAAAAAAAAAAAAAATTACCTAGGGTATACAACTCAGTGGGGTTTTAGTATATTCACAGAGTTGTACAATCATCACCACAATCTAATTTTAGAACAGTTTTTGCACCTCAGCAAGAAACCTGTTAGCAGGCACTCCCAATTCCTCCTTCTCTCCAGCACTTAGAAACCCTGTATCTACTTTCTGTCTCTGTGGTTTTGCATATTCTGGACATTCCATATAAATAGATTCATACTATATGTGACCTTTTGTGTCTGGCTTCTTTAATTTAGCACAGTGATTTCAACACTCATCCATGTTGTACCATATATCAGTACTTCATTCCCTTTTATGGCTGAATAATACTCTAATGTGTGGATATACAGCATTTTGTCTATTCATTCATCATTTGATGGACATTTGTTTCTTTTCCACTTCTCAGTTAGTACGAATACCGCTATGAACATTCATGTACAAGTCTTTATGTAGACAGATATTTTCAGTTCTCTTTGGTGTATACCTAGGAGTAGAATTTGCTAGATTATATGGTAATTCTATGTTTAAAATTTTGAGGAACTATCAAACTCTTTTCCAAGGTGGCTATTCATTTTACGTTCCCACCAACAATATATAAAGGGTCCAATGTTTCCACATCCTCACCAACTCTATTTAAAAAAAAAAACAGCCTTGCTAACGAGTATGAAGTGGTATCCTATTATAGTTTTGATTTGCATCTCCCCAATTATTAGTGATGTTGAGCATCTTTTCATGCTTATTGGCCATTTGTATAACTTGTTTGGAGAAATGTCTAATCAGATCCTTTACCATTTTTTAACTGGCTTACTTTTGTCTTTTGTTGAGTTGTAAGAGTTCTTTATATAGTCTGGATACGGATCATTTATTGAATATACAGTTTGCAAATATTTTCTCATTCCGTGCATTGTCTTTTCACTTTCTTTTTTTATTATTATACTTTAAGTTTTAGGGTACATGTGCACAACGTGCAGGTTTGTTACATATGTATCCATGTGCCATGTTGGTGTGCTGCACCCAGTAACTCATCATTTAGCATTAGGTATATCTCCTAATGTACCTCCCCCCTCCCCCCACCCCACAACAGTCCTCAGAGTGTGATGTTCTCCTTCCTGTGTCCATGTGTTCTCATTGTTCAATTCCCACCTATGAGTGAGAACATGTGGTATTTGGTTTTTTGTCCTTGCGATAGTTTACTGAGAATGATGGTTTCCAGTTTCATCCATGTCCCTACAAAGGACAAGAACTCATCATTTTTTATGGCTGCATGGTATTCTATGGTGTATATGTGCCACATTTTCTTAATCCAGTCTATCGTTGTTGGACATTTGGGTTGGTTCCAAGTCTTTGCTATTGTGAATAGTGCCGCAATAAACATACATGTGCATGTGTCTTTATATCAGCATGATTTATAGTCCTTTGGGTATATACCCATTAATGGAATGGCTGGGTCAAATGGTATTTCTAGTTCTAGATCCCTGAGGAATCGCCACACTGACTTCCACAATGGTTGAACTAGTTTACAGTCCCACCAACAGTGTAAAAGTGTTCCTATTTCTCCACATCCTCTCCAGCACTTGTTGTTTCCTGACTTTTTAATGATGGCCATTCTAACTGGTGTGAGATGGTATCTCATTGTGGTTTTGATTTGCATTTCTCTGATGGCCAGTGATGATGAGCATTTTTTCATGTGTTTTTTGGCTGCATAAATGTCTTCTTTTGAGAAGTGTCTGTTCATGTACTTTGCCCACTTTTTGATGGGGTTGTTTTTTTCTTGTAAATTTGTTTGAGTTCATTGTAGATTCTGGATATTAGCCCTTTGTCAGATGAGTAGGTTGCAAAAATTTTCTCCCATTTTGTAGGTTGCCTGTTCACTCTGGTAGTTTCTTTTGCTGTGCAGAAGCTCTTTAGTTTAATTAGATCCCATTTGTCAATTTTGCCTTTTGTTGCCATTGCTTTTGGTGTTTTAGACATGAAGTCCTTGCCTATGCCTATGTCCTGAATGGTATTGCCTAGGTTTTCTTCTAGGGTTTTTATGGTTTTAGGTCTAACATGTAAGTCTTTAATCCTTCTTGAATTAATTTTTGTATAAGGTGTAAGGAAGGGATCCAGTTTCAGCTTTCTACATATGGCTAGCCAGTTTTCCCAGCACCATTTATTAAACAGGGAATCCTTTTCCCATTTCTTGTTTTTGTCAGATTTGTCAAAGATCAGATAGTTGTAGATATGCGGCATTATTTCTGAGGGCTCTGTTCTGATCCATTGCTCTATGTCTCTGTTTTGGCACCAGTACCATGCTGTTTTGGTTACTGTAGCCTTGTAGTATAGTTTGAAGTCAGGTAGCATGATGCCTCCAGCTTTGTTCTTTTGGCTTAGGGTTGACTTGGCAATGTGGGCTCTTTTTTGGTTCCATATGAACTTTAAAGTAGTTTTTTCCAATTCTGTGAAGAAAGTCATTGGTAGCTTGATGGGGATGGCATTGAATCTATAAATTACCTTGGGCAGTATGGCCATTTTCACGATATTGATTCTTCCAACCCATGAGCATGGAATGTTCTTCCATTTGTTTGTATCCTCTTTTATTTCATTGAGCAGTGGTTTGTAGTTCTCCTTGAAGAGGTCCTTCACATCCCTTGTAAGTTGGATTCCTAGGTATTTTATTCTCTTTGAAGCAATTGTGAATGGGAGTTCACTCATGATTTGGCTCTCTGTTTGTCTGTGATTGGTGTCCAAGAATGCTTGTGATTTTTGTACATTCTTTTTCTATCCTGAGACTTTGCTGAAGTTGCTTATCAGCTTAAGAAGATTTTGGGCTGAGACAATGGGGTTTTCTAGATATACAATCATATCATCTGCAAACAGGGACCATTTGACTTCCTCTTTTCCTAATTGAATACCCTTTATTTCCTTCTCCTGCCTGATTGCCCTGGCCAGAACTTCCAGCACTATGTTGAATAGGAGTGGTGAGAGAGGGCGTCCCTGTCTTGTGCCAGTTTTCAAAGGGAATGCCTCCAGTTTTTGCCCATTCAGTATGATATTGGCTGTGGATTTGTCATAGATAGCTCTTATTATTTTGAGATATGTCCCATCAATACCTAATTTATTGAGAGTTTTTAGCATGAAGCGTTGTTGAATTTTGTCAAAGGCCTTTTCTGCAGCTATTGAGATAATCATGTGGTTTTTGTCTTTGGTTCTGTTTATATGCTGGATTACATTTATTGATTTGCATATGTTGAACCAGCCTTGCATCCCAGGGATGAAGCCCACTTGATCATGGTGTATAAGCTTTTTGATGTGCTGCTGGATTTGGTTTGCCAGTATTTTATTGAGGATTTTTGCATTAATGTTCATCAAGGATATTGGTCTGAAATTCTCTTTTTTGGTTGTGTTTCTGCCAGGCTTTGGTATCAGGATGATGCTGGCCTCATAAAATGTGTTAGGGAGGATTCCCTCTTTTTCTATTGATTGGAATAGTTTCAGAAGGAATGGTACCAGTTCCTCCTTGTACCTCTGGTAGAATTCGGCTGTGAATCCATCAGGTCCTGAACTCTTTTTGGTTGGTAAGCTATTGATTATTGCCACAATTTCAGAGCCTATTATTGGTCTATTCAGAGATTCAACTTCTTCCTGTTTAGTCTTGGGAGGGTGTATTTGTTGAGGAATTTATCCATTTCTTCTAGATTTTCTAGTTTATTTGCATAGAGGTGTTTGTAGTATTCTCTGATGGTAGATTATTTCTGTGGGATTAGTGGTGATATCCCTTTTATCATTTTTTATTGCATCTATTTGATTCTTCTCTCTTCTTTATTAGTCTTGCTAGCGGTCTATCAATTTTGTTGATCTTTTCAAAAAACCAGCTCCTGGATTCATTAATTTTTTGAAGCGTTTTTTGTGTCTCTATTTCCTTCAGTTGTGCTCTGGTTTTAGTTATTTACAGCCTTCTGCTAGCTTTTGAATGTGTTTGCTCTTGCTTTTCTAGTTCTTTTAATTGTGATGTTAGGGTGTCAATTTTGGATCTTTCCTGCTTTTTCTTGTGGGTACTTACTGCTATAAATTTCCCTCTACACATTGCTTTGAATGTGTCCCAGCGATTCTGGTATGTTGTGTCTTTGTTCTCATTGGTTTCAAAGAACATCTTTATTTCTGCCTTCATTTCGTTATGTACCCAGTAGTCATTCAGGAGCAGGTTGTTCAGTTTCCATGTAGTTGAGCAGTTTTGAGTGAGTTTCTTAATCCTGATTTCTAGTTTGATTGCACTGTGGTCCGAGAGACAGTTTGTTATAATTTCTGTTCTTTTACATTTGCTGAGGAGAGCTTTACTTCCAACTATGTGGTCAATTTTGGAATAGGTGTAGTGTGGTGCTGGAAAAAATGTATATTCTGTTGATTTGGGGTGGAGAGTTCTGTAGGTGTCTATTCTGTCCACTTGGTGCAGAGCTGAGTTAAATTCCTGGGTATCCTTGTTAACTTTCTGTTTCGTTGATCTGTCTAATGTTGACAGTGGGGTGTTAAAATCTCCCATTATTATTGTGTGGGAGTTTAAGTCTCTTTGTAGGTCACTCAGGACTTGCTTTATGAATCTGGGTGCTCCTGTGTTGGGTGCATATATATTTAGGATAGTTAGCTCTTCTTGTTGAATTGATCCCTTTACCATTATGTAATGGCCTTCTTTGTCTCTTTTGATCTTTGTTGGTTTAAAGTCTATTTCATCAGGGACTAGGATTGCAACCCCTGCCTTTTTTTGTTTTCCAGTTGCTTGATAGATCTTCCTCCATCCCTTTATTTTGAGTCTATGTGTGTCTCTGCACGTGAGATGGGTTTCCTGAATACAGCACACTGATGGCTCTTGACTCTTTATCCAATTTGCCAGTCTGTGTCTTTTAATTGGAGCATTTAGCCCATTTAAATTTAAAGTTAATATTGTTATGTGTGAATTTGATCCTGTCATTATGTTAGTTGATGCAGTTTCTTCCTAGCCTCGATGGTCTTTACAATTTTGCATGTTTTTGCAGTGGCTGGTACCAGTTGTTCCTTTCCATGTTTAGTGCTTCCTTCAGGAGCTCTTTTAGGGCAGGCCTGGTGGTGACAAAATCACTCAGCATTTGCTTGTCTGTATTTTATTTCTCCTTCACTTATGAAGCTTAGTTTGGCTGGATATGAAATTCTGGGTTGAAAATTCTTTTCTTTAAGAATGTTGAATATCGGCCCCCACTCTCTTATGGCTTGTAGAGTTTCTGCCGAGATATTAGCTGTTAGTCTGATGGGCTTCCCTTTGTGGGTAACTTGACCTTTCTCTCTGGCCGCCCTTAACATTTTTTCCTTCATTTCAACTTTGGTGAATCTGACAATTATGTGTCTTGGAGTTGCTCTTCTTGAAGAGTATCTTTGTGGCGTTCTCTGTATTTCCTGAATCTGAATGTTGGCCTGCCTTGCTAGAAGGGGGAAGTTCCCCTGGATAATATCTTGCAGAGTGTTTTCCAACTTGGTTCCATTCTCCCCGTCACTTTCAGGTACACCAATCAGACGTAGGTTTGGTCTTTTCAGATAGTCCCATATTTCTTGGAGGATTTGTTCATTTCTTTTTATTCTTTTTTCTCTAAACTTCCCTTCTTGCTTCATTTCATTCATTTCATCTTCCATCACTGATACCCTTTCTTCCAGTTGATCGCATCAGCTCCCAAGGCTTCTTCAATCTTCATGTAGTTCTTGAAACTTGGCTTTCAGCTCCATCAGCTCCTTTAAGCCCTTCTCTGCATTGGTTATCTTGGTTATACATTCATCTATTTTTTTTTCAAAGTTTTTTTTTTTTCACGCTTAATTCACTTTATTTTTCTTGTATAAAAACCCTATATTGTAGCCACAGCTGGAGCCTGGGTCTGCTGCACGGAGACTCTGGTGTGGGTCTTGACGAGGTGATCAGTGAATTCCTGATAGGGAGACTTGGTAAATACAGTCTTCTTCCAGAGGTCGGGGGTCAGGTAGCTGTAGGTCTTAGAAAGGGCATCAAAGGTGGCCTTGGCAAAGTTGCCCAGGGTGGCAGTGCAGCCCCGGGCTGAGGTGTAGCAGTCATCGATACCAGCCATCATGAGCAGCTTCTTAGGCACAGGTGCGGAGACAATGCCAGTGCCCCTGGGTGCAGGGATGAGGCGCATCAGCACAGAGCCGCAGTGGCCTGTCACCTTGCAAGGGATGGTGTGGGGCTTGCCGATCTTGTTCCCCCAGTAGCCTCTGCGCACAGGGACAATGGAGAGCTTGGCCAGAATGATGGCCCCACGGATGGCGGTGGCCACCTCCTTGGAGCACTTAACACCCAGACCGACGTGGCTGTTGTAGTCCCTGATAGCCACAAATGCCTTGAACCTGGTGCGCTGGCCGGCACAGGTCTGCTTCTGCACTGGCATAATCTTCAAAACCTCATCCTTGAAAGAGGCCCCCAAGAAAAAGTCAATGATCTCTGATTCCTTAATGGGTAGGGAGAAGAGATAGATCTCCTCCAGGGACTTGATCTTCATGTCCTTGACCAAGCAGCCCAACTTGGTGATGGGCATCCACTCCTTGTCCTCGTCCTTGCCTCTGCGAGCTCCGTGGCCTCGGCCCCAGCCCCGTCCACAGCCGCGACCCTGGCCCCGGATGCCACTGCCGAAACCTCCGCGGAAGCCACCACGGTTCCCCAACCCAGGGCCACCAGGGCCTCCGGGCCCCCCCGCCGCACCGGCGTCATCCACCATTTGGTGTTTTCTCGGAAAAGAAGCTTTTTCAAAGTTTTTAACTTCTTTGCCATTGGTTTGAATTTCCTCCCGTAGCTCAGAGTAGTTTGATGGTCTGAAGCCTTCTTCTCTCAGCTCGTCAAAGTCATTCTCTGTCCAGCTTTGTTCCATTGCTGGTGAAGAACTGCGTTCCTTTGGAGCAGGAGAGGTGCTCTGCTTTTTAGAGTTTCCAGTTTTTCTGCTCTGTTTTCTCCCCATCTTTGTAGGTTTTTCTACTTTTGGTCTTTGATGATGGTGATGTACAGATGAGTTTTTGGTGTGGGTGTTCTTTCTGTTTGTTAGTTTTCCTTCTAACAGACAGGACCCTCAGCTGCAGGTCTGTTGGAGTTTGCTAGAGGTCCACTCCAGACCCTGTTTGGCTGGGTGTCAGCAACGGTGGCTGCAACAGCGGATTTTCGTGAGACTGCAAATTCAGCTGTCTGATCGTTCCTCTGGAAGTTTTGTCTCAGAGGAGTACCTGGCCAAGTGAGGTGTCAGTCTGTCCCTACTTGGGCGTTCCTCCCAGTTAGGCTGCCTGGGGGTTAGGGACCCACTTTAGGAGGCAGTCTGTCCGTTCTCAGATATCCAGCTGCGTGCTAGGAGAACCACTACTCTCTTCAAAGCTGTCAGACAGGGACATTTAAGACTGCAGAGGTTCCTGCTGTCTTTTTGTCTGTGCCCTGCCCCCAGAGGTGGAGCCTAGAGAGGCAGGCAGGCCTCCTTGAGCTGTGGTGGGCTCCACCCAGTTCGAGCTTCCTGGCTGCTTTGTTTACCTAAGGAAGCCTGGGCAATGGTGGGCGCCCCTCCCCCCGCCTCACTGCCGCCTTGCAGTTTGATCTCAGACTGCTGTGCTAGCAATCAGCGAGACTCCGTGGGCTTAGGACCCTCCGAGCCAGGTGCCGGACACAATCTCCTGGTGTGCCGTTTTCCAAGCCCTTTGGAAAAGTGCAGTATTAGGGTGGGAGTGACCCGATGTTCCAGGTGCCGTCTGTTACCCCTTTCTTTGACTAGGAAAGGGAACTCCCTGACCCCTTGTGCTTCCCGAGTGAGGCAATGCCTTGCCCTGCTTCGGCTTGCGCACAGTGCGCTGCACCAACTGTCCTGCACCCACTGTTTGGCACTCCCTAGTGAGATGAAACCGGTACCTCAGATGGAAATGCAGAAATCACCCGTCTTCTGCGCCGCTCACGCTGGGAGCTGGAGACCAGAGCTGTTCCTATTCGGCCATCTTGGCTCCACCCCCCTTTTCACTTTCTTAATGTGAGTTCTCTAAATTTGTTCCTCTTTTTCAAGATTGTTTTGGCTATTCTTTCAACAATTGTTCCTGAATTGTACTATTGTGCAGCTTTTGTTAAATTCATTCCTAAGTATTTTATTCCATTTGATGCTAATGTAAATGAAATTGTTTACTTAGTTTTATTTTTGGATTGCTCATTGCTAGTTTGTATAAATACAATTGTAGGTTGTACCCTACAACCTTGCTGAATCCATCTTTTCTAGTAGTTTTTTATTGATTCCTTGAATTTCTGTATACACCATGTCCTCTATAAACAAAGATAGTTTTATTTCTAAATGAAATGTTACAAAAACTCCAAGTTACTTTTGAATAGGATTGTTTGTTCTACTTTTCTGAGAAAATGAACTGGTTAAAAAAGCCAGGGGGAGAACAAGGAAGAAAGTCAAACCTCTCCCCAGTCTTTGGATTGACTTTGGCAGTATTTGTTGGCCAACTCAATCAAGGATCACCACTGCTGTGACTATGAGGATTTCTCTATCCAGATAGACCTCCTTTCTAACCAGAGAAATCAGGCAAGGATATATACACATCTGTGCCTTATACATACATACATACATACATACACACACACACACACCATTCTCTCCACCACAGCATCCTTTACTTCTAATGTCAAACATTACTTACTGCCTTGCTAAAAGTATTGTGGCAAAAAAAGGAGGAGAAAATCAAAGCAACTAATGTGTGATGTGCCCAAAGGTCATGGTGTTTTGCTAGAAAACCATCATCTCTGGTTAAATGTGAATTGCACTTTCACAACTTCATTTGTGATTTTACTTTCACAATTTCAAATTAGATGTAATTTTATTTTTAAACATTCAGGGAGTTAGGTTTTGGTGTTCTCTTGGCCACTCAGATTCTGGGCACATTGCCTGCCTTCATCTACCCTCTATATTAATGCCTTTACATGGCAAAGAATAGCATAAAAACAAGTAAAATTAGACCATGAATGAGCCAGAAACATGACGTATGAAAACCTTCTCTCAGATTCATCACAACTTTCAAGGTATATGTGGATGTTACCAAATCACCTCCCAAATTGATCTATTAATGTCTTATTTGTCAGTCTAAGAAATAATACGCAGTTAATGACTACTAAGGCATAACAGTTTGGATCCAGATGCCTTAGGAGAAATTTTTCCTTTGGGGCCCATTTATATCAAGTAACACCTGTTTCATGTCAACTGTAAACTGAAAGTTTGTCAGAACAACCAAAGCAGTTCACAGTTCCAAAAACATAGAGGGCTCTCAAAAATTGCTTGGTATATTCTGAGGTCAGTAATGCCTATGCTGATCCACTCATTGGACTTCTTTTTCAACTAGCCTTTTATGATAATGACTATAAACAGAAACATAAATTGGGTTTTGTCCATTCTGTTTCTACCTAGGGAAAATAAAATTATAACCTCAGCTTCCTTTTACTTATTTTGCTATCCTAAAAAAAGCAGGCTCACTCTGTTGGGCAGGTAGATACACATGTCATGCATCACCTACCCCCAACTTTCGTTCATTAACTGAGGTTAAGTGGATCCTAAAATCTGAACATTAACTTCAGATTCCTATAATGAGATTACTGTTAACAAAAGCTCTGGTTTCCTCAATTACTTAGGTTCTGTTAGGGTAGCAGGGAATCCAAGTGAATTAGCAATGGAATTGCCTGAAAATAGTAATAGATGTTTCGGACTTGACAGATCAGTCACCCTTTTATATTTGTATTAATGGGGAAGGAACAGGGGCATAGGGCATAATCAAAGCCCTTTGAACTTGGCTTTAAAATACAGAACAAGCAAATACCTTTGAACTGGCTTTAAAATATAGAGGACTACAATTTGTAATAGTTTTACATGAGTTTGCATCCTGAGAGCAGGAGATGTAGGAGTGGCTCTGTATTTTGGGATGGGTTTGAATGCTCTGTTTAGTTGTTCTGCCAAAAGTTTTCTCAGACTACCTTGGGAGATGTCATGTTACCTGATTGCCTTGTGTTGTGCTTTAGAATGGTGCTAGTTTCTGAATTATACATTTTATTTCTCTTTTTTTTTTTCTGATCTTCTATAGATGATCACAGTAGGGTGAAGTTAAGACCTTTACCAGGAAAAGACTCTAAGCACAGCGACTACATTAATGCAAACTATGTTGATGTAAGTCAGAACTGTTATTATAAACCTGTTTCTGGAAATTGAAGACTGCAGCAGAAACTGTTTAATGTATTTTAATACTGTACAGAGCTTTCACTAAAAACAAATCGCATTCAATATGGAAGGCATTTGAATTATTTACTGGTCTTCTGTGATAACTGCTTTCATCTCACTTTGTGCTGTGTCATTTTGAAGGGTTACAACAAAGCAAAAGCCTATATTGCCACCCAAGGACCTTTGAAGTCTACATTTGAAGATTTCTGGAGGATGATTTGGGAACAAAACACTGGAATCATTGTGATGATTACGAACCTTGTGGAAAAAGGAAGAGTAAGAGCCTTTTGACTCACTATCTTAATAATGCACCTTCATTCAAAAAATACTTGTGGAGTACCTGCTTTAGGGTAGGAACTTGACAAGGTATAAAGAGTTACGGAAATGAAAAGTGTTGTCTTTGCTCTATCTTTCTTATGATTCAGAGGGGAAGAGAGCTAAGGCATTATAAGAGTAAATGTGATGATAGAGATGAACAGGGTATTAGTGGAATGCTGCAAAATGAATCAGTGTATCCTCTGTACAGAGATTTTTTAAAGGAGTTAATACTTGAGATGAGACTTGAACAATGATTACGAGGAATTACACAGCCTAAAAAGAGAAGGAAAGGGTGTTCTAAGTACAGGGGACAGACAGAACAGTAAACAGGGAAGTTGAAAGAAGCATGGTGTAGACAAGGAACTACTAATAGCTAAAATTGGGGAAGCAAAAATTGCCTAAACAGTTTAACCATCATGAAGAGGACCTTTTAAAAAAATGATTGATGCTGTAGAATTTATTGGATTATGAGTTTACATTAGATGATGCTAATTTAGGCTAGAATAAAAGCTGCACTTCAAGGAATCACCACACTGGGTTGATAGGTGCAGCAAACCACTATGGCACATGATTACCTATGTAACAAACCTGCAAATCTTGCACATGTACCCCAAAACTAAAACTAAAAATTAAAAATTAAAAACAAACAAAAATAAAAATAAATAAAAGAAGCTATGCCTCAGGTTCCCTGCTCAAAATCACCACTGCTTCATGTTGTGGAGTCAGTTTTACTTTTGGTGATCCAAGTTACAACAAGAACAGTCTCACAGTTAGAAGAGAACCTTCCATGAATCCAACCCAGCCTTCCAAATGATACTTAAGCTCCCTTTATAACAAACCCTACCCACATTTCTTACAGGTCAGACATAGAGGTTTCTTTCTTAGTCCCTTTTAAAAATGCATTATAATGCAAAAATAAAAATGCATTATATATTGAAAGGTGATCATAAATACTAGGCCCATTTCTCTCATGGTCTTACACAAACTTATCCCAAGCCATCAGCCTTGTCAGAGATCACACCTGCCTTTAAGCAGTTAAACTCATGTATTCCTTTTTCAGTCAACTAAATGGCAATCTCACCTGTGTTTTAACATTGTCGTTTGAAATTACATTATCAACAGAATTGTGGCATAGATTGCAGTTATACTTTACAACTTTTTTCTTTCTGCAGCGAAAATGTGATCAGTATTGGCCAACAGAGAACAGTGAGGAATATGGAAACATTATTGTCACGCTGAAGAGCACAAAAGTACATGCCTGCTACACTGTTCGTCGTTTTTCAGTCAGAAATACAAAAGTGAAAAAGGTATGGAAGGAATTGGGTAGGCTGCCAGGGCATCTCCTTTTTATACTTCTTTGAAAATTACTGCACAACCAAGGCCAAATCTCATAACCAACTTGGTTTTTAAAAAGTGTTTTTAAAACATTTTTTCATAACTCTTCTGACTGACATCAGTGTATGGTGTGAAAGGTATTGGCAAAGCATATAATAGAATTTAACTGGCCTGATTGTACTCTTTAATCTCTACATGAACAGTCTTCATTTTTTAAAAAATCATCCTCTTAGGTTTTAGTAATACTCAGCAAATATGGCAGCATCTGTTTGATTTAGCTTTTTTATTCCAATTTTCTGACAGATATAAAGCATTGTTTCCCAAAGTATGTTCCAAGGAATACTTGTCCTGTAAGATTCTTGTAAACATCAGATTCTGCTGTTCAAGAATGGGAAATGAATGCTGCATAATATATATCCCCCCACCATTTTAGAAATTTACAGTGAACATAAGTGACCAGAGCACTGGTGTTAACAATAATACCCTTCTCTATAGAACTACTAATACCCTGAGAATCACATTTTTGTGGAAATACTGTTTTCAGGTTATCTCAGTTTCTTTTTCAAAATCCACTGTTACAACAAATATCCTAGATCAATCATCACAGCAGTACACAGTCCCCCACCTGAATTGTGGAAGGTATGTTTCAAGACCCCCCAGTGCATGCCTGAAACCTCAGGTAGTACTGAAGCCTATTTATACAATGTCTTTTCCTATACATACATATCTATGATAAAATTTAATTTATAAATTAGGCACAGCAAGAGATTAACAATAATACTGAAATAGAACAATAATAATATTCTATAATAAAAGTTATATGAATATATATTGTTTCTCTTAAAATACTGTAATATTTTTGGACTGTGGTTGACCTCGGGAATGTGAAACTGCAGATAAGGAGGAAATACCGTATTAAGAACTGTAAATAGATGCTCATTAAAAATGTAGTTATTCCACAGAACTTAGATATGGCAGTTGTTTGCAGCAATGGGATAATTTTTTTTTTTCTTGGTGTCTTGGACATTTTGGAAAATGTGATAAAACTGTAGCCTCCTTGCCCCATTTATATTCACACTTACTCACATTTTTATGTAAAATTCCAGTGGCTCCAAAGCCTGTCTGTGATCCCAGGTTAACTGTCCTTCCTATGTATGTTTATTTCCCAAAATGGCAGAAATAACATGAATATCAGTAGCATAGCAATACATCTGTGTTCTCTACTATGAAATAGAGCTGCTGGCTGGCTCAAGATGATCAATAACCAGCAAAAAACTTACAAAGCCCAACTGATGGGAATATTTCAGGTATTTAAACAGGGCCCACTTACTCTTGTTTTAGAAACAGCTTAAGTCAGAAGAAGTCAAATAGGAACTTTAGGTGTTTTACATACTAACAGGAAAAAGTAGAAAAATGAGAGTTAACAGAAGAATTAAATTAAAGCCATCATGGGCCTTTGTACAATAGCACAGGACCAGACACACTTCAAGCTTCAGTGTTGATTAATTACCCTGAGTCATCCAAAAAAAATTTAGAAATTAGGTATTGATAATAAGAAATCATATCATAGCAAGTAATCTATTTGGAGAATATTTCATCTAAAGTAGTTAAGATGTAAAAAGTTCAGACACTTAAAGGAAAACTACTCTGAAAAAGTCATTTATGAAAGTGACAGATAAATGAGACATCGCCTCTGACTCTGAAGACAGAAGTATTTGACATTTAAAATCTTCCCATCACTTCCTGGATAGTTTACGGCAGCAACCAGCACTCTGGCTCCTAAAGGTCCAGCCTGGACAGTGGAGAAGGAATGGGAATCATAGCCCACAGAGACATGAAAGCAAAGTACTAAGATCTGGACTTGGGGCAGAAAGTCAGGAAATGGAGGCCTTGCAGGAAAAGTACAAGTGCTTTGGATAATTCCAAATCCAAAAAAACTGATACTAAACGGTCATTCTCGGTACAATCTTAAACAGTCTTTTAAGTGATAGTGACACTTCATATCCAGCTTGGTAATGTCTCCAATTTAATGGCAAGAAAGTTGGCTGCAAGGGGGAATAACCTAGCCTGGGAACAGTGATTAGGGTGAATGTGATCAGTGGTCATGTGTCCTGACACCCTTACATTATTTTTTTCCAGAATGTCCACCCCTCACCTTAAAGACATCTTTTTTCACTTTTCTCATAGGGTCAGAAGGGAAATCCCAAGGGCCGTCAGAATGAAAGGGTAGTGATCCAGTATCACTACACACAGTGGCCTGACATGGGAGTTCCCGAGTATGCCCTTCCAGTACTGACTTTCGTGAGGAGATCCTCAGCAGCTCGGATGCCAGAAATGGGCCCTGTGTTGGTGCACTGCAGGTAGGGTCTGGGATTCAACATGTGAAATAGATGGGGCAGGGGACTTAGGCCTCAGTGACCTTGGACCACAATGACTGCTACTGCTTTCACTTAGAAGCTGAATCTTCCACTGGAAACTGGGATGGATAAGACCTATGATAGTTTTAAAGAGGCTCTATTCCTGTAATATTAAGAAATCATCTGCTGCTTCTGTGATTTTTAAAAAACTAGATCCATCTCTAGTTTTTATAAAATCTTCTTATTAATAATATCAGCCAGGTGTGGAGGCCAACACCTTAATCCCATAATCCCAGCACTTTGGGAGGCTGAGGTGGGAGGATCGCTTGAGCCCAGGAGTTTGAGACCAGCCTGGGCAACAAAGTGAGACCCCATTTCTACAAAAATTAAAAATAAAAAAATTAGCCAGAATGGTGGCACATGCCTGTGGTCCCAGCTACATGGGAGGCTGAGACAGAAGGATCCCTTGAGCCCAGTAGGTCTAGGCTGCAGTGAGCTGTGTTCACATAATTGCACTGCAGCCTGGGTGATAGAGCAAGATCCTGACTCAAAAAAAACAAAAATTACAAAATCCTCATTGTTTATAGGAAAATTGTAGCCTGATCCTAATAAATAAAAATATGACGTTAAACACAAGAACTTTCCACACTAGAATAGAGATTGTTTTTGTAAATGGCTTTTCTGAAAGGTTCTTCTAAATAACAATATTTATAGTATATATGAAAAGATTTCATTTTTAAATTTTTAGTTTATATGTTCCATATAAAATACCTTTTCAAAAGCACTGGGAAATCCTTGTATAAAGCTTGTTTTCTGTCAGCCACAGTAAATGACTTCAGTTGGTTGTTTAAAAACGCTTTTATTCTGTTTCATTTGAAAATGCATTCTTGCCTCTTTTTTGTTTGTTTGAAACTTTGGTACTCAAATACATGTCGCTTGTTCTGTGATTTATGTTGCAATGCTAAGTGAATAACATATGTCATCTAAGGTTATCTAAGTGGGGTTTAGGTTGGGAGTGGTGGCTGACACCTGTAATTCCAGCAGTTTGGGAGGCCAAAGTGGGCAGATCACCTGAGGTTAGGAGTTTGATACCAGTCTGGCCAACATGGTGAAACCTCTACTAAAGATAAAAAATTAGTCGGGTGTAGTGGTACACACCTGTAATCCCAGCTACTCGGGAGGCTGAGGCTTGAGAATTGCTTGAACTGGGAGGCGGAGGTTGCAGCGAACCAAGATTGCGCCACTGCACTCCAGCCTGGGCAACAGAGTGAAACTCCATCTCAGAAAAATAATAAATGGGGTTTAGATTGTAATTTTTCAAATCCAAAGTTAACAGTATGATAAAACAAAAGTGCCAGTTGAGTGTCTTCATTTCTTACAGTGCTGGTGTGGGCAGAACAGGCACCTATATTGTAATAGACAGCATGCTGCAACAGATAAAAGACAAAAGCACAGTTAACGTCCTGGGATTCCTGAAGCATATCAGGACACAGCGTAACTACCTCGTCCAGACTGAGGTAAGGAATAGCTGCCAGCATCCTCAGGAGATTCTGGCAAATGCTGTAACTGAAATTTGTTAAATGATAGTGAAGAGACAGATTCATTCTTTTAGGGCTTGCAGTAATTTACAGGTTTGTATTAGAAGATACTCTGACCGTGATCCTATTCTACAGATCACAGTTTTCCATTTCTGTATGGATCTTAACATTTGGATTCCTAAATAACTACACAAGTACTTAGGAAAGAGATACAGTTGTTTCAAGAGCTGTGTTAGATGGTAGGGGGAGTTAAACATGTTGTCTGGCCTGAGAAGTACATAGGAGAGGATGGTTCTAAAACCCTTCATTGAACACGATTTTTTGTTTGCTTATTGAGTTGAAGCAATAAGCACAGTATAGAATACTGTGATCCAGGCGCAGTATAGAATACGGAGCTAAACTTAACACATCTCTACCGTAAAATAAGTTAGGATTGATAAAGTGAGTATTGGAGCAAATCACCTAGCAGTAAGTGCTTGAAGGAAATCACTGGGAGGTCCCTGTTAGCGGCAGAATTAAACTAAGGTACACTTCATGAATGACTGGCTAACCCTTAACACTCCCTCAGTGACTACCATGTATTGTACCTCTTAGGAGCAGTACATTTTCATCCATGATGCCTTGTTGGAAGCCATTCTTGGAAAGGAGACTGAAGTATCTTCAAATCAGCTGCACAGCTATGTTAACAGCATCCTTATACCAGGAGTAGGAGGAAAGACACGACTGGAAAAGCAATTCAAGGTAGTGCTTTGAAAAAGAAGTTTCTTTGGCATAAAGCAAGAAAATATTTTAAATGCCTTGTGTTTGGGGGTTATGTCTTCTTTGCATTAATGTATACACCGAAATGGATTACTATTTGTACTCTTTGTACTCCTTAAATGTGATGAAAAAGAAAATACGGTTTTGACCTATGTATGAATTGTTGGTATTCAAGTAGATATACAGTGTTGTATTTTCTTCTGAGCAATTTATGACTTTATCTGAACATAAACATCAGCCCCTGGCCATAATGACATAGTACTTCAAAGTCACTCGTTTAGTCCAAAAAATATCCTGTCTATTTTTTCTGAACTAATCTATCTTACCTTAATTATTAAGAATGATGACTTGTAGACATATTGTCCTGAAAATATGCCTATTTCAAAAACTATTTCAGAAGATAATTTAGAAATTTAAAAAGAATTAACTAAACAATACTAGAAAAAAGTTAACTTTTCCTAAATGGTTGTTCTTTTTCTTTGATAGGGACATGAAGAAGCTTAAAAGCGGTTAAGGTTTATATGGAATTGACTGAACTGAAGGTGAAAAAGAGAGATTATAAGGACTATTAAAATAATTAAGGCTCAGTCATCTGATAATAAATCAAAATTGCTTCTAACTTTCAAACATTGCCTGTATCTCCAGTTACCAAGTGCTTTCCTATTTATCTTTGTCTTTCAAATTCTGTTTTGCACATTGTTCTGTATGTAAATAGTTTCTCCCTTTGTATCAAGATTGAAAGAATGAGATGAATCTACAGTTTTAGTTTTCGTGGTAAAACTTTCCATAGACTCTGAAACTTTCATTTGAATCTCAGCTGAAGAAATGAGACTGCCAAGCAAATTATACCAAGTGATATGAAATGAAAAATAGTTTAATTTCACTGAGTTCAATCATAAAAGTAATTTAAAATTTTTAGCTCCCCATTAACATTCTAACTACTATAAAACCATGAGGTAATTAATAATGAGGACACAGTGTATCATTTTAAATGTTTAACATGAGTTCTTACAAAATATTAAGTACCAACATTTCTTAAATTCTGCCTTTTTCATTTCTTCAATTTTTTTTTA
The DNA here is from genome assembly GCF_006542625.1 of Nomascus leucogenys. Lineage (NCBI taxonomy): Eukaryota > Metazoa > Chordata > Mammalia > Primates > Hylobatidae > Nomascus > Nomascus leucogenys. The sequence continues at coordinate 78,268,038 of NC_044401.1, read as the reverse complement.
TACATTCTTTAAAACTTCATTTAAGAAATGCGACCAAGTAGTTGGTTCTTTTACAGGCACTAACCATTTTAGAGCTCAAGATGAAGAAAAAAACAAGAATCAAACTTGAAAATGAAAATTATATCCAGGGACCATGAGTTTTACTAAAGCATCTGGAGAAGAACACTGATCTCATATACTCCATTAAGATGGATGCCAGCACCCCAAAAAAATAGGATTGACAAAATGGTTCAATGAAGCTACATAAACAGGAATAATAACCAAACTACTGGGCTGGTTACTTACAACAGCCTCAGAACAATGTTAGTTCAGTTCAACAGAAATGTACTGAGAACTAGTGAAGTACTCCTTTATCTTCAAGAAACTTGATTAGCTCGTAATAAATAGCATTAAGCAATCTTTTTTAATGTAGACTCACTTAGGTCTTTTATGCCAGTGAGGAATCACAGAAAAAAATTCACAGCAGCAGTGACATCACATAACAGAAGAATCCACATAGTTCTAGAAATATCTATTGCACACAGTACCTGTTTAGGGGCCTGATAGTAGAAATAAGAAAGATACAATCAAGGTCACTGAGAGAAGTACCACTAGGAAAGCACAGGAGTGTTCTCTGGGGCTGGGCATGGTAGATTACGCCTGTAATCCCAGAGCAGCCTGGGCAACACAGGAAGACCCCAATTCTATAAACAATTTTAAAAATTAGCTGGTTGTGCTGATGCACTTGTGGTCCTAGCTACTCAGGAGGCTGAGGTGGAAGGATCACAGTTAACAGTGAGCTACAATAATGCCACTGCACTCCAGCCTGGGCAAGAGAGCAAGACCCTGTGTCTGTCTTAAAAGGTTCTTTGTGGCACAGAAATGGTCTTGTTTATCAGTAATCTGATTGGGATTTTTGCCGAAGCATCAAGCATATGCTATCAATTATATCTTTGAATGAAGACTAATATGTTTTTTCTTTTTCAGCTGGTCACACAATGTAATGCAAAATATGTGGAATGTTTTAGTGCTCAGAAAGAGTGTAACAAAGAAAAGAACAGAAACTCTTCAGTTGTGCCATGTAAGACTTTAAAATCAGTTTGTTAGTGATCTTTTATACTGGATTGTATGTTATGTACAGAGGCAGCCACTACTCTGATGCTATTGATAGCACCCTTCAATTGTGCTGTACGTGGCCGTATGGTAGAAGGTTTTGAAAATGTCCTTTTAGTAACCTCATTAATATATGACTTTATACCAGCCTCTTACCTGGTACTACGAAAAGGGAAAATGTTATGCTTATTCAACTAAGGTAGTTTAATGAAACTGGGAGAGGTGGTTGTCAGTGTCAGCAAGTTGCTCCATGTATCTGACGTAGAATACAGCTTCATTTCACCTTGGAATGCAAGAATTGGGTTACTTCTACCACATTATAACATAAAAAAAAATAAAGCTGTTATTGCTGTGGCATTAACATTCCTTTAAAACTTACAATCCTGGATTAATCTGTACAACTAGAACTACATTATTCAGTTACTGTGGCTATTGAGATCAAGGCACTGTTGATTGGTGGTGACCTTTGTATAAATAACTAAGGACATAGCAGAGGACGCTGTCTGTGTGCTGTAGGCATAGACATGGGTGATCATTGGGGAGATTTATCTCTAATGAAAAAGGCCACTCTTTTCTAAGACCATCATGGGCAGAAAGACATGGAGAAACGGGTTGGTAAAAGGGCAAAGTATATGTTGGTATAATTGCAGGAATAACAAACTAGAATCAAAAGTTATCTAAAATCCTCTGTTGTGTCCATATAAAGTATTCTGTTATTGATCTGCTGTAAAAATCTCTCCCACAGTAAAACTGTATTCCTACAATGCCTGTGTCCTTCTGGGTATGTGCAGCAAAATTTCATTTTACATTCTGCCTCAGCTGATAACACTTTAGCTTGTTTAAAAATATAGATAAGTCTTAGAAAGGGAAGCCAGGAGGATATGTTATTCATCAAGCAAATCTCAGAAAGAGCTGTTGGTTCTGTGTGTATAATAAGGCAAATGTGGTGTTTTTGTTTTTTCCATATGATAGCTGAGCGTGCTCGAGTGGGTCTTGCACCATTGCCTGGAATGAAAGGAACAGATTACATTAATGCTTCTTATATCATGGTGAGAGTCAACAGTTAATTATAAATAAAGTCAACTAAACTGAAAGGTGTTAAAGAGCAGATACCACCTGTGTGACTGATGTCATTTTTGAAATAATTTCTCAATGTGTAATATGAAAAGTATAGAGTATCTTGAAACTTTTAACAAAAGATACCTAATCAGTGGTGGTACAAAAATGCTTAAATTAAGCAGAATGCTTCTTAAGGAATTAATTTTATTGTTAATTTCACACATCTAGTCTTTGAATAAATGTTGAAATTTCCGTTAAGTGAAAACAGGAGGGATAACTAGAAGTGAACTGCACATGGAGAGAAAATTGTCTAGACAGTGCTAGCAGAAGTACATCTAAAAATTAGCCAAATGTACTGAATGCCTTTCTCAATTATTTTAGTGTAGTCAAAACAATGCTATCTTATTTCATGAATATATTTTACTACCACAAAGTTAGAATAAAACACTCATATTCACTGATTTTTTTTCTCTTCCCAACTGAAGGGCTATTATAGGAGCAATGAATTTATTATAACTCAGCATCCTCTGCCACATACTACGAAAGATTTCTGGCGAATGATTTGGGATCATAACGCACAGATCATTGTCATGCTGCCAGACAACCAGAGCTTGGTAAGTAAAGCACATCTGCTATATATTAATGAGCCCATGAGGCTACAAGCATAAATTACTTTGATACTTTGCCATAGGGCTATAGTATCCATATATGCTAGGGAGGGAATTTAAAATTTTAAAATTCTCATCTTGAAGTCTATGGAGATTCCTTTCATAGTCTCACAGTACTGTCCCTATCAGTTCCATTACTTGAGTCTCTGATGCTATTGATATCACCCTTCAATTGTACTGTCGGTGGCAGTGTGGTAGAAGGTTTTGAAAATGTTTTTAGTAACCTCTTTAATATATGACTACACCAACCTCTTACCTGCTGTATGTCACTTTTGAAAAGTAAATAATTGTAGCTTACAAGTACTGAGTATGTAACTGTGTTTACATGCATTAACTTGTTTAATCCTCAACAATTTTAAGACATACATACTATTATTATCTTACGTAATAGCTGAGAAAACTGAAGGAACAAACTTGCTCAAGAGCACACACAAGTAACTGGAGCCAGGATTTCAACCTGAGTCATCTGTCTCCAGAGACCATGCTTCATATATAATCATTTTACTGTATGTCCTACCCCAAAATATTGTGTCAAAAGTACTAGTAATGAATTTTTTTTTCCCATTCCATAGGCAAGTCAGATCTACTGCAGGGCTAGGCTATTTTGTTCCCAGTTAAAGGTCTTTAGGACTAAGCTGCTACTACTTTCCCCTCCCTTAGTCCTTCTCTATTTCAGTCTCTAAACTATACAGAAGCGTGAGCAAGTTTATAAAACAGACTTAAATGTTTCTGCTTAGATCTTGTGGATACTTAAGTTTCAGAATTAGCTGGGTCTATAAAAGTTACTATGTGGACATGTGAACCCATAAGGTAAAAACAAAAAACAATGAGGATCTGCCTTTATGATAGTCAGATTAATGAGTTTTTTAATCAAGGAAGAACAGCATGTGACTGAACCCCCAGTCTTGGTGACATGCATTTGACTGTGTGCCCAGTCAGTAGGAACTTCTTCACTTTGTCGCATTTTGCTCCAGCTTCAGGATACCAAGACTGCTTCTGTATGATGGAATGGCAACAAAGTTGAGAATCTTAAAACTAAAAGCTGGAGTGTAAATTTTCAAATTAGCTGGCAATAGGGTCTACTCTGTTTGGCATGTGGAAATTGGAGGCACTTAGGGTTGTTAAAACGTTCATTTGTTGGATGAATCAGTATTTTGTTATTGTCACTTAACAGAGGGCAATCACCATAAAGCATCTATCCAGCAGCTCATTTGTATGGGAAGGCTGGAGGGAGACTGGACGAAATAAGTGGATACATGTTCTGCAGACACTGAGGATATAAGAACATGGCATCTCAGTGTCTCTCTGAGGCCTCGGAAGGCTAGATTAGAATCATATATAACTGACCTCTCAGTTCTGAGATGGAGAGTTTCATCATTGCACAGTTTTTCCTAAAGATTGATATCTCTGAGTTCTTTTTGTTTGTTGTATTATTACTGCTATACCTTTACCAAGTCATAATTCTGTAAGGAGCCCAAAAGTCACTGCTTCCTAACTCACAAAGTACTGATATAGATGCCCAGATATCTTTGACCTATAAATATACTTGTAAGCAAAACAGTCATGAGACCAGTGTGCCTGCTAAATTAAGAAGTAGCATTTATTTTTCTTAGACTTTCAAGATGAACCATTTTTCTACCTTTCTTCTACCATAACTCAAATCCCTTTGGTAGCCTTTAAGCTAGTTAATTTACTATTCATGTTATCATCATAGTATTTCTTTAAGGTAAGTAGTTTTTATTCTCACTTTTCAGATATGGAAATTAAGGTTCAGATTAATTTACCCAGGATCACATCATAAATCCTATGCTTAATCTGTGCATATTTGTTACATTTAGATGCCCTGTTCATTACCTTATGTCTTTAATATCTGTGTCCTTGGACAAAACCCACGACAGTTACAGACTTCTTTTGTATAGACTAAACCCAGTTGCTAATCTGTTTCCCCTTATGCTGAGCTTTAAAAATAAAAATGTACTTGGCAATAAGCTATATTGAAACTTGAAAGGGTGATAAGTCTCATTGGACGTTGGCTCATTTCTAATGCAACAATGTAAGATTAAACAAGGCCTTCTTTGTTTTGAACATTATTCAGAATTATTTCTGACTTCAATGATAGTAGCTAGGCATCCTCAGGAAAATGCCCATAGAAACCTATATACTACAGGAAAACTACAGTTTGCCACTGGAGCTGATTAGGATACGTGGTGTACATCATAATCATATTTCTCACAGTCTCCAACCTATGCAACAATTAACTTTCTCTTAGGCATCCATAGTTTTTAGGGATAGAATTCAAGTACCAAGCCTGCATATCTATTTTTAATCTTAAAATGGATGAACATTTAAAGCTTGCCTGATTCAAGGCTGAAAGACTTTCTATGTTATCCCCTCTTGAAATATAACATTGACAGATTTCTTTTAAAACTGCCTTGTACATACAGCCAACCTACTTACTCACACACAATCTTCCAGAAAAGTTCTATCCCTAACCATTTATTAGCAGTGTGACTTTAGATAATTTATGGACCCCCCTCCCCAAGGCCTTGTGTCCTCATCTGTAAAGACAGGTGATAAAAAATCTCCTCAGGGTTAATATACAAAATTTGTACAGAACTCATACAACTCAATAGTAGAATCATGAAATACCTGATTTAAAAATGGGCAAAAGACCTGAATAGACATTTCTCCAAGGAAGACATAAAGATGGCCAAAAGGTATATGAAAAGATGCTCAATCTCATTAATTTTCAGGGAAATGCAAGTCAAAATACCCCACACCCATTAGGATAGCTATTAAAAACAATCAAAAGATAGCAAATGCTGGTGAGGGTAACAAAGAAAAGAAAACTCTCACACACTGTTGGTGGGAATGTAGACTGGTAGAGCCATGATGGAAAACTGTCTGGAGGTTTCTAAATAAATTAAAAATAGAACTACCATAAGACCCAGCAGTCCTTCTTGTGGGCATATACCCAAAGGAAGTGAAATCAACACCTCGTAAAGATATTTGCACTCCCCTGTTCATTGCAGCATTATTAGCAATCGCCAAGATATGGAAACAACCTAAGTTTCCATCAACAGATAAATGGATAAAGAAATTGTGGGGTAGGGAGGAAATGGGAAGATGTAAAATAAATCAAGAGGATACAAAACAACAGATGAGGAAGAACAAGTTTAGAGATCTCATATCCAACATGAGGACTACAGGTAATAAAATTGCACTGTATTTGGGAATCATGCCAATATTGAGTACATTTTAGCTGTTCCTGCCACAAAAACGAAAGTGAGATGATGGGTATGTTAATTTGCTCCTAACTATAGTAACCCTTTTACTATCTGTATGTATCCAACGTCATACTAAAAATATACAAGAAGACTTACAATGTTTATGAAAGTCCTTTGCAAAATGCATTTCAACTACAGAATTATTAACGTAATCCATAGGAAATAATTAGCATGTCTTGATTGCTTAAGCAATTGTGAAATAACAAAATTAACTGACCTAGATCCTGCTTCCTTTTTTACTATGTCAACATTACAGAATACTTCTCAACTGTAATAAGTCCCCTATAGTGGGAGTGTTTCAGGTTGCTACACTAACAGGTGAGAGATGCTAGAAAATGATTATCAAAATATATTTTACAATAGAATACAATAACCATTCAACTTGGTGTAATTCCATGGGAACATATAACTCTATGAATTCAGTTTAAAAGATGGCTTGAGAAATTAGTATGCAAGAAATAGAAAATAAGCCCTTGACAGAACTGCAGAGGCTTTTTTTTTTTTGGATCCCAAAGGCAGAAGATGAGTTTGTGTACTGGCCAAGTCGAGAAGAATCCATGAACTGTGAGGCCTTTACCGTCACCCTTATCAGCAAAGACAGACTGTGCCTCTCTAATGAAGAACAAATTATCATCCATGACTTTATCCTTGAAGCTACACAGGTAACCTAAACCTCAGTTCCTTATTAATAGCCATACCTGGACCCTGGATCATCATTCTAAGTAATAATGAAATAATTTACCACCCTCAAGCCAGGCTCAGGCATTTGAGTAAGACTTAATTTTAAATAATGTACATTTTCCGTTTTTCTTCCTTCAAATATTTGCTTTTTCCAGCTGGCTAGATGAAATGTAACAGTTCCTCTGATTCAGCATGCATACAAATAGGTCTGGTGACCTAATTATAAAAACAATATACTAGAGCTCAATATTTTCTTTGCCATCAGAAATGTAAGCTTTGCAATGTGTTGCAGAGATGATAATACTAAGTTTTTTTAAGTAAATATTTTGCTGCCTTCTTGTGGGATGAGTAAGGGTGGGGGGGCTCTTATATTAGTAATTTAAAGGATGAGCCCCTTCCTTGTTTTCCTTTAAGTTTATAAATAAGAAAATAGAGTAGAATATAAGGTCTTTAATAATTTATTGTCACTTGAAATTTTTGACTAAGCCAAATGAATTGTTTCACTAGCATGACCTACTTGGTTGTTTGTTTTGAGACAGGGTCTCACTCACAATGGCATCATCAAAGCTCAATGTAACCCCAGACTCCTGGGCTCAAGTGATCCTTTCACATCAGCCTCCCGAATAGCAAAGACTACAGGCACGTGCCATATGACTGGTTAATTTTTTTTATTATTTTTTTAGAGACAGGTCTCCCGGTGTTGCCCAGGTGGGTCTTGAACTCCTGGCCTCAAGCAATCCTTCCCACCTTGGCCTCCCAAAGTGCTGAATTACAGGCACGAACCACTATGCTTAGCCATGCTTTTTTTAAAAAAAAAAAAAAAAACCTTCCTGGTATTTTTCTTCTTTCCAGCTGCGGTTTGGTTAACACAACATTGTTGAGAGTTACCTATAACACATGCTTTCTCAGGAGCAAGTTCTATCATTAGATTGTAGATATGTGAAATAAAGGAAGGGATTTGACCCATGTTGTATTGGTTACAGGATGACTATGTCTTAGAAGTTCGGCACTTTCAGTGTCCCAAATGGCCTAACCCAGATGCCCCCATAAGTAGTACCTTTGAACTTATCAACGTCATCAAGGAAGAGGCCTTAACAAGGGATGGCCCCACCATTGTTCATGATGAGTATGTATCTGTTTCTTAATTTTAAACTGTAGACAGTTTTTTTGTTTAATTTCTTGTTGAAAGCAGTAGAAAAGGAAGCCAGAATTTGAAAACCTATCTACAAGCTCAGCTTGTGACAACTCCATGTTATTTCTAATGTGGACATGTACAAAGTGGTGTTGCTCTGCTTACATTTTAACATGTCAAACTCTTCCAAGACTCCAGGTTCTTCCAGAGTATGTGTTCTAGAAAGGGGAAAGTATTCTATCTTAGCCTACAGAAGTAGACCTGCATGCATTTAGAGGTGTTATGTGTTGGTAACAAATGAGTAAATTAGTAACTGTTTACATTAATTAAATACTTTTTTAAAATCCTTACACTGAATTTCAAACACTTGTTAGGGAAATTAACCTTTAAAAATATGACCTAGTTGATGAGTAGAGATAAACTACTAGTATTAATGATAATACTTAAAGTTCATGATGTGTTTTAAAGTCTACAGTACTGTCTTTGGGGATTTAAAGATGAAGAATATGAATCTCAAAGAGAAAAATAACTTGCACCTGGTCTCAGAGCTTCTAAGTGTCACAATGGTATCCCAGTCCAGCACCTTTCCACTTTAATAAGAAGGAAAGGGTCATAAATATATCTTATTGTATATAGATATTTGGAGCCAAACTTCATGGCCTATAAGTCAGTTGTATAATTGAATCGTTTCAAATCTCACAAACCTTTAGCCAATATGGAATCAATTTTACGTTCCCATTTTTATTTTAGTTCCAAGGTAGCTCTTGGTCAGCAGCATTCATTATGTTCATTAAATTACCAACTAGCTACCCAAGTAGCATAAAGTATTAATAAATTTGAAAGTGAAGCTTATTGTGAAGTCTTTTTTTCCTTGCACTAATGCTGTAACACGAAGTACACAAGGGCTCAGCACCTTCACCCCAAATCACAGTACTCTCCCACTTGAAGTAATGTGTACTAGCTGCTTCCAAAAAATTTTACAGTCTTTCAAAATGTTGGCCTGACTCTTAATTAGTAAGGTGAAAAATTAAGATTTGAAAAGCATTACAGTTGAAACATTAATTAAATAGCACACTAAGATCACTGGAAATGTGACAACCATCAACAGTGTTTAAATAGCACAGCCTCAAAATAACTGGGGAGTTGCTACTGAACTAAAACTTTGTGGTATGCAGTTACGGCACAAAGTTTTAGGGCATTTTCTAGAATTCCTGGGTTTTACCAGCTCTTATCATCTCTTGTCATCAAATTCTAATGTTACTGCCAAGTTACATGACTGATTTTGCTGTTACGGTAGTACTCCGAGGTGTTTTGTCCTGAAGTCAGTAATGCACCTAATCTTATATTTTAGGGTAAGAAAAGAGGAAAAGAAAAATAACCAACAGTTAAATACTAAACAGAAGTGTTTGAGTCACTTATCTTTATTCAACTTTTGAGTATATTTGTCTTATTTAGTGATTTTTATGTCACATGCTGAATATATATCCCCTCCGGAATTAATCAAATGTATACAGGCCTCATTCTTAGGCCTATATACAAAAAGAGCAAATTAATCCTAAACCAGTAGATCTGCAAATATCATATAGGTGAGATGCCTTAAAAGCCACCAGTAGAAATGTATTAATTCATTTATCTAGTATCTGCAGGGGATAAGTTTATTCCATTGAAATTATTGAAGAGAAACTTTAAAATTTTTAAACAGTTGCTAACTCTAGTGAAATACTCTGAACACCAGTTCCTTTTCAGTTTCCATCTTACCTACTTTCTGTACCTCTAAACATCACTTCCTGATGGCCTACAAACACGTCAAATTCAGCACTGCTAAAACCAAACTCATCTTCCCTGCCTGCCCCAATCATCAACTTAAATATCAGAGTTCTTTTTGAGTCTCCCTCACCTCCAAGTCTAATTGGCCACCAAGTCTTCTTGGTGCCATCCATTCTTTCAATAGACTTTTCAAAATCTTTTACAATCTAGTGTAAAGTTTACATTTCCAGCTATCAATCATTCCAATCTGCCACTGAAGTACTTCCTGCATACCACCTTGCCCCTGCAAATCCTCTTTCCTCTGAGCACCCTTTCATTCAACACACAGTTCAAAAGTCAATCTGAGACTCTAATTCATCCCAGAGGTGCTAAGCAAAATCATTAACATGACATCCATACCAGATAAATGTCATTCCTGCTTATCATATCACACCATAATTATTTGTGTACATGACTGTCACTCTCACATTGCTGAGGCCAGCAATGGTAATTTATTCATCCCAGTCTCCACCGGGTGAAACCCAATGCCTGGGACAGCGTGGGTACTAGATAAGTATTTGCACGAATGGGTATGTGTTTTAAATTGTGATGACTTACAAACTATTAAGTATATGTACCCCTATACAAATTGTCCCCAGAAAGCCTTGCTTTTTGTCTCATTTATTGTTCAAAGTCATTTTGGCTGCTTAAATTCTTCTTTTCAAAGTGTTTTTAAGCTCTGTCAAAAGCAGGAGTGAACAGGCTTGGAGAGAAGGCCTGCACGCATTTGATATGTGAGGCAGAGAGTTGAACTTTTAGTGTGCAAATGCTGTGACATCTATTTGGTCTTCATAGAGATCTTTTTAACACCTACTTTTGGGGGTGGCAGGTGGTTGTGGGGGTCTCCAGTGTGTCCCAGGTGGATGACATTTCTAGATAAGTGAGCTAAGAATAAAATTCCTAGCCAAAAAGTAAACTGCTTCTATTTGAGGACAGGCACAGCTTAAAGACAAACTGCTTCATTCTCAGCATTCTATAGTCAACTGTTCAAGATTATTCTGCTCAGAGGCTGATCTGCATCATTACTGTTAAATTTTAAAAACAGCCTGTGTTCCCACAGAAGATGTTTAGAACATAAGCATGGGACAGCTGTAGATCAGACCTCACCCAAATTACTCCATTTACTCACAGACTGAAGAAGAGTTCCCTTTGCAAATACTTAATTAATCACTGTGGAGATACATTTATCACCCTACTGGATAGCATAATAATATAAAAATACTATCTATCTGCCTTATTCACACCCATTCTGTCATGAGTGGACAATCAAAAAGAGTTTTCCAGAAGTACATGACATGTGATAACGTCACTTTTAGGGCTAATCGTATTTTAACATTTTCTCAGTTTTAATTTCTAATACAGTAAATATTGACATATACAGCCCAAATCCCTTGGAGGTCCTCAATAATTTTTTATTTTAATTTGGCCCTGAGATCGAAGAGTCTAAAGACTGCTGAGATATTCTTTAAGTGACACAAAGCATATGGACTGTTTTCTATAGCAAAGGCTGCAAAGACACCCACAAATCATAACTAATTCCAGTATTTTCGCTTTCACTGAGAGCCTTATGGAAGGCTTTCATGTTGTCATTCTTCCCTAAGATTGATACTTATTCAAGCTTCAATTTTTTTGTTTTCCTTTCTGCCCTACTGATTTCAAAGGGAAGCTGCATTTCTTCACAGTGTCAGGGTTATAACTCCGGATTGCAATCTTGGTTATGATTTTAAAAACAAAGTATTAAAAGGTACAATAATTATAAGTAAATATATGAAATATAGTGAAAATGGTTAAATGCCCACAGGTATTACCCTGACTATACAAGGAACCACAGTGTGTTTTAAAATGAATATAGACAGAGCACTTAAAAAAAATTACTGTACTTCAGGAACTTAAAGTACTTTCATTTCTTTTGTAAAAATCTTTGAAGTAAAGGCAGAGAAAGATGAAAAAAATCGGGTTTTTTTCTTAACTCACTAGTTAAATAAGTATTACTTTTAATGGACCCCTTAGAGGAAGTGGCAAACAAAATATCAAAGCCAGTGAATTTATATACTACTCTGATTTTACCTAGGTTATAGATTACTTATATCACTTTTGCACCAAGTCCCTGTAGTTCTAAATGCAAATCCATGAAACTTGATGAACATTCTTTTTTTTTTTTTTTGAGATGGAGTCTTGCTCTGTCACCCAGGCTGGAGTGCAGTGGCGTAATCTCGGCTCACTGCAAGCTCCACCTCCCGGGTTCACGCCATTCTCCTGCCTCAGCTGCCCGAGTAGCTGGGACTACAGGCGCCCACCACCACGCCCGGCTAATTTTTTGTATTTTTTAGTAGAGACGGGGTTTCACCATGTTAGCCAGGATGGCCTCTATCTCCTGACCTCGTGATCCGCCCGCCTCAGCCTCCCAAAGTGCTGGGATTACAAGCATGAGCCACTGCGCCCGGCCATGAACATTCTTTAATCCCACTTAGTTCCTAAACTTTTGAAAGAGAATACCCTTGCTTTTTGTCTTTGCTCTGTCATTATGTTTGGTATGCAGAAGATATTTAAAAGTATCTGTGCATTTGATTGATTTGACTTGCGAGTTTCTTGTCATGTTTAAGCCATATTGTATAAATACTTCTTTAATTTTACTGCTTATTTAAGCGTTGCTAAATACAGGCAAGGCAACCCATGGAAAGGTGAGAATAATCTCACATGGAGTGCATGCATACTCCGTAAAAACATACATGTTACCTGACTTTTCTATCTGGCTGGCCACACATAGCTTTGAAAGAGCTAAGAAAAAAAGGGGGATTCTTAAGTTTAACCATTTCACTAGAACAGATTAAACAAATGTTAAATTCTTCCCCTCCTAAACAAAATCAGTACAAATGACTTCTTTTTAATACTATGCTAAAATAAGGTCAACTCAGTACAATTTAGAATCTGAGGGAAAACAACATGCTGAACAAGAACCAAAAACCACAATAAATCAGAGTTAATAGAGCAATCATAATAGGGTATTAAAATATATCCTCAGAGATCTAAAGGAAGATTTTATGAAATGAAGAAGATTTATTATGAAATAGGAACAAATTAGGCCAAAGAATGAGAAAATATATTAATTCATGAAACTAAAAACTTAAAAGATAGATAGATAGGATACTAGTGGAGTGTAGAATTGAAATAAAACTAGAATATGGAAGCCACATACAGAAGTTCTAATGTGTCTAAAAAGTTATCCATGGGGCAATAAAAGACAGGTTAAAGAGGAAGAAATAACAGCTGAGGTTTTCTAAAAACAGAATAAAGTATTCAGTTCTTAAACTGAGCAACCAGGATACATTTGATCAGTAGCATTCAGAGAGATTTGAATACCACAGTTAACAAGCCTGATCTAATAGTGATATAGAGAAGTTTGCACCCAAGAGAGACTGTACGGAGAGACCTAGAGTCTCTTCAAACACAAATGGTTTATTCATATACATTGGCCACAAATGGAATTTCAATACATTCCCCCAAAACAGATACCATACAAGGCCACATTCATTGATTACAACCCACTTATATTAGAAACCACCAGTGAAATAACATCCCAAATCCTTATAACTAGAAACAACTAGAAACTGAAATCCTTACATCTAGGAGTGCTTATAAATAATTCATGGATCAAAGATGTAACCAAAATAAGTATTTCACAATGTCTAAGACTAAATGATGATGAAGGCACCGCATTTCAAAACCTGGTGAAATGGAGCCAAACTGTACTTGAAAAAAAAAAAACAGCCTGTGTAAACTCTACATATTAGAAAGGTTAAAAATAAACAAACCAAGCATTCAGCTGAAGCCAGAAAAAGCACCAGATAAATCAACAAAAAGTACAAGGAATTAAAAGCAAATAGTAATGAAAATGGGGGCTGGAAGGCGATAGTAAAATTTAAGCAATAAATAGTTTAATAAGAGATACAGTTTTGGAAATATGATGAAGGAAAAAAATCTACCGTTTATCTGTAGCTACATTAAAAACATTCAAGAATTGGCCGGGCACAGTGACTCACACCTATAATCCCTGCACTTTGGGAGGCCAAGGCGGGCAGATCACCAGGTCAGGAGTTCAAGACCAGCCTGGCCAACATGGGAAACCCGGTCTCTACTAAAAATAAAAAAAATTAGCTGGACATAGTGGCAGGCGCCAGTAATCCCAGTACTTGGGAGGCTGAGGCAGGAGAATCGTTTGAACCTGGGAGGCAGAGTTTGCAGTGAACCAAGATCGCACCATTGCACTCCAGCCTGGGCGACAGGGTGATTGATACTCCATCACCAAAAAAAAAATTCGAAAGTTCTTAATTTGCTTAGGTGCGATAGTGTGTTTTCTTTAAATGCTTATCTTTTAGAGTTTGATACTAAATTATGACTAAAACACCTGAGATTTGCTTCAATATATATTGGAGAAGAAACAGAAATGAAATGAGAATGGCCATGAGCTGTTGATCATTATAACTGAATGATGACTACATGAATGCTACTGTACTATTAGGCTTTGGTGTCTGTTTAACATTTTCTATAATAAAAAGCTAAAAATAATACATATTTTAAAAGAAATAAAATAAGCATTTAAGACTTTATAACTCTATACTAATAAATGTTTAAGCCTAGAAATAAGCATAGTAAAATAACATTTAGTGAACACATGGTATGTGGTGTGTGCCAATCTCTGTTCTGAGCCATTTACATGTATCAGCTCAATTTTAAACTCTAGTCTCACTGTGCGATCTTGGCCAGTTACTTCACCTGAATGTGCCTTATTTATTCAACCTCAAATGGAGATAATACTGGTACCCATACCATAGGGCTACTGTGAGGACTAAGTCAGTACATGTAAATACCTGTAAGAGAACATGGCGCATAAAGTACAACACATGTTAGTGATCACTAAGAACTGAATAAAAGAATGAGTTTTCCACATGTTAGGGCCCACAAGTCCTGGCCAAGGCTACATATGAACAGTAACACACAGAATATTTAATGCAATGTTGATTTAAACAAACAAGGCTTAGCACCAGAATGGAAATGTATAGGCCAAGCTTGCTTATTTGAACACCGATGCAAAAATGACAATAAAAAGCTGTCTAATAAAACCCAGTATATTAAAAGAATTACACATCATGAAAAACTTATCCTAGTAATGTAGAGCTGGTGTTAAGCTTTTGATATATTACCAAAAGTTTATCAGTGAATTCAGGACATTTTTAGAGACATTTCAAAAAAAAAATCAATAGATATTGAAAAGCGTACAATAAAACAACACCCATTCATGACCCCCCCAAAAAAAACACTTAAGAGTAAAAATAGAAAGCATCCTCTTTACCTTTATAATTGTTATTTACTAGATGCATATTAGCAAACATTTTAATATTAAAAACTTAGAAGCTTGAACATTTAAGATACATGATACTTGCTTTCAGTGCTAGTACGTAAGCCTGTCTAGGTGCTAGCCGACACAGTAAAAGCAGAAGATAGAAGGAGCACAAAACTTGAAAAGAGGGAAAATTCGCATTATTGGCAGATAAAGATGTGGTCGACTACCTAGAGAATCCACAAACTGTTAAAACTTAAGCAGCGTTCTTCTGTTTGACCGGATACAATTTCGCCATGTGAAAATCAGTAACTTTCCCATGCAGGAAGTGAAACCAAACAGAAAATGTTATCACAAAAGGAGGCCATTAATAGGGGTAACAAATTCTAAAGTACCTAAAAATTAACCAAAAATGGAATTGGCAAAGACTATAAAGAAAACTATAAAACCTAGTTAAAAGCTATAAAAGGCCTGAATAAATGGAGAAAAGACATCGTGTTCATGAAGAGAAAAACTCAAGATTGAAAAGATGGTAATTTTCTCAGATCCATCTGTATATTCAGTGCAACCTAATCAAAATCCCAACAAAAATGTTTGTGTTCCTTAACAATCTGGTTTCAAAATTACTATGAAACACGATGGAGTCGGGTGGAAGGTCAGAGTTATTTGGACATAAGTGTACCAGTAAAAAATGTTAACAATCTGGTTTCTAAATTACTATGAAACACGATGGAGTTGGGTGGAAGGTCAGAGTTATTTGGACATAAGTGTACCAGTAAAAAAGGAAAATTATATGTTTGAATCACTAAAAACAATGCGAAGTAAATGTAGAGACAGCCAAGACTATTACAGAAACTTGCTTTATCAGATATCAAGACTTATTAAGGAATTGGGATACATGTGGGGAGGTACAAAAAATAGACAAACAGAATAAAAGGTCAAAATAGAGTTCAGAAATAGGCTTGCATATATAAGAATGTAGTACATGATAAAAAGGAAGCTGATGTCAGTGAGAAAAGATCACACTGTAAAATAAGAAGTGCTGGGACAACTGGTTATCCAATGGAAACATAACTATCAGACCCCTTCCTTACATCAAAGCAAGAATAAGACTCAGATGAATTAGACAATTAAATGTAAAAAAGTAAAATTAGAACATGTAGGAGAGTATCTTTAAAATACAAGGTTAGAGAAAGCATTCTCAAACAAGATTCCAATAAAAGCCAAAAATAAAAGATTTATCAAGTTGATTACATCTAAACTGTACTTCCGTATAACAAAATGACCACAAACAATGTTAAGAGAAACAGATCGGGGGGAAAACAACTCACAAGTACTACAGACACTATAAAAATAACTCCTATATAAATCAATTTGAAAGAGGCAAACTTAGTAGAAAAGTGTTAATTAGGCAATTTCAGAAGAGGAAATATAGATGGTCAGTATTCATAAAAAGACATTCAGCCTCCCTGGTAGTCAAGGAAATGTAAATTAAAACCCTAGTAAGATACAGTCTTCCACTCTTCAGATTGGCAAAAGTGTTTCAAGTTTAAAATGATGAGGAGAAGCAAGTGTTCTCATGCTGGGAATAGTACGAACAGGTAACAACCACTTGGGAAAGAAATATGGCAGTATCTTTAAAACTAAAGATGGGCATACCTGTGACCCTAGCCCTTCTACTCAGTACCTATGCTAAAGTCCACAAATTCAAACAAGCTAAATGTCCATCTAGAAGGTAAACCTGGTATGCATGTGGCAGATGAAATAATGAGTTGAACTGAAATGTAGTGATATACCTAAATCTGGAAGGCTGTATCTACATGTATAATAATTTTTACCTCTGGAGAGATTACCTCTAAAGTTGCAGGTGTGGCTAAGGTGGACTTTGGTTTTATTTGTATTAAAGATATAAAACATGTAATATTTTAATTTTCTGTAACAATTCAGAAATGACATTTAAGTTTCTCAAAAAACAATGGGCACAGGGCATCTGAACTCCAGTCTCATTTCTGCCACCAGCCAGCAACATCATCTTGAACAATTCATTTAATCCATCTGTTTTCTCATCATTAATGTGGAAACTATGTGCCATCACAGATTCTTGTGAAAAGTGGAGTTGCCAACCTGGCCTGATGGAAATTTACTACCTTTCTAAGACTTTTTTGTGAAGTAAAGAGAACCACATTTATCTTTCCAAGGATTTCATAGAAAGTGCTCTCATTAGGAAAGTTCCACTTCAGTGCCAAAATAATTATTTCATATGAAATTAATTTTGGAAATTGTCTGTTTTGAGCCATATAATTCCATTTTTTAATTTTTCGTATTCTGTAAGTTCAATTTAACTGTTTGGAATTGTTAAAAAAAATTTCAGAGCCCTTCATCACTGGCTGCTTGTCCAATAACGTCTAGTTAAGAGGTTCTCTTTATTGTTTTTTCTATTGTATCACCCAACTCATCACCAACACCAAATCATCTTTAGCTCTCCCAAGTCTACTTTTCAACCTCTCATTTCCTATTAGATATCAAGCTAAACGTCTAATGAACCAATCTGGGATATTCCACTTTCATAAACAAATCTCACCTGTATGCTAGCTTCCAAATCCCTCCCCCACCAGCATTTCATTCATTCGTGTCTTTAGAATAAATGTCAAAAGTCTACTTAGTTTCTATGAAAATACATGACAGTAATTTCATTTCAATATATTTGGTCCCTCTGTACATCTGAAATCATATCTTTTTTTTTTCTCCCCCAGGTATGGAGCAGTTTCAGCAGGAATGTTATGTGCCCTTACCACCCTGTCCCAGCAACTGGAGAATGAAAACGCTGTGGATGTTTTCCAGGTTGCAAAAATGATCAATCTTATGAGGCCTGGAGTATTCACAGACATTGTAAGTAGTTTGCTTATGTGTAAAACCTGTACTACATCAGTTGAAACTCACACTCACAGTTTAGAGCAGTAGTTCTCAACTGGGGGGTGATTTTGCCCCCCAGGGGACATTTGGCCATGTCTGGAGACTTTTTTGCTTGTCACAACTGCAGATGGATGGCATCTAGAGGATACAAGCCAGCGATGCTGCTAAGCAAACTACACAGCACAAGACAGCCCTCAACACCATAGAATTATCTGGCCCAAAATGTCAGTAGTGCTCAGGTTGAGAAGCCCTGCTTTAGAGGATAGTATTCTCTGGTTATCTTAATGAACAATCAATCAACATTGAGAATTGGTTCCAAGCTAACAGAGATCAAAAGGACATGAAGAAGGTATAGGTGTTGACTATAATGGATTCAAATGATTTTTTTAAAAGTTTCTTAGAAAAGTTTCTTAGATAACATTTATGCTATTGCTGTTTCTCTAGTGTGTTTGGTTTTCACAACTACCATTTTAATTGGTATTTCCACCTTATGTGAAATGACTAAGCTGTTCTTTGGCTCAAACTGTCTTCCTCTTGTTTTTCAGGAACAATACCAGTTCGTCTATAAAGCAATGCTTAGCTTGGTCAGCACTAAAGAAAATGGAAATGGTCCCATGACAGTGGACAAAAATGGTGCTGTTCTTATTGCAGATGAATCAGACCCTGCCGAGAGCATGGAGTCCCTAGTGTGACTGGAATCCTGAAAGGGCACTTGATTTGTAAACTTCTGAAGACTGAGAACTTTTTTGAGGCCTTTTTTGCCAGACTCTAGGTTATACAATAACCCAGTTACTTTTTTACACTGATAAAAGTTTTGATATTTATTTTTTGCCATTTTATGTCTTAATGGTATCCTACTGAGCATTTGCACCTCTGTTCATTTCACACAGTGAAACGCAATTTTACCTACTTTGCACTATATGATCAGTGTTACTGCCTATAATCTTACACAACAGCAAACCCTGATGTGACATTCCATGACAACATACATGCTACTTTTTTTTAGTTCAATACAGTGAAGGTCTTTGTTATGACAGTGAATATTGCTTTTATTATTATTATTGCTAAAGCAGTTGCATTCTACTAGCAGGCAATGCTGTACTTTTCTTCAGTCCTCCTCTCCTTTTATTTTTAGGCACTGTTCAATACTGTATGCCTTCTGTATTTTAATGGAGTGGATAACATTGTTTTCTTTTTACAGACTAGCAGGCTACTGGGAGCTAAAAAGGTCTGTTAATGTCATGGCCTTGAAACAGTTCCATTTATGCTGGTTAAGAGATCCCTTAAGAAGTTAGAAGCCTTAAGAACTGCTTCATGTGAACATCCCTTATTAGTTACAAAGTTATATTCACAGTTTTTAAAAAATGTGTCAAAATAAAGGATAACTCTGTATTACAGCTTTCACAGTAGCTATGTCGACAATGTGTGTTATTTCCAATTTTACTCTCTAAAATAGCTACATCCTAAAATCAGGGCTATCTTTAACAATAGCAAGATGGCAATATTATATACAACTCAGTTATGAGACCCTTTAGTTATTCTCCATTAATGCTTCTTAGTTTATAATACCATACCTCACAGTAGGTAGAAGAATGAAAACGTCTGCAGGTGTGTAATTTTGAAACTAGTTCTCTAAAAATTCCCTATTACTCATATAGCAATCTAATAAAAACTACCTACAGTTACTGTTTTCTTTCTTTCTTTGCCAAATGTTTTATAATAAATCTCTTAATTATATACATTCTTCTACTTAAGATTAAATTGGAAATACTGTATTAGCAAAAGTCTTGGGACTATCTAAACTCCCACACATAGATAAATCTGATTTGGAGAGAGAAATTTAAAATATTTAATTAAAGGTGATACCCACATTTTCCAGTTTTTAAAAGAGGGAGATGGCTTTGTATGCTTTTGTGTAGTTTACAACAGATACACATCAGTAAAAGATACCAATAATCATTAGAGCTCAAGGAAGTTATTTGGTGCAGCCTCTGGAGCCATATTCACCCTGCAGTGCATAATGGGAAAACTAGGAGCATTAATAAGAAATTTCAGTAGTGTTTATAAGGAAAATAAGCTACTTACTGAGATCTGTTCTTCTATTGCATGTTTGCTTTTGAGGGGCAGCTTCTGTCAAAAGTGAAATCATCACCAGAACTGGGCCTGTTAGGAAGAATAGAGGAGTTCTGTTTACTTTTTATGTCAATTAACTTCAACAAAAAGGCCACGCTGGCTGCTGTCATGCCATCTGGGTAGCATTAAACATTAATGATGATCAGCACTGAGGTTCTATTTATCTTGAATTGGCTTTCATAAAGTTTGTCAGAATGGTGCTGGAGGACCAGAATTGCTAAGGAGAAAGCAGCTATGGGCCAAGTTAAAGAATGTGAATGCAAAGGCCAGGTCAATGGAGTTTTCATAAACTACATAACTTACCAGGGTTTATCTCATCTTCTCAATACATAGATTTAACAACATGGAATACTCTGCTTTTCAAGAGCTGTGTAAGCTAGTCCTGAGAAAAGATGTTCAAGAGAGCATGCTAAGTTACATGTGCTAGATGACAGACACCTTTACAGCCCCTCTGCTCCAACCAGAGGTGACACAGGAAGCTCTGTAAAGTTCAAGTAAAGCTTGAACACGGGAACACTACAACTGCCAATTGCTGAGGAGAGTCACGAAAGCAATGAGCTAGACCTTTTTTTTTAGTCAATTAAGTGGGTTATTTTAGTTGTATATAGAGTATTGATATGAGTTAACTCTTTTTAGTAGATGGCAAAGTCGGCTTGATGTTCAAAAGTAATATTCAAGTTAGGGTTCATGGTCCCTTTCTCAGTAATTTTTTCTTAATAAAAGTAAACACTGGTTCAAAGACAAACAGCAAGTATTCCCTCCTGTGCTATTTATAGAGGGCTCAATTCATAGAAAGGCATACCCTCCAATGCAATTCTGTGGCTATCTCTTACAGTGGTTTCAGAATCACCATAAAACAGCTAGTAAATAGGATAGAAACAATAAAAGAAAGAGTTTAGAAGTTCCCTGTGAGCAATCTGTGTGTCTCCAGCGAGCTTGAACCAAAGTCTTCATATCCTGACCCACTGAATTATAAGCAATTGCTACTTGCCCATCTTGCCAAAGTAGTCCAAAAACACTTCGATGAGGACAGTTACATTTAGCAGGTCCTCACTCCTGCAAGAGACAGCATATCCTAACTATTATTATTCATGTGTTATTGGCAAAAACAGCTTGCATCTTTCCAGAGGCAGAGTTTCAAAGACAGGGTTTTCTTTGAGACATAAGCACATTGCTTAAGTACATAACAAGGTTATTAACACTTGCACTCAGGGGAAAGGAAATAGCTATTGCAAATTAATGTGTGCAACTTAATAAAATAAGCTGTGTATATGAATTTAGCTCTAGGTAAACAAAATGCACACATCATATATAAATAAATTGCAATGATCAGACCAAGTGGCTGTGCTGGACATCAAAGACAAGACATGTTGTTGCCATCAGGAGAACTCTTTCTTATATGCGATAGCCAAGATATCTTCTTTAATATGCCTTTAGAGTTTTTAGTCTATTCAAGTAGAAGAGTCCAGCAAGGCCAAAGAAGGGTTACGGTGTTCAAGTTCTGCTTGCTGGAGTTTTTAGCCCAGAGTGACATACTGAAATCAGTAAATAATTATTTTATAATGACACAGCACAACTGCCTTGTTATGAATTTTTCTTAAATGCATATATACTGTATTTAAAATTAAAATATAGATACCAATTTACCAAAGATACATATTACTAATTCTAAGCAAAAATTAAAAAAAAAAACCCAACTTATCATAATTTAAGAATCAAAATGTAGTTTGTCTTAAGAATTTAGTGGTTATACTGGAAATGCATTTTCAACTCCTATGTTCTAAAGTTTATGTTCAAATGGTGCCAGTGAATTTTTATATGAAGGGAAAATGCCTGCTTTTTTTTTTTTTAACAGATGTAATTTCACTTAACCCTTTGCGCTTTCCCTTAGTTGCCATTTAACATACAATACTGGCTTTACTTATCTCTAGAAAGAAGGCATGCTACAAACAGGAAGGAATTGTAATAATGATATTTGGCCTCTACTTTGTCTTAGCTGTTGAACTGTTTTTAGTATTTTTGTTAAATATTTGCAAAGGGAAGCATTTTCTACAGAGGATAATTAATTTCAAGAAAAATATCTTGAGTTTTAAGAAATAAACATCTCCAGAAAAGGAGACAGTCGATTTTATAAAATGTCGCAACTCTCCAACATTTGGGGTAGTGACTCCTTTTTTGTTAGGACATTTGAAACTAGCAAGCAGCCATTGTTTCTAAAGAATTCTGCCTTCATGTGGACTCATGTTTCTTTCACTTCATTTTGAAATAGCTAAAAATCATTAAAACTGTAAATATTTTGTTGCTTGGGTAAGCATCTTCTGGGAACTTTGTATCTATGGTATATAATCATAGAATTTTATATTTTCATATAAAGCTAATTTTTTTCTAGTTTCAACTCCGTCATAGTTTTTTTCCTTTTTGTGGTGGATATGTGAATTCAACTTTCTGTGTATTGAAGTAGCAAAAACCATCTTTACATTCCAAAAGAATCCAACATGTGTTATTTCTTTGAGGCAGTGATTGTGAAAGTGGGTTTTCTTTTTAATTCCATTGACCATTTGTGCAATAGGAATTAGACATAATTAGTCACTGAAAACATTTGTCACATTGACCCATTTGGAAAAAGTGTGTTTTTGGTTTTTTTTTTTTTTTTAATTTGTTCAGGGGGAGGGGTTTTGTAACCTGAAATTTTTCCCTTTTTCTTCTGTTTAAACTATATCAAATCATTCTATTATAGTGTTATTTAATATGTAAATTGTATTGCTATACATAAAATAAAGTATGGTTTTTGATGTATTCAGTAGTGTTGAGCATTTCTATGAAAATGTCTACATCCAATAAAATCAGGTTACTAGTCTCCCTTAACAGATCACATTAATACCCACCAACCCTCTGGTCTAAGTTTTCATGGTAGTAAAATGAACATTGGTAGTCATCTTTACAAAGGCAGCAAACCAAAAAGAATGGTCTTTGCTGGGCTGATTTATCAATGTTCTTTCTCCTTTAAAGGGTAAACAATGACAGTTTCACCTGCTTATCTAAGGAATCAAACTTTATTCAGTTTATGACTCTGCTGCTAAGTTGTGAACAGAATTACTATTTTCTCTACTGTATCAACTAGATTTGTAACAACTCTCTTAATATTTACGATGTAGGATGAAGGATATATCCTGGCAAGACTTCTGGAGAATCTATATGTGTAAGATCAGTACAATTGCTTCTACTTAACAAGGACTTTTGACATTTCCAAACAGGTATACAAGTCCCAAACTTGGCCGCTTTGGCCTACCATTCTTCTTAACTTTTAGTGGCTCCACATCAGGTGCTCAACTCTTCCTACCCAAGGCCCCAGTTTTTCTTCCCATAGAGATAAGAGCTGATACTTCACTCTCGCTAAGTCATGAGGAATTTAAGAAACAATGTGTGAAGAGTATGTGGAAGAACAACTCTAGCACAAAAGAATGAAATCTCTTAGGATATAATCCTAGTCTTCTTCAAATTATACCCATGGGGAAACTACTACCCTATATCATAGGATACACCAGAGGTCCACGAATTGATGGCCTGTAGATTGCATTCAGTCCACAGATATATTGTATTTGGCTCATAATTTTAAAGTTTGTATTAGTTACCAATATTTAAAACATGAAAACTTTTGCATTAAGATTCAGGTTTCAAGCTCCTTTAAAAAATTTGGGTGTTGGTGTAACAGGCTCACACTCTCCCATGACAGTAACAAGATGGAAATGAACAGCAGTTTTTGCATTTAGGTGGAACATACGCTCTCCAGTTCACCAAAGTCTACATTGCTCCCTATTGCCTTATGTCTAGCCATCATCAGTCATTTAATTAACCTGCCTGGATCCTGTGAGCAGTTGCCTCTGAGATACCCAATAAGAATTTCGAGACCATCTTCCATCTCATCGGGCTAGTAAACCAACAACCAAGAGTGGCAGAAGAAGTATCTCTAAGTCTTTCATCATGAAAATCCTTGACAACCAGCATGCAGCCCAGTGGGTTCCCACATTACTAACTACCTCTAAGTCCACCCAAGATGATTCCATTAAGCAGCAGTTATGACTATTCAAAATCATTTAAAAAAATCAATTTTCTACTCCATGGCCTTTACTGCCCAGGACAACCTTAGACAAGGAAGCTTCATTTATGCTACTACAAGTAGCAGAAATAAACCAGAGTATAAAAAGCTACTAGTCCAAAACTCTATTTTTAAACAGCTAATTGTAGAACTTTGAGATTTAGAAACAAATCACTGCTGACCATGCCTGGATTCAGAGACAGGATTGAAGACAATGGCTTTAAATTCCTGCCTATGTTAGTAAAATCGCATAAAGGCACAAGGAGATGGGAACCAGAAGTTGGTTACTAGCAAGTTAAAATTGGCTTTTGTGATTATGAAGTTAAGTTTGGCAGAAAAGGATAATTACACCAGCAGTTTATCTGAACATAACAATTACGTTGCTCAAAAGTTCAAAAGAAGAAATTAACTTTATCTAATTTGTGGTAATTTCAAATCATTTGACTTGTAGTTACTGGCCTATAAACTATTTTCCCTTTCCCACACCCTACACTTGCAGGGTGTAAAGGCAGGCTTTGTAGCAATATCCAGTGGGCCTTTCAAAGCTTAGGAGAACATTCTAAACCAGAGACATCTTTAGCACTATGTTAGGATCCATTCCATAAGCATTTCCTGCATGTCTACTACAGACCACATGTTAGTTATACTCTATATAGAATGTAGAGTTGTTGGCAGAGGCATTTCAAGTCAGATGAGACAAAGATGATAATTTAGTCTTAAAAAAATTAGTTCTTCAATTTATTCCAAAATATTTAGTTGGCACTATAGTAGAGATGGTTTTTAGGGAAAGAATAAAAAAGACTATTGTGCCCCAGTGTGAGCAAACAAGTAAAACCTGTAATCACAGACACTCTGTATTACATAGTATGCTGACAAAATTCTGTTTATTCTATATTAGTTACTAGAACTCAGAAAACATTTTTCCATACAGTAAAAAATGTTCAAAGATGAGGACTACAGGGTCAAAAAGCCAAGGGTGCCAGTCAATTCTGCCACTTACAGTGTTATGAGGCAAGTTACTTCAGCTTCCTAAGTGCCATTTTCTTCATCTGTAAAATACAGAAACTAATGTTTACCTCATAGACTGCTCTAAGGAGTAAATGAGATGATGCATGCAAAGATCTTGGGATAGTAGATAGTAAGTACTCAATTAATACTAGCTATTTTAAGTATCATATAACCCTGCTTTATTTAATTGCTTGGTAGACCTTTTGTCAATAGTAAGTTAACCTACCTAAGCTTGCCCAATTAAATAGAAATACTGAGAAATTTCTGTAACTAATGAGGAAGCTCACAAAGTCAAATAAAGGTGGGCGTGGTGACTCATGCCTGTAATCCCAGCACTTTGGGAGGCCGAGATGGGCAGATCACTTGAGGTCAGGAGTTTGAGACCAGCGTGGCCAACATGGTGAAACTCTGTCTCTACTAAAAATGCAAAAATTAGCCAGATGTGGTGGCACACACCTATAATCCCAGCTACTCAGGAGGCTGAGGCAGGAGACACTTGAACCCAGGAGGAGGAGTTTGCAGTGAGCTGAGATCATGCCACTGCACTCCAGCCTGAGTAACAGAGTGAGACTCCATCTCAAGAAAACAAAAACAAAACAAAAACAAAGTCAAGTAAGATCCAAGAGGTGAATGGGAATGAAGGTAGGTAGTGAAAGCAACACATATATCCTACTGTCTAGAAACAAGAGTGGCAGAAGCAGGGAATGGATAAATACGCATGATGCCCCAAAGCTTGAATATTTCTCTTCTAACCATTTAAGTCACTCCGTGCCTTCTAAGAAAGATTTTTTTTTTCAAAAAAGAGAAAAGCTCCATAATTTCAGAAAAGTGGAACAGAAGGCTTAATAATATTTGTTAATGTCAAGGACCAAGCACAGAATATTGCACAATACTATGAAAATGGTGAATTACTTCCTTCACTAGCAGCAGCGCTCTCTCTGCCCCAAAACTCTATAAGCCGATACAAACAATGATAATTCCTTTATCCTCAGCCAGTTTTTATCTCCCATATCTCTCGTTACCATCTCTCTCGCTACTTTCAGTAGATCACTGTCATTATCATAACCATCATCATCCCTTAACCTAGGCTTACTTGGCCTCATTAGCTATTCATTGTTGTATTATGAAGAAGTGGCCATAAATTAGAGGTACTTCATGTTTTGGTATTTATATGGTGAAAGTATCTCACTATATAAATAATATTATCTGCTCCCTGTGTCAACACTATTGACTTACTAAATAAGTTATGATTATTTTTCTTATAACACTTGGTGTTTAAACAGTAAATTTAAAAATATATGCCAATATTTGATATTTTCATGACTCAGGAATCCTGACAATGTTTCAAAATTGACCATTTAAAAAAAGCTATATGGGATGGGCTCTTATAATAGATTATTAGAAATGAAACATTTTCCATGGAAAGATGGACAATAATCATGAGACCTTATAATTTATCACTAATATTTGTTATTAAGATACCTTTTGCTTCAGACACATTGCTTAAGAATATGTGAGCTGGATTTTGTGTCAGAAGAGTCCAGCATGGTTAGCAGTTCTTTTCTCAGATTTTCTTGTAATGTTTCTCTTATCTCACTGGTTAGGAACATGCTAAGAACAACCTGGGGTCCAAAAAATGCAACTCCCTTAGGTGCTTTTGCAGAGTGAAAATTACTCAAAAAGTTTGATGGGATTTTTCAAATCTCCATTATTATTGGATTTACATCTAAATGCTGACATGCCCCAAGCTTCTGTTGAAGTAGCCCTTTTTTCTTCTATGTATAGCCTCTGTCCTCGGGTAATTCCATCCAAATCCATGGAATTATGTACTTTCTATATGCCAATGACTCCCAAAGTACATATGCTGTCCAAACCTATGCCCTGAACTCCAGATTTATATCCAGCTGAACATTTATCATCTCCATTTATATATCTAATCAGCATCCCAAACTTAACATGACAAAAGCACAACTGGAATTTTCCCCCAACCTGTTCTTCCCCTAGTCTTCTAACAGTAGTAACATCTACTCAGGTAATCAAACTAAAAATCTAGCTGTCTTCCTTGACTTCTCTTTATTTCCTGCTATTTAAAAAGAAGAAACAATCCAATTTTTTAACACAGGCAAAATAGCTGAACAGATACTTCATCAAAGATACACAGCTGGCAAGTAACACATAAAAATGTACTCAATATATTTAGTCATTAAGTAAATGCAAAATGAAACCACAATGTAATACACATACTAGAATCAGTGAACTTGAAGACAGGTCAATACGTACAACCCAAAATAAAATACAGAGAGGAAAAGAATGAAAACAGTGTAAAGAATCCAAACACTGTAGAACAATATCAAATGATGTACATATTGTATAACTGGAGAAGAAAGAGATAAAGAGGCAGAAGAAATACTTGAGGAAATGATGACTTAGGTTTTCATGTATTCATGACATCAAGCCACAGATCCAAGGAGATTAAAGAACACCAAGCAGGATGACTAACCCTCCCCTCCAAAATAAATCACAATTAGGCATATCATATTCAAATTGTAAAAACCAAAGCCAAAAAAAAATCTTGACGGCAGCCAGAGAGAGTTTAAAAAACACATTATCTAAAAGTAAATAAGATAAGAACTTATCTTCTTGTCATAAATCACACAAGCCAGAAGACAACAGAGTGACATATTTGTGTTCAATTCTGTCAACTCAGAATACTATACCCGGTGAATAGGAGGTTATTCTTCTAAATGATTTATGTGAACAGGTAAAAATATTTTCTATATTTACAGCCATATTCTTACAGACTGTTTTTGTTTTCCAAATGAAAGTTAATACTTAAATAGATATGTTTTATACTCAAGGTGATGTTCCACAAATATGGTTTAATGATAGCCTAATTAGTTGTCATTAAGGTATTTGTTTAGGGAAAAGCTTAGGCAATCAGCACAATCCCTATGTACTGACCTAGAATTAGCAGAAGGAATGCTTATGTTGCTTTGTTAATAAAGCTCAAATGAAGACAGAAACATACATTCAGATTCACATCCACATTATGCAAGCAGGAAAACAAATCAAAAAGACAAGACTAAAGCCACTTTAGGGAATAACCAGTGTGCTTCAAAAAACACTTTGGCAGAGAGCGAAGAAATCAATGTACATTGTTGAGTTTGCATCATGCAGGCTATGTGTAAGCCACATGAGATACAGAGCAAAAGGGATAAAAGCCAATATGTTTAATGGATGTATTTGAAAAACATTTTTTAAATGCAAATATAAAGTTCTGTTAATTAATCTCCCTTAAAAACCAACTAATTTAGTCTTGTCAATCCTGCTTAGAGCATTCAATAGTTCTTTAATCATATCATCATTCCTCTCTTTACTACTACCATTTATCCAACTTTGCATTTCCTCCTTTCTTCAACTCACACTCATTTTCTAGCCAAGTTCATTGATTCACATACTGTTTCATTCCTACACTGAGGTGTTTACCTGTCACACCCCTCACTTGAAATGCTATCCCCTTCACTCCAATGCTCAGATGATGACCTTCTCCTTGAAACTATTTCTGACTTGTTAACCTGTAACTATTTTTAGTAAGATGAACCACTTGGTTTTATACTGCTGCTATGACAAATTATCCCAAGTCTATTCTTCATCTTGTTATGCAGGAGTTGTCTCTGAAAAACAAAAGGTGATGGGTTAATGAGGACATGAGATATGAAACCACTACTAAAGACAAAATGCTCAACACTCCCAAAGAGCCTTGGGATGGGGTGGTATTCTTTTAACATTATAAGTTGACATGGAAGGTGACCTCCCAATTATGACTATGTGACGTGAGGGCCTTCAATAATTGAGAGCTATAAAAAGAGAACGCATAATGAGTAAACATTGTTCACTTTCCTAAATCATCTTTTAAACACTTTTATCAAAGTTTTTCTAAAATAAGAGTACTGTTCTTCAGAGACAGAAATCTTATGCTAAGAGTCTATGCCTTAGTTTCTAGGAATGGATTGGGGTCACCCCATCTTTAAATGTTAAACCAGTCTTCCAACCAAGAACTACAATAGTTGGGAAGATAACTATCACAACCATGTTAACATTTACTGAATATATTTTATACACCTATCTCTACATATTCCAAGCCCTGTAGAAGATAGGAACAATGTAAAATAATATGTAGTCTCTATACAAAGATACACACATACACACACACGAAGTGTATACAGACCTGGGCTGGGCATGGTGGCTCATGCCTATAATCCCAGCACTTTGGGAGGCTGAGGTGAGTGGATCGCTTGAGGCCAGGAATTCAAAACCACCCCGGCCAACATGGCAAAATGCCATCTCTACTAAAAATACAAAAATTAGGTGGGTGTGGTGGCACACACCTGTAGTCCCAGCTACTTGGGAGACTGAGGCATGAGAATTGCTTGAACCCAGGAGGTGGAGGTTGCAATGAGCAGAGATCACACCACTGCACTGCAGCCTGGGTGACAGATCAAGACTCTGTCTCAAAAATAAATAAAATAAAATATATACAGACCTGAAAAATTAAATAACACTACATGACGATTTATCATTAGGTTCCAAATAGATTAGTATTACATAAATTACAAATAGATTAGTATTATTAACATAAATAAGTGCCACAGGAGTTCAGAGGAAAAGCTTCAAGAAGGATGTGATACTTCAGCTGGACCTTAAAAAACAGATAAATCTTGAGTGAAAAAAACAGTAAAGAAGGACATTCTGTTCATGTGAATGTTGGAAACAGACCTGCATAAATAAAACTTTTTGTCTTAATAAATAAGATGAACTTGGAAAAGTAAGATAAGGTTTATACCATGGAAGACCTTAAATACCAACCTAAAGAGTTTGGACTTGACTTTGCCTGAAGGTGACAACCAAGGAAGATACATCATTAATGTTACTGTCAAAGAAAGACTACAAACAACTTCAGCAAAGTCTCACAATGTGCAAAAATCACAAGCATTCCTATACACCAATAATAGACAAGCAGAGTGCCAAATCATGGGTGAATTCCCATTCATAGTTGTTACAAAGAAAATAAAATACCTAGGAATAAAACTTACAAGGGTTGTGAAGGACCTCTTCAAGGAGAACTACAAACCACTGCTAAAGGAAATAAGAGAGGACACAAACAAATGGAAAAAAAAAATTGATGCTCATGGATAGGAAGAATCAATATCATGAAAATGGCCATACTGCGCAAAGTAATTTATAGATTCAATGTTATTCCCATCAAGCTACCACTGACTTTCTTCACAAAACTAGAAGAAACTACTTTAAATTTCATATGGAACGAAAAAAGGGCCCATATAGCCAAGACAATCCTAAGAAAGAAGAACAAAGCTGGAGGCATTGCACTGCCTGACTTCAAACTATACTACAAGGCTACAGTAACCAAAACAGCATGATACTGGTACCAAAACAGATATATAGACAAATGGAACAGAACAGATGCCTCAGAAATACCACCACACATCTACAACCATCTGATCTTTGACAAACCTGACAAAAACAAGCAATGGGGAAAGGATTGCCTATTTAATAAATGGTGCTCGGAAACTGGCTAGCCGTATGCAGAAAACAGAAACTGGATCCCTTCCTTACACCTTATACAAAAAATAACTCAAGATGGATTAAAGACTTAAAACCTAAACCCATAAAAACCCTAGAAGAAAACCTAGGCAACACCATTCAGGACACAGGCATGGGCAAAGACTTCATGAGTAAAAACACCAAAAGCAATTGCAACAAAAGCCAAAATTGACAAATGAGATCTAATTACACTAAAGAGCTTCTTCACAGCAAAAGAAACTATCATCAGAGTGAACAGGCAACCTACAGAATGGAAGAAAATTTTTGCTATCTATCCATCTGACAAAGGTTTACTATCCAGAATCTACAATGAACTTAAAACAAATTTACAAGAAAAAAAAACCCCATCAAAAACTGGGTAAAGGATATGAACAGACACTTCTCAAAAGAAGGCATTTATGCAGCCAACAAACATATGAAAAAAAGCTCATCATCACTGGTCATTAGAGAAATGCAAATCAAAACCACAGTAAGATACCATCTTATGTCAGTTAGAATGGCGATCATTAAGAAGTCTGGAAACAATGGATGCTGGAGGATGCGGAGAAACAGGAATGCTTTTACACTGTTGGTAGGAGTGTAAATTAATTCAACCATTGTGGAAGACAGTGTGGCAATTCCTCAAGAATCTAGAACCAGAAATACCATTTGACCCAACAATCCCATTACTGGGTATACGCCCAAAGGATTATAAATCATTCTACTATAAAGGCATGCACACGTATGCTTCTTGCAGCACTATTTACAATAGCAAAGACTTGGAACCAACCCAAATGCCCATCAATGATGGACTGAATAAAGAAAATGTGGCACATATACACCATGGAATACTATGCAGCCATAAAAAATGAGTTAATGTCCTTTGCAGGGACATGGATGAAAATGGAAACCATCATCCTCAGCAAACTAACACAGGAGCAGAAAACCAAACACCACATGTTCTCACTCATAAGTGGGAGCTGAACAATGAGAACACACAGACACAGGGAGGGTAACATCACACACCAGGGCCTGTCGAGGGGTGGGAGGAAAAGAGAGGGAGAGCATTAGGACAAATACCTAATGCACGTGGGGCTTAAAACCTAGATGATGTGTCGATAGGTGCAGCAAACCACCATGGCACATGCATACCTATGTAACAAACCTGCACATTCAGCACATGTATCCCAGAACCTAAAGTAAAATTTAAAAGAAAAAATAGAGACTATAAAACAGACCATTTGAGTCAGTACAGTTTTTTTACATTTTCCTTGAAAACACTGCTTCTCAAAGATCAGAATTTTCTTGTACAGCTTTAAATACGGTCACTCTACTTAAAAGTGTCCCAAGAACATGAAATTTAAATACAAATAGTACAGCTCTCTTTTAAGCAATATGTCAAAAATAATGAAATCTATTCCATACATGTGGAGATAAAATAGTATTATAATTTTGTGCCTTCAAAATATGCCTCAAAATCCAACAGATTTGTTAATTCTACCCTTCTGGGAAACTTTGCTCTGTGAGTTTAAAACGTTTTAAAATTAAGTTTAAATTATTTACTTGTCAATGACTTTTGAGAATTCATTTGTGTAAGTTCCAGGCTGAAAAACGAATACCCAGTAATTCTGAGTCTAAAACACATGGGCAAATTAGTTAACAACGCTGAATGAAAAATATAAATAAAGCTAAGAACACTATTGCAAGATTTACTGTAAAAAAAAAAAAAAACCTCTATTTGCATGTCAAATCAATGTATAAATACCTTTATTCAGCTGCTAAGTAAACTTTAGAGCTTATCAGTCTTTTCAGCTCATATTATTACAGGGATGAGAGAAAATACTATCTTTGAAAAGATAAGGGCTGGAAATTCATAGAATAAATCAGGACTAAAATACACCACAGTCTTGCTATCAAGGAAAACCCAGTCCATAAGATAGTCCCATATTCTAAGTTAAACAATTTATGAGGTTTTTACACCACCTTAGTAAGAAGACTATGTGTGATACAGTCTAAGAAAATAGATCCAGTTTACCGTCAAAGCCACTCTTAAATGAAAACCTTACACTTTATAGTGTCTTTCAATTCCAAAAGCACTTTCATATCCATTATCTCACTTGGCCCTCACAAGTATCCTATAACGTAGAGAAAGAAGGTAATTTCTGCCTTTTTTACCAATGATGAAACAGTTCATCAGTAGCAAATCTAGAGCTGGAATCTGCGTGTTCTCATTGAGTAAGATGGCTATTCAACACACTGCCCCTCTAGCAAATGTAAGTCTAAGGGCCCAGCACATTTCAGTTGTCAAGGTCAAACTCCCTAGTTCTATTCACAGCATAAACTGGGTTATTTTTATTACGACTACGATATGAAGTTTACTGATTTTTTTTATGTCTTTTCCTGTACATACTTTGTTTAAGGGTGCACTACCCTTACCTGATGAAGGTAGAAATTTGATAGGGATACATTTACATGCAGCAAAGTTGGCAGAGAAGTAAATTTATATAAACCATTTTTTTCACAAACCTTCCCATAAAGTCACATAAGTACTCTCAACAGACTGTATTTTAAAATATCAATAAGAACTGGTGATCTTAAAATGAATTTGAAAGCATTCACAGCTGTCAGAAATTCATCTGAACCATAAAATTATACATTTTTGAGAGAGAAATAATATTTTGGGCACATGAAATGAACGTTCCATCACCATACCCCTAAAACATATTTTGTAGAGAATTTTCTCACACAAAGAGTTCACATGCAAAACAAACTGTAACAAAAACTATTCAAAAAAATCTTTCAGCAATGCTAAAATACTTTAACTATATAACGTATTTTCTGTGCTCTGTCTACTGTGAATTACCTCTCTACCAAGAACTTACTCATACTAAGGATATTTAAAGCAAAGCAAATACCATACAAATAATTATTAAATCGTATTTCTCAGAACCCTTAGTTATCTGATAGCAATTCAAAGTACAGTCATGCATTACATTAATATGGGCATATGTTCTCAAAAATTCATTGTTAGGCAATTTCATTGTTATTTGAACATCATCACGGAGTCACTTACACAAACCTAGATGGCATAGCCTACTATATACCTAGGCAACATGGTACAGCCTATTGCTTCTGGGCTATGAACCTGTACAAAATGTTACCATACTGAATACTGTGGACAACTGTAACACAATAGTAAGTGTTTGTGTATCTAAACATATCTAAACATTAAAAAGGTTAAGTAAAAATATAATATACAGTATTATAACCTTATGGGACCACCTTCTTATAAGTAATCTCATTGACAGAAACTTTGTTATGCAGTGCATGACTGTATCATTTAAAACACATCCCTAGGATTTACTGTGACCTTCAAATGTCAACACTATGTTGATTCAGAAAGGATAACTTTCTAATACATTTCATGTTATTATAGTAGTCCACATGTAAAAACCACACTTTATGAATTTAGTAAATCATTTAGGTGAATGTAGTTCTAGAAAGCATGTTTAAAATACCAGTTTTTAATTCTATCATACAGAAAGTCAAATTTCTAAAACAAAAACTGAAAAAAAGCTATCGTGAGATGGGTTACATGATGGGTAAATATCTCAAATGTACAGCATTGAGGTACCAGCATCATACTTACAGTATCTTCATAGTTTTGCTTCTGTAGCCCTTTCCAATTTGAGGTCTGTCTTCTACCATTCAGTGTCACCATGGTTACCTAGACTTTATTTATTCATTTATTTTACACTTCTCTTCAGCTGAATAGGGCTAGGCTCTCTTCTAGATATTGAGGATAAAGCAATTAGCAAGATAGACAAGGTTACTGTCTTCATGAAATGTATGTATATGCCAGCAAGAGGAAAGACAAACAAGTAGGCAAATATATATCAGACAGAGGTTAAGTATTACTTTAAATAAATAAAGAAAGCAAGGTAAGAAGACAGAAAATGATGGTGAAAGGAATTGTTTTTGGCAGAGTGGATAGGAAAGCCTCACTCAGGAAGTGAGTAGCAAAGAACATATAAAGCTCTGTGGAAGATATTCCAGGCAAAGGGAACATCAGGTGAAAAAGTCCTTGAAATGGGACTAAGCTTGGTGTACATCAGCAAGATAAGAGTGAAGAATGGGGAACCTGGTAAGAAATGAGTTTAGAGAGGTAAGCAGGGATCTGATCAAGCAGGGCCTTAGAGGCCATGCCAAAGAGTGTGTATTTTATGATAAGGGCAATGGAAAGCCACTACAGGGTTTAAGGAGGGGAGTTACAAATTCTGATTAACGTTTTTAAAAAATCACTAAGACCATAAAGAAGACTGTAGAAGGAAAAATGTAAGATAAAGAAAACTAATGATGAAGGTGTCACATTTCATTAGTACTTGCATGTTTGGACACAAGGTAGGTAGCACACTGTACCTATAACAATATACTCCCATAACTTAATTTAAGGTTATTCTTTGATCATGAAATTAGGAAGAAAATTGTAAAGGATAGGATCAGATATCCGAAGATATTACTCAAGACACTCACGTGGGTACGAAATAGAAGTCTTTTAGAAAGACTCCAAAATCTGATTTTAAAATAACTAAAGTATAACCTCAAATATCACCAGATTGTATCCAATAACTAAAAGATTTTAAGCAATCAATTTTACAATATATGTTATTTTTAAATGAGCTAAAAAATGAGAGTGCTATACATTAAAGATTACAAACTCTCAGTCTGCTGGTATGTTTTAAATTTTTTGCTTTGTAGTTTTTTACTTGAATGAGTTGCTAACACTGAGAAGTAAGATGATTTCACATGAAAATCCAGGTTTCTGTATTCAACTCAAAAATCAGCAGCTCCAGGCTGGGCGCGGTGGCTCACACCTGGAATCCCAGCACTTTGGGAGTCCAAGGCGGGAGGATCACAAGGTCAGGAAATCGAGACCATCCTGGCTAACACGGTGAAACCCCGTCTCTACTAAAAATACAAAAAATTAGCCAGACGTGGTGGCGGGCGCCAGTAGTCCCGGCTACTCGGGAGACTGAGACAGGAGAATGGTGTAAACACGGGAGGCGGAGCTTGCAGTCAGCCGAGATCGCGCCACTGCACTCCAGCCTGGGCAACAGTGCAAGACCGTCTCAAAAAAAAAAAAAAAAAAAATCAGCATCTCCAGCACCTTTTATTCTTGCAAGGCAACAATCTTGGAGGTGAGCAACTCTATTTATTCTTATAAAGTTCTACTACAAGCTTCTCTAAAAACAAATGGATAAATTCATTACTTTTTGAGTAACATGGGACTTTTTACATTGCTTTAAAAAGAAAAGAGAGTGGAGGGTGGAGCCAAGACGGCCGAATAGGAACAGCTCCGGTCTACAGCTCCCAGCGTGAGCAGCACAGAAGATGGGTGATTTCTGCATTTCCGTTTGAGGTACTGGGTTCATCTCACTAGGGAGTGCCAAACAGTGGGTGCAGGACAGTTGGTGCAGTGCACTGTGCACGAGCCAAAGCAGGGCAAGGCATTGCCTCACTCGGGAAGGGCAAGGGGTCAGGGAGTTCCCTTTCCTAGTCAAAGAAAGGGGTAACAGACAGCACCTGGAAAATTGGGTCACTCCCACCCTAATACTGCGCTTTTCCAACGGGCTTGGAAAATGGCACACCAGGAGACCGTGTCCGGCACCTGGCTCGGAGGGTCCTACGCCCACGGAATCTTGCTGATTGCTAGCACAGCAGTCTGAGATCAAACTGCAAGGTGGCAGCGAGGCTGGGGGAGGGGCGCCCACCATTGCCCAGGCTTCCTTAGGTAAACAAAGCAGCCAGGAAGCTCGAACTGGATGGAGCCCACCACAGCTCAAGGAGGCATGCCTGCTTCTGTAGGCTCCACCTCTGGGGGCAGGGCACAGACAAACAAAAAGTCAGCGGGAACCTCTGCAGACTTAAATGTCCCTGTCTGACAGCTTTGAAGAGAGTAGTGGTTCTCCCAGCACACAGCTGGATATCCGAGAATGGACAGACTGCCTCCTAAAGTGGGTCCCTCACCCCTGAGCAGCCTAACAGGGAGGCACCCCCCAATAGGGACAGACTGACACCTCACTCGGCCAGGTACTCCTCTGAGACAAAACTTCCAGAGGAACTATAGGACAGCTGAATTTGTGGTCTCACGAAAATCCACTGTTCTGCAGCCACCGCTGCTGACACTCAGCCAAACAGGGTCTGGAGGGGACCTCTAGCGAATTCCAACAGACCTGCAGCTGAGGGTCCTGTCTGGTAGAAGGAAAACTAACAAACAGAAAGGACATCCACACCAAAAACCCATCTGTACATCACCATCATCAAAGACCAAAAGTAGATAAAACCACAAAGATGGGGAAAAAACAGAGCAGAAAAACTGGAAACTCTAAAAAGCAGAGCACCCCTCTTCCTCCAAAGGAATGCAGTTCCTCACCAGCAACAGAACAAAGCTGGATGGAGAATGACTTTGACGAGTTGAGAGAAGAAGGCTTCAGACCATCAAACTACTCCGAGCTACGGGAGGAAATTCAAAACAATAGCAAAGAAGTTAAAAACTTTGAAAAAAAATTAGACGAATGGATAACTAGAATAACCAATGGAGAGAA
Organism: Nomascus leucogenys; assembly: GCF_006542625.1. Classification (NCBI taxonomy): domain Eukaryota; kingdom Metazoa; phylum Chordata; class Mammalia; order Primates; family Hylobatidae; genus Nomascus; species Nomascus leucogenys. Next base: position 78,230,619 of record NC_044401.1, on the reverse strand, counting down.
GGGCTTAAAGGAGCTGATGGAGCTGAAAGCCAAGTTTCAAGAACTACATGAAGATTGAAGAAGCCTCGGGAGCCGACGTGATCAACTGGAAGAAAGGGTATCAGTGATGGAAGATTAAATGAATGAAATGAAGCGAGAAGGGAAGTTTAGAGAAAAAAGAATAAAAAGAAACGAACGAAGCCTCCAAGAAATTTGGGACTATGTGAAAAGACCAAATCTACGTCTGATTGGTGTAACTGAAAATGACGGGGAGAATGGAACCAAGTTGGAAAACACTCTGCAAGATATTATCCAGGAGAACTTCCCCAATCTAGCAAGGCAGGCCAACATTCAGATTCAGGAAATACAGAGAACGCCACAAAGATACTCCTCGAGAAGAGCAACTCCAAGACACATGATTGTGAGATTCACCAAAGTTGAAATGAAGGAAAAAATGTTAAGGGTGGCCAGAGAGAAAGGTCGGGTTACCCACAAAGGGAAGCCCATCAGACTAACAGCTAATATCTCAGCAAAAACTTCACAAGCCATAAGAGAGTGGGGGCCGATATTCAACATTCTTAAAGAAAAGAATTTTCAACCCAGAATCTCATATCCAGCCAAACTAAGCTTCATAAGTGAAGGAGAAATAAAATACTTTACAGACAAGCAAATGCTGAGTGATTTTGTCACCACCAGGCCTGCCCTAAAAGAGCTCCTGAAGGAAGCACTAAATATGCAAAGGAACAACCGGTACCAGCCACTGCAAAAACATGCCAAATTGTAAAGACCATCGAGGCTAGGAAGAAACTGCATCAACTAACGAGCAAAATAACCAACTAACATCATAATGACAGGATCAAATTCACACATAACAATATTAACTTTAAATGTAAATGGGCTAAATGCTCCAATTAAAAGACACAGACTGGCAAACTGGATAAGGAGTCAAGACCCATCAGTGTGCTGTATTCAGGAAACCCATCTCACGTGCAGAGACACACACAAAGGGATGGAGGAAGATCTATCAAGCAAATGGAAAACAAAAAAAGGCAGGGGTTGCAATCCTAGTCTCTGATAAAATACACTTTAAACCAGCAAAGATCAAAAGAAACAAAGAAAGCCATTACATAATGGTAAAGGGATCAATTCAACAAGAAGAGCTAACTATTCTAAATATATATGCACCCAACACAGGAGCACCCAGATTCATAAAGCAAGTCCTGAGTGACCTACAAAGAGACTTAAACTCCCACACAATAATAATGGGAGATTTTAACACCCCACTGTCAACATTAGACAGATCAACGAGACAGAAAGTTAACAAGGATATCCAGGAATTGAACTCAGCTCTGCACAAAGTGGACCTAATAGACATCTACAGAACTCTTCACCCCAAATCAACAGAATATACATTTTTCTCAGCACCACACCACACCTATTCCAAAATTGACCACATAGTTGGAAGTAAAGCTCTCCTCAGCAAATGTAAAAGAACAGAAATTATAACAAACTGTCTCTCAGACCACAGTGCAATCAAACTAGAACTCAGGATTAAGAAACTCACTCAAAACTGCTCAACTACATGGAAACTGAACAACCTGCTCCTGAATGACTACTGGGTACATAATGAAATGAAGGCAGAAATAAAGATGTTCTTTGAAACCAATGAGAACAAAGACACAACATATCAGAATCTCTGGGACACATTCAAAGCAGTGTGTAGAGGGAAATTTGTAGCACTAAATGTCCATAAGAGAAAGCAGGAAAGATCCAAAATTGACACCCTAACATCACAATTAAAAGAACTAGAAAAGCAAGAGCAAACACATTCAAAAGCTAGCAGAAGGCTGTAAATAACTAAAATCAGAGCAGAACTGAAGGAAATAGAGACACAAAAAACCCTTCAAAAAAATTAATGAATCCAGGAGCTGGTTTTTTGAAAAGATCAACAAAATTGATAGACCGCTAGCAAGACTAATAAAGAAGAAAAGAGAGAAGAATCAAATAGATGCAATAAAAAATGATAAAAGGGGTTATCACCACCGATCCCACAGAAATACAATCTACCATCAGAGAATACTACAAACACCTCTACGCAAATAAACTAGAAAATCTAGAAGAAATGGATAAATTCCTCGACAAATACACCCTCCCAAGACTAAACCAGGAAGAAGTTGAATCTCTGAATAGACCAATAACAGGTTCTGAAATTGTGGCAATAATCAATAGCTTACCAACCAAAAAGGGTCCAGGACCTGATGGATTCACAGCCGAATTCTACCAGAGGTACAAGGAGGAACTGGTACCATTCCTTCTGAAACTATTCCAATCAATAGAAAAAGAGGGAATCCTCCCTAACACATTTTATGAGGCCAGCATCGTCCTGATACCAAAGCCTGGCAGAGACATAACCAAAAAAGAGAATTTCAGACCAATATCCTTGATGAACATTGATGCAAAAATCCTCAATAAAATACTGGCAAACCGAATCCAGCAGCACATCAAAAAGCTTATCCACCATGATCAAGTGGGCTTCATCCCTGGGATGCAAGGCTGGTTCAACATAGGCAAATCAATAAATGTAATCCAGCATATAAACAGAACCAAAGACAAAAACCACATGATTATCTCAATAGATGCAGAAAAGGCCTTTGACAAAATTCAACAACGCTTCATGCTAAAAACTCTCAATAAATTAGGTATTGATGGGACGTATCTCAAAATCCTAAGAGCTATCTATGACAAACCCACAGCCAATATCATACTGAATGGGCAAAAACTGGAAGCATTCCCTTTGAAAACTGGCACAAGACAGGGATGCCCTCTCTCACCGCTCCTATTCAACATAGTGCTGGAAGTTCTGGCCAGGGCAATCAGGCAGGAGAAGGAAATAAAGGGTATTCACTTAGGAAAAGAGGAATTCATATTGTCCCTGTTTGCAAATGACATGATTGCATATCTAGAAAACCCCATTATCTCAGCCCAAAATCTCCTTAAGCTGATTAGCAACTTCAGCAAAGTCTCAGGATACAAAATCAATGTGCAAAAATCACAAGCATTCTTGGACACCAATCACAGACAAACAGAGAGCCAAATCATGCATGAACTCCCATTCACAATTGCTTTAAAGAGCATAAAATACCTAGGAATCCAACTTACAAGGGATGTGAAGGACCTCTTCAAGGAGAACTACAAACCACTGCTCAATGAAATAAAAGAGGATACAAACAAATGGAAGAACATTCCATGCTCATGGGTTGGAAGGATCAATATCGTGAAAATGGCCATACTGCCCAAGGTAATTTACAGATTCAATGCCATCCCCATCAAGCTACCAATGACTTTCTTCACAGAATTGGAAAAAACTACTTTAAAGTTCATATGGAACCAAAAAAGAGCCTGCATAACCAAGTCAATCCTAAGCCAAAAGAACAAAGCTGGAGGCATCACGCTACCTGACTTCAAACTGTACTACGAGGCTACAGCAACCAAAACAGCATGGTACTGGTACCACAACAGAGACATAGATCAATGGAACAGAAAAGAGCCCTCAGAAATAATGCCGCATATCTACAACTATCTGATCTTTGATAAACCTGACAAAAACAAGAAATGGGGAAAAGATTCCCTATTTAATAAATGGTGCTGGGAAAACTGGCTAGCCATATGTAGAAAGCTGAAACTGGATCCCTTCCTTACACCTTATACAAAAATTAATTCAAGATGGATTAAAGACTTACATGTTAGACCTAAAGCCATAAAAACCCTAGAAGAAAACCTAGGCAATACCATTCAGGACATAGGCATGGGCAAGGACTTCATGTCTAAAACACCAAAAGCAATGGCAACAAAAGGCAAAATTGACAAATGGGATCTAATTAAACTAAAGAGCTTCTGCACAGCAAAAAGAAACTACCATCAGAGTGAACAGGCAACCTACAGAATGGGAGGAAATTTTTGCAACCTACTCATCTGACAAAGGGCTAATATCCAGAATCTACAATGAACTCAAACAAATTTACAAGAAAAAAACAAACAACCCCATCAAAAAGTGGGCGAAGGACATGAACAGACACTTCTCAAAAGAAGACATTTATGCAGCCACAAAACACATGAAAAAATGCTCATCATCACTGGCCATCAGAGACATGCAAATCAAAACCACAATGAGATACCATCTCACACCAGTTAGAATGGCCATCATTAAAAAGTCAGGAAACAACAGGTGCTGGAGAGGATGTGGAGAAATAGGAACACTTTTACACTGTTGGTGGGACTGTAAACTAGTTCAACCATTGTGGAAGTCAGTGTGGCGATTCCTCAGGGATCTAGAACTAGAAATACCATTTGACTCAGCCATCCCATTACTGGGTATATACCCAAAGGACTATAAATCATGCTGATATAAAGACACATGCACACGTATGTTTGTTGCGGCACTATTCACAATAGCAAAGACTTGGAACCAACACAAATGTCCAACAACGATAGACTGGATTAAGAAAATGTGGCACATATACACCATGGAATACTATGCAGCCATAAAAAATGATGAGTTCATGTCCTTTGTAGGGTCATGGATGAAACTGGAGAACATCATTCTCAGTAAACTATTGCAAGGACAAAAAACCAAACACCACATGTTCTCACTCATAGGTGGGAACTGAACAATGAGAACTCATGGACACAGGAAGAGGAACATCACACTCCAGGGACTGGTGTGGGTTGGCGGGGGGGAGGGACAGCATTAGGAGATACACCTAATGCTAAATGACGAGTTAATGGGTGCAGCAAACCAACACAGCACATGGATACATATGTAACAAACATGCACATTGTGCACAAGTGCCCTAAAACCTAAAGTATAATAAAAAAAAAAAAAAAAAGAAAAGAAAGTGCTTGTCCTTTTGCCAACTTAAATATATTCCACTAGCATCCATGAAGAACCCATTATGAAACAATAACTGATATGAAGAGTTTGGAGTCCAGGTAAACAATTCTCTTTTTTTTTTTTTTTTTTTGAGACAGAGTCTTGCTCTGTTCCCTAGGCTGGAGTGCAGTGGCGCAATCTCGGCTCACTGCAAGCTCCGCCTCCCGGGTTCACGCCATTCTCCTGCCTCAGCCTCCCGAGTAGCTGGGACTACAGGCACCCGCCACCACGCCCGGCTAATTTTTTGTATTTTTTTTAGTAGAGACGGGGTTTCACCGTGTTAGCCAGGATGGTCTCAATTTCCTGACCTCGTGATCTGCCCGCCTCGGCCTCCCAAAGTGCTGGGATTACAGGCTTGAGCCACCGCGCCCGGCCCAGGTAAATAATTCTAAAGGCACTAGAACTCTTGGAGATTCTATTGAACATTTATTCCACAACCAACCCCAAAGGCAAATGCTGACTCCAAGATCTGAGGTGTCCAGTAAGGTCCTAGTTTCCAGTAGGATGACCTGCACCTCCACACCCTTATGCATGACAGTAACATTTCTTACAACTTCACAGGGCTTACAAAAGTGGAGAGCAAGTCCCTTCACCCAGGGCATCAGCTGCCATGTATGAGCTAATCCACTATTCAGACACTCAGAGCATAAATTGCTATATATAGGAAATGAGAATCAAATCAACTAGTCCTGTCAAAAGGATTATGTTATTTCATATAAAATCTACAATAAAGCATTTTTAAAACGTATCACATCCTTTCCTTTTTTAAGCTTTCTGACAAGTCAGATGAGACTCCTTAGGTCTAATTTATTTTTGTACTATTTGCTAGATACCACATCAATGTATGGTGTTCATAAACAAGAAACAGTTGCACTCCACAAGTCTATAGAAATGACAGTAAACAACGAGCTGAGACCATGAGATGAGAACAAAGTATAATCGAACAAGCTTTTCTTTTCCCTCAAAAATACCATCAGAAACGTAATTTTAGCACCCCAGAAAGCAACAAGCTAAAATTGTGAAAAAAATAGATGTAAAAATATATTTTTAATGCAAAGCAAAGGAAAGAAAAATGCGATCTCAAATGTACATGCATGGATATCTATGGCAGATTTTGGAGTCTACTTTTATGGAACACACTTCAGGAAAATAAGCTTTGCTTCTACTTAAACATTTCAAAACATTAAATGTGTAATAGTTTTCCCAATGGCATATGGTTTGAATTGATACTGGTAAATAATTGCACATAAAATGAAACTACACTGAACTAAATGTTAGTAAAAGTGACAAAATAAAATACTAGCAATATAAACCATTGCATGGGTGTACGCCATGTTATCAGGTGAAAAAAAACTATTGCAATTACAGGCTTTCATTATTTATTTCACCTTTATGTAATTACATCTTATACATGTTTATTTAGTACTATCAATCTGAGACATCATTTTGAGAATATAATTAATTGGATAGTAAAACAGAACGTGTGTGTGTTTTACTATTTTTCTCTTTATTTCAAAAAAGTTGGTCTTTGTTAGTTGTGTTTAACTGCCATCTAGAGTTAAAATGAATCCATTTCTTTTCCCCTCTACTTCTCTTCAAAATTTTAGGCATACAGGCAAACATGTTTCACTTCTACTTCACATCAAACAAATATTCGTCAGACAAAAAAACTGTAAAAGGATAACTTTATCCCATTTTTCAAATTACTGTTAGCAATTACACCTGCTACAAATATTTTAAGTTGACTAAAAATTGAGACTTACATTTACACTAGTTAAAATGCTATTTTTGACTATATAAACAAGCCAATGAACAACCTAATACACATCTGGACTTTGGGAAATACATTAAAAACTTCAAGGTAATTTACAGTCTATTTCATGACCTACAATTTTTTTTTTTTGAGTCCAAGAAAAGCAGACCCAAATAAAAAGATATTCAGTAGTTACTTCATTTTTTTCACATATGAAAAATATGATTATGAAAAATTAGCTAAATCCCAGGCCAGGCGTGGTGGCTCACGCCTGTAATCCCAGCACTTTGGGAGGCTGAGGCGGGCAGATCACCTGAGGTTGGGAGTTCAAGACCAGCCTGACCAACATGGAGAAACCCCATCTCTACTTAAAATACAAAATTAGCCGGGTATGGTGGCACATGCCTGTAATCCCAGCTACTCGAGAGGCTGAGGCAGGAGAATCGCTTGAACCTGGGAGGCGGAAGTTGCGGTGAGCCAAGATCGCACCATTGCACTCCAGCCTGGGCAACAAGAGGAAAACTCTGTCTCAAAGAAAAAAAAAAAAAAGAAAGAAAGAAAAATTAGCTAAATCCCAACTGCATATTCAACTAACTAAACTTTTTACTATTCTTATGTTAAAAGTGGCATTCAAATCCCAATTTCAGCAGGGAGTTTGTAAGAATAAGCCATCAGTACAATTACTCAGCTTTCAATTTAAGAAAGTCATTATTAAAAATCTATTTTAAAAAGGGATACTGAAGAGAAAAATGAAATTAGATTTGAAAATAAGACTTGATGCCCTAGCACAGAAGAAATGTATTCACATGAAGTGTTCCAAAAATTAGGTAAAATATTACTGTTCTCATATAAATAAAGAGTATAGGTTTTTTTTAAGTTAACTTTCTCAAATGCATTAAGCCACAACGGCTTTTTCTTACAATATTTTTATACATCATTAGATTCTGAAACAAAGAAGCTGCAATCCAGTAAAACTGCAACCCTTGTCCTTTCAAAGGAAATTATATGCAAGTTTTCAAGTGGATGCACACAGCAAACAATGAGGATGAAAAACTGGCTGGTGCAAAGAGCCTTGAATGCTTTCAATAAACACAACTGTAGAGCACTACAAAAAGATGGAAATAGCAGAATACAATACTTATCAAGTACAGTACTCAAGTATGCATTTAAGAAGGTTCTTAATTGCTTGCTCAATTGTGGACTAATAAAGTTATTACAGGATTATAAGAATCAAAGAGGAATAGAGAGAAAAAAAAATAAGCAAGCCTGAAGGCCATGAACGAGAAAACGCCTACCTCAAGAAAAGCCTGGATTAACAGTCATAGAGACTAGTGAATGTATTGAGAGCCACTGGAAAATCAAGGAAACAGGATTGAAAAAAAAAATAAAACCTTCTATAAATTTTATACAACTGGAAAAGTGTCCATTTAAGACAATGGGTTTGTCTGAGCTCTAAATTACTGAAATTTGTGAAGTAAAAAGTACAGATAGTCCCTGACTTACAACAGTTCGAGTTATAATTTCTTGACTTTACAATGGGTTTATAGGGTATTAAATGCATTTTTGACTTACAATATTTTTGACTTACAGTAAGTTTATCAGGATGTAACCTCATCATACATGAAGGAGCATGTGCATACACATTTACTATGTATACTGTTGGGGCTTAGAAAACAACACTGCAAAATGAATGGTGTTTTGGCATGCTAAACACTTTGAACCATAATAGGAAGGCCTTAGAAATTACCTCAGAATCAAGAACTTTCTTCTTTATTTTTTTTTTTTTTTGAGACAGAGTCTCGCTTTGTCACCCAGGCTAGTCTCGAACTCCAGGCTTCACGCGATCCTCCCACCTCAGCCTCCCAAGGTGCTGGGATTATAGCCGTGAGCCACAGCACACCTATAATCCCAGAATCAAGGACTTTCTAATCTCTCCTGTTCTCCCTTCTCCCCACCCCCAGAACAGGATGAAATTTAACTCTTAATATTCCTTTATCCACCTTAAGACCTGGCCCACCAAAGAGAACACGACTGCCTTCCATCACCTCCTTGAAATTTTATTACCAGGAAAGAAGACTGAGGCATGTAACCACACCTGAAGGGATTTTGTTCTGCCTGTTGGGCTCAAATTACAAAGAAAATCATTCACAAGCTAGTACTTCTACCTCCCAGGTCCATTCATCTTCCCTAATTATCTCTCTGAAAATTGCCTACAGCACCCCCTTCACCATTTCCCTCTCCCTGCTGGAGTATTTAAGCCTCAACCATCTGGCGCCTCTTTGAGCCTCATATTTTGTATGGCTCCTGTGTTTATGCACATTAAGCATATTTGTATGCTGTATTAGTCCATTCTCACACTGCTAATAAAGACATACCCAAGACTGGGTAATTTATAAAGAAAAGAGGTTTAATTGACTCACAGTTCTGCATGGCTGGGGAGGCCTCAGGAAACTTACAATCATGGCGGAAGAAACCTCTTCACAGGGCAGCAGAAAAGAGAATGAGTGCACAAGCCAAGAGGGAAACCCCTTATAAAACCATCAGATCTCTTGAGAACTCATTATCACGACAACAGTATGGGGGAAACCACCACCATGATTCAATTATCTCTACTTGGTCCCACCCTTGACACAGGGGGATTATTACAATGCAAGGTGATATTTGGGTGGGGACACAGAGCCAAACCATATCATATTCCTTTTTCTCTTATTAATTTGTTTATTGTCAGTCATTTCCACAAAGGTTCAAAGAGAGTAGAAGGGAAGCTTTCCCTCTCCTGCTATAATACTACAAACAAATGACTTCCTAAGAATCATCATGCATGCTTTCAATTTAAAATTTCTAATGTTTTCTCAAATGCATTTTACAACTACTGAGGTTTTTGTTTTTCCAAGGAAGGAAAAGCCATATGCAAATTCTCACTGGCAATCTCTAGGACTGAGCATAGTTTTATCAGCAAGATCTTATCTCCACTGAGAATGTCTAGAACATAAACATCAACTGTCAGAATGATTTCTCTATTGCAGCATTTTATCTGATTGAACCTAAATTGATACCTGGTTCACTAACAAAAGCTCTAAAGAAGTATCTGCTTATAAATTCTCTCTACTCAATATCCATCAAGGGCCAATTTAAAGCATTTCAGATATATTTTGAGTACAGAATATTTTACCATAATAAAATGAACAGACTACAATTACGGAACAAGGTAAATTTCTGATTATTTTATTTCAAAGTAAAGTACACAGGCAATTGGACCCACTACCAAATTTCACCCAGGATTTCCTGAAATAGGAAGAAAAACTATGTCAGTCAGGAGCTCTTTATTTTTTTAGTACTTGTCTATCCAGAGAAAACGCAAAGTGGGTCTAAAAAGATGGCCTTTAAATAAACTATAACAGAATTTACTATTAACAACTTGGAGTATTTGAAATAGTCAAGGATTCTGCAATTTTTTTATTTCTTACTCTTTAAAGCTTGTCCTTTCTTTTCCATCCTCAAGCCTTCCTTTTCTGTCTTCATTTCTATTTTCTACTCACCAGTCTTACCTCCTCCAATAATTTCATCTCTTTATTACTATCAAACCTCCATTTTCAAATTATCTGGCATCAGAAATGAAATCTTCAAAATTAAGGAAAATGAGAAAACATTCCTCCCAATGCTTCCTTTCCACTAGGCCTCACACCAGATGTACTCACATGCACACATTTCTATGCAAGCTGCTTCCCTTACTTAGAACACTCCACACCACACTCCTGCCACCTGATACACCCAATCACAAAAAGACTTCCAAATCAGCCCATTTTTCAAGGTCCACCGCAGTCCTTCAAAATGCTGTCTATACTACTCCAGCTCATAGTGCTCTCTCCTGTCTTCTCTATCATCCTCCTAATCAGCATACTTTTTAATTCCATAATCTCAAGATAACATACAGAATCATTTAGAATACTAACATCAAACACTTTGGAGTTCATTTACTAGCAGTGTGATCTTAAGTAAATAATTTCTGTAAGTCTCAATTTTCTCAGCTATAAAAATGAGGATAGTAAGACTTCGGCACACTTGCTCACAGGGTTTTTATGAGGATAAGATGATTCATGGAAAGTGCCTGGTACAGAATAAACATTCAATAAAAACCATTTTTTACATTGTCAGCCATCATCCTCCAGCTTTTTGTGTATACTTTAAAAGCCCAGCCAGATTCTAGGCTCTTAAGGGGCAGATTACATCTTACAGATGTTTAATACATACATCTTTATAGAATGTATGACTAAATGATACAATGTTTTCTAAATAATGAAGCTAGGGGGCAATTACAGAAGATTATATGAGGCTGAGGAGATAATCATCGCATGCTGGTGCATAGAACTGGTCCAGAGGTTAGGAAACATTAATTTCACACCACCTTTGCAGATTGTCTCATTATGGGTCAGTTGTTACTTAGTAGGTTGCAATAATTTTCATGGCAGGCTATGAATGCCTCACTCCAGAAAGTATCCAAACTTACCTAATAAATACAGAAGCTGTATATTAATAGATACAATGTTGCCATAGATTCTTCCTCACCAGCCTGGTGACTCACAGAAAGGGTCAGCTGTGGGCAATATAATGAGAAGGGCAGCTATCACAGACCTTTAAGTAGAAAGTAACCACCTTTATTGGATGCTATAAAATAAATTATCAAAGTCTATCTAGATAACCTCCAAGTGTCTGTGATATATTCCTGATTGCTGTTCTTAAAAACTGCAAGAAAACTCCGAAGGTATTCCTTAGTTCGCAGCTAAGGCGGATGGTGACCTACAAAAGTTGGGCTCAAAGTTGAAAGAGCTGGATATGTTCCAACTGTTACTATACAAACTTACACAAAGCAGGGAGATCAGCAGTTTGTCAAGCAACATACAAATGCTGTAATGAGCCTACAGCATTTGTGGGTTGCATTTTCACGCAACCCATTACCAACTTAAGAAAAATCCTTATTTGTAAATGTACATAAAAAATAAGAATTCCTTATAACCATGCCAAAGCTCTATTTCATTCCTAGAACAGAGGACCGCTCAAGGGTCTACTTTTCATTTTTCTTAAGTGGTAAGGGTATGGAACAGCAAAATCAAAGTTCCTATCAAGTGAAGTTAGAGTACTCTGAAATTATGATGAATGTTAAGGGGAGGAATTATTTCATTCGTTCATTCAAAAATATTTACCGAGCACTTACATGTCAGGCAGTTCCAGTTGCTGAGGATACATCAGCAAAGCAGAGACAAAAATACCTGTTCTTAGGATGTTCAAATTCTAGTGGTGGGTGCACTGGTAAACAAATAAATGAGTGATTACACAATACATGGAATGTTACTGTGTTATGGAAAAAAATAAAGCAGGTGGAGGATAGGAAGCCATGAGGTGGGGATATTTTTATATTGGAGATTGAAGGAATGGTCCTGTGAGGTAACAGATTGAAAGATACAAGGAGTCAAATCTATAAATGTCTGAAGAAGGGGCTTTCCAAGCAAAGGAAACATTAAGTGCAGAAGTCCTGATGCAAGAGCTACGTTTTATGTAAATATTCTGGGAGGAGAAAATTAAAAATACACCTTGGATTTTGGAGTCCTAGCTCTTTGTCTTTTACCAGCAAAGTATAATTTATAAAGAAAACAACTTTACCTCTCTTGAACCTGTTTCTTCCTCTGTATATTAGAGGACTGACACTCCCACGTACTTCAGTTATTTCAAGGAACGAAAATTAAGAAATGCACTTTACAGAAACGAGGTATTACAAACAGTGCTAAATTAACAACCAAGCTTGTCTCCTTGGCTGTCAAATGAAGCTAATGTGCCCATTTAACAGGGCGTTGCGGGGACTCAATGAGATAACTCACGTAAATATGTCGACTGACATTCAGAAACCCCTCAAGGCATGATCCAGCAATACTACTGTCAACACAGGGTCTACGAACTATGAGCGGGCAGGGGCTCTTGCTGCTCTGCTCAGTATGAGACGCCCAGGACGAAGCACCTCGAAACTACTCCATAGGCATTCGGTGAATACACCGACTGTAAACTCCACTCACTTTAGACTACTGTGCCGAATTTTTCGCATTTCTACATTCTGCTGGGACATTCCAGCTTCTAAGAACCCAGCTTCACTCTCTGAAACTTTCAACATATGCAGCTCTCACTTTAAAGGTCTTGAAATGGAGTTACTACCAGACGGCCTTTCCCTAGGGTTCATAAAGACCCTTTCAAACCACCCTCCCGCGCGCCGCGTACCACACGCCCACCTTCTGGTTGCCGCGACTACACCTCACGAACCTTTCGCGCCCGAAGGCGGCCCTTTATAAAGATGCGGTGACGTCACCGCGCGCCGCGCGTGCGCAAATATGGCAACGTGACCACGCCCTGGCCTGCGCTGAGGCCCCGGCGTCGGCGCAGTAGCTGGTGCCTTCCCGGAAGGGCTCAGAGGCGGGCTCGGTGAGTGGAGTCGGACAGTGGGTGGGCCCCCTGACTGCCTGACGGTCGCGCAGGGGCCTGCAGGACCTCTGGGGAGGATGTTGTTAACTTAAAGAGCCAGGCTGATGAGGAAGGTTCATGAGTCCTTTGGGTATAAGCGGGAGTTGGGGCGGCCGGAGGGCAGATGACTCTGAGAAGGTGCGGATCCTCGATTCTAAGGGGAGAATTTGATTCGGTTTTGTCTAAAGTGCTGATAGCGGGCCTCACAGAAAAGTTACCATGAACCGACTTTCCGGGATTCCCTTGGCGCTGCATTAATTGGCCTCGTTGCAAAAGGAAACCGAGAGGAAGGCGGCGAGGATTGGCCTGCGGTGATGTTAGCGGAAAATATCTGTAATTAGACCCCGGAGGGCGGGCCTGTGAGCGATTGCTGTCCGCGGTGCTGAAGGAAAGGCAGCCACGCCCAGAGGAGGAAACCTAATGAGGGCAGGGCGGTGTTTCCGTTTTCCTTGGCGGGGTTCAGCGCCCTACACTCAATAGGCGTGGGCTTTCTAGCAGGGCTGGACACTCAGGCGGTGTGTTAATCTTTAGACAATCTTTATAGAGTGCATAGATGTTTAATTTCATAAAATTTAGGAAAGCTTCATTTCAGGAAGGAATTTTATTCCTCTTTTTCTCCCTTAGGGCAAGAACTTTCAGCTTTTAAGCCCAACCAGATGAGTTTCCTGCAGTTTTGGAGGCCTTCACAGCATTTCACTAGACATCTGTCTGTATTGGTCCAGTGTCTTTAGCCAAGGTGAGCTTGCTCGTGGTGTGAAGTGTGCCATGAAAATGGGCTTTCCTACACTCCATAAATGAGAGTGCTGAGCAGCCAGAGGAAGGGGAAGGTATCTATCTAATTGTGCTTTTCCTCACAGTTACACATGAAAAGTACTTTCCTATTTAGAAGAGAGATGGTAGAACTGGGCACTCTTCCAATAAAGGAAAGACCTTGAATTTCCAGTTGGTTCTCATACTTGTTTGCCTGCCTTTCTGTCTATGTGTGTTTGCACATGCATAAGCGATGGTATTCCTGTGTTGAATTTTACAGAGCGGATTTTTTTTCTGTTGATTCAATAAAACGTTTACTAGTCCTAGTACCAGCTGCTTGTTTGTTTTTAACTCTGATTAAGGTTAGAGTCTAGAAAGAAAAGAGGAGACAATATGAAATATGTTGGGTTTACCTAATTCATGGTATTCTTAGACGTATCTGGCATGCTGAATAAAAATGTGTTTAATTGCATCCTTTCATTTTATACATTATTACATCTTAAGTTTTCTTTTCTGAGAGAACCAATGGATTAAGGTACTAAAATAATCAAATGTTGCAAAGCTGAGGACATGTGGTAGAAGTAACTTCACATGTTTTTTTTCTTTATGACAGCTTTGATTAAAGATGACTTCCTTGTTTGCTCAAGAAATTCGCCTTTCTAAAAGACATGAAGAAATGTAAGTTTTTTTAAAGGGATGATTCAGATACAGAAATTGGACTGGCTTTGTTAGTGAAATATTGTATGCACAGGATGACTTAAAAATTTGAAAGCTTGTCATTTTAATTTTCTGACATTTAAGAGGTTTTAGTGTTAGGGAATTTCATTGTTTCTTATAAGCAAGATTAAAAGGTATGTTCTATGTATTTTTACTCTTTGTAAGTAACATATAGATAAATTTGCTCCTCCTCCCACCCTTTCTAGGCTCCACATTGGTATTTAATTGGCTTCTCTAAACCTCTTACCCAAGGCTGGCTTCATGGGTATATGACTTATATACAGTCACAGGTCCTGCATTTGGTTTAATGCTCTCATGCCATTGTCTTTCATCATTTTGGACTGGACCCTGCAAATTATGTAGCCAGTCCTGCTGTTTGTTTTGTATTATTCACTCTTTTCCTCCTCTGTCTGTGGGCTTTCAGGTTTTCCTTTTCTTTAATTAATTACCAGACGTTCTTTCCTTGGCTCCTAAGATACTTTCCTTACCAAAAAATTGACTGTTCATAGACCTGAGATTTTAATTCCACCTTTAAGACAGCCTGATGAAACACAGTGTTTCTTGAGAACCTCCACAACTATTTGGGAAACAGTTTGACTGTTATGTATACCAACGTATGTATCTTTTAATCATCTTACATATTGTCTTAAAAAGAACAAAAACGTATAAAATAAGCATTTGACCAGCAGGAAACTTTTAAAGTATATTATATGTAACAAAGTAGTTTGAAGATATTTACTTGTAATTTTTTACATCTTTCTTCAATTACTGTTTTACCTTGTTGTGAGTATGCATACATACACACAGCCTCTCACTCATATATCAAACCATCATCTTTCTCTTGGAAAAAGAGGGAAAAAATATTTTTATTGCTTCTTCAAACATATGGAAGTTTAGCACAATTCTAAATGTGTAACATGAGATTCAGGGGTACTGAAGTGTTAAGCAGAAGGTTTCATATAGCAAGTTATATCAATGTATGTGTGTCGGGAGGTATATATAACTATGTGTACAAAGGGATATGTATTACAGTTTGCATTTTCACCAAAAATTAAAACATATCTTCAACATTCTAAAATAATTTCAAAAGACCAGAGAGGCTAAAAAAACAGAAGCATGTACTTATGGCATATATAAAGAATATGTTAATGAAAATAAAAATAATTTTAACCAGACTGACTTAAGACTTATTGAACTACCTCAGATTTTTCACTGTCTTATTAGTTGACATAGTAATTGACTTTCAGAATAGGTTAGAGTTGAAGTGAGATGCAATTAAGAAATGAATTTTTTATATTGGTCAAGCAGTAAAATGTTTGCTTTTACTTTTTTAACTCTATATAATCTTCATTTTTTTCTAGAGTATCACAAAGATTAATGTTACTTCAACAAATGGAGAATAAATTGTGTGATCAACACACAGAAAAGGCATCTCAACTCCAAACTGTTGAGACTGCTTTTAAAAGGAACCTTAGTCTTTTAAAGGTAAGTTTCTATGACTTGAATATAGAGATTTATCTCACCTTCTCAAAAATCTTTTAGGTAAGTTTCATAAAATTGATTTATGTAACTTATTGGTTCTGAGTTATAGGTAGAATTACTAAAGCAGCATCTTTTTTAAAAGCCCATGTCAGTTAGATAAGTAGCATATGTATCCTCATTTTTTTACATTAAAAAAATTGAACTTTGCTTAAGCTAAATGTTTGCAATCAACTAGAAAATCAATGACTACAGAAGGAATTGTAAGGTCACCCTTTTGCAAGAAGTAAGAAACAGAATATGTACCTTTCCATCTTTCATCTTCTTTTATTTGAAAGGAAATCCTGCAAGGCCATAAAGTACCTTTAAGATATTGAGAGCCAACTCACAACTATCAAACATCATAAAAACAAGAACAATTTGATTTTGCCTGACTAGGCAAACACACAGAATTCATATCTATGATAACAGATTTCCCAGCTCCCTCTTGATGGGTATGGAGGAGTGGTCAAAGTGTATGATTGTGCGGGGCCTCACCATTTGGCCAATGTGCCCATTTGGAGTAGAATCATATGTGTAACATTTTTGGCTGCTTGTTATACTTTGCTTCCAGAATTGTATGGCTTCATCCATAATTAAAACCCTAAAGTTTGCTTCCATTCAAGCTTCCAAGAGATCCTATGACTAAAACATTTGGTAGTAAGACTATATTATTTAAGTTATAAAGCAGTGTTTTCAGTTTTTTATTGTTAAATATTTTCATCGATAGGCATGATATAGTTATCTTCTGTCCTCACTAGAGGATAAAGGAAGAGGAAAATTCAGTTATCTTCTCAGCTTCTGGCAGTTTGATCCACAGTAATTTAAGTCACAGCCATAGTGCTACCAAAGCATTCTATATTGCCATATGTCTTACTTGCCCAATGGTGTTAGCAATATTTATTTTTAAATGGAAATATATAGGATAATCTGGAATTTGCTCTGAAAAGTTAGAAAAACTAAATTAGAAGGCTTAATTGCTACCTACCTGCAGCACGTGATATGATATTTGGTTTTCAAGCATTTTCCTTTTAATGAGCAAGTATTTGATGAATGCTTAGAGGGTCCTTACTATTGAGCTCGTTCTGGGCAGAAAGTAGGGACAACAAAATAAGTATAAATCAGAGCTCTTGATATCAAGAACCCAGAAACTTTGTGTGATCAAACATTAAATTACATGGAATGGAGTCAGGACTACAGAAGTAAGAGTTAAAAAATCTTTGAGAGCTAGAATATTCAAAAAGGTCTCAGAGAAGAAGCTAAGCCTAGCCTGTGTTTCCATAGGCAGAAGGCGAGGCATACTGTTGGATTCTTACAAAAGAGCCAAGACCCGAAGACTGACCTTGTTAATGATCCTGGGAGTGTGACTAACTAGCCTAGAAATTCACAGGATACAAGGTTGGATATGTGTTATGGGACCAAAGAAGTTGACACTTGATATATAGACGTAATTCAGTACTGAAAATGACTAAGCAAAAGAAAAATACAGACTTACATAAGAAATAAATGAGTGGGTATTTAAGAAAGATTCATTTGCTATTTAGATGCAAGATGATTTCAAAAATAGAGAGAATAGAGTTCAGAAGGGTAGCTAAGAAATCATAGTCATACATATATAAGGAACATAATGAACCTGATTTCATAGTTACGAGAAACTTCAATTTGGTATGATTTTTTCCCCTGATTATCAAAGTAATATATTCCTACTGTAAAAAAAATTTTTTTTAAGAGTAAAGAAGACGAAATAGCATAACTTCCATATCATCCTACTGATCTAAAATTAATACATTTTTGTATATTTTCTTTCAGTACTTCAATAAACATTTATTGAGCAACTATTATATCACAAACACAGTGCTTGCTGCTAGAGATGCTGCCTCTTCTCTTTTTTTGCATTCTTTGAGTCATTGCATATGCAATTTTTAAAATCCTACTTTCCCTCATATGTTTTTAAACTTTGGAAAGAATTTTAGTGGCTCTACCGTAGAAGTCATTATGAAAGTAAAATAAATGAGAGTTAGCCAGGCACACTGACTCATGTCTATAATCTTTGGATTACACTTGGGGAGGCCAAGGCAGGAGTATCCCTTGAGCCCAGGAGTTCAGGACCAGCCTGAGCAACACAGCAAGACCCTATCTCTAAAAAAATGTTAAAAAACTAGCTGGTCGTGGTGGTGCATGCCTGTACTCCCAGCTGCTTGGGAGGCTGTGGCAGGAGGTTCCCTTGAGCCCAGGAGTTCAAGGTTACAGTGAGCTATGATCATGCAGTGCAGTCACTGTACTTGCAGCCTGAGTGACAGAGTGAGACTCTGTGTCTGGGGAAAAATAAATAAATAAGACTTGATTGCAGAATTTTGAGTTGGTAGACACTTTAAAAATATGTATATTAGATTTGATTCTCATCTAAAGGTATTTAATTTTTTTTAGCGTTAAAACTTTTTTCATGTTAAAATAGATAGAAGTGGACCTGCTTTGAGTCAAAGCCTCACCTGTTCAGTCTTTCCTTGACTGCCCAGCTGTGGCTTTAAGGAACTGTGAAAACCACTGATCTGGGCTAATTCCGTAATTTAAAGATGAGGAAACCATAGGGCAATTACTCCTGATACCACTTGTTCAGGACAAGTTAAGTTACATCTAGGATAGGTACTTCAGAAGTACAGCCTACACTTTAAAAACAGTTCCAATAAAACTTCAAAGCATTTCTGTAATAAGAGTACAAAATATGGATGACCTCTATTAACATCCATTATTTGACCTTATTTAAATCTTCTGACCAATATAATAAACATTAAAAAGGAATGAGCTTTCACTTTTGAAAAGGAAGGTATAACAGTAGCATTTTGGAATGATATGGTTATATACTTTAAAAAGCCAAATTTGTTCTAAAAGTAGTATAATATGAGTTAAGTAAAACTGATGGATAAAAGATACAAAAATCAATAGTAATTCTATGTATACAACTGAAAAATACAAGAAATCACGTTCACATTAGCAATAAAATTCTAAAATACTTGGGAATGATCTTAACAAGGGGTTTGCATGATTCGTGTGAAGACAATTATTACACTGAAATGGAAGATTTGAAAGAAAACTTACAAGGAAACATATGCCTTAATCCTGACTAGGGAGACTATTGTTTTTTTAAAGTCAGCTGTTACACATACCCTCTGAATTGAGTCTTTGTAAAGACTAACATAAAATTAAAAAGCTATCACAAAATTATTTTTAGATTTAAATAAGTTCCAACAGAATTTGCCTTGAACTCAATAAAATTTCTGTAAATTCCTTTGGAAAACAGCAGGAATATAAAATATCAAAGAATATATTTTAAAAAGGAGCAGTGAGGAAGAGACCAATTCCATCAAATATTTGAACATATTAGTAAATGAATAGATATGAATGTAGGTAGTGAAGAATAGGCTTCAGTCAGTAACTATCATAAAAGTTAGTGAACTTTGAAAACACAGGGTGGGTGATTTTTCCCTGTTAGTAAAATGGAATTTATCTACCTTTTAAGAATATAACAGAATTGGTATAGATTTGGAAGAGAAAGAGAAAATTGTGTTTTTTATAAATACTGCCACAATGTAAGCTGACATGTCTCCCCACGTACCTACCATAAAATTTAGTTTTATCTAGAAAGGCAATTCTGTAAGTAGGGCCAGGTGCGGTGGCTCACGCCTGTAATCCCAGCACTTTGGGAGGCCAAGGTGGGCGGATCAAGAGATCAAGACCATCCTGGCCAACATGGTGAAACCCCGTCTCTACCAAAAATACAAAAATTAGCTGGGTGTGGTGGTGCGCGCCTGTAGTCCCAGCTACTCTGGAAGCTGAGGCAGGAAAATCGCTTGAACCCGGGAAGCAGGGGGTTGCAGTGAGCGAGATCGCACCACTGCACTCCAGCCTGGCGACAGAGTGAGACTTCGTCTCAAAAAAAAAAAAAGGCAATTCTGTAATTAAACATCACCTCAAGAGTAAGCTCATGAGTAAGCTGGGCAAACACTCCAGGGTGAGAAAGAATGAGAAAGTGCTGTAGCTGGTGAGAGAATCCTTCCACTGAAGAATGCCCTGGAAGCCTTTATGGGGCAGTTGGCAGTTAAACAGAGACTTCAACAAACTGCCACCCAAGATGGTCGGTGACTTACGTGACCCTATCTCTCCTCTTTCCTTCTTACATTTCTCACCTCCAGTTCCTTGAAGAATACGTTTAATAAATGCTTATATTGTACCAATGACCCTGTATCTCATGCTTTAGTATCTTATTTTTTCTATCCCAGAAATGGGCCCTCCAGCAGATTAAAAGATTAAAACCAGCCTGGCCATAGCTGGATTCACTGTACATATTTATAGTGAGGTATTAGATTTCAAGTTTTGGAGGAAGTGGCATGTATAGGGATGGGGAGAGAAAGAGATCTCAGCATGTGACTTTCTGTGCTCATATTTCACCTTTCCTAATCATGAATCAACTCATTTAAATATAGCCTTCTCAGTTCTGCCATAGAGTAACATTTATACCATCATCTACACTGGGAACTTGTTTTTTAACTGTTATGAAGAGTTTCAAGCCTATATAGAAGAGGGAATGGAAGAATGTACTTGCATGTACTTATTACCCAGATTCAATAATTATTGAAACATGGCCAGTCTTGCTTCATCTATATACCTCATCCCCTTCCCCAACCACTCAGATTATTTTAAAGGTATTCTCCAGAAATCATATTGTTTCACCTATATCTATTTCTGAATATATGTATTTTTTCCGTGTATATCACTAAATGATAAGGACTATTTTACTATTTTAGGCAAAATCACAATACTATTATCAATAAGAAATTATCACTAATTCCTCAAATATTCAGTCAGAGTTCACATTTCTCTGATAAATCTGTAGGCATGTTTACATTTGTTTGGATCAGAATCCAACTAAAATCTAACATTGTACTTGACTGATAAGTCTCTAAAAGTATCCCCTGACGTTTTCATCTGCTTTTAATTTGTGTGCGGAGGAATTAGGTCATTTGTCCTATGCGTTTCCCAGTTTGGATATTGCTAATTACATCTCTGACATATCATTTTGCATGTTCCTGTATTCGTAATTCCTATAAATTGATCTAGAGCTGTGCTGTCCAACAGAAATATAATGTGAGCACATATGTAATTAAAATTTTCTAGTAACCACTTTTAACAAAGTCAAAAGAAACAGATGAAATTAATTTTAATAACATTTTAATGAGGCATATGCAAAATATTATTTCAAATGTTTCTACCAAAAATTTGTAATTAAATATCCCACATTCTTTTTCTTACTAAGCCTTCTGATTTCAGTATATGTTTTGCACTTACAGCACATCTTAATTTGGACTTGCCACATTTTAAGTGCTCAGTAGCCACATGAGGCTAATGGCTGTCATATGAGCAGTGAAGTTCTAGAGGCTGGATCAGATTCAGGTTCATTGTTTGGGGGAAGAACATTTCCATAATTCCTGGCTGTCTCTCATTTTGGAATGTTGGCAGTCATTGATGATCATTGCCTAGATATATTCATTAGAAGTTGCAAAATTCTTTTATTCCTTCTCTTTGAATAGCTTGTAACTTATATGAAGTTCCCCTCATCACTTACTTGGTTACACTGAAGTACAGTTCATGTAGGAAAAGGTATGATGACTGTTGGACACTTTCTCTATAGCTTTCAAAATCATCTTTTGGTTCTCTGGCATCCTCTAATGGTGACGAATGAGGTGGTATTTTGTTTTTAATTTATCTAGGATTTGCAATGTTTCAATCCCTTGCAATTTTTGTTCTTATTTATGCCCGATGTGTCCCATTTTTACTATGGGGAAGCCTCTTCAAGTTAACTCCTGAATGTCTTTGACATGGTCCTAACAGTCTTTGATAGTTTCTTTTCTTTATGATGTGATAAGTTATTCCAGGCTCATTGTGTGCCTTTGCTGCCCAGACCTGGAATTGGCCATTGCTCCAAGAAGCCCTGGTTCCTTTTGGCAGGAAATATATTTAGAGCCCTCAATCTGGGCACTAGGAATGTTTATTTCAACTTGTTTTGTTGTTGTCATTAAGGTAAAATACATCAAGAGCTCATAACAGTATCTCCAGTACAATTGCACGATTGCAGATTTAACTTAAAATCGCTGATCTTATGCATCTAACCTTCTTTTTGTAACACCAAAAATCTGTTTCCAAAGAATTATTCTATGATAGAGACATAGCTATCACCAATAATGTGATTACTGAGAATGGTTTTCAGTAAGATAACTTTTACAATTTCTTTTTGTCCCCAGGGCGTACCCCCACTAGGGGTGTCCAGTCAATACTGTGTTCTAAGAATACTTGATGTAGCTCTTCTCTGTGTGGTTATACCACCAACTACGTAATAGTTAGATTTGTCACAGTTAGTTTCCAATTTGGGGGGAATTGCTTTTTTATTTGTCCTATAACTATATAAAATTTTAAATGTTCTAGTGGCAAGTCTATAAGACAAAGAAACAAAGTATAGTCAAGTACGTGTCGCCTCCCTTTTCGCCCCCTTTTTTCCTTTCCCTCTGCCTGCCTTGGATACCTTTTTTTAAAAAAGTTTTGGTTTATAATCAGGAAACTTTGACATCTTATTTATTCATTTAATGAATATTTAATGCCTAGTACATGCCCTGCACTTTTTTAGATACTCAGATGCATAAAGGTTGTATGGGACACAGTCCTTACCTTCTGGTAGTATATAATCAAAGGAAAGGTTCTTATATGGAAGTATTGGGTATAACTGGCTATAGAAGGCTAGGAACAAATTGCAAAGTTGTTTTTTTTTTTTTTAAGTCAGGCTAAGGAATTCACACTTCATCCTCTATGTAGTGGGGACGGATGATTTTTTAAGTCTAGGGAAAGACATATTCAAAGTAGTTCTTTAGAAAAATGAATTGATCCCCTCTTAAGTATGGACAGAAGTAAAACAAGACATACTCTAGGCATGCATCATAGAGTAAGTACTCCTAAAGTATTTGTTGAATGAATAAGTGTAATAATAAGGCCATAGCATTGGGAATGAAATGAAAAGGCTAGGAGAGATATCTTGAAAGAACAATTAATAGACCTTTGAAAATTTAAATGGCAGGTATAAGAAGAGTTAAAGATAGACTATAGAGCATAGGTATCTGAGGGAAGAGAATTCTCACTATTGTTCATTCATTATATCCAGTAGGAATAAGATGAGCTTAGTTTCATTTGGTTGAGAAGTAAGGGCTAGGAAGAAAGGTTAGCCATGCCTCTACAGTAAAAGTTATTAAAGCTAGGTAGACCACAATCTTGAGAGAGATAAGGTAAAAATATGAGGACAGCTGCCACAGATCTTAAGAAAGCTCACACTTAGGAACAAGGACAGAAAAATTAGCCAGCTAAAGAGGAAGGAAAGTAGGAATCAGAGGAGAGCATGTCATCTAAGAAAGCAAATATCTCTTAAGCTAAGAAAGAAGTTTTTCAGAGGGCTGATAATTTATAGTCAGAATGCTGCAGAGATAACAGTCAAGTGTCTAACCATAGGCCTGCTTTACCAGGCCACATGTCTCCTACTTGTATCTGCCTTTCCATTTACAAATCTGCTCTCCTGTAAGAGAGATATTAAGTATCCTTATTTTCTGGTCTTCAAGAAAAACGTTTATAATATTGTCTACAATGCTAAGTGGCACCAAGATCTGCCACTAACAATAATCTTATAACTTCTTAGAATAATGACCATAATTGGACTTGTGATGATTTTATTTGTGTTTATTTGATTTATAAAGGTAAAAAACATTTTTTCCAAGACCTTGTAAAACCTCAGTGTAATCACACAAAAGTTATTAGGCTTCTGTATCCGTCATAGCGTCAGCATCAAAAGCTCTTTAGCATGCGTCTTAGCTATAAACTTCTGGTATGGGATAGACATCCTAAAAATCAGCTTTTTTCCCTAAATTCATGGCTTTTTTCCTTCAAATCACCTTCCTCTAGAGAGCAGGTGCATTAATGGTTGTGCAACTTTGGGGAGTCCCTTTAGGGAATTTCCTGTTTTTCCCTTTTACATTTCACACCCATTCCTTGCTCCCGCCGCAACCATCTGCTATCTCTTTTCTCCTGTTCAGCATTGGCTTCTTCACACCCCACTCCCACGCCCTTTTCCATCTCTCTCCGTCTGTCCAACAGCCCTCTACTTAGATTGCTCCAATGCTTGTACAGGAATCAGAGAACTTTCTCTTTTCTGTCAACTCACTAAGCTCAAAAGAGAGACAAAATCTATATGGCCTGTGACCAAGGCCACTGTGAACTTGACAGACATAAATGGGCACAAGACAACATGGGTGCTGATTTTGGGAGCGTTTATTAGACAATGCTCAAATGTTTCACTAAAAATTTGCAGAGTCCTGCATTTCTGGGCATTTGCTTCGTGTATATATCAAGATAAGAATCTTTACCAGGGTATGAATTAAGTTTAGTTACCTTGGTGTTTTTACAACTATAAGAGAAAATACACATATCTATAAGTAAAACTACACATTAAAGCATGGTGCTTGAATACTTTCAGCTGAATGACATACTAGCTAGCAATAAAACTTGCTATTGAAATTAGCTTAGAAAGCTAGTACTAAAAAAATCTAGATAGTATAATGAACAGGTTCTTGTCACTAAGTACTGAGGTATCTTACTGAGCTTCCATTAAATATATGGAATATTTGCATATATAAATTTTTAAATTGAACATTGAACAAATGAAATGTGTGCCATTGATAGGCTATTTACATCATCGGGAGAGACTAGAACTCTTCACTTTTAAGATTAGCACAGGGTGGGTCTGAGTATCTGACTATTTTTGTATCTGAATATTATTTTATCCTTCTGGCTGTTTTTTAGTGACGTAAGAGCTAAATTAATGCGCTGAGCAGTATTATAAGACACTCTTGATGCATGAATTACTGACATTTACTAGCTACTCAAAAGTGAAAAGGCAGAACTTAGAATTACCACCTCCCCCACCTCTATTTCAAAATAAGAAACGCTGTATTCTTTATCTGAAATGGATTAATTGAACAATGATCGGTTTTCCTACCATGGTGTGCCTCCATCCATTCAAACTATATCCAGAGAAGAGTTGAGGTGAGAGATTTGCGATATAGATATTGCTAGTACAGGTGCCATTTGTTTTATGTAAATCCACTTTAATATAAAATGCCGATATCTGTTACAGGATATAGAAGCAGCAGAAAAGTCACTACAGACCAGGATTCACCCACTTCCACGGCCTGAGGTGGTTTCTCTTGAGGTGAGCATCTTAAGGAACAAATGTAAAAAGAGAGACCCCATCTATCAGTAGTGCACTACAAGTTAAACAATGGTTATGTGTATTTTCCAGATATATTTATTCTGTAAATTAAAGAAGATATGCCTGTTTGATCTTTTTATGTCCACAGTACTGTGCTTTATACATAGTAGGTAACTGAGAAGTATCTTGATTTTAAAAAGTTTAGCAATTGGAAATTTTATAAAGATAGGGATCTTTTCACCTTGTCACTTAGAAACAACTAGCCTGTTAAACCGTAACAGACAATATGCACTAAATCATGAGATGACAACACACCTAACTCAAATGCTTTTGCTGCTTGCTGATGTTAGAAGTAGCAGTTTAGTCCCTTCACCAAAAATTTAACCAGAGCTAATTAAATTCATATTATCATACAATATAGTATGGCTTTTGTCTGTTTTATTTTGTTCAGTTCAAGAAGAGATTGGGAAGATGGTTAGCAAAAATAAACTATATTTGGTATATGAATATGTTTGTGATGAATGGGAATTTACTACATATAGAATAGTTTCATTTTGTATTTTTAATGACCTTTCTCAAATACAGTTTTGCTTTCTCCCCAACTGGGGATGAATAGACTCAAAATTAGAGGCTGAAAATTTTCCCCTCAATTTTCTGTGTCATCTTGGGTAATAAAACAAGGCAGCGATCAAGGATACAAAAACTCTGGTACAAAGTTGTGTCTTGGACATGTCTTTTTCTTTGTTTGATTCTCCTGTACCTTACTCTGGCATATACAGGACCCACACAATGGGAGTTACTCCAGCTGCGAATGTCAGGGAAACTCCCAACCGCTCCCAACCACCAGCCTCAGATGGTATTTTTCTTAACTAGTCTTGCACAGCAGGATGACCTTTACTTTAAGTATGTCAGGCTGTTTCTCAGACCACATGCATGGATATATAGACATACAGAATCCCTCACCATTTTCAACTTTCAGAACTGCTGTATTTAATGCCTGGAGTGAATATTTTTGTGTTTTTAGTGCTAACTCATTGGCTGAATTTCCAAAAATGAGATTGATAGTGATGATCTAATATCAGTTGCCCTCCTATGACACAGGGCTTTGGGTAGTTTAGTTCGCTTTGACCTCCTTAGGGCAGTCACCCAAGAAACCAAAGCTAGACACAACACAGCAATGTTGCATGAGCTTCTGAAGCCTATAGACTTCTACAGTCAGACCAATCATACAGCATCTCAACTTCCAAGCTATTTGTATTAAAAATGGTTAAATTATATTGACATTTTTGTCATCATAAAAATGGGGAAAAATTATAGTAGATCTATATTTCCTACACAATTAAGGTTCCAATGTATCTAATTCCTGTACTACAGCACACTAGTTGTATTTCAGTTCCTGATCTCATCCCAGGTCAAATCTTTTGATGTTAATCCTAAAGCATGATTTATGTTTGATAATTTCATTGTAATAATTTCAGTATGGGGTAATCATTTGGTATGGGATTTGGAATATTAAACAAAAACATTTAATGATTATATCACCATAAATGATACTATTAGCAATAATCATGAAGTTGGCCACAAGAGGGCGTGTAAAATCACAATAAAATTCTAAAACCTGTAATTCTGCCAGGCTCTGGTTTTACTGAGAAATTTGAAAATTAACACTAGTAAGTAGCCAGATTTTTTTCTAAAATTAACATAAAATATTCTGTAGAGGAAATGCATTCTACGTATATGTGTGTGTGTGTGTGTGTGTGTATACACGCACACACACTCTTAAGTGAATAAACATTTAGACTATTATGAAGAGCCAAGTTCAATTGCTTGATATGCTTTTTTACTTTTGGATTTTTTTTTTCCAGACTCGTTACTGGGCATCAGTAGAAGAATATATTCCCAAATGGGAACAGTTTCTTTTAGGAAGAGCACCATATCCTTTTGCTGTTGAAAATCAAAATGAAGCAGAAAATACCATTCAAAATGAGGCACAGCGATAACTTCTTCACATGCTATTTCAAAAAGCCTGTTTAGTAAAGCTGAACGTTAAGGTGTATGTAGGTTATTGCAGGAGCTTTAGGAATTAAATATGTTCATATTCTTCCATTATCTCCTAAGTGACAGTGAAGATATGAGAATTTACTGGCAAGTCTCATGTTATCACCTACTACTATTTCAAGGTCATGAATTTGCTTTCTACCAAACCCACAGATGTGTTAAACACTAATACTAAAAGTTGGACTCTTTATTAATTAAATTATTGTCAGTGTTGTGAGTGTGTTGCTTTAAAAAAAAAAAAACAATTTACAATCATTCTCCTCTAAGCAGGTATCTTGGTTCTGGTTTTAAGTTTTTTAGAATCTTTACTTTTTAGGGACAAAGTATAGGATCAACATGGTTCTTTTTTTTTTTTTTTTTAAACCATTATTGTTTCTTTTAACAAATTAAAAGACAATGACCCCTAGACTGCTCTAGTAAAATAACTTATGAGAAAATGAATTCATAGGATTTTGTCCCTCACAGATAGCCAAAGCTCTACAAGTTCTGGAGACAGAAAGAACTGAACTATAAAGCAGTCAATAAGTAGCCAGTTTCAGGAAGACTCAGACTTGGTTTTGATAAAGGATGCCTTTTAGAGCTGGGAATGGTTATTGGATTTTGACTTGGTGAAGGATTGCCAACCTTGTGAATGCAAATAACCCCACTCTTGTCTTTTCATCTTTAAACTTCCCCTCCCCACTTCCTTCTAATTTCATTATTCCTGAAAAAACTGTCAGTCAGAAAGCGTTGGGTCACAACCCTAAACAGCTTTGAGATTCCTCAGTCCACCTCTGCTTGAGCACTTAAAAAAAAAAAAAAAATATATATATATATATATATATACACACATATATATATAAAACTTTGCAACTACAGAGGCAGCCTCTGCTAGTAAAGGGTACCTATGCTATATTACAATGAAATGTTTTAAATTTCAAGCTGGTTTATGTTTTTAAAAGAAGACAATAGGAAAAGCTAAATACACAGCAACAACAACAACTATATTGAAACGTCCATTGTGCCGATAAGTTCCTTTAAACTACCATCTTGGAAATATCCTGTCGAGTGGGTGTTGGTGTGGGTAACAATAATGTTGTTTTCATAATATGTGCTGGCAGATTAGCACACTTCTCTACAGTGTTAACAGTTGTAATTAAGGAATAAACAGCACAGGGTGTCAGTCCGATGACAATTTCATCTATAGTGTCACAATACAAAATGTCACAAAATATTAGAACTGTTATATAACTATAAAAAGTATCAACTTAAAAGCTAAAAGCCTTTGAAAAAAGAAGACAGAGGAAGGAAGAAAAAAGAAAACTGGCATAGCAACCAGAACAATTTTATACCTTCTCAAGAATGTTCTGTCATGAAAATAAATTGATAATTTTTTTCTGTTACATTACAGTTTGGTTTCTAGCCATCCAGTTGATTTAGCAGGAGAATGCAGGTTTTTTTAGCAGCTTTGAATTGGTAAACAGATTTAGATGTAGTAGAAAGGAACATGAGGAAGTTGTTTTTTTTTTTTAACATCCAATCTTTCCCAGCATATGCACATAAGAAGGTGAATGAAGCAATGTGAAACTTATTTCTCTTTAGTCAAGTGAAAAAAAGGCTAAACATTTGTTAGATGGTAAAATATTGTGTCAAGCGAGTAGGCAAATTCCAAAATTACACAGTGGTTGATGCGTTAACATCCTCAAATATTTGAGCGTACACTTCCTTTGAGATCTGTAAATTAAATCACCAGTAGGTTAGATTAAAATACAAAACAAATGGCAATCTAACCATCTCAGAAAAGGTTCAGGTTTTTTTCTCCCCAAAATTGAGAACTTGCTAAATAATTTTTGAAAAGCATAAACATAATACACCCTGGGTTACGATCGAGGGCAGAAGGGAAGGCATTTCCAAGGCTCCTGCTGTAGTGTTTTCCCTATTTTTGTTAATACCTCAAAAACTCCCAGAGATGACTTTATTCCTGGCCCCTGCAGAGCTCTCCTCCCCACCCCCACCTTGTAGACTGTAACAGATTGCACCACATGGTGTCTGTTTAAAAAAAAAAAAAAAGATTCCCATAGGGACCTGGATATCCCATTAATGGGCTTTATATTCCTCATGGCAACTTAGCTTTACACAGGAATTTCCAAACATTGTTTTCTGTTAAGAAGGGAGGAATACCATATATAATGTATATTTTTTCTACAATTAGTAGGAATCAGACAAGGAAAAGGAAATATCATCTCTTCACACCTTTCTCTCCAAATTCAGTGTTCTTTCCATATGCTCCATTGTACTCCACCACTCTTCTCCATGAAAACTATGAATTTATGTTTTGTTTTAGAAAAATGGAGTTTTCAAAATGAAAGTCAAATAATTTTTTCCAAAGCCGTTTGTGGACTGTTGCAAATGCATAAATATTAAAAGCTCATTTTCTGCAGAAACACTTCTGCTGTATGAAATTATTAAACTGTAAAATGCTAAAGATCAGAAGGAGCTACAGTTTTTCTTTAAACTTGAAAAAAAAAATTAAGTATTAAGGAAAAAGCCTAGTACTCTGGAAACCAGACATCTGGTCTTTCTCATGCGTAGGGAGCAGTGTGAACGAAAGTGAAGTCAAACGGACAGTTTTTTCCTGCATGATGCACAAGGTGTTTTAAATTGTCAGCTTAAGGTTTAGATGAAGATAATCTTTAACTTTGTTTACAATTTTTGCTATTTTGCATTATCCCCCTTTTTCCATAAAAAATAAAGTGCATATGTCTGCAAATTTATTTTGAGTCAAAA
The DNA here is from genome assembly GCF_006542625.1 of Nomascus leucogenys. Lineage (NCBI taxonomy): Eukaryota > Metazoa > Chordata > Mammalia > Primates > Hylobatidae > Nomascus > Nomascus leucogenys. The sequence goes on along the minus strand of NC_044401.1, from coordinate 78,200,346 downwards.
TCAAACTTATTTTGAGATTATTTTATCACTTCTGAGATAATTGGAGACACACATGTGTGCACGTATGTGTGTGTGTGTGAGAGAGAGAGAGAGAGGAACCAAGGGTTGCTGTCACCAATTCCAGAGGAAGATACTAAGCTTTAAGCCCACTGGGAAGTAGGTTTTTAGTGTGTAAAGTTAAAGCACAAGGCCATAAATTTGGCATATCTACAAAATATAGTCTTCCCTTTCCTTTCATTAGTGTATTAATTTATCTTTTTTACTCTAAGCCAATTCACATCTTTTTCTTTTTAAGCTAGTCTTTTATTTAAAACAAAGTTTTCAATCCCGCTAAGGAGTTCCCCACCTCCTTTTCACATACTGCCCAAATATAAAGTTAATAGCTACATGGTTTAAAACACTATACATTTCAATAGTCACCTATTTTTTTAAACCTATTCCACTGTAATTAGTATAAAGAGATATCTTTTTTAAAGATTTGCTGACCAAAACCTATTCTTCAGAGAAGGTAATAACTGGGTGATGAGTTCAAGCAGAAAAAACAAGTCTGGAAAATATGTAGGAGAAAGAGAAGAGATTACTTTGGGAAACCTTCAAGTTGGAACAAGGGTCCCTCCCACCCCCATCCCACCTGCACCCCCATCCCACCCCCATCCTGCCCCATGTGTTTCTAAACACGTTTCTCTCATAATTTAGAAGTTAATTTGTCTATATGGGAAATTTAATTCCCCATTGTTAATAAAAGGGCATTTAGAGTTTTCTGGGACAAACATGGGGATGTGTCAAACTTTGGCAATTAAGAAGAGGATTGATTTGCGGATTTGACACCTGGCATTGTGGTCTCCCTTTCTAATTGGATCTGAGATTATATCCTTACCAAAATCCAAGAAAAGGAAAATGACTTCAACAAATCCAGAGGCTCAAAATGCTTCCGGACATCACTTTACCTCACAGAGTCAAGTTTCCCTGCTTACAAAGAAAAGGGACCAGGTCCCCTAAGTTCTAGTAATGTTTTAAAGTTCTTGCTATTTTAAAAACTGAAATTCATGTCTCAGACAAAGAGACTGAGAGTCCGCAAAGTAGTATCTAGATTGACTGCAGTAAAAAACAATAAACAGTTGCACTGAGAGGAAACAATGAAATGTTCTCACTTTAGAAACTGATGACTTAGTTTCTTTTTTATGTAACTGGTCATTCAGACTCCACTGTAAAACTCAAAGGATTTTTTGTTATTTCTCCCTAAATCTAGGTTATCAAAGTAGAAATTTTTCTGATGTTTTATACAATACCACTTTGGGACTAATGCAGTCAAATTAGAGGGAGACAAAGTTCCTTTCATATATTTTGTCTAGAACATCTCTAGCTTCTTTCATCTCCCAATACCACTTAATTATTTTTCATACCTTGTTCCAGACATTTTTAAGGTCTGTAGAACTTACAGGCATCTCCTTGTACTAGAATACTCCAGCCTAGTAAAAACAATACTAAGATGTTCAAAAGAAGCCAAATCTAGAGCCTTTTAAAATGATACCCAATAAACACAGAGATAGAGAACACTTGGACACATTGATTCATTCATTCATTAACAGATCTTATTGACTGCTTTTTGTGTAGCAGGCACAGTTCTAAGCACCAAGAATACAGCAATGAAGAAAACAAAACAAAACAAAAAACCTATGTCCTCACAGAATTTACGTTCTGGTAGAGGCAGCAAGTAGAGGGGGCTAAAGGCAGACATAAACAACAGAAAAGTAATATGTGGTATATCAGATGGTGAGAAGGGCTAATATAGTATGAACGTCTAAAATGTCTTGGTACAAGAAAAGAAAGCAGACCTTGTAATTTTTCAGTAATATGATAGAACTGAGAGTCTCTTTTCCTATTCAAGGATCTTGAGTTGGGGTTTTCCAGTGAAGTAGCATTTCCACTGCTTCTTATTTGTAAATTGTGCAAGCTTAATGAATAGGTTTATGATAAAGGATGAAAAAAATTCTCAGTACTTCAACAGATATTTATACACAAACATCCATAGCAGCATTATTCACAATAGCCAAAAGGTGGAAACAACCCAAATGTCCACTGATGGATGAATGGATAATATGTGGTGCCTATATATACGGCGGGACATTATTCAGCCTCATAAAGGAAGAGAATTCTGACACATGCTACAACATGCATGAACTTTGAAGACATATGCTAAGTGAAATAAGCCAGAAACCAAAGGGCAAATATTGTATAATTTCTCTGATACAAAGTACCTAGAGTAATCAAATTCATAGAGTGGTAGTTGCCAGAGGCTGGGGGGCAGGAAGAAGAGGGAGTTAGTATTTAATGGGCATAGAGTTTCAGTTTGGGAATATGAAAAATATCCAGAGATGGATGGTGGTAATTGTTGTACAGCAATCTGAATATCCTTAATGCCACTGAACTATATGCTTTACAATGGTTAAAATTTTTTATATTCTGTGTATTTTACCATGATAAAGAAGTCCCTTACTAAACATAACCTGAACACTTCCATATTGTAAGCGATTTGCTTTAAATCTTATTTGTGATCATATATAAGCATACATATAAGCAAAGTTAATTCCTTCTAGAAAATGTCTATAAACATTGTCCTCCATATTTTCAAATTAGTTGAATGTCTGCCTTTAGAAAGGTTGGTGTTCTGAGTTTTTGGTTGGTTTGTTTTTGTTTTGTTTGTCTATGAAACGCCTTACAAACAAGCTTCTAGTCCTGATTCTGCCATTAACTGCTGCTCAGTTTCTTCAGTGAATTGAATTGGACCTCAATTGTCTAACAGAATTTTCTGCAGTGGCAGAAATGTTCTGTATCTGCGCCGTCCAGTATGGCAGCCACTACCCACAGGTGGCTATTAAGACTTGAAATGAAGCCAGTGCAACTGAGAAACTTAAATTTTATTCAATTTCAATTATTGGAAAAATTTTAAGTATGCCTGGAACAACTTGGGCATGTGAATCTACTTTTTTAACTTTAACTTTTATAAAATCTCAAAAAAGATGAAGTATTCCAATGAAAATTTACCATCCCAAATGGAGGTATGCTATAAGTGCAAAATACACACTGGATTTCAAAGACAGTGATACAGTTTGGCTGTGTCCTCAACCCAAATCTTATCTTGAATTGTAGTTGCCATAATCCTCATGTGTCATGGGAGGGACCCAGTGGGAGGTAACTGAATCATGGGGGCAGTTTCCTCCATGCTATTCTGGTGATAGTAAGTCCTCACAAGATCTGATGGTTTTATAAGGGGATTTGCCCTTCACTTGATTCTCATTCTTCTCCCTGCTGCCACGTGAAGAAGGATGTGTTTGCTTCCCCTTTCGCATCATTGTAAGTTCCCTGAGGCCTCTCAGCCATGGTGAACTGTGAGTCAATTAAACCTCTTTCCTTTATAAGTTACCCAGTCTTGGGTATGTCTTTATTAGCAGCATGAGAATTTACTAACACAGACAATAAACAAAGATATATTATTAAAATTAATTTTACCTGTTTCTTTTTATAAAGTAGCTACTAGAAAATTGAATCTTACATATGTAACTTATATTTTCTTGAACAGCATTAAACTAGACAATTCCTAAGAGCACTTGCAATTCTCTGAGTCAATATCTTTTTGTTGTTGTTGTTTTGTTTTTCGATTGTTTTGTTTCGTTTGAGACAGAGTCTCACCCTGTCACCCAGGCTGGAGTACAATGGCACAATCTCAGCTCACTGCATCCTCCGCCTCCCAGGTTCAAGTGATTCTCCTGCCTCAGCCTCCTGAGTAGCTGGGACTACAGGCGTGTGCCTCCACACCTGGCTAATTTTGTATTTTTAGTACAGATGAGGTTTCAAAACTCCTGACCTCAGGCAATCCACCTGCCTCGGCCTCCCAAAGTTCTGGGATTACAGGCATGAGCGCGCCCAGCCTGAGTCAATATCTTTATAAGCATTTTTTAAATGCACCCTAATATTTGACTAGAAGCCCATAATTGCTGAATTTAGGGGAAAGCTTAAGGTTTAATATTTATTTAATATTTGTATGCTTCCAACAGAATGCAAAAGAAAAATGAAGATAAATGAAAGTTTATAAAGCCAGAGTAACCTGGGCATGGTGGCTCACACTTGTAATCCCAGCACTTTGGGAGGCCAAAGCAGGAGAATTACTTGCCCAGGAGTTCAAGACCACCGTGGTCAACAGAGCAAGACCTTGTCTCTGTTATTATTGTTATTATTTAAAAAGCAGAGTGTCATTTTGTTCTCAGAGTTATATTTCAATGTGTGCTCATTTTTAGAATCCCAAGTCCAAGTGGAAAGCCTAGAAGATAATAAATGCTCAAGAAGTATTTGGGGTTGGCCAGCCGCGGTGGCTCACGCCTGTAATCCCAGCACTTTGGGAGGCCAAAGCAGGCGGATCACAAGGTCAGGAGATGGAGACCATCCTGGCTAACATGGTGAAACCCTGGCTTTACTGAAAATACAAAAAATTAGCCAGGCGTGGTGGCGGGTGCCTGTAGTCCCAGCTACGTGGGAGGCTGAGGCAGGAGAATGGCGTGAACCCAGGAGGCCGAGCTTGCAGTGAGCCGAGATCGCACCACTGCACTCCAGCAGCCTGGGCGACAGAGTGAGACTCCGTCTCAAAAAAAAAAAAAAAAAGTATTTTGGGTGAATATTAAAACCAGAAAACCAGGATTTGCATTTTGACCAGACTCTTAATTAAAGTACATTTGATGAGAACATTTATTAAAGATGAAACAGCATGAGGCTGCAAGCCAGAGAAAATAATTTGGCATTGGTTTTCATGTGGTACAACATAAAAAGAAGTTGGATACTGAAAGCAAAGGTTTGTCTTTGCTCGGAGGACCTTGATAATCACTGGAAGTAATGTTAATATTCAGTGATAACAAAGCATCTTTTATAGGAAAAATACATTATAGAAGAATACTATTAATTGTCAAATTATAGATGGTGAAATGGAAGCAGTATGACATTAAGTGACTGTCAAAGTCACACTAGGGATTTGCCTCTTATACCTAGGGTCTCAGCATTCTTAGTTTTTCCTTCTCCCCTGTTCTGACTACCACACTGACAGGTTCTCCAGAGGAACCATGGAGAAGCAATTACCAGTTAAAATTAGGTTGAAAGGAAACACTGGTTTCACAAAGCATGTATTTTAACTTTATAAACTTAACAGGCTGAGAGTCCGAAATGGAATTAACATCATTGTCACTAACTAGTTGAAGACTCTGAGCAAAGACCTTTGTATGTATTAACCTTCAATCAAAATTACCGTTTTTTGTTTTTGTTTTTGTTTTACAGATACACCAGGTCCTCAAAGTGCCCTGACATGCTGCCATTAGCAACACCAATAACCTGAGAAATGGCGCTGTTTTTGCAATTAGGTGATGGCGTGCTCATCTCACAGACTTTTTCTTTATTGACTTCCTTACATGTTTGTCAATTTCAGAAACTCCTGTAACTAGAAAAAAGCTTCCTTTTACCACATTCTCCCTTTTTAAATTGAACCAGAAATGAAGTTCAACTGAACAAATATTTATTACTTAGACCCAGAGTGGACTAGAAATTACAAGTGGAGATAAACAATATGCCTACCTCAGAGCTTTTTGTCTCTGGGGAGTCAGCTGGATATACAGAAAAAGTAGAGTGTTACAGAAAGACCAAGGTAGGGCTTCGAACATGGCCTGGGGAGTGGAGAGGAACGGGGCGGTGAGGTAAGGGAGCTGGGAGTGAAAAGAGAAGAAACCTGTGCTACAGAAACTAGCCAAGAGACTTCCAGTATCAACATGGCAGGTACGCAATACTAACATATCCCCCTCTGCAGCCTTTATACATGAGGGACATGTCCACTTTCTCGCCTCTGATTTTCTCCCCAACCGCCTCCACTGACACTACTCTAGTTTGAGGTCTTTAGTACCTTTGATCTTACTAAATCCAATGTTTGTCCCAAGCACTCATCTTTCTAAATCCCTTGGCAGCATTTGACACAATTTATCACACTTTTTTTTTTTTTTTTTTTTTGAGGCAGTTTCTCTCTGTTGCCCAGGCTTGAGTGCAGTGGTGCAATCATAGCTCACTGCAGCCTCAAATTTTCAGGCTCAAATTGCCTCAGCCTCCCAAGTAGCTGGGACTGCAGTTGTGCGCCACCACACCTGGCTAATTTTTTTTTTATTTTTTGTAGAGATGGGTTCTCCCTATATTGCCTAGGCTGGTCTGGAAATCCTGGGATCAAGTGATCCTCCTGCCTTAGCCTCCCAAAGTATTGGGATTACAGGTGTGAGCCACCTCACCCAGCGCTTCCTCCTTCTTGAAACCATTCTTTGTGTTCTCCAGCACTGACAACTCCTCAGTCTACTGGCTCCTTTCCCTATTCCCTGTCTCCTAAATATTGGAATACCTCACAGCTCAGTCTTTGACCCTCTTCCCCTTTCTAGGTATTCCCTCAGTGATATTTACCCATCCATAGTTTTAAATATACCCACTACGGGGACAACTCCCAAGTAAATATTTTCAGCTCTGATTTTTCCCTTGAGCTGAATCAACACTTGACACTTGGGTATCTAATAAGCATCTCAGATTTAACATGTCCAAAACAGCTCTAGATTTCTCCCCTCAAACCTACTCTTCCCACAGTCTTCTCCCTCTTGGCAAATGCTGTCATTACCCCACCAGCAGCTCAGATCAAAAGTTTGGAATCCTCCTCAACTCTTCCTTTTTCCCCTCCCACCATACTTATGATCCATCAGCAAATCGTGTTGGTGCCACCTTCAAGATATGTCCCAAATCTGACTATTCCTCACCACCGTGATCCCCAATATCCTGGACACCCTTGCCTGGATGACTGCAGTGTCCACTTGACCCTTCTCTACACTTGCCCCTGTTTTCACACAGAGTCATCTAAATGACACTGTCCTGCCCACAAACCTCCAAGGCTTCCCATTATCCTTGAAATAAGATACACTCTTTATCATGGGCTAGAAAATCCTACATGACCTGGATCCTGACTATGCAACATTCTTTCCTACCATTCTACCCCTGACCCCTGAGTTCCAACCATACTGACTTTCTGCCCATCCCTTACCCCCACCTCTGTGCTTTTGCACTTGCTCATGCGTCTGCTTGGAAGATTCTTCTCCCTCTCATTTCATTCAGGTCTCTGCTTAAAATCCCACCTCTTGGTAGAGACCTTCCCTGACCACCCTCTCTAACATAAGACACCATCTCCACATGCCCCATAAATTTCTGTCATCTGACCTGCTTTATCTTCATGATTGATATGGTTTGGATCTGTGTCCCTGCCCAAATCTCATGTCAAATTGTAATCCCCAGTGTTAGAGGAGTGGCCTGGTGGGAGGTGATTGGATCGTGGGGTCAGACTTCCCTATTGCTGTTCTCGTGATACTGAGTGAGGTCTCACGAGATTTGGTTGTTTAAAAGTGTGTAGCACCTTCCCCTGCACTCTCTTCCACCTTCTCCAGACATGTAAGACGTGCCTGCTTCCCCTTTGCCTTCCACCATGATTGTAAGTTTCCTGAGACCTCCCCAGCCATGCTTCCTTTACAGCCTGTGGAACTCTGCGTCAATTAAACCTCTTTTCTTTATAAATTACCCAGTCTCAGATAGTTCTTTATAACAATGCAAGAATGAACTAATACAATGATACAATGATACTGTATCATGTACCCATTTATTAATGTGTTGTATATGTCTGCCACTGAAATGTAAGCTCCATGATGACAGAAACTGTCTTGTCACCACCATATCATCGGCCCCATCACAGTACCTGGCACCTAGAAGGCTCTCTATGAATATATTTTGAATAAATTAAAAGAAAAAGAAGTAAATATCTCTATAACCCTGTTTAAAAACAAGAAGAGAAACATCAAAGAGCCAGAAACAGTGAGAGCAGAGAAGCCACAGTAGCCAAAGCCTAAACAAGAAGCAGTCAGAGAGGGTGACCAGAAGCAAAGAATTCACAGAAAAGGAATGACAACAGCCAATAAAGGCAAGAAAAGGTGCTAAATATCAAATATAAATGGAGAAATGTGAATTTGCCCGACATACCATTTCTCACTCATCACACTGGAAAAATTAACAAAGTTTGATAGTATTAAGTGTTGCTAAAGATGGAAGAAAATGTCCTTTCATATGATGCTGATAGGAGTGTAACTGGGTATAGGCACTTTGAAGGGCGATTTTGCAGTGTCTACGAAACCTGAAAATGCACCCCCAATGACCTAATATTTTCATTTATATCCTTGAGAAATATTAACACAGTTGGACAATGATGCATATACAAGAATGCTTCAGGAAGCATTTGAATTTAGATTTCTAATTTAAAAGATTAGAAACGAATATCCTCAGCACAGAAATGAGTAAAATCCCCATTGTCAAGAATATACTTTCGGTGATCATTTCTTTTTTAAAAACTGGCCTATTGAATCAAAGGGATCATTTCTATAGGTCATTACTAGAGAAGTTTCTCTGAATGTGTAAAGAACTAAAAAATAAGAATAAACTTAAAAAATGTAAAAACCCCTTGTCTAGCCATACAATGGAACACCATGTAGTAGTTATAAGGCATGAAGTACATCTATACATCGTAATATGGACCTCCGTATTACCAAGACATATGTCTCTCCATGACACACTTTTAAGTAAAACAGGCAATTTGCAGAATGATTCAATATATTATTTCTATTAAAAATATACATGCACAGTATGACCATGTGTCTTCGAAAGAGATAATCTATTTTTACGTTAAAGAGTACAAAAGGAGGTGGATTGTCAAAGGAGACCTCACCTTTCTCTGTAAGACTTTACTCTTTCACAGGTAATACATGAATATATGTGTGTATTTTTTTTTTTTTTTAGTATAAGGAAATTAACTGAGAAAATTGGAATAGGGTTGGTCTTTGGAACAAAGCTAACAGCAAGAAACCATGAAATAGTTCAGCATATGTGAAGAACAAATAGGTCTTTATTGTTGGAGCATAAAAACTGAAGTAAGGAGTGGCAGAAATTGAAACTGGAGAAGCTGTCTGAGCCAGATTGTGGATGGCCTTGTGTGCCAGCCTAAGGCTTATGGACTTTATCCAGTGATTCCACACCATTCATCCATGTCTCTAATATACATCACAGCTTTGAGAATGATAAGTTTCTGAGTAGCTTACCCATTTTTAAAAATACATCTTTTTTCTGTTTGTTTGTTTGTTCGAGAGAGTCTCACTCTGTCGCCCAGGCTGGAATACAGTGGTGGGATCTCAGCTCGCTGCAACCTCTGCCTCCCACGTTCAAGCGATTCCTGTGCCTCAGCCTCCCAAGTAGCTGGGACTACAGACGCAAGCCAAAATGCCTGGCTAATTTTTTGTATTTTTAGTAGAGACAAAGTTTCACCATTTTAGCCAGGCTGGTCCCAAACTCCTGGCTTCAAGTGATCCGCCCGCCTCAGCCTCCCAAAGTGTTGGGATTACAGGTGTGAGCCACCACTCCTAGCCTAAAATACATCTTAAACCATTGAGTTATCTTGTAGCCTTGCAAAACAGTCATTATCTATAAGCCCCTTTCACAATTTATAAAACTTGCCCCACTAAAGCCAGATTATTTTAAACATAAAAAACAACAGACTAACTATGGCATGTAATAAATTACTCATGACCTACTTCTTTGGAATCTTGGGATTAAAAAATTAAATGGAAAGAAAGACAATGATGGTTAATTATAAAGATATTGTCGCCGGGTTCAGTGGCTCACACCTCTAATCCCAGCACTTTGGGAGGCCAAGGTGGGTGGATCATTTGAGTTCAGGAGTTCGAAACCAGCCTGGCCAACATGGTGAAACCATGTCTCTACTAAAAATACAAAAATTAGCTGGGCGTGGTGGTGGGAGGCCTGTAATTCAGCTCCTCGGGAGGCTGAGGCAGGAGAATTGTTTGAGCCGGGGAGGTGGAGCTTGCAGTGAGCAGAGATTTTGCCATTGCACTCCAGCCTGGGCAACAGAGCAGGACTACATCTCAAAATAAATAAATAAATAAAATAAAGATATTGTCAGGCCAGGCATGGTGGCTCGCTCACTCCTGTAATCCCAGCACTTTGGGAGGCCAAGGTGGGCAGATCACTTGAGGTCAGGAGCTCGAGACCAGCCTGAACAACATGGTGACACCCTGTATCTACTAAAACATACAAAAATGAGCTGAGTGTGGTGGTGCGCACCTGTAGTCCCAGCTACTTGGGAGGCTGAGGCAGGAGAATTGTTTGAGGCTGGGAGATGGAGGTTGCAGTGAGCAGAGATTGGCCACTGTACTCCGGCCTGGGTGACAGAGTACTGACTTGGTCTCAAAAAAAGAAAAAGAAAAAGATATTGTCAACCTGCATATTTAACTGCTTTACAAGTGACAGCATTCAGTCCATTAGTCAGCACCTCATTAATTCATCAAATATTTGTTGAGTTCAACTGTGTTAGGTGCTGAGGCTGGATGATAAGAAAAGACAACCCCCACTCTCATGGAACTTACAATGGAAGGGAAATAGATATTAGTTGAATTACTGCAACAGAGAAAGGTAGAAATGCAACACCAATAAGTTTTATAAAGGAGTGGCCCATGATGGTTGAAGCACATAATGGGGGAATATGACTTAGGAAGGTCAGGGAAGGTTTTGCTGGGGAAGGGGCAATTGAGGTTTAAAGGAAGAAAAGGAAAAACTTACAGAAGTGGCAGTGGGTAAGGAAGTTAATTATTGACAGTTGGAAAGGCATATGCAAAGGTCCTGTGGCTGAAAACACACAATGCTGATATTTTAATGGACCTTTAAAAACACAGTTTCTGGGCCAGGCACAGTGGTTCATGGCTGTGATCCCAGCACTTTGGGAGGCCTAGGCCGGCAAATCACCTGAGGTCAGGAGTTTGAGACTAGCCTGGCCAACATGGTGAAACCCCATCTCTACTAAAAATACAAAAATTAGCTGGGCATGGTGGTGGGCGCCTGTAATCCCAGCTACTTGGGAGACTGAGGCGGGAGAATCACTTGAGCCTGGGAGGTGGAGTTTGCAGTGAGACAAAACTGCACCACTGAGGTGACAGAGTGAGACTCCGTCTCAAAAAACAGAACAAAAAGCAGTTCCTACAAAAACTTTTTAAAATTTCTTGCTGTTCTCTAATTTGTTGACCTGGAGGAAGATGAATAGAATATAAATCGAGCACATACCTAAACACTTGACCTTGACATTTTGCCCCACATAATGCTTTTAGTGGCAGACAAAGCTCTAAATCCATTCTGTTTGAAGATGACATTCTTAAAATTGAGACTGCATCTTCTCTAGTAAAGTGCCTAGTCTTTAGTTACTTAATAAAGACCACAAATAGTCAAATTAATAGCCACTAAGAATGAATAGCTGTGTATTCATAACATAAGAAAATTCTAATTTAAAAAAAGTCAAAGCATTTCTTTAGCCCCACATAAAAGAAACAAGCAGTTGACTGCTGAAATTTATACCTTATTGTATCTTTTTTGACGTCAGTGAAGCTGTGTATCTACAAGAGGAAAAGCTTGTTCCCAACTCCTGAACCAAAATTTGTCAATGCCTTCAGCAGTGACTTCCTAAAATGTTTTTGACTGCAACCCACATTAAGAAATCTATTTCAACTGTGACTTGCCACAAACAGACATACAGAAAGATATATAAATAAAACAAGTTTTGTCTTCCAGACAGAACCACTGGGCTGGGTGTGGAGGCTCATGCCTGTAATCCCAGCACTTTTTAATCCCAGCACTTTGGGAGGCTGAGGCAGGCAGATCACCTGAGCTCAGGATTTCGTGACCATCCTGGCCAACATGGTGAAACTCTGTCTCTACTAAAAATACAAAACTTAGGCAGGCGTGGTGGCATGCACCTGTAATCCCAGCTACTCAGGAAGCTGAGGTGGGAGAATAGCTTGAACCTCGGAGGTGGAGGTTTCAGTGAGCCAAGATCACACCACTGCAGCAAGACTCCATCTCAAAAACAAAAACCAACAAATGAAAACAAAAACAAAAACCTATAAAAAGATTTTTAAAAAGAGTCAATTTGGGAAACTGGAATACAGATTAGATATCACATTAAATCAAATAATAATCCTTAATTTTTTAAAATGGGGTCTCGCTCTGTTGCCCAGGCTAGAGTGTAATGGGAAGATCATGGCTCACTGCAATCTCAAACTCCTGGGCTCATGCAATCCGCCTGCCTCAGCCTCATGAGAGCTGGGACTCCAGGCGTGTACCACCATGCCTGGTGAATTTTTAAAGTATTTTTGTAGATACAGGATCTCACTGTGTTGTCCAGGGTGGCCTCAGACTCCTGGCCTCAAGCAATATTCCCTAAGTGCTGGGATTACAGGTGTGAGCCCCTGCACACCTGGCCTATTATTTTCACTAGTGATCATAATAATTACACTGTGGCTATTTTTTTTAAATGTTCATAGTTTTTAAAGATACATACGAAGTCTATGGTGAGAAATGATGTAATATCTGGGATCCCTTTAAAATATATTTCATAAAAAAAAAAGAAGCTAATGTGAAAAAGCTAATGCGGTGAAAACTTAATTATTTGATCTGGGCAATGGGTATGTGGGAGTTCATTAAACTATTCTCTCTAATTCTGTATATGCTTGAAATTTTTATAATATAAAATTAAGTTTGGCTGGGTTTGGTGGCTCACACTTGTAATCCCAGCACTTTGGGAAGCTGAGGTGCGTGGATCACTTAGGGCCCAGGAGTTCAAGACCAGCCTGGCCAACAGGGGAAACCCCATCTCTACTAAAAATACAGAAAATTAACTAAGTGTGGTGGGGCGTGCCTGTAATCCCAGCTGCTTGGGAAGCTGAGGTGGGAGACTTGCTTGAACCCAGAAGGTGGAGCTTGCAGTGAGCTGAGAACATGCCACTGCACTCAAGCCTGGGTGACAGAGTGAGACCCTGTCTCAAAACAAAACAAAAAAAAAATTAAGATCACAGCCGGGCACAGTGGCTCATGCCCGTAATCCCAGCACTTTGGGAGGCCGAGGCAGGTGGATCACCTGAGGTCAGGAGTTCGTGACCAGCCTGGCCAACATGGTGAAACCTCGCCTCTGCTAAAAATACAAAATTAGCCGGGCGTGGTGGCACATGCCTATAATCTTAGCTACTTGGGAGGCTGGGGCAGGAGAATCACTTGAACCTGGAAGGTGGAGGTTGCAGTTAGCTGAGATCTCGCCGTTGCACTGCAGCCTGGGTAACAAGAGTGAAACTCTGTCTCAAAAAAATAAAAATAAAATTCAGTTCAAATGAAATGAACCTACTCTATGTACAATGCCCTCTGATATTTTATGTTTCTTTTTAAATTAAATAATAGAGTAAAAAATGCTAATAATGAGCCCAGGTTGATTTCATGATGCACTAAAGCATTGTGATGTACGGTTTGAGATGCTAGCTACCTCTGTCTCTGCTCTGCTCATAAAAAATCACTGTCACACAAAAGACACTTTTTGGTCACTTGAATGCAAATTCAAAACAGAAAGCCTAATTCTGTTTCCAACTTCCAAAAATGTAATGCTTCTTGACATTTCCATAGTTGTCTATTTAAGTTCAATGTAAATAGCTGCTGCTACTTTGGGAGTGCCTGATAATGTCTATCACAGTACAAGGATGTATGTCTCTCTGGTGACATCTAAATGTTGATCTTGTAAATTCTGCGGCAACACATCATGTAGTACAAAGATATGCCAAGCAGCATCAAAGACATTTTTTTTTTCAAAATCTGAGTTTAATCTAAATGTCAAATTAAATTTAGAGGAAAACAAATTACAAAGTGTATGTAGATGACTTCAGCTAATTAATTCTCCCCATTGATAATATTTTGAACTTTGGACACAAAGGTTGTTAAATGCTTTATTTCTGTTGTTACTTATAGTTGCTAATTTACAAAGCAAGTTAACTGTATAACCCAAAATTTTTTAAAAAGCAAATTCTATTTTTACACTAAGTGGGAATTTCCAACATTAAATCAATCTATCTATACCCAGTGTTTGTATTGTGCTGAGATTGAGATTTTAAAAAGAACCCTCTAGTTCAAAAAATAAATATATCACTCTCTACCTTTCTTTTGCTAATGGGGGAAACATGTCCATCGGTTCTAAAAGGTCACTCTGATTTTGTGAATACCTTTCTCGCCCTCTTTCTAAAACCCTATGTAGCAGAAGCCATTGGCTGGTTATCTAACATCCATACTACTCACCTTCCCCTTACTTAACTGCAACTAAATTTTATTCACATATCTTCTTTTTCCAAGACATTGAGTGCTCCAGGGAAGCTGCTCCATCCCAGTTGATAGTTCCAGGGGCTACACACCAACTGATCTAAACCAGTCATGCTAATCCCCTTCTCCTTGCCATTGATTGATTTAGGACTAAACGTGATAAAATTCTGGCCAATGAAACAGAAGAGTAAGTTGGCAAAGAGGGTTTCTGGAAAACGTTTTCTTGCTCCAAAGAAACAGAATACTTTATTCACCTGGACATACTCAGAGCTGCATACGAGGCCAGAACTCCTGCAGTATCTTTCTACCAGCCTTGAGGAGAACCTCACACAGAGGATGGCCACTCTGAGAGAACACAGAAACAGACTTGAGGCCCCTACTTCTGGGTTTCTAGTAACATGAAATGATCTGTTTCCTTATTGTTAAGCCACTTGCATGTTACTTGCAGCTAAGAGTTCTAAATGACACATTCACTTTGTAGAATTTCAGGCAAAACTTCAAATCCATTATTTGTTAAGCAATTTGTGATATTAAACAGAGAGTGGATCTGTGTAACTCCCAAACAGCTGGTCATTTCAATTCAAAAACAAAAAAAATGGCCAGGCATGGTGGCTCCCTCCTGTAATACCAGCATTTTGGGAGGCCGAGGTGGGCGGACCTTGAGGTCAGGAGTTCGAGACCAGCCTGACCAACATGGTGAAACCCTGTGTCTACTAAAAATACAAAAATCAGCCGGGTGCAGTGGTCCGTGCCTGTAGTCCCAGCTACATGGGAGGCTGAGGCAGGAGAGTAGCTTGAACCTGGGAGGCGGAGGCTGCAGTGAGCCGAGATTGCACCATTGCACTCCAGCCTGGGAGACACAGGTAGACACCGTCTCAAAAACAAACAGATAACTGTATGAGTTGATAAAGTATCAAGGAAAGATCCTAATGGTACAGGTCTCTGAAAAGTTTAGGGGCACTTTGGCAAATGAAGTGAATAGAAAGAGCAAAAAAGATAGACAAGTAGAATGATGACTCAGTTAACCCTATTAGAACAAGGGGGAGGGAAAAAATCTCACACATCTGAATTTCACTCATCATTATCCTCAATGCGTTTGAAGACATGACTATAAGATTGTCAGCTCCTACTGAGTAAAAGCTTAGCATTCTGGCCAATTATGAGACAAGCTATACTCTTACAAGGATGTCCAAATGGCTAAAGTTCTGAGCACATACACAAGATGGGTTGACCTACATATTTCATTAAATGGTACTGCACAGTATGTATAAGTAGGCAATTTCTGAACTTAAGTATCAGCAGAGAGAGATGCTGCTCTAATACCTGGAGAGACAGGATAAAAAGAAAATTGAATATTGACAACAGATCTTTTTATGGTAAAGGAGAGACTAGGCCACTCTCATTCTGCAACTGATGAGCAACTACTGGGCAAAGAACTAGCAGAATTGCTGTATCACTCTGTCTTCACCAAGGACTGTATAATTACTCCTTTCCATTTCTAATTTTTAGAAAAGCATGCCTGGTGGAAGAAAAGGTAGGTAGGACTTGGTTTCCATTTTCAGGGGGATAATGTGAAGATAATGTGTTTTGACTCTAGAAACATCTTGAGCTCCTTGAAAGAAAGGAACTATGTAATTTTAAAAAGAGAATAATTATATATTTTATGTAAAAGAGTTATATGCTTGGCTTATGATATTTAAAGCAAAATGATCACAGCATATGTTTGTTTTATATGATTTGGGAAGTGACATTCGATTTTAGAACACTGGCTGGCACATAGTAGGCACACAGATATTAGTTGAAGGAATATTTGTTAACTAATTGCCAGAAAAAAAGTTTAAAAGGATAAAAATATGTTGTTTATTCATCTGAATAGGGAGGAAAAGCCTTTTTTAACTTCTAAAACTTCTAAATAAGTTTAAAGTCCTTTTTTGCATGATACAACTTTAGAATAAATTATTTCTATTATTACCTTTGGGGTTTTTTTTAAGCTGACAATTTTTTAAACTAGCAAATATATTTTTAAACAGTTTCTAAAACTAAATTAAGCTTGATAATTAGGTGTAAATTGAGATGTGAGTGGCAATTCTATTTAAACTCTTTAAAAATCCATTCTATACTTATGAGTATTCTTAATAGAACATTTGAATTTTAGAAGAATTTGAAAGGAGATAATGTTCAGGCATATCCGCCTTCTATGGAGGCTTCCATGGATTTATTTCAAATGCGCTTTTGCTTTATTTTTAAAAATCCCATAAAGTAAATTTAATAATTCAATAGGATTTTCATTAATGTGGCAGGACATTATAAACCACATTTGAAACCATACACAGTACATTTAATTCTAATCTGACCCATACATGTACTATTTCTTAAAAGCTTATCAAATCCAGACCTTTGAAAATGCATACACTGTAACAGATTTTTTAAAAACATGATGGAAAATATATACCACCCAGCTAAACACTCTCTTGATTTAGAATCGAGGCCTATATGTTTCTATTTCCATAGTGACTATTGCTGTGGAATCGACATGTTTTAATTTAGATATGAGATTATAAACATCATTTGGAGGCAGAATTTATTTTTTTCTCCTACAATTTCTGAAAATTGATCAGTCTAACTGCTGAACAGAAGCAAATTCTGGAGCAGGATTTAGAAATTATTTGGCTTTTGGGGCATTTGTGTCTAACAAAAGATGAGTTTTCACAGAAACTCATGGCTTTTAAATCTTTAATCCTTAAAAAATGTAACTTTTCATACTTTATAAGACAAAGAAGAAATTCTTTATCAGGACTCCTTCAGAAGCGTTTAAATTGTGCTAACATATTGTTTCAAAAAAGAAAAAAAATCAGGGCAATTAGATAAGTACAGATTCTGGTTGTATTTTTGTCTGAAAATATCCTAAAAAGTTGAAATGAGACATTGTATGGTCATCAATTACCTAAGAAGGGTAGTGAGGGTGTGACACACATTTAGGTCAAGTAAAAGTTAGCAACACAAATCACTCATGAAAGAAAAAGAAAGAAAAAATTGTATTCATTAACTTTTTTCCATGAACCTTTTTCAACCCCTACCATTCCTGCTCAAGAAGCTCATAGATGAGGGTGGGCTGTGAAGAGGAAACAGGCAAGTGTAGCGGAGGCTTGTAAGTGCTCCCGTGGACAGAAGCTGAAGGTGTTGGCAGAGCACACAGGAAGAATGCAAAGGGTGGAGGAAAGGGTCCTGAGGGTTCTACAAAAAGAAAAAGTTGTAGACACTAAAAGGGGCTTCTTCTTAAAAAATAATAATAAATAAAGACGAAACACTCAGACAACACTGCCTAATATGGTGGAATCACAGGGGCCAGCTGGCACATAAGCAGACACCACCCCATTCCTTATGACCGGAAGTTATTAAAAGTCATACAATTTCAATAACCCTTGAAATGCAGCTTTTGGATTAGGATGAATAAAGTTGGAAAAGGCCTTCATAAATTCATTCTATACTTGTCACTCTTCTTATTATAACATTTGAATTTTAGAAGAATTTGAAAGGAGATTTTTTAAACATCTCCAACTATTTCTGATCGCTTTTTGTTTTCCCTCGTAAGGGTAGAGCGAATCCAAAAGTTTATACAACTCAAGGATTGCTAGAATTGCCCCGCCTTCAGAAGCCAGCTCCTTAGCCCAGGGATAATCTATAACGAAAAGAGACTGTGGGTCTGCAGAGGGGAAATCATAAGAGACGTCAGCCATGAGGGGAGAAAAAAAGATGGCGAGAGAAGACATTCTTTTGTTTAACGGATGATCAGCCAGACTCATCAATGACAACAGAAAGCAAAAAGCTAAAACTTCTACAGCATTATTTCATGCTTAAATTTTCTCTGAAAGTCCTGCAGGTGTTTGCTGAAGGTCTTCTCCAGTTTAATGAGGTGTGTCTAGTATACTTTTTGACAGGATCATATTTAGGCCAGGCATAGTGGTTCATGCCTGTAATCCCAGCACTCTGGGAGGCCAAGGCAGGTGTATCACTTGAGGTCAGGAGTTTGAGACCAGCCTGGCCAACACGGTGAAACTCCATCTCTACTAAAAATACAAAAAAATTAGCCGGGCATAGTGGTGCATGCCTGTAATCCCAGTTACTTGAGAGGCTTTACTAGACAGGAAAATCACTTGGACCCAGGTTGCAGAGAGCAGAGATCCCGCCACTGCACTCCAGCCTAGGCAACAGAGCAAGACTCCGTCTCAAAATAAAATAAAATGAAAATGCCATATTTAATATCTATTGTCAGGCTTTTTCACTCTTTGAAATGATATTAAATGAAGACCTGCTGGGACTCTGGAGGCTATGAAAAGCAATGGGGCAGATCAGAAGGGACAAGACCGTCGTTCATGAAATATTTACTGAACACCCACTATGTGTTGGATACTATTCTGGGATCTGAAGAATGCAGAAGTGAAAAGAATGTATAAAGATCCCCACCTTCATGAAGCTTACACTGTAGTAGCTGGAGAAAGATAATCAATGAAGCAGGGAAGGGGGACAGGGAGTGTATGTGTGGGAAGGGAGAGAGAGAGAAAGAACGTGCCATCAGGGTAGATTTCATATTTCAAACAGATCTGTAGAGGAGTAGATTGGTAGAGGAAAGCCTGCTAAGATCTCAAAGGGCAAGATCTGAGCAAAGACATGAAGGAAGAGAAGGATGATCCGTGGGGAAAAGGGTTCCAAAGAAGACACAGCAAATGCAAAAGTCCTGAGGCAGGAATGTGCTTGGCATGTGAGAACATGAGGAGGCCAGCGTAACTGGAGTGGAGAAGAGGAAGAAAGTAGGTGCGCTCAGAGCCATTCATTTGAAGGGATGCAGGTGAGGGTCTTGCAAGTCACAGTAAGCCTTTTACTCTGAGTGGTAAATGGTAAAGGATTGGAGTGTTTTGAATGGAAGAGTGACATGATCCAATATTTTTCAACAAAGATTGACTGCACATCTACTGTGAGTCAAGTACTGTGCTGAGCCACATACTTAGGTGCTAAGAGTATACTAATAATCATGACAGACACAATCCTGGTCCTCATTGACGTTATATCCTAGTGGGAAAGAAAGAAAAAAAAAAAACAAGTAAAACAACACACAAAAACGAATTTCTACTTGTGATAAGGCTACAAAAAACAAAAACAAAAACTCAGGCACTTGAATAATGAGAGATGCGGTGAGAGGAGTGTACGGGGAAGTTTACTTTGTGTAGGGGCATCAAATAAAACTTCCCGGAGGAGGTGACATTTGAGGCGAGTCTTAAGAGATGCAGAGGAGTTAGCTCCAGCTAAATATAAAGTTGGGGAGAAGTATATCAAAGAGAGAGAACTGCATGTTCAAGGGCCTCAGGAAACAAAAGGATGTGGCTTGTTACAAGGAGAGAAAGAAACCAGTACAGCTGGTCCACAGAACATGTGGAGAGAGAGGAAGATAGGATGAGACTGTAGCTATAAGCTGGAGCTCGACCAGGATAGTAAAGGGACCTGAATATGAAACTGATGACCCAAGGTAGACAAAATGTTAGACATCATAAGAGAGCTATAGATTTTTTTAAAAAAGAGTAAGTTTTGAAGAAAAGCAGCTGGCATGGGGCATTTGGAAGGAAGTAGTGTTGAAGTATATGTTGTGGATGCATAGAATCTGGCCATGTTCAGAAGGGAAGACGACATTATGAGAAGACAACATCATGGGGGTGGGTCGGACTTGCCTTCAAATGCCTACTCAGCCAGTAACAGCTGTGGCTAAACTGACACTTTGAGAGCCTCTGTTTTCCCCCACCTGAAATGATGCCATGTGCCTTGCAGGTGTGGGAGAATTAAAAATAACGCTCAATAAAACTCCTCATGTATTGTAAGTGCCAACTAAGTGATAGTTATGATAGAATATGAGTTCTGTTGATTTGAGTTTCTACTCCCCAGCTTGAGTGAAAGCACAGAGCCAGTGACAGCCACCATCTGAACCTTGCAAATCATTTTCAACACATCACTTTATTTGTACCTCCAGTCTAGATTTGTTAAGTGCCTACAAGGTGCCAGGCATGAGCTTGGCATTGGAAATACACTGCTGACAACAAGCCCCTGCCCTGTGGTACTTCCAATGTACTTGGGAAGCAAACAAAGGAATAAGGAAATATATGACTTGTGATAAGTACTGTGAAGGAAAAGAATGAAAGAAATGTCGGATGAGTAAGGAAAAGGATGGAGGAAGAAGAAAGGAAATATAGGAAAATGATGTGAAGTAAGGGGAGACAAAGGCTCTTTCTAAAGTAAGCCTCTTTGTAAGACAAACTATCCCAAGTGTTACTACAATTGGTATTATTTAACTCCCTCCTTTTCAGGAAAAGCTCTTCTTAGTACCCTATACTCCGAGGAGGAGAGGGAGCCAGCCAGCCACGGGAAAAGTGAGGTAGAGGAGGGAGAAGGATTCTCACTCGTTGGGCTCACCTCAAAACCCTAGAGGTGGGAAACAAACTAAGAAGGAAATCAGCCCCCATTAAAGGGCTCATAGGGAAAACTGAAAACTCCCAAATCTCTTTTCTCTAGCAGACACTTTGGCATTTATTTTCCCAGAGGACAGAATATATAACACTGACTTCCAAAGCCATTGATTTCCCTTGATCTAACCAGAAGTGATGTGATGAGTGCTTTAAGCTTAGAGCAGCCACTTGTGAGTTCTACAAAGCACCCCTCGAGGGATGCAATTGCAAACATCAGTACGTTCTTTTACAACACAATATTCCTTTGCAGTAGATAGTTGACTTATGTCAATTTTATAGATTTGAGAGAAAACCGTAGAGACCTTGTGCATCATCTTCAAATTAATCCTAGACCTACAGCTTAAATCCCATGTTTACGCTGGCTCAGGCAGAACCTCCAACTCTGCTCTGCCTTCATCCCCAGAGAAACCCTGCAAATTTGATCATGGATGTATAAGATATGAGAAATTTCTATGAGAGAAAATTTTGGCCAAGAGGGCAATTTTACTAAAAGTCATGCATTTTTATGAATCAGTCACAATAATCAGAGCTTTGATTTCCTTCATTTCTTTTTCCACAAACTGTGTCATAACTGAAGTTGTCTGGCAGCTTCTAGTTGTTATTAGGCAACACAACTCGTGCTAGCCTATGAGAACTTGATCTTATAGGTTAAGACTTATGAGCCTATATGAGAGCTTATGAACACGTACTTCACAATATTTAAGGTTGAAGAGGTAACTTGAAAGAAAATCTGATCAAGGAAGTTGTTGTGTTTGTTTTCTGATGTCTCTTAAAAATCAACAGTACAATATAATCTATTGTCCTTTCCTTTTTCATCTTCGGCCTTAGGAGATTCAATGTCTATTGAACCAGGCTTCTCTCTCAGTAATCTTTGTAGCTACTGTATTTTTCTCTTATTTGTAACCTTGTTTTCTATTTATACTAACAACTTTACTGAATATAAGGGATCTTTATTTGAATATATGGAATCTTGTTAAATATATAGGACAGCCTTATTGAAATATGTATTCATTTTTGGAAAGGAACAAAGGATAGATACAGAAAACTTCTTCCCTAAATGTACAAGGTTTTAGGATCTGTGTTCAGTTAACAAAGCAAAGACTTCTAAACTCAGACTCTAGAAGCTAGCCTTCCTCCCATCTCACTGCTTGGCCTCAGGCAACTATCTTTCTTTCTTTCTTTTTTTTTTTTTTTTTTTTTTTTGAGACAGAGTCTTGCTCTGTCCCACAGGCTGGAGTGCAGTGGTGCAATCTCGGCTCACTGCAAGCTCCACCTCCTGGGTTCATGCCATTCTCCTGCCTCAGCCTCCTGAGTAGCTGGGACTACAGGAGCGCGCCACCATGCCCAGCTAATTTTTTGTATTTTTAGTAGAGACGGGGTTTCATCAGAGCACTGAATGTGTGAGCCACGCTGCCTGAAGGACCCTCAGGAGTATAAGGAGGGATTCAGGCAGACAGTAAAAATCCTGGAAAGGGAAATCCAATCTTGACTGTGAGATGTCCTGGTTCCAGGACTACAAAGAGAAGGCGGGTTGTGGAAGGAAGCTGACTATACTCATCTGCATCTTTGGTGGCAAGCTGTAGAGGACAACACTGTCCAATTTACGTGAAAAATAAATTCACTGGAATGTTATTGGGCAGCTAATAGAATAAAACAAAGGTTGTAATGCCAGATTTGGAAAGGCAAAAATTAGAGCAACTTAGGATGTGTAACCAACAGGTCCACAGTCTTCTTAAAATAAATTGATTCACAGTCTCCTTGGAATGAATGAGCATCAGTTATTTACAGTCTTATCCCTCTGCTCAAGGGTCAACAGAGAAAGCATCTGTATGACCTAGCTTGGGTCTCATGTCTGTTCCTTGGCCAGTGGATATGGCATGGGGGGAAGGACAGATTGCTTCTCAACAGTTCCAGTGATCTGTGTTCAGTGAAGAAGGGCAGCTATCCCAAAGCCAATTAGAATGCTGATAACCAGGAGAAGGGAAAGTGGATGCTGCTCAGGCAAAAACAAACAATAAATCATCCTTGTGTTTAGGAATTTTTCATTAGTGACAGTCATTGGCACTAAGACATCCTACAAACCTCATCATTCTATGAGCTTGTGTAACAGTTCACTCTGTCGTTCCCTTCTCCTGACACTACAGCTAGGTCTCCGACTTCTGTGACTTCAGGAAGTGTGAGAGAAAGAGTGGTATCCTGGAAAGCTCTCACCCAAAAGTCTGTTAAGAGTCTCAAGTTCCTAAGACAAGCAACCACCTCCTTGTGGAAAAATATGGCCTACCCAATATAACTGTTAAACAGTCACATTTAAGTCAAGGATGTGTTGCTTCGGTGATTCCATCTGGAGACTTGGCTGGGAAATGCACGGTTTAAAAACATGGCAGCAGTATCTCTTTCTATAAATTTTTTTACTTTGATCAATTACCATTCCATTCAGTGGGAAAATGGTATGTGGGTCAATGGCCTACTCCACCCACTGGCCAGGAATGTTCTTTGTTTTCTGTGGCATACCCTCAAAAACTCCTTTTCTGAGTCCTAAAGCAGATTTGAGCTGGATCAATCAATGGGCAACTTGGAGCTCTGGGGGAAGGGAGGCTTTTTTATTAAATCCAAGTGGATTAATTTGATGGGCCAACTGGAGTTGTACTGATGCTTCTCTTAGTTCCTGGGTGCATCAGGGACTTAAATTGCACCAAAACTGGTACTGGCCACCTATTTAAAGTAGCCTTCTCCCAGATATGTCCTATCTGGTCACTCTCTTTTATTTCCTTCCTGGTGTTTACCATCATCTGAAATTACTTCATGTTACTTGACATATTTATCATGTGTCTCCCACCATTAGGACGTGAGCTCCACAAGGTCAATTTGTCTTCTTTACAGTTGTGTCCCTACCGCAATGCCCAGCACAGACCAAGCCTTCAATAAATATTTGTTTTATGACTAAAGTGCTACAGAATGGAGTGCAACATGGCTATTCATAATACTGGGTTTGTTAACCTTCCCACCCATGGGGAGGAGTGGAAGCTGATATCCACCTCTTAAATTTAATGTACCCACTAAATGCCAAGCATAGGACACAACATAGCCAACAAAGCAGATGCAGTTCCTGCCCTTGTAGTTCTTATAGCATTTTATTTGCTAAAGAACACTGTAGTCCTATTTGCTCTGCCAACCAAATATCCCAAGATTAGAGTGATAATAACATTAGCAGTAGTAATTAATCATAAGAGTAAATAGCTATAATTTATTCAACATCTATGTGCCATGTACTTTGCACATTTTATGTCATTTAAATCCTTCTAACAAGACACTGGGGACTCCAAAAAGGGGGAGGATGGGAGAGGAGCAAGAATCGAAAAATTGCCTATCAGGTACAACATTCACTATTTGGGTAATGGGTATACTAGAAGCTCAATTCCCACCAGACCAGTATGCAATATACCCATGTAACACGCAAGCACATGTACCCCCCAAATCTAAAACAAAATGGAATATCTGGAAAAAAATCTTTCTAAAAACTACCCTATTAATATTAAAGATTTCAAAGATGAGACAACTGGGTCTCTGAATGTTAAGAGGAATCACCTATGGTCATGCAGCTGGTAAGTCTTGAAATCAGCTGGCTTATGTGACTCCAAAGCCCATGACGTTTCATCTACCTCCTACTGCTTCACTCAGAAACAGGCAGGCCTCAGCACTTGTTCTCTCTGCCCTAAGACATCTCTAGCTCCAGAAGTCAACTCCATCGGATTATTCAGGAAATTTAGAATGCTGTCCAGTCACTCCGTCGTAAGGTCCCTCACCTTCCAGCAATAATAATTGCGGTCACTTACCTAAATGCTGGCAATGGATCAGGTGTTAGACTTGTCCTATTGCATTAGATCATCATAACAGTCCTGTGCAGCAGATGTTACTGTGCTCATTTTGCGGATGAGGGACCTGAGGCTTAAAGAGGGCAAACCTCTAGCCCAGTGTCCCACAGCTGCTCAGAAGCAGAGCAAGGTTTCAGAGTCAGATCTGTTAATACTAAATCCAGTCATGTCAAACCACATATAGTTGTCATCAACTTCCTGTCTTTTTTTTTTTTTTTTTGCTTCTGTGTTTTCACTTAGGTTGTCAGAGATATCCTTTCCTCCTTTCCTCCATAGAGAACACCTGCTGCTCTTCGAAATCTCAGTGTAAGGATCACTTCCTCAAGAGAAGTTATCTTAGACTTCCCTGTCTTCTGCCCAGTATCATTCAGGAATCTTAGGATTAGAGCAGAGAGACTGCATTTAAGCAAATACATAAGTCCACATGTGCATTTGGCTTCAGTGATACCAGGATCCAATGAGGTCAAGGTCCAGGTCTCAACTCTTCTCATGCTCTACCTCTAACATTCTCAGCACAGGAAGGTCTTTCCTAACATTGTAGCACACCAGATCCGCAGACTAACATCTGACTATAACCTATTTATCAACCCAGAAGAAAGACTTCTGCTCTGGCAAAGTCCTGAGTAGAACTCTCATTGGCTCTCTTTGGGTCAGGTGCTCAGTTCTGAGCCATTCGCTGTGACCAAGAAGGTGCTGCACTCTGATTGGCCAGGCCTGGATCACATGCCCATGCGGAGGGCTGGAATAGCTTCCACCTTAACCGTATGGACTGAGAGTGGGGGAGGGGTGGTTTTTCCAAAGGAAATACTGGGTGTTGTTACCAGACGGGAGAATGATGATTAGCAGGCAAAAATAACAGATGTCCACTACACACACCAACCCAGACTAGATCGAATGCCCAATTTCATCTTCTTAACCACTCTCTATATGGGGATTTTTGTTGTATGTTTTATTCTCTTCCACTAAACTATAAACCCCTCCAGGGCAGAGGATACGTCCTCTATCTATCTCTCCCTCTCTCTATATCTATATCTATATCTATCTATATATATGTAGATATATATATATATATATATATATATAGAATTTTTTTTTTTTTCCACCCAGGCTGGAGTTCAGTGGCACAATCTCGGCTCATTGCAAGCTCCGCCTCCTGGGTTCACGCCATTCTCCTGCTCAGCCTTCCTAGTAGCTGGGACTACAGGCGCCCGCCACCACGCCCAGCTAATTTTTCGTATTTTTAATAGATATGGGGTTTCACCGTGTTAGCCAGGATGGTCTCGATCTCCTGACCTCATGATCCGCCCGCCTCGGCCTCCCAAAGTGCTGGGATTACAGGAGTGAGCCACAGTGCCCGGCCTGTCCTCTTCTTCTTTGTAAATTCAGCACCCAATAGACTGCCTGACACATAAGAGATGTTCAAGCCATATTTGTTGAGTCAATGTCAAATGTACGAATTTAAGAAGAGCTGATGGTATTTCATCTTACGTCTTTCTTTCAAAGGCAGCAGCATGGTGAAGTGGAAAGAACACAGATGCCAAATCAGTGTTTTTCAAAGTATAGTTTGGGGAACCACCTGCATCAGATCAAATGCAGATTCCTGGGCCACAAACCAGATCTGTTGACTTGGCGTCTCATGAAATGCTAAGTTTCATGGGGTCCAGAAATCTCCATTTTTAGCAAAATCTTTATGTGATTCTTATGTACATTCCTGTTAGAACTGTGGCACCACTATCAGACAATCAACTGAGGGTGAGTCCCAGCTTTATTGTGTGTCAGTTATGTGAGCTAAAGGGAGTCATACCCTCTCAGCAACTCAGTTTGCTCTCTTTTAAAATAGGGCTAAGAAAACTGCCTCATAAATATGTAGTAAGCCAGGTGCAGTGGCTCAGGCCTTTAATCCCAACACTTTGAGAGGCTGAGGAGGGAGGATTGCCTGAACCCAGGAGTTCGAGGCCAGCCTGGGCAATGTAGCAAGACACTCTACAAAAATTTTAAAAATTAGCTGAGCATGGTGGCGCATGGTAGCGCATGGTGGCACATGCCGGCGCATGCCTGTGGTCCCAGCTACTCAGGAAGTTGAGGTGGGAGGATCGCTTGGCTGCAGTGAGCTATGATCAAGCAACCGCATTCCAGCCCGGATGACAGAGCAAGACAAGACACTGTCTCAAAAAAAAAAAAAAAAAAAAAAAAGTAATGAGGAGTCAACAAGATAATACTGGTAGTTTCTTTACAAAGTGTTGTATAAAAGTTTTAATACTTGAGTTTTTCTGATAATAATGGCCTCTGGAATGCTTAGTATATACACGCCAGTTGTTGTTCTACAGTTGTAATTGTATGTGTTAACTCATTTAACTCTCACAACAACCCGGAGAGATAGGTATCCTTAATATTTCCATTTTGCAGATGAAGACACGGAGATAAAAGTTGTTTTCTGGCAAGTGGCTGAGACAAGATTTGAACTCAGCTTGCTCTTACGCCAGACTCCAGGCTCCTAGCCACTCACCCTTTCTTCTTAGAGATAACATGCCATCCTTCCTTAGGCAAGTAAGCACCAGCCACTTCAGTGGCAAAGTGAGGACATTTGGAAACTCTGGGGACACCATTGAAACTTTTTGAGGCAAAATAACTCCAAATAAGACCTAGGACTGAAAAACACTGAAGAAAGGAGAGAAACAATGACAGTCATGTTGGGCCACGTAGCTTTAACAGGATGCCTTGGTGAAGAATTAACTGTATCAGATTCTGGTCTCTCTGCAGTAGGAAAGTCTCATTTTCACCTCCCTTTCCTGAAACACACCTTCTTGATTCTGTAACACTTCTGTGCTTTGAAAACCAGAGCTAGTCTCTAATCTTAGATGACTGTTTTTATTTTGAATTTGGTATACTTCTTCTTCCTCCTTTCTAACTTCTAGACACTAATACATTTTTTTCCATGAAGCATGAGCGAAGCCTGGAAGTGCAAGCCAAGCCCTCAGAAATGTGATAGCTGTTACCAAGGATTTGAGAGTAAGAATACAAAACCCAGAATCGAGATTTAAATGCTGCACTCTAGTATCTGAGATGGCACCCATCCACCTCAATGATGGAATCAACAAGGCATTAAGAAACCAGAGAATTTGTTCTGGGTTGCTTAACTAATGGACTAAACTTAAAAATCCTGTCACACCTCTAGGTTCTGTTTACCTGGCTCTGCTGAACACCGAGTGTAAAAGAACCGCTTTAACACTTCTGCTGTTGGGATGCCTGGACGTTTATGTTTAATTAAAATGTAATATGTATCTCATAGAGACATATACTGTTGACCTACTTTGTTCAAAAAGGGAAACATTAAAATGAGGTAGTTTCTTAAAGCCAGAGGAACAACTATAATAATGTGAACGCTTCATGACCTATTCCACAAAGCCGTGGCAGGATCAATGTCTTCATTTCCTTGCCATCTCTGCTCCATGCAGAATTAGGAAGGCAATCACCTAAGGGTGAGGGTTTTGAATGGTCACTAGGACAAAGGAGGGTAGAAAAACTGAATGTGAGCTGGTAACATATGGTGCCCTTGGGAGGCCTATGGGTCTAGAAGAGAGGGGGGTGGCTTGCTGATTGCCAGCAGCTAATTACCAAATTATCAGAACTTTTGGGGAACCCTCGAATGCTAGCCTGATACATTCATTTTTCACTCATGAAAAAAACATCCAGAGGGTGGGGGATGGGCACCAAGAGCTTCAAATCAGCACCTCCAAAGGCCTGGGGCCGGTGGCTGGAGTTTGCTCTGCCACGGAGAGTCAGTCCACCCTTCTGCTTATTTCCTAACTCTTGGCCTGTTGAGTTCTTCACACTGTCTGTCCACTGTCCACCAAGGGGCCTGGCCGTGGTTCCCTTTTCTTGGGCTATGTACTTTCAACCAGTTTTGAGCAGCCCCATTTCAGATTGGCCTTTTTATGTTTGATATAAAGAATAGTTGTTGGCAAATTTCATCTTTTCATCGCTGTTCTCTAGGCCTGAATCCAAGCAGTTTGTCAGATGCTCATTAACTCCCCCTTTGGCTCTTTCTAGTGTGTCTCCTAAGCTCATTGTGCCAAGAACTAACGCTTTCTTTTACACGATTCTCTTTCTCTGCTCCATCAGGGAGACAAATTACTTTCCAAAAGGGATCGCCAGGGATGGTTTAATGAGAATTTCTTTGGGGCTAGGCATAGAACGCAATGTAGTTAACATTCGGTGGACTTAATTGGACTTTTCTTTTCTGCCTCTTTTAAAAAAAATCTGAAGCTATCCTGTTAATCTCTCATTTGTAATCAATTGTGTTGACTAAACAAAAGTCTAGGTCGTCTTTTCTTCCTGTCCCAGACAATCCTTTGTTGCCTCTAAATGCCTCATTCTTGAGTGATCCTGGTCGCGTAGATGGGCCCGATTGTTGACAGTTCATTATTGCGCTTTTGTCCATTTAATCTTTCTTGCTGTGTTTTGCATGTGCATGCCTTAATGAGCTCCGTTGGCAATTAACATGTTTCTAGGAGCAAACTGGTTGCTCAGACGTTTGAGAGGGAAGTGCAGGGAAAAGGGCAACGCAGCTGCCTTGAGGTTGTTTATTTCCCAGCGTTTTCTCAAGACTCCTGTCCTCTCTTTGGCAGCCCCCCCACCCTCCCTCTTATCACCTCCTTCCCTCTCCCGGCCCACTCACCACCAGCACACCTGGACGCCTTACTGCTTTAACTCTTGGGCCTGGCTCAAGCAGCCCCCTACTCACTTGTGAGCCAAACAGCAAAATGGGGACCATCTAGACCCACTTCTGCTGCTAAGGCAAGAACGAGCACAGTGCCCCCCAAAATGTGTCTGGGATGTTGGCAACTTTTCTGTGTCACTCTTTGCAGAGAGGAACCTCTAACCCGCCTAAGGCAATAGGACTGTACAATCTGTTATGTACGAGGCTGTGGCTTTGGAAGAAGGTTTTTTTTTTTTTTTTTTTTTTTTTGAGTCTTGCTGGCAAGATTGCTGAAGTGTGAGCAGTCATGGACAGAACAAACATCTTGTAGGGGAAAAGATAATTGGAGTCTTTTTTGTGTCTGTGACAGGATTCCCCTCCCCCGCAATTTGATTTTTTAAAAATATTTTTTAAGGGCAGCCTCTTCAATTTAATCAAGGTTAGAATATTAATATGCAGCTGATGACTACCTTGTTTAAGTCATTTATTAATATTGTAAACTACAAGTCATGCAAACAGTTTAATATTAAGAGAGGGAAAAATCAGAAAACAGAGCCTTTCACCCATCAATTCCGATGCATGGTGAATAACTAAGAAGGATGAATAGCTAAGATGGTTACTGAAAGGGCTTAGTGTTGGCTTTAGAACACGTGCTGGCTGTGAAAGGTGTTTTGTAATTCAGGCAGAAGGTTCCTTTTCTCCTCACACTACTTTTCAGGTGAAGGAATCCTTTCCTGAATCCCACACCTGAAGGAAGCCGACATCTTAAACCTGGGAGTGACTTCAAACTCGTGGAAAGTAGAACTAAGCCCTATAGATACAGAGAACTCTGTTTATCCACAATTAGCGCCAGATGTGAAATAACACCTTCTCAGGTAGGTGAGAGCGATTGACGGAATCTGGTGTGAAGGTTAAGTAACAATCAAGTTATGAGGAAACAACCTCAAGGATGTTGAAGTGTGCAAGAAACTCTACTCAGTTATACCCCTGAGCTACAGTTAATGTTCCTCCCCCAACCACTGCAGAGATGAGCAGTCCATGACAGAAATGCCTCCACCTCTACGCATGAGTTTTATATTATTTGCTGCCTAGTTTGCAAGCAAGCACGCCCCCATCCCTCTTCAGAATTTTAAGCCTGGAAGCAAATTTCTCTAGTTTTATGAGATGGGGGACCCTTGGAGTCTCTCTCCGTGAAAACTTATTACAGACTTTCTCAAAGAATGTTCTCTCACTTGATGGTTAGGGAGTTATTTCCCTGGGCGGTGGTGGGGAAGGCGTTCTCTCTTTTATTTATCTTTCCTTCTTAAAGAGAACTTGACCCTGATTTCCACGTGCAGGCCAACATTTCCCATAACTTTTAAAAGAGGAGACTTTACATTAAATTTTGTGGTATCTGTCCCTCACCCAAAGTTTTGGAGCTATTTAAGAAAAAGGTGGGCTTGCCCTGGGCATTGTCTGGTCTTCGAGAACCACATTTGCAAATGGTCCTCTCCAGAGGAAGGAAAAGATTTTGGTTGAGATGGCTGTCATAGGGCACTGTCATAGGACACCCAAGATCTCCCAGACATAATGGGGGGAGAGCGCTAATAAGACACTATTGTACTATATGAGGACAAGGAAAGGGAGCTGACTCCTTCAACCGGCCTGCAGTCTCCCTGGGGATAGATGTCTGGGAAAAGCAAGGCGATATGTTCGTATCCTTAGCCGCCAAGTCCTCCTCGCCCATCCTGGGGTTTCCTGGGATTTGTGGCATCCACCGAGATTTCGGAGTTAAATCTGCATATTCCTCTGGGTCCCAATCTCCCCTCAGCGAACTGCAGCCAGAACGAGCTAACATTTAAATTCCCCCTCGCTTCCTCTTCCCCCCTCCCCTGGCTGCGTCTTCCTAGACTTGAGGGGAGGAGGGGAGCAATACAAAAAAACGAGGACGCTCTCCTTTCAGGAAATGGAATTCTAATGTACGCGTTCCTATTTCTGAATCGGAGGTACTAAAAATACCCCCGCGACAGCCTGAGGAAGCTGTCGCCGTCCTCTGTGCAAACAAAATCGACAATTCTCCTTCCCCGCGCAATGGGTCTGCGAATCGGGCGGCGGGCGGGGACGGAACCGTTGGCTGACCAGGACAGAACCTCCACCCTGCCCCAGAGCGTCTTTCTCCGAGCCCCAACCCCGAGATTCTTCCTCCACTGAAGCGTAGGCCTCCTAAAACCCCCGGAGTTCGAATTCCTGCTCTACCAAGCCTGGTGACCCCAGGCATGTCACATAGTTCGTCTCTGCCTCTATTTCTCCATCTGTAGAGTGGGAATAATCATGCCTAGCTTGAGGGTTGTAGTCACCGTTCGAGAGGATGTGTGTTAAGTTCCTGGCATAGAGCAAGCCCTCGGGAGATGACAGCGTTTTCGCTAGTGGAAACCACTGGCACGCTCAGCACTGAGCGCCTACTGTATACCAGGCGTTGGGCAAACCCGCACTCCAGTCACTTTCTGAGTTACTTGGGGGAGTGAGGGGGTGCCCTTTGCGTTAAGCATCTTTCCCTTCAAATAGTCGTCTCCCGCAGTGGAAATCCGCGTGGGGTCAGCTCCCAGCCACGCTCGCCCCCTCAATGGGGAGGTTGCGTGGAAGCGCACTCCCGGGCCCCGCGCCGCGCTTCCTCCTGGCGCTGAGGAACATTGTTCCA
Source organism: Nomascus leucogenys (assembly GCF_006542625.1). Lineage (NCBI taxonomy): Eukaryota > Metazoa > Chordata > Mammalia > Primates > Hylobatidae > Nomascus > Nomascus leucogenys. Next base: position 78,168,303 of record NC_044401.1, on the reverse strand, counting down.
AAAGACGTGGGCTGAATCGCCGCGCGGATATTAAAAGTGTGTGTAGGGGGAGGCCCGGCGCGACGCGCCAGTAATCCGAGCTCTTGATTATCCAGATTCGGATCAAACGGGGCGGCGGCGGCCGGCCCCCTCCTGGGAATGATTAGATGATTAATGTAATGCTGTTTGAAGGGTCTCTGTTTTCTCTCTTAATTTGGGTCATTACTTAGAAAGCAAGCGTGAGATCATTTCATCAGCGTGCTCGGCAGCAGAGATAGCTATTCAGGAAATGGGCTAACGGAGCGGTAATCAGGACCCAGGAGGCGGCGGCGGCGGCAGGGAGCTCGGGGAGCCCGGGCGCGCCCTCCGGCGGCAGGGCTCACGGCACCGGGAGGCCAGCCCCAGACCGAGAGCGCAGGCCAGTGAGCCCCGAGGCTCTGGCTGGCCTGGGGGACCCTTACCCTCCAGTTCTCGCCGCCAAGGGAGATTGGGAGCGGTGGTTGCCCTCCTTAGGTCCCCCGGAGAAGTGGACGCGCCCAGAAGCTCTCCGGTGGGGTAGGGCGTAGATCGCTTACCCTCGGCGGGGCGTGGCGCTTTGCTCAAGGACGCTCCCAAAAGCTGCTCCCCAACACCCAGTCGCTTTTAACCCTTTTCTTTGAATTTGCTTACCCAAATAAGGCAACACCCAGAATCCCAAGCGTCTGAACAGTCACCAAATAAAAACTTGGCACCTGCTGTAGGCCGACGTAAGGCCTGCTCGCCCTCACTCCTGGGGGCCTTAGCACACAAGCGCAGCAAGAACACCGGTTTGGCCTCTACCCTGGCCCCAGCGCCTCAAAATTGGTGCATTTAGGAAGGAAATGCTATAAACGCCTAATTCCTTCTCGTTCTTTGGGGTTGCTGGGCTGACCTCGCCGCGAGGGGAGAGGGGGAAAAAAACGCGCACTAATGATTCTGTTTATTGAGTTATATATGTATATATTCCGTGTTCGCTTGTACAGGAGGATTTACATTGCTGTATAAAGATGGCTAGGGGCGCCGCGCTCTTCTGGGGCGCTCACGGTGACAGGCTGGGATTAAAACTGGCTGCCCCAGAAGAAGCGGAGGCCTGGAATTAAATACGTTTCGGCGCACTGGATTTAAATAAGTTTCCTGAATATACAAAGGTGGGGGCCACGAGTTTGCTGCCAGTCATCGAGGAAACATTTAGCTTTCCAAAAATATGCTGGTTTCGATAAATAGATTTTAGCCTCTCTGCTATAGTTTTTTTCTTTTAATTTTAGAAATAAGTTTATATGTGTGATCTGTTTTCAGGTGGTGCAGGGAGGGAAGGGAGGGCAAGGCAGTAGCTCTCAGCTCTGGACTGTCCTAGTCAGGTCCTTTGCGGAGGGGGCAGCAGGGCCCACGCTGTCGTGGAGTTTGCGCACATGTTTCTTTAAGTCAAAGTTTCTGCAAAACCCTTTGCCGCAAGTGGCGCACGTGAAAGGCTTCTTGTCGTTGTGGGTGTGCATATGGAAGGTTAGGTTGTAGACCTGATGGAAGGCCTTGTTGCAGATGGTACATTTGTACTGCTTCTCGCCGCTGTGGGTCAGCTTGTGGTTCTTGTAGTTCCCTACAAGAGATCAAGAACAAAAAACGTGGGGGTATGGAGTAGAATGGTGGGGAGGAAGAGGCGGGCGTCCCAGGGGCAGCCCAGGTGCCTGCTCAAAAAAGGCGACGCTTGGCTAGGCGGGCGCGACCTCTTCGAGTGAAGAAGTTGTCAAACTTCGTAAGCGTCAAGCCGGGTGCTCTCCCGACAAGACCGAGACTGAGTCCCGCGGAGCCTCTCTGCGCTCCTGCTCCGCCCGCCACAGAGGCCGGTGCAGCATCCCTCCCGCCACGCTCCGCGGGCCGGGAAACTTTTGCGTAGCCCAGAGACGCACCGAGTCCTTCTCCTGGCTGATGCCTCACTAGAAGAAATTCGCACGAACCCGGGCTTCATCCTTTTTTTTTTTTTTTTCCCCTTCTCATTTTTAAAGTTACTTCTTTCTCGCACCCCAAATACCACCTGGAGATCCAAAAGTGCCTTGGAAAATCCGAGCCGGGGGCCAAGGATCGTACCGGTTTCCCCCCATCTTAGATTGTTCCCGGGAGGGTTATTTTGCCTCCAATATTTTTCATTTGAAAGGGAAGTCCCGGATACAAAAGGAAGCTTTTTCTATAGGGCAATACCCTCGCCTTTTCCTACATCCTTTCCCTGTGTTCCCGTACTTCCTTCGACCTCTCGAATTCGGAGTCTCTCCGTGCACCCAGCCTGCATACTAACCCCGCTAGGAGAGCTTCCCCCTACACCAGGCACAACCCGATTCTAAAGAAATGCTGCGCCCGCGCCTGCAAATTTCGCCTTCTCTCTCCAGATCCCTGTTTGCCTTCCTGCCAGCCAGCCGCGACCCGAGTCCTGAGGTGAGGTGGGAAGAGAAGGCCTCGCCTGGCACGTTACCTTTTTGGTGAAAGCCTTTGCCGCAAAATTCGCAGACGAAGGGCTTGTAGCCCGCGTGGATGCGGATATGCGTGTTGAGCGTGGAGCTGCGGTTGAACGCTTTGCCGCACTGGTTGCATTTATGTGGCTTTTCCTGAGGAAAGGGGCGAGTGCACAGTAAGGCCAAGACCCTGGCCAGGAGAGGCCACCTCGGGAACACCTGGAAGGGACACTCCCACCCCCACCCCCCAACTCAACCCTAGAGGGTAAAGGATAATCTTTGGCTATCCTATCCCCAGTGTTATCACTAAGATTCTGGGGGGCGCGCGCCGGCTGGGCCCGACCCCGGGGGCCACGTACCTGGGTGTGGATAATTTTGTGCCTGCAGAGCGTGCTGGCCTGGCGAAAGCCTTTGCCGCAGACTTTGCACACGAACGGTCTGGCTCCGGTGTGGACAGGCATGTGGCGGGTGAGATTATAGTGAGCGTTAAACACCTATGGAAAGACATGGGGGGCCTTGTGGTGCGTCTGTCCGAGGGCCTACAATCAGCCCCGGGGAGGGGAGCCACAGCCTACCTCCCCCAACCAACACCCCCTTCAGAAACCAGAGCCTTTTTCAGTTTGTAAAGTGCTTCCCAAACTCCTGCTTACACCAATACTGTGTGGCCCTGACTAAGGCATCCCCATTTTACAGAATAGGAAACTGAGGCCCAACTAGGCTCCCAATTTGGGTGGTCAACTACTGGGGAGCTCCTCAGCTTGAAAAAGGGGCGTTCCAGGCTGCCCCAAGGAAGCCGCAGCCGCCGGTCGCCCCTCCCGACCCTCCCCTCGCCGAACCCTGGGCCTCACCTTGCCGCACACCTCGCAGGTGAAGTTTTTGGGCTTGCCATCTGCAGAGCCCCCTGGCAGCTTGCTGTGGCCCTTGACGCCTCCGCGCTCGGCAGTCAGGGCTGAGTTCTCCTTCAGTACCTGCTCCAGCGGCGCAGGCAAGCGCTCCTTATGAGGATAGGGAGCCGGATGGGGGAACTTGTCCGCAGCCAGGCCGGCCAGCTTGGCGTTCTCCAGCAGAAAGAGCTTGGGGTGAGCAGCCAGGGCTGCGGGGGCCTGCGCATTGAGGAGGCCAGACGGGAAGAGGTGGCCGCTGAGGAGCTCAGACGGCGGGTACGCGGTCGAGTCCAGGTAGTTGAAGTAGTAGAGCGAGCCGCTGGCCGGCAGCCCCACAGCCTGGTTGATGACCTGCGGCTTGATGACCCTGCCCGCGGGCAGCGCAGACGGCGCCAGGCCCAGCTCGGCCTTGCAGCACACGCCACAGTTGGTTTTGCACAAGCCGCTGGCGCCGCACACTGGGGCCCCCCCGCCGCCGCCGCCGCCACCGCCGCCGCCGCCTCCGCCGCCGCCCGCCCGGAGGCTGCTTTTCCAGAGCTCCGAGTAACTGAGCAGTGTCTTTGACGGCACCTCGTAGCCTAGGGGCTGGAGGGGGATCATACAGGGCAGCGGCGAGCAGAGGTTGAGCAGTTTCTTGCCCTGGCTGCCGTCCGCCTCTAGCGCTCCAGGCCGGGGCTCAAAGGGCGCGCGGGGCTCCGACGTCTTGGCCATGATGCGCTCGATGGAAAAGGCCAGTGTCTTGGAAGTGGCCGGCGACGCTCCGGCGCGCGGGCAGGCCGGGGGCACCATGGTCTCCAGGGAAGCCGAGCTTGCCATGGCGCGCGGAGCTGAGCCGAGCCAGGCTGGGCCAGGGCGCAGCCTCTCTCCTCTAAGTCTGCATTCCGGAAAAGGCAGGGGGGAAAAACTGCAATTTAATAAGCACCTAGTCGGGCCCGGGTCATCCATTTGCATTCAAATGAACAGGGGCAAAACAAAGTGCACCCAAGGGTACCAAATTACCGCCCATTAACCCGGCGCGCAAAGAAACCCACCAGCCCCTGCCCTGGGACTTTGAAAGGGGGAAGAAGGGGGAGGGTTTACAAAAGAAAAGGGGGGGGCGGTGAGAAAAGAGTCTCAAATTAACCCCCCTGAGCCCTTCCCTGGACCCGGGCCTCTGCCACGCGTGCTGGGAGCTGGACAGTGAAGGGGCAAAGTTAAAGAGGACCGGAGAGCCACCTCGCATTTACCTCTTTCCCCCACCACCAAGGAGATGCGTTCCGAGCCATGCAGCGTGTCTCTTCTGTCACATTTTGATGGCAAACATCTTCCCCTCCGCGTGAGATCACTGTCTTTTACATTCAGCTGACATCACATGAAGTCACTTGAAGTGGAATGACATGGGCGGCGGCGCGGCTCCCGTAGCGGCCCCTGTGTTCCCCCGCGCCTGCCGGCCGCCGCCACCACCGCCCCTCAAACTTTAAAAGGAGGCAACTGGCGCCCGCGCTCCCCTCGGGAAAGTGCGAGCGGTTTGCGAATCGGGAAAGAGGGAAGAGACGGGAGGGGGAGGGGGAGGAATCGTGATGGTTTTGCCGGTGGAAGGAAAGGGGGGGGACCCAAACCCAAACCTAGGCAGAGTTCCGTGCGTGATTCACAACTTTGGAGGCCTGCAGGTTTGGGGGACGCGGGGAGGGCGGAGGGTCCCGGACGCGGCGCCCCCAAAGGGCCCTTGGGTGTCAGTCTAGTAGCCGAAGTATCCCTTAGCCCTCCGCAGCCGAGCTGGGCATCGTGCTAATAAACTGCCATTTACCCACGGAACCGGCGCCAGCCCCGAACACGCGCAAATGATAATTACCTCATTAGGATGTGGCGCATGGACGCGGGCGCCGCGTTTGGAGGGGGGAACTTGTTAATGGGGAAATATTAATTTATGCAAAAGCAATGAGCTCGCCTTGGCTGGCGTCGGAGGTCGGGAGAGAGCTCCCACTGCCTAAGGACGACCCCGAAGCGTCACGGAGAGCAAGGCCGCTCGTCGGGATCTCGAGGGCCTCGGCGCCGCGCAGGTGCGCCTCCAGCTTTATGGCCAGCTCTGGGTCTGAGGCTGGGGGAGACTAAACTGAGAGCTGGAAGACTTTCGGAGATTCTAATAGATCAGAATTGTTGATTTATGATCGGGTTTCTGAGGCAAAGCCGGGTTCTGCTTCTGGTTTAGGGCTGCGTGCAGGGAGGATTCGGAGGGCAGCTCTCCCAGCTGATGGGTACTTACTGTTTGTATAATTGAGAAGGTCCAATCTCCACCTGTTTAAGGAGCAGATTGAAACAGCAGAACCTCCCCTGGATCCTATTAAAACGTTTTTCCTCCTAAGGCCATTCAGTCGAACCAATTTTCCGAAGTGATTCATAGAGCTGAATTCTGCCAAGGCAGCTCTTTCACTTTTAGCCACTAAAGCACCGCGTGGAACCGGGTTTTGTGTTTTTCTAAAATAAAGAGAAGGATTATCAGAGAGGAGAGGGAGGGGGCCTGAAGGGGGGCGGGCAGAGACTTAGTGTGGCCAGAGGTACAAGCAGAGGGAAGAAAAGACCCTTTTCTAGACAGGCCCCAAGTAAGTTCGGAGGAATTCAGCGTTTTGTGCCTGGCGCACAAAAGCAGCGCGCTCCGCGCTTGGTTTGGAGGGGCTGAATTCATCTGTTTGCAGACCATTCCACCTGCGTATCACAACAAACTGCTCAAAGACGCTCCAGCACTTTCAACAGGCCGGGTGCTCTTGGCGACAACAAAAGTGGTCGAGGCTGAGGGTTCTTATGGAGGGGGGTGGTGGTGGCTAGCAAGACAGCGAGCGAGAGAATTAGGTTTAGGAAAGGGGGAGGACGGGGTGCAGGGTTTTTTTGAAAAGTTTTGGCCGGTTTTGTTCGCAGGACAATTATATCTTGCTAGCCAGCTTTTGCAAGACCACGAGCTTTGTAGCCGCAACCACAGTTTAAGAGGATTACGGTGGGTATAATATGAGCAAACAGGGTTTGATAGTGAATTCCATCTCCAAAGACACACGATCATGTGAAGCCAGAGAAAGTGGTAGCAGAGGTAAACCCTCTGTTTCTTCACCCAGGAACAAGTCTTGAGGGGGCTGAGTATCCCGTCCTAGGCCCCTCCATGCTGGGAAACATCCCTAGAGAACGTTAAGGGACGGGGGAGAAAAGCTCTAGTTTTAACTTCAGGCAAGTCACCCCCTTTTCCCCTTCAATAAAAGTCTCTTTCCTTCTACCAACCCATCCAGTTGCGGCTTCTTTGAGGTGCAATTTTAGGTAGGATTTGGACATAGCAGGTAAGGAAGAGGAAAAAAAAGTGTACTTGGAAAGAAAAGAGAGGGAACAGAGAGAGGTCCCTGAGGGAAAGTGGCTTGGAGGTGGACTGCAATAGGCTAATGCTCTCACCCTGCCAAACTCTGAAACTGCCCCTAAATTCTGCAATCATAAGTCTGTTCCCGTAACATCACCCTCCCACCCCCTCCCCAAACTACCAGAATTCTAAGCCAAGAGGCTTGCTCATCTGGAGAAGAACATTTCCATATAGCCCATTTAATTTAGAAGATGTTCAGAGAGACAGAATTCCAGACCCAGGGTACCCCCATCCTATGTTAATGTGAACACAAGAGCACAGATTACTCCCTCCTCCCACCGAACATGAAACAGACCAACTCACCCCAACATTGAAACAATATCAATACACCTGCAGCATCTCAAGACCCGAATTTCTATCCCGACTCTCCTGTGGATCCCGTTTGCCACAAGTACTGCACCCCAACCCTTTTTCCAAATTGGGTAATTGTTGCTCTCCGCAGCAGCTCGAAAGATCTGCTGGTTTGAAAGCTCCATCAGGCTGAAAGGCTTCCAAGGGCTTCGCATGAACCTGCCTTGCCATTTCTATCGCTTTTTGTGGCTGCATAAGCCATCTCTCGCTCTCTCTCCAGCATCACAAAAGAGTGCTACCTCCACAGAAAGAAAACATTTGGGTAAAAACAAGTTGCCCCTAATGTGCCTCTCTTTCCAAATGTTGGGTGAATACACTGGCTTTTATGAAAGTATTTAATTAGCTTCCACAAACTTCTCCTTCCCTCGCCTGCAGATTATATTGAAGTGGAGGGTTGGAAACTATTTTACACCTTGCCACTCACATGTTAATTAATCTCTATCTAACCCTAATTGCAGTTTATTCAAGCACCGCTCAACAGCTCACCCACACAATAAACACTGATCCTACTTTTATACATATTACTTCACGTTAACACATTGAGTAATTAACTCCAGTACCAACTAATAGTGCAAACAAATATTTTCTGTAAACGAGATGATTTCAGGCAGAATAATAGAGGACTGGGGAAAGGTGGCGCTTGGTGGAGGGAGTGCTGAGATTTCCGTTCGCTGTCCCCAAATCCTCCAAATTCATTCTTATATACAGCACCTTTTTTTTTGTTTGCTTTGAGGCTGAACTGCTTTCTTTTTTCTTTTTCTTTCTTTCTTTTATTTTTTAAGAGGGACAACTATAGAAATTAAAATCTCACAGTTTTAGGGAGTTGGTGGAAGGGTTCTGTGGGATTTGGGGTGACATTTTTTCCACCTACACATTTTCAGTAAAGGAAAATCCAAAATAACTCGACATGAAGGGCAACATGGGGCTCCAGGCCTAAGCAGATGTTTCAGGGATGTGGATTCATTTACCGAAAATAAAGTCATCTTATCCCTCCCTCCCCAAGAAGTCTGTCCCTCACAGCATGATTTTCCAGTAGAAGTGGGCTGAGGCTATGGTGACATTCTGGAAGTCCCAGTCTCTTTCCCAACCCAAACTGGTACACAAGCTCCACGTTGGAGGTGTTGGTACCTTCAGGTCAAGAGGAGGACCCAGCAAGCCGCCTGTCCGGGAAGCACGCGGTGGCGGCCCAAGCGAGGCCTACTAGGCCGCAGCACGCGCTCCGCTCCGGGGCAGGAGTCCTACGATGCCCTGTGTAATCCCCGGGCGCCCAGGCCCGTGGCCGTCCGATTCGCTCCATGCCGTGGGCTGCAGCCCGTCACGCACGGCCGCCGGGCCCGAATCTACCTTGGCGCCTTCCCCAGCCCGAGGCCTCAGCCCCAGGCCTATTTCACTCGGAGCGCCTCAGCCTAGAGCCGGACGCTTTGGCTTCTTCGCCATCTGGCCCTAGGTTGGGCCTCAAAACTCCCGGCGGCGGTAGGGAAACACACGATCAGAGTCAGGCCTGAGGCCCCTCGGCGGCCTGTGTCCTTCCCACGCCGAAGAACAAGGCGCCAAGGCCGGGCGCGTCCGCGGCTCTGCGGGGCCTGACCCGGGCGGCGACCTCTGGGACCCGCGGCGGTGCGACGCCGCGCCCTGGCCAAGCAACCCGCACACCACTGATTGGCGATCCGGACCCAACCTCAAGGACTGGAGCGCAGTGTTTTAATTGAAATCGCAGGTTTAAGCACAGCTAGCGGCTGTCTATTGATTTCTACAGGAGCTTCTCTTATGGAAGCATATTAAATATGACCGGCGCGGCCAGAGCTGAGCCTCTCCTCCCTCCCCTTCCCTCTGGCCATTCTATGGTCAGTAACCCGAAGCACTGTAATGATGACTTTTGTTTAAAAAACATATTTTTTAAATGCCAGAAATCGCCCTCACTTTAGGACAAATTAGCAGATGCCTTCTTGCGGTGTAGACAACCTCAGAAGAAAATCCCTTTCTTGCGCAAAAAGCTCACACATTTGCACCACGGAAGAAAAAAGGCAAGCATTTCCACTCCAAAAAGTGTTCCAGTTTCAGCCCCTGTAGCATGCATATCTTGGTTCTGGATGATAAGGGGCACTATTATTTTAAAAACCGTTATTATTTTTTCATCTGGTTGCAATACATAACACATCGCCCTATGTATGCCATCTCCCCAGGGAGCCGAGCAGCTTGCAAGGAGAAGGCTTGCTCCCGGCTCCCGAGTTTGGGGAAACACAGGCACTGGGGACCCCGCTCCTTCCTGACTTTTTTTTTTGTTGGGGGGGGCAGGAACCAACCCTGAAACAAACAAACTTTATGGTTTAAGGAATGTCTTTTCCTATTCCCTCCCTCCCTGCCTCCCTCCCTCCTTCTTCCCTCCAGCTCTTCTTCCTTCCTCCCTTCCTTTCTTTTCTTCCTTCTTTCCAAAGGAACATTTTGAATCTGATTTACTTGGTGCCGCGCTTAACCGCTGCTGAAAATAGATTAACTTCTGAAGAGAAATTCTTTTGCTATCCTCTCTTTTTTCCCCAGGAAGCATTTTATTGAAAACATTCGAACTGGCTTGCCCGTGGCGGGCTTGTCCAAAGCACAGGGGCCTCCGCCTTCGGTGCGCGTTGTTCTCAGGATTAGTGCTGTCAGGAGACAAAGAGCCCCAGACACCCGAGGCCAGGAGCGCCGGAGAGCTCCTAGGTTTCGGGTACCCTCGCGGAGCACGCGAGCACAGTCCCAGGCCTTTAGGGACAGATGGGCCAGAGCCGTCTGCATCTGCCCGCATCCTTTGGGAGGCTGCGATGATCGCAGCCAGGGTGGCCGAGCGCCCGGCCCACTGCACCCGGCGGCTGTTTTGCAGCGCCCCTGGCATTCAGGGACTGGTTTGCAAATCTCAATGCACCACAGACTAGTTTTCACCCTGGAGCAGGAGAGGCGCCTATTAGCCTGGGGCAACCGGCTTTGCAGCCCTGGGCGGGGGCGTAGGGGGAGGGGCGGTGGTGCAAACCTATCGTGATTTCCAGGATCCTCCCAACTCCCTCCGCGATCACATCGGAGGACATTCGCTGACTCTTCGGAAATCTGGGCAGCGTATACACTTCTAGGCCAGAAGAACTCTCCTAAAAGAGCAGATCTGCAGTCTATCCGTGCAAGCTTAGTACTCTCCTCTCTGCCCTGGATGCATATATATTCACAAACATATATATGCATATCATATATATGCATATTGTTTATATGTACGTATGTATGTATATACTTGTATACTATCGACAACCCATCGCTAGAAATGCTATTTAATTAGGAATCTGATCCAATACCCGCGTGCAGCAATTTGCCAGCAGACGTGTCATTTTGTAAGGCGCAGTGAGGGAAGGAAGTCGTCTCGCCTACCTGGGTTTTCCACTTGCTACGCGATTTTGGTGTGCAACCCAAAGGAAATAATCGTTTATAGAGAGCGATGATGATATATTTTTATATATGATATAACACACACATCCGTGTATGCATATTTGAAATTAAAAGGCGTTTTGGTGACTGACTGGCCCTGCGTAGTTGAGAGATGTCGGTTTCCGACTCCCTGGGAAGACGGCTTAGGATCCTCCGCGTTATTTAACTTGGCAGCTGGTTAAACTCCGCGGTGGAGCCTGCCCAAAGGTATTAGCGTTAAGTGCTGAGAGCAGGAGTTAAGCCGGCAGGGAAAAGGGACCGGAAGGGGTACAGGGGTGAGGGAAACCGATTTCAGACTTCCCCCAACTTCTGTAAGTTTGCCAGGCAATGTAGGTCTGAGTTGGATGGTGCATTGAATAAGAACCTGAAGCGTTGTGATCGCTTTGCAAGCGAATCTCTCAGCTCTGTTTTGTTTGTTTGTTTTGTTTGGCTTTGATAAGAACTTCTCGTGTGTACCGGCAAACGAAAAAGTTCTCTCTTGCCCGCATCTCTTGAGCTCTCAGTCGAATCCCATCTTTTCTTTACCTGGGTGAAGATCCCTGATGCTCCACCCCGGGAATTTATAGTCTGACTTAGGTGAAGACAAAATGAGAACTCTAAAATACTGCGAAGAGAACATCAATCAATCAAAAAAGAATCAATCTCTTCTTTCTGCTTCCATCGCTGCCTTCATCACACACACAGACTCTCCCTCTTCAGGGATGAATCTAGGGTAGCAATTTCAGTAGATGATTACTTATTACTGAGGGCCTATTGTATGCCACAGCACTAAGTTTAATACCCACCCTAGTCAGTCCTCAACATCGTCCTGGGAATCCAGTGTATATAATAGATATCTCCATCACACAAATGCAAAAATTGAGGCTCTTAGAGGCTGGGTAGCATGTCAAAGCTCATGTAACTGGTAAGAGGTTTTCAGAGCTGTACTCCTAAGCACCATGCTACAAACCCAAAACTAAACAACTGGCTTGTGCTGCTGGTGGAATGGAAATGGGGACAAACACTTCGGAAAACTGCATGGCGGTATCTGCTATGGTTGCATGTTTGCATTACTTATGACCCAGCAACACCACTCCTAAGTATATACCAAACAGAAATGAGTACCCGTGTTCACCAAAAGACATGCACTGGAATGTTTACAGCAGCACTATTTGTAATAGCCCTCAATTGGAAATTGACTGAATAACCATCAAGACTGGAACCCATAAATAGTGGTATACTCACAAAATTAAATACTATACATCAATAAGAATCAACAAACTACTGCTACACTCAGCGTCATGAATGAGTCTCAAAAATAATGTTGAGCAAAAGCAGCCAAATCCAAATACTTGGTTCTGCATGATTCCATTCAAAATAGGCAACATTTGGGGACAGAAGAGAGGGGCTTCTGGGGTACTGAGAAAGGTCTGTTTCCCGATCTGGGTTCTGGTTTGTGAATGTTCATCAAGCTATGTACACTTTATTTGTATACTTTTCTAACTATCTGTTAAATACACTTTTTATATTTTTATATACATATTATGATACCTATATATCTGTTAAATTAGTGAATCACTATGAGTTAGGTTGACTTGCTCCCATCCCTCAATTCCTCAAAGAGACACTAATCCTCACCTGGCTCTTGAGTTATGCTCTTTTAATTTCTTTCTCTGGACCAGACAACCACATCAATTAATTGGCCTCTCATCTAGACTTTTAAAAACAAGCTGCATCCAAACTTCTAACACAGTTGTCTTTGGAGCCAGGCAGTTAATCCAGCTTCTCAGGGAACCTGCAATAAGCTCAAGAATGTTTAATCAAGGGAGCTCATTTGCAGCATTCTTCTCACCCACAACCTCAGCAGAAGGGTGGCAGTTGTGAACTTGAACCTGTACCCCTTGCCCTTGGGTTCTAGGTGAATGACTTCAGGCTAGAGACTACCTCAAACTTTCCAGAGACATTATCTGGCAGGCTGCCTTTGGAGGTGGAGGATCTGGTTGAGGTCAGGAGGACAGGGTCTGAGATGTTTGTAGGAACTGGCATTAATAGAAAGCCTTGGCAAGTCCTTAGAGCTCAACTCACTGGGTCTTGGCCCTAGACAAGACCAGGGGAGAAAAGACAAAATCTTGGCTCCTTGGCAAGTGACCCAGTTAGCAGAACTGGCAATTTTGCTCTGGGAGAGAGTGGGGAAGTTTATTTTAGCAAGAAAAAGCCTTGGGACACAGAAACCAAACCAAATGCTTGACAATCCCTTTGTGCAAACCCATGGTGAATCCTGCCAGGGACACAGGTTACAAATCCGACTTCGGCACTTCAAGAAAGATACCAAGAATCTACAGCTAAAGCAATTAAGGTGGGGGCAAGGAAAAGGTAAGAGCTGGTGCTCCAATTCACATAAATTAAAAAGATAATTCTTGTCCTGAAAAATTGAGAGGAGATAGGACCTAAGGCAATATAATTCATTCATTAGTTAGCCATCTTGAGCCTTTAGCTATCTTGAGCCTTTCTGTACTGGGCACCATCTAGATGCCATATATACAGTACTTCCTGAGATAGACACAGTCCCTGCCCTCATGGAACTTACATTCCATCATTCAACCAATAGGCATGCATAAGTAAGTATCCTCTGTAAACCACTGTGTGCTGTTATTGGAGTATTGGAGAATGAATGATGGGCATGGCGGGGTGATATAAGACTGTCAAAAAGGGTGGAGTTTAAAAAAAGTACAAGCAACCAGAAATAAACTCAAAGAATTCCCTGGCAGTAAGGTTAACAAATTTTAAAAACTTCTCACTCCAGCAGAAGTTACAGGCTAAAATCACAAATAATGAGTTTCTGCAGGCATTTCCATGATGTGTGGGTAGATTCACCCTTTGGCAGCTCATTGCTTGGTGCTTTTTCGAGAGACAGATTTCTGGCCTGGGTGGAACTTGGGTCTCCTTGGAGCAGGGCATTTCTGAAAACGTTATGACACAACATAAAACTCCTTCCTGGGCTTTGTAGGGCTAAGTGTCTTTGAGGCAGTGTGGCTTCTGCAATCAGATCAAGATAGAAGCCTGGCTTGTCAGTTCTGTGTGTCCACAGGCAAGTTACTAAACCTCTCTGCAAGGCTGAGTTGCCCGTCTTTGGCAGGAGAGAAATACCTGCTTCATCATAGGTAAGGACTAAAAGAAAATGCACAGAAGGATCTCAGCACTGGTGGCTGGCCAATAGAAAGCAGAGTATTCACTATTGTGGTTATAATAACTATTTTGATAACAATGGTTGTTCAGGCTGACTAGAGGTGGAGAGGAAAGAAGAGGGCAAAAAAAATTCTTCCTTATTCTGTTCTTTACTTCTTTTATTTGATTTTGTGAATAAGGTGGGTTTTTTTTCTGATTTAAAAAATAATTGATGGAGAAATTTTGGGAAAAGTAGAGAATTACAAAGAAGAAAAATTAAAATTGCACAAATCCTACCACCCAGAAACCGCAGACAAGTCTTTGGTGTATATTCTTTCTATGCATTTACAAGATGACATCATATGATACATACTGCTTTATAATCTGCTTTTCCATTTAATATAGCATGAATATTTTCCCAAGCTTTAAATATGCTACTAAGACATTATTTTAATGTCACTGTAGTACTTCACTATATGTCTTTCACGTGAGTTAGTCCTTTGTCATTGGATATTTAAGGTGTTTACAATTTTTTTGCAAGAGTTCTATCAGGAACATTCTCACACATGAATTTTGTGCATAGCTAATCCTGTAGGACAAATTCCCAGAAGCAGAATTACTATGGTAAAAGATATGCACATTTTTAAAGCTTTAGATACCAACTGACAAACTGCCCTTCAGAAAGGAGATACATATTTAGCCCCACTCCAGTCAGCACGACATGACAATTCCTTGTTCCCAGTACCTTCACAAATACTATGTATAATTATTTTAAAAATCCTTACCATTGCTTGAGCCCAGGAGGTGGAGGTTGCAGTGAGCAAAGATTGCGCCACTGCAATCCAGCCTGGGTGTCAGAGGAGACCCTGTCTAAAAAACAAAACAAAACAAAAGGCTGGGCTCAGTGTCTTACACCTGTAATCCCAGCACTTTGGGAGGCCGAGGTGGGCAGATCACCTGAGGTCTGGAGTTTGAGACCAGCCTGGCCAACATGGTGAAACCTACTAAAAATACAACTGGTGAACCTACTAAAAACACAAAAAATTAGCTGGGCATGGTGGCGGGCGCCTGTAATCCCACTTACTCAGGAGGCTGAGACAGAAGAATCGCTTGAACCCAGGAGGTGGAGGTTGCAGTGAACCAAGATCACACCACTGCACTCCAGCCTGGGTAACAGAGCGAGACTCTGTCAAAAAAAAAAAAAAAATCCTTACCAATTTGATAGACTCCAAATGGTATCTTATTGCTGTTTCTGCCCGGGGCAGACTTGGGTGCCAAATTACAGAGAAGTTAGAATGTAGAAAGAACAGTGCAGACCTAGGTAATAGAAAAGAGGAAGACATGTGGGTAAAGACATCCAGAGAGAGAGGCATCCAGAGAAAAAGGAGACCAGTGTCACATCCCTTTTGGCATACAGATGTTTCCAGATTGCTTTAGGCTTTGAACATTTTCTTGAGAAGCCTTCTCACTTCCCTGCTCTTGAGAACCCCTTAGTCAGAAAATGGGCTGCTAACCCTCTACCCACCCTTCCTTCCTTCCTTCCTTCCTTCCTTCCTTCTTTCCTTCCTTCCTTCCATTTTCTTTCTTTCCTTTTCTTTTCTTTTCTTTTCTTTTTTTTCTTTTCTTTCTGACAGAGTCTCCCTTTGTTGCCCAGGCTGGAGTGCAGTGGCACGATCTCAACTCACTGCAACCTCTGCCTCCCAGGTTCAAGCAATTCTCCTGCCTCAGCCTCCCGAGTAACTGGGATTACAGGTGTGTGCCACCACACCCAGCTGATTTTTGTATTTTTAGTAGAAATAGGGTTTCGCCATGTTGCCCAGGCTGGTCTCGAACTCGTGACCTCCAGTGATCCCCCTGCCTTGGCCTCCCAAAGTGCTAGGATTACAGGGATGAGCCACCATGTGTGGCTCTCCTCTACACTTTCTTTTTTTTTTTTTTGAGAAGGAGTCTCACTCTATCGCCCAGGCTGGAGTGCAGTGGCGCCATCTCAGCTCACTGCAAGCTCCGCCTACCGGGTTCACACCATTCTCCTACCTCAGCCTCCAGAGTAGCTGGGACTACAGGTGCCCACCACCACGCCCGGCTAATTTTTTGTATTTTTAGTAGAGATGGGGTTTACACCATGTTAGCCAGGATGGTCTCGATCTCCTGACCTCATGATCCGCCCTCCTCGGCCTCCCAAAGTGCTGGAATTACAGGCGTGAGCCACCACGCCCAGCCTCCTCTACACTTTCTAGACCTTCTGTTCTACATCTTGCTTGTGGGTGCTCATCTGGCCACCTGAACTTGAGCCCAGTGACTGGGAGCCTGGGGCTAATGAGGCCATGGTGGTCTGTGCCTCTTCCAAAGGGCTCCCAAACAACTAGGTTCTGGCCTTGGCCAGATGTTTTACAAATGCAGCCTGGCTGGCCAAAAGGGAGGACACTCATAAGAACAGCTGGGCCAGTGCAAACCTCTCACCATGCCTACCATGCCTAGAAAAAGAATCAGAAGCTCCAGCCAAAGGAAGTACTAGAAATGAGAAGAGGGGTCCTGCCCATACCCCACAAATAGAAGGGAAGGTACAAAGAGGAGGATTATTTACCTGCACGAGCTAGACTTCTGTGCTGAATTTGAGCTCCCATCCAGCCAGAGAACTGCATGCTTGTAGTTGCTTCTCTGATTTCTGCTGTATCTCTTGTTGTGATTTAAAAATAATCTAATCTTATTTTGAGGAATTTTAAATATACACAAAAGAAGCACAGAGTAATATCATGAACCCATATACCATCACCCAGCCCCAATAAGAACAATCCATGGCCAATCCTGATTCATTTACATACCTATTTCCTCCTCATATTATTTTAAAGCAAGCCCCAGACATAATACTTTGTTATGCACACATTATTTAAAGACCATCACCTAAAATATGATAATTCTTTAACATCATCAAATAGTGCTCACATTTCCAATTTTTAAAATAAATGTCATAATTTAAAAATCCTTTGTTTAAATTATGGTCCAGATAAGGTTTGCATATTATGATTGGTTGTTCTGCCTTTTAAATCTCTTATAATTTATAGATTTCTCTTCATTTATTATTTTTTATTTTATTTTTTGTCCTTGCAATTTACTTCTTGAGAAAATCAGGATGTTTGTCATGTAGAGTTTCCCACAGTCTATATTTTGCCGACAGCATCCGTGTGGTGCTGGCAATTTTAAAGACTCACTTCTTAGGATGCTGTCCTTCTTTCCGCCACCCCTTTTGAACATTCCTTTGGGAATAAAACTGCGCCATTTAGGCCCCCCGGCCTGTGAACTCCTGGAGAACAGGGGTCTGTCTTGTTCAGCTTTGGTCCTTGCAGTCACATTCATCACCTGGGCCGTAGTTATGCTTGGTTTGTTGATGAATCAAATGACTCATTTAAATAATTTTGCTCTCTTTTCTTTATATTTCTGGCACGTACACACTTGCACTCAGCTTATAGCAGTGTATTTTGTACAACTGATTTTTCCCCACATGCACGTTCAGTGTCGAAGGACAGGACAAACTTCATGTTGGTTTAAATACATAGACCTTTTCCCCACAGTCCTGTAGACAATGCTCAATGCAAATCAAAATTTTTAGTCACTGTTGGTAGCTAACAGGCTGACTGACTTTCCATTTTCTTCGGTTCCAGAATGTGTATGCTGGTGCTTTCATTCTCCTTACTAATATTTTATTCTTTATTTTTATTTTTTTCCTTTTTCTTTTTTGAGATGGAGTCTCTCTCTGTTGCCCAGGCTGGAATACAGTGGTGCGACTAGCTGGGACTACAGGTGCCCGCCACCATGCCCGGCTAATTTTTGTATTTTTAGTAGGGATGGAGTTTCACCACGTTGGCGAGGCTGGTCTTTAACTTCAAGCGATCCACCTGCCTCGGCCTCCCAAAGTGCTGGGTTTACAGGTGTGAGCCACCACACCTGGCCCTTACTAATATTTTAAAAGGTGCCTAGTTTTTAACCGAAGAGAAGGAAGTCTTCCCAGACTGTCCCTTGAATATTAAGAAAATATCTATTTTATTTCCATATAAAGAATTCCTTTAGAGGTTCTTCTCACTCCCACCCATACCTCCACAGTTTCCTTGGGAGTGGAAGTGGTGTAAAGTAATGTACAGGAGAAACTTAACATTCTGTGAATAAGGGCTTGCTAGGAGAATCAAAGGAAAGCCGAGCAAGCCCCTATCGTTTAATTAACTTTGAGCATCGGCTTATTTAACAGAGTTTGCTGTGGTAGGTATTCTCTTTTGATTTCTGTTTGTAGATGAAATTAAGTTTTTGCTTAGCCTAAAGGAGTAAATAAATGAATACTGATCAACTATGGGTCTATTAGTAGATTAAAGTTTTGTGTTTCCTCACTTTTTTTTGGATGGAATAACAAAAATCGCTAACACTAATTGAATTCAAACAATGTAATATAATATGTAGTGAAAATCAGGTCTCCCTTCCACCCCAAATCTCTACTGTCTTTCCCCAGAGACAATCACTGTTACTGATTTCTGCACCTGTGGGTATGGTAATTACGTACAATGATTGTTTTTATTGTATCAATAATGTGACCCTATAAAGCAGGTGGACTGGTTATCCTCCTCTTCAGGCGAAGTAAATGAGGTTTGGTGGGTATTAGTGATTAGTCGAAGGCCACATGTTTATTTGAATGGCAGAGTGGAAACTCGTAGCTAGCCAGTTGAGACCACCCTGCCCCCCTCCTTGCTCATAACCATTAATTTCATCCAATCACAGTTTCATCCTGCCAAGAAACACAAAAATATGACCTACTAATGTCCTCAAACAATAAACTAGAGACTATCATTTGTTGAATTGCTTGGCCAGTTTGATGGTTTGACTTTCTGTCAAAAAAGTCAAAGTAGGCCAGACACAGTGAATACACCTGTAATCCTAGCTACTTGGGAGGCTGAGATGGGAGGATCTCTTGAGCCCAGAGTTCAAGGCTGCAGTCAGCTATGGTCGCACTGCTGCACTCCAGCCTGGGTGACAGAGTGAGACCTGTTGCTAAAAACAAACAAGCAAAGAAAGTAAAAGCATACAGCTTATGTGTTTTGTACAAAAAAAAGAAAAGGACACTGTTGCTACTTTATAGGTAAATAAATTAGGATAAGAGTAAATGGATAAAGCAAAAAGTAAGATGAGGAAGAGAAAGATGAAGAGCTTTGGCAGATGTTCTGAAGTTTTCTGCGTGTGTGCACACAGGCACTGCACCATGGACCCCACTGGCAGTCTGGTAAGCCTGCGGACCTCTTCTCAGAATAATGCTTTCATTTTTAAAAAATTTGTTATTATTATTTTATAGGGACAGGGTCTCACTTTGTTGCTTAGTGCAATGATACAATCTTAGCTTGTTGCAGCCTGAAACTCCTGGGCTCAAGCAATCTTCCCACCTCAGCCTCCCATACAGCTGAGACTACAGGTGTATGTCACCACACCAGGCTAATTTGTAAATTTTTTTTGTAGAAATGGGGTCATGCTATGCTGACCAGGGTGGTCTTCAAATCCTGGCCTCAAGTGATCCTCCTGTCTCAGCCTCCCAAAGTCATGGAATTACAGGTGTGAGCCACCATGCCTTGCCCAGAATAATGCTTTTAAATGAATAAGATAAAATATATAGGCTTCTAAAAGATATCAATCATATTAATAATGTAGTTATTAATCAAAATATTAAAAAATAAATGTGTGATACAGTGATATATATGCTTCTTTCTTTCTTCTTTCTCTTTCTTTCTTCCTTCTTTCATTCTCTTTCTTTCTTTCTTCTTTATTTTTCTTTCTTTCTTTCTTTTTTTTAGAGATGGAGTTTCGCTCTTGTTGCCCAGGCTGGAGTGCAATGGCTTGATCTCGGCTCACCGCGAGCTCCGCCTCCCAGATTCAAGCAATTCTCCTGCCTCAGCCTCCTGAGTAGCTGAGATTACAGGCATGCAGCACTACGCCCAGCTAATTTTGTATTTTTTTTTTTTTTTAGTAGAGACAGAATTTCTCCATGTTGAGGCTGGTCTCGAACTCCTGACCTCAGGAGATCCGCCCGCCTCAGCCTCCCAAAGTGCTGGGATTACAGGCGTGAGCCACCATGCCCAGCCCCTCTTTTTTTTTTTTTAAATTAGATCTTAAACTTATTCATGTTGCCTAACTAAAACTCTGTACCCTTTGTCTAACATCTGTCTGCATCCCCTACCCCTTGTTCCTGGTAACCATTGCTCTACTCTCTGCTTCTATGAATTTGACTTTTTTAGATTCCACACATAACTGAGATCACACAGTATTTGTCTTTCTGTTCCTGGCTTATTTCCTTTAGCATAATATCCTCTGAGTTCATCCATGCTGTTGTAAATGACAGAATTTCCTGTTTTTCAAAGGTTACGTAGTCTTCCATTTATATAGACACCAATTTTCTTTATCCATTTATCTATTGCTGGGCACTAAGGTGGATTCCATACCTTAGTTTTTGTGAATAATGCTACAAGAAACAAGGGAGCGCAGATAACTCTTTGCTATGCTTCTTTCCTAATGCATGAAATAAGATCTAGTGGCAGATCTAAGAATTAAGGTAATTTAGAAGCACTTATCACTCAGAAATCATAACAACTGTGATGTGATAGGAAAATATCTGATTTCCATTGGTCACAGAGTCACAGATACTACAAATGCTACTGTAGGTTGCTGCCTCCTATCTCCACCCCCATTCAAGTTCACAAACCTCTTGAGTCCTAGCCAAACTCTCTCCAGGTTAAGAAGCTCTTCTTTGTTTTTTTTTTTTGAGGCGTAGTCTCGCTGTCGCCCAGGCTGGAGTGCAGTGGCGCCATGTAGGTTCACTGCAGGCTCCGCCCCCCGGGGTTCAGGCCATTCTCCTGCCTCAGCCTCCCGAGTAGCTGGGACTACAGGCGCCCGCCACCTCGCCCGGCTAATTTTTTTTGTATTTTTAGTAGAGACGGGGTTTCACCGTGTTAGCCAGGATGGTCTCGATCTCCTGACCTCGTGATCTGCCCGCCTCGGCCTCCCAAAGTGCTGGGATTACAGACTTGAGCCACCGCGCCCGGCCAGAAGCTCTTCTTTGTAAGAGGACCTGAGCAGAGGTTAGAGGGTAATACTTAACCTTCCACCCTGTGTCTGCTGCTAGGATTACATACTTTAATTCTACATTTTTCTTGTCCAGGTACCACCTTTATTGGGACATTTTTTTTTTTCTTGAGACAGAGTCTCTGTCACCCAGGCTGGAGTGCAGTGGCACGATCTCGGCTCACTGCAACCTCTGCCTCCCGGGTTCACGCAATTCTCCTGCCTCAGCCTCCCGAGTAGCTGGGATTACAGGCGCTCGCCACCATGCTCAGCTATTTTATTTTTGTATTTTTAGTAGAGAGGAGGTTTCACTATGTTGGCCAGGCAGGTCTCGAACTCCTGACCCTGTGATCCGCCCGCCTCAGCCTCCCAAAGTGCTGGGATTACAGGCATGAGCCATCGCACCCCACCGGGACATTTTTTAAAAGCAAAGCAGTTTAAAATGCAATCTTTTAAAATGTTTTAAATTTGAAAGAATGGTAAATGCACAGGGTTGAAATAATCAAGCAATAATAACATTAAAAATAAATAGAACTGAAAAATAAATCTCCTTTCCATCTGAAGTTTGCCATCCCCTTTCCCAGAGATAAGCACTCTTATTAGTTTCTTTTAAATTTTTTTCCTACATCAACCATTGCTCTCAGTTCTCAACAGGAGGACTTGACAGCAGAAAGGGAGTTTACACAGTAGCTCCCAGAATCGGCTGAAGGCTGGCACACAGGCTCCATCAGGAACCAATGGACCAGTGAGGTGAGGCACAGCCAAAAGCAACCACAGGGCAATTCTGCTTGGGCTGCTGCTGCTGGGCCCACTCACCAGTCCCTGGATGCCCCTCAATGGTCCTGAGGCCCAGGAAAAGTTCTTCAATGCTGCCATGCCTTTTGGTCCTTCTCTCAAGCGTCAAGATTCTGAGTTAGAGCATCTGGTTATTAGGCACATTCTAGTTGTCAGGGGCAGGATTCAGTTTCCATGGATTTGGATTCTGGGAAGCCAAAATGATAACTGTTCATTTGATTTATTGAAAAAAAAATACACACACATAAATAGATTTGCTTTTTTTAAACAAATGGGAAAGTTCTTTAAATGCTGGTCTGCCTCTTGACTTTTTTTTAACTTAATAAAATATCAGCAATATATCTTGAACATTTTTCAGTACCAGCGTATATAGATCTACTTTGTTCTTTTTCCTGGCTCCATTGTATTCCACTGTATTGAAGGCTGGAATTTATTTCACCAGCCTTGAGAGTCTTCCAAATCTAGCCTGGCCAGGCAATGCTTCTGGCAGTAGAACTGCTAATTCTGTCTTGCTGTTCTTAGGCCAACATTGACCACAGACTCTGTTCTGGGTTGCAGAAGGGTGATTGTAGCAGATAGTGTTGGTGTCCTGCCCACCTCTCTTACCACTTCATTGCAACTGGGCTTGACTTCCCACTGCTGTTCTTGTACTTATTTGTCTTAGGGCTTTCTGTGATGATCAGAGTCTGCTTTGCCCATCTGCCCTGCAAGTCTGAAATGCTGGAAAATTAACATTGCCTGCCCTCTCCCCCAAGCTGTCCTCAACCAATAATGAAAAAGAGTTGGAGTATAAATACCCCAGCTCTCTCCCTCCTCAGGAGGAATAACTGAAAAGCATCTTCTACCCTGGCTCCCAGATTTTCCCAGAGCAATCAAACTTCAGTTACCCACAGTGGCTGCCTTGCTTCTCAGTCTTTTTCCTCATTCCTCTATTAGTGTTTCCTGGATCACCTCCCAAGTAAATCACTTGCACTAGAATTCTTGTCTTAGGGTCTATTTCTAGGGAAACACAAATTAAAGCAGTGATGATGAAGAAGGGGAGACATGGAAAGAAACTCATTTATCGGCCAGGCACGGTGGCTCACGCCTGTAATCCCAGCACTTTGGGAGGCCGAGGCGGGCGGATCACGAGGTCAGGAGATCGAGACCATCCTGGCTAACACGGTGAAACCCCGTCTCTACTAAAAATACAAAAAATTAGCCGGGCGAGGTGGCAGACGCCTGTAGTCCCAGCTACTCGGGAGGCTGAGGCAGGAGAATGGCGTGAACCCCGGGGGGCAGAGCCTGCAGTGAGCCGAGATCGCGCCACTGCACTCCAGCCTGGGTGAAAGAGCGAGACTCCGTCTCAAAAAAAAAAAAAAAAAAAAAGAAACTCATTTATTTATTCATTCCTTTAATAATTATTTACTGAGATCCATAGTCAAAGACAAGTAAAGGAGAATGTGAAGAAATGTAGACAAGGGGAACAAATCCTTCCCTTTCAAGGCATAAAAGCAAACACTAAAAAAAGAAGTCGGTAGCAAGAATACCTTTCTTGACACTGCTTAACACATTGCTGCCCAATCCACCACTGACCATGTGCTGTTCTTTTGGGAAGAAATGGAATAAGAACAGTGAGTAGCAGAATTCAGCTTTCTAAGGGTAGTGACTTGGCCATATCTATCATCTGTTCAAAGCCTGAAACATGCAGCAGGCTCTTAAATCCTTAAGAAACTAACAGTAGGCCAGGTGCAGTGGCTCACACCTGTAATCCCAACACTTTGGGAGCCAGGCAGGTGTATCACTTTAGGTCAGGAGTTTGAGACCAGTCTGATCAACATGGTGAAATCCCATCTCTACTAAAAATACAAAATTAGACAAGCATGGTGGAGGGTGCCTGTAATCACAGCTACTCGGGGGGCTGAGGCAGGAGAATCACTTGAATCTGGGAGGCAGAAGTTGCAGTGAGCTAAGATCATGCCACTGCACTCCAGCCTGGGCAACAGAGTGAGACTCTGTCTCAAGAAAAAAAAAAAAAAGAAAAATTAACAGTAAAATATTAGCTAACATTTGTTGAGCACTTAGCATGTGTGCCTTTTTTTTTTTTTTTAGCACTTCGCACATAGAAATACATTTAATCTTGATGACAACCTGATGAGCTTATAACAATGGGTAATACCTAGCGTATGATTCTATTTATATCTTACAGATGAGATAACTGAAGCCTAGGGAAATGAAGTAATTTTCCCAAGATCACGTGGCTAATGATTACCACTGATCATCTGAAATCTGGATCAAGGTCATTCTGACCCCAAAACCTATCAGAACCTATGCTCACAACCTCTTCCTTCTATTCACTCCTGTGATACCTGTTGCCCAATTGTCTACAAATCATGTGGTCTCTTGCTTTCATCTTTACTTCAATATTTTAAATAGAGCTGTTTGAGCTCCATCCGTTGTAATAACAAGATCTAGCCCTCCTTATTCTCAGAGATCATCTTTCTCTAATTTACTGGGAGAGGAATGAGTGCTTATTTCAAGACCAACTCCTAAGTCTCTAGTTCCACCTCTGCCCTTGGTTCACTTTGTGAAAGTTTCTTCCCTAGAACAGCACCAACTTTTCCTTGTGCTCTCCAGTAGAATATTAACCCAAGACTGTGTGTATAGCAGCCTTGTTACAGAAGTTTAAAGATGACAAAGAGTAGATGCAACCTGAAGTTTATTAATTGTCATTTAATTAGAGCTCGGAAGAGTTCAGATTTTCCAAATACATTGTGATGTCAGTACCCTTCATATGCCCTGGAATTCTTAATCTATAATCTTGATGTCTGATTTTTAAAATTGTATTCAAAGTTAGACTAATTGAACCAAAAAATACTATGGAAGAATTTTTCATGCTCAAAGCCCTATTCCAGGAGGTGTTGGAGGCGACTGAGTGAGGTGCATGGTTCAGTGGTCCTGTTTACAATATAGTGACATTAGAATTTGAAACCTAGCCATAGCTTCCACATAAACTGTGCTTTTCATTGCACCAAATACCACCAGTATTTGTCTTCTTATGTTGCCTTTGATTTTCTTTTAAACATATTCCAAAATTTCTGACACTTTCTCTGAAATTTGTACTATCTTTAATCACGTTTCCTGCTTTAAGCAAAGCCTTGTTTATTCTTTGCAATTGTATTCACTGCCCAGGAAACAAGCCAACTTGTTTTTGATGGACAGAGGGAAATATGCCAACTGAACCATGTTTACATTTGCTTTTGGCCATCTCACCATCAATTCTTAGGAAATAAGAAAAATTTTATTTGTGTACTTTTTGCTTGTTGTCGCCTTTGCATTCCTCTTAATTTGTAGTTGTGTGTATGTATTAATTGTAATCGTTTTATCCCTCTGTTAGCTGGTGGCTGTGATTAATTTGTTTTTCAGTGTTTTTCTTTGACCTTCAGTGTACTGTCAGGGTAGAGAACTCTGCTGGCAGATTGCACCATCGTCACCCTTTTCTCATGTTTTGCTTAGTTACAACAAATGCTGATTTACAACTTTAGATGAAATGCATGGTTTCATAAGAAGGAAAACAGATGATAATTTTAGTATTTAGATGAAGAAGCAAAACAACCTTGAATAAAAGATGAATATTGATTTTTAAAAATTTGTTTACCAAGAATTACAGAATTATGCCTAATTTGACTTAATTTCAGACTTGTTAATTATGTGTCTAAGTTAGCCACAAAGAGAACACAGTTAAATTTTAAAATTTAAAGGAAATGAACTTATTCAATTTTGTGCTTAAACACTAGTCATACAACTCTTGTTTTTTTGTTGATTTCCTAAAACTTTTATAGAAATTCAAATTTATGACAGTATGGTTGTTCATACCTGCATTGAAAATTCAGGTGAGGTTGATAGATTTTCTAAAGCCATCGTGATTCCCCACCTTCTTTTGTAATTGCTTCTTTATAGACAGAATATATTGCAATAAATTTAGTTTATGATTTCTTGGTCATGATCATACTCAGGTGTATATTGCTGATGTGCACCCATTCAATTCAACCAACATTTATTGAGTACCTACTACATGCCAGGCACCAGACTGGCATACAGAAATGGATACACAGTGCCTGACCTCAACTAGTTGGCAGTAGTCTAGCAGGGAGACAGACACATAAACAGATAACTGTGATATAGTGCAGTTAGACTGGGATTGGATTTGGGGTGTTTCAGAAATTCTTTAGTCACACATTTTCAAACAGTCTTTTGGGTCACTTCCACAGATGGCTCATTTCCTCCATTATGTTTTGATCCATCCTAATTTCATCCTAGATTTTCAGTTTATCTTATTTTGCTCCTGTTTCTTCTTTGACCAGAAAATCTCCTTAAATACATTACACCCATTACCAAAGTGCTGGTCTATATGTGGTCTATATGGTCTATATGGAAAGTCTGTATGTGCAGAGGTACAAATGATCCTATCTATACTGATAAATGGAAAATGTGATTTGCCAAATAGTAGGCTCAGGATGATTCTCATTTATATATTGGGATCATTTATATATATATAAAATCTCCAATATACTTGTATATGATTTGAACATATTTGGAAGAATATATGCCCATCTGTTAGCAATGGCTACTTTGGGGAAATGGGTGTTGGGGGGGGGGGAGGCTTGAACGTTTTGTTTCATATAATTCTGTTCTATTTGATTTTTTTTAACTTAAAAAATTTCTTTAAATGTTTTGAAAAAATTAAAAATAGTAGTTAGTTCTTGGCTATGCAGACCAACAAACCCAAACTAAGTGGAACTAAATGTCCTCCTTTGACACTTCAATCTACTCTTCCCATGATAATCTCTCCCAACCTCTTGCCTAAGCCTTCCCATGAAGCAGGCTCTCTTAACACACTGGGAATATTCATTAATGTCTTCAGTTAACATGTATATGTTGAGTGTTTACTATATGCACTGGGAATCCACCAGAGAAAAGAATAGTTTCCCATTTCTATGGCATTCCAGCCAAGTGGCACAACCCCTGGCCTCCCCCTGGTCTTGTTCTTGTCCTTCCTAATCCTCTCTATGGGCTTTTTAAGGCCCACCTCCTCAAGGAAGCCTTCCTTTCCTTCTCCCTCCTCTGAATCTTATAATATTCAGTCTGTGTCTTTGGAAGATTCATACTACCTATACTATAAGTTCTACGAGAATAGCAACAGATCATCTCCATCCTTGTACTTTCAGCCTTCATTATTAGTCATATATTTATTGAGTACCTTGGGGACAGAGTGGGGAAGCTGGTATAGCCTGTACCCTCCTGAAGTAGAGAAAAGAGATATGAAACATGTAACAATGTACATAACCCATTCAGGGGTAGTGTGAATACTAAGAAAGAGAAGTAGATACTGTTATGAGGATATATACTAAGGAAATAGATGCTGAACTGAGGGTGGTGTTTGGAAAGGCTTCCTTGGGGAGATCCAGCTTAGGGGGATTTGATGGATGAGATGAGGTTGTTTAGAGGCGGGCCCCAGGTGGGAAGAACTATGGGGCACAGAAGGAAGTTGAAGGTGGTGGGTGTGGATGAACCCTGGGAATAAGAGGAGTAGAGTTAACAGAAGAGGCTGGAGAAGTAGGCAAGGGTTGGATTGTTCATGGCCTTGAATGCCACCTTAAGGAGTTTGGGTTTCATTCTAAGGAGAGGGGAACAATTGGAGGCTTTTAATTAGAGGAAGAACGGGATCACACTTGCCTTTAGAAAGGTCTCTCTGGCTGATGAAGGGAAATGGAATAGAAAGAGTCCAGGTGTTCCTAGCACAGTGCCTCCTGACCAGTATGTACTCAAGTATTTGTGGACCAATTGTTCATAAAGTGAACTCCTTTCTTTTTTTTTTTTTTTTTTTTTTTTTTGAGACAGAGTCTTGCTCTGTCACCCAGGCTGGAGTGCAGTGGCGCGATCTCGGCTCACTGCAAGCTCCGCCTCCCGGGTTCACGCCATTCTCCTGCCTCAGCCTATCCGAGTAGCTGGGACTACAGGCGCCCGCCACCACACCCGGCTAATTTTTTGTATTTTTAGTAGAGACGGGGTTTCACCGTGGTCTCGATCTCCTGACTTCGTGATCCGCCCGCCTCGGCCTCCCAAAGTGCTGGGATTACAAGCGTGAGCCACCGCGCCCAGCCAAGTGAACGCCTTTCTATCAGGTTCACAATTTCCTTGATATCTTCTACATCTAACTGGCACTTTTTCCTGTGGTATCTTCCTTATCAGCCTTCAAATAGCTCTAAATTTTTCCGCTTATTAAAAAAAAAAAAAAAACGAAAAGAAAAAAAGACTTAAACATGCACTTCACAAAACAGGCTATCTAAATAAAAAATGTACTTAGCTCTCCTCCAGAGCTCCTGAACATTCTCCTATTTGTGCTAACTTTTATACACTGGACAGATGCTCCCTCTTTTACTATGCATGTTTTAAAAAGACTTAAACTGGCACTTCACAAAAGAGGCTATCTAAATTACCAATACACATGTTCAAAGGCAATCAACTTCATTTGGTAACTAGTGAACTACAATTATAAACCACCACAGCACTTACCACAATGTCAAATCTTAGAGTGACAACACTTAATGTTGTCAAAAATGTGGAACAACGGAGACTTTAACTTGCTGCTGGTGAGAGCGTAACTTTGTTCATCCTCTATGGAAAACTGGCCACATCTTCTGAAAAGGAAAATACCTTTAATCCAGGACCCAGCAATTGCACCAAAACATATGTACAAGGAAATTCACGGCAGCATTATTCATAATTGCCCAAAATATAAAACAACATTTTTATATGGATAAATCAATTACGGTCTATTTATACCTTGGACTACTATACAGCAATGAAAATAAATGAACCACAATTACACCAACAATGTAATGTAGTGCAAAAGAATCCAGACACGAAAGAATATGTACTGTGATTGCAGTGACAAAAAGGTTAAAATAGGCAAGTTGATATTCTATGCCATTAGAAATCAGATAGTGGTTACCTTTGGAGTATAAGGAGTGGGTAGAGTTTGGGAAAGGGCATGGACATAGGGTCCTCGGGGGTCTTCAGTATGTTCTGTTTCTCAGCTAGGTAGTTGTTCTGTGAGTGTATTCACTTTATGATAAATCATTGAGCTGCAGGCTTAGAATTCATGCACTTTTCTGTATGTATAATAAAAAACCAAAAAAGAAAAAAGATCACTCAAGATACCATCCCAAAGAAACAAAAAGGAATATCAAAGCTGTCTCCTTGGGCTTTGCATTTGTGGTCAGAATAAACTGAGGCCAGCAGTGGTCAAGGATAACATGGTCAGTGCTTTCTGATGTGTTCTGATGTCATTTCCTTACCCATACCCCCTTTCCCAGGGCTGCTGGGGGTGCTATTTAACAGGATCCTCAGTGCAAGGCAGTGGAATCTTTTTTTGAAGGAATTTTTAAAATTTTTTTTTTTTTTTTGAGACGGAGTCTCGCTCTGTCGCCCAGGCTGGAGTGCAGTGGCACGATCTTGGCTCACTGCAAGCTCCGCCTCCTGGGTTCACGCCATTCTCCTGCCTCAGCCTCTCCAAGTAGCTGGGACCACAGGCGCCCGCCACCACGCCCGGCTAATTTTTTTTGTATTTTTAGTAGAGACGGGGTTTCACCGTGGTCTCGATCTCCTGACCTCGTGATCCGCCCGCCTCGGCCTCCCAAAGTGCTGGGATTACAAGCGTGAGCCACCACGCCCGGCCGGAATTTTTAAATATAACCTTGGTTTTGGAGACAAGTCTTTTCTGGCTTAGTTTTCCTAATGACTTTTACATCGTGCCCTTTGGTTAGTTACCTAACCCACTCACTTAGCCTTCCTCCAGGGCTCCTGAACATTTTCTTCCTTTTGCTAACTTTCATACACTAGATAGACATTCCCTCTTTACTTTGCATATTTTAAAATTGCAGGCTGGGTGCGATGGCTCACACCTATAATCTCAGCACTTTGGGAAGCCGATGTGGGCTGATCACAAGGTCAGGAGTTTGAGACCAGTCTGGCTAACATAGTGAAATCCCATCTCTACTAAAAATACACAAATTAGCTGGGCATGGTGGCACACACCTGTAGTTCCAGCTACTTGGGAGGCCGAGGCAAGATAATCGCTTGAACCTGGGAGGTGGAGGTTGCAGTGAGCGGAGATTGCACCACTGCACTCTAGCCTGGAGGCAGAGAGAGACTCCATCTCAAAAAAAAAAAAGAAAAAAATTTTAATTGTTACAAGATATATGATTTCATTTTGCAACTCAAAATATAATAAAAATATGTTTTAAAAAATCTTGGCTGTGCCATTCTAACTTAACTATCTGCCCCTGGGCAATCAAAGTTTTGTCATACCTGAAAGACATATCCCCACCATCTGTATTAATAGTTTTATTCTCTTATCTCTGGATTAATGCTTCTGCATAGAGTTAACTATTGGGCAAGTTAGCGTAACCCTTTTGAACTTAATTTCCTAATCTATAATGAGGATAACAATAGTTCTCTCCTCTTATGGCTGTTGTGAGATTTAAATGAGGTAATACATGCAGAATGCCTGGCATAGCATAGTTGCTCAATAAATAGGACCTCTTTTTGTAAGCCCACAAAGGCAGAAAGCACTGTTGCCTTGTACCTGCAGACCTCAAGTAAACAGAGCAAGACATGTTGTCTAAAGTGGTTGTTTTGTAGAGAACAACTGGCAACCATTCTACCTGGTCCTATTGGAAAAGTAGCTGTTTCCCTAAAACCTCAGTCCGCTTCCAAGAAAGATCAGCCTGGTTTAGTGACAGACGCAAATAAAGCAAACAAGGCGACAAAATATTTGATTTCTTACAAACCTAGGTGATTATATTGCTGACAGGGCCTGAGGAGTGAGTAGAGTACTCCATATCTTAGGGAATCTTTTAAAATGCTTTAACAAATATATAAGAATCATATATAATTGGCACACACTTTGTTTGAATGCAAACACTGCTGTTAAAGTGGTGCTTAAAAACAGTTTGTTGGCCTTCTCTTCATACAGGAGAAACATTTCTCTCGTTTACACTACTTACTTGCTTAGCAAACCCTTATTTATCCTATAATGCAAGCGTAATCTGTCCAACATGTCCAAATGCCCACGGATTCTGAATTAGTGGAGTCTGAATTAACGGAATTTTAGGCAGTCTCTCATGGAGAACTACGAGCATTTGAAAACGACCCACTCCAACAGTTTCAAGAACACTCTACAAAAATTACCTCTTCCCTCCCCTTTCCTATTTCTTCTTGTTGTGTTTCAGTTCTGGCATTCAAAGGAGACAGAGAAAGACAGACCCAAACGTATATTCTTAGGACATTTGAATATTTATTGAGAAGCCACAGTTTTCCACACTTCCATAACTGTAGGCTTTATATAAGGCAAAAGCAAGATGGATCCACTACTTTACATAGAAAGAAATAGCTCCGCAGCAAACCCCAGGGTTGTGCAGTTACGGATCAAAATGCAATGTACATGACAGATATAAAAAACAGTGTGGAACAAAATAATTTAAATTATGGTTACAATCTACTGAAGGAAATATCCACATCTTATTATAAACACATTTTTAGTCTAGGGTTGTAATTTAAATATTCCTTTTTTTTACATACACAGTTGAGACATAAAAGCAAAATAACATTTAAGAGGAGAAACTTTGACAGAAGACAGTAGTTCTGAACTGTGCGCTTGATGTTAAGTCGTGATAGGATCGCCCCCTTGCCGTGGCAATTAAGAGAATAAATCCATTGGTATGGAACCATCCTTTTTTTTGGCTAATTATATAAGTAAATGAAAGGACGGGTTAACAAGGACACAAGGGGTTCATTTTTTAGTTTTAGGGGAACAGAAAGAATCAAAAGTTGATTGTTGGAGACTTGCCTTTTGTTTTTCTAAAAAAAATAACACAAAGCAGATCTATGTATTTTAATTAATTTATTTAGGTACCCATTTAATTAACTGGCATCCACATACGTGAAACAAAGTGAATGTACTTGGTGTACTCACCCTCACATCCATTTACCACCAATGCATACATAGTACATGAATGAAGCATCATTGATCTTTGCTGATAACAGGGACACGCCTAGTGGTTAGACTACGTATTCTCCATGAACAGTATTTAAAGAATGGTGCTCCATATTGCTTGTAAACATATAGACATGGACATCAGGAGATCAGTGGATATGAAGGTCATTTGCTAATCTTGGTACCACATAGCTAAAATGGCAGTTGTATTGATAAACATCTCATGGGCATGATAGTTGACAGAAAATTCCCTAATGGGTTTAACTAACAGACTAAGGACATGCACTGATTACAGGACTCTATCCCAGCGGACTCCAGGACCAAATGGTCTAATCGTCTTCTTCATCTTCCTCATCGCTGTCCTTCATGCTGATCCCCTGCAGTCCCCCACCTTCACTCACTGATGCTGTGGCTTCCTCCACAGTGAGACGGTTCCGGATCGTTTCATAGGTCTTGCTGTTTAAGGTGGAGTCCAGGACCCCTTGCAATCGGAAATCTCTGTAGGTTTTCTAAGGAGGGAAAAGATACAGTGATAACAGAGATCTCATCTCCATGATGGGGAGGGAGAAGGTAAAAGCAGGTGTGGGTGTGAGAGCACTGACCTTCAGCTAAATATCACACTTTATGCATTGTCAAATAAAAAGCCACTGTGCTTAGATTTCACTTGTATTGAAAACTGAGATCCTTTGAATGACAGAAAATGAGAAATAGTGACAGGATAAACTATATTAGATGAGACAAAGCAAAGAACATAAGGTTGTGTTTATTCAGTTCCATAAAGGGAAATGTTCCATAATTGTTTTGGTTCCTTTTTGTGGACTGGTTCTTTCTCTTAGGTTAGTGTAATATAATATGATAGACACAGGAAGGGGCTATAACATATAAATAATTGATTGAGTGATTATGGTATTTTGTGATTTCTGCTGCAGTCTTGTTTCAGTATTTTTGAGTCTTGTAACTGCATAAGCTGTACTGATATCCCTCTGTCTCATTCACAAGACAGACATATGTATGTTGGTATATGAAACCTATTACAGGCAGCGACAATTATGAGAAAGATGGAGCGCTAATGCCTCATCAATATGTTGCAGGCATGTGACTCATTTCTTATCTCCTTGGGAAAGAACTGTATCCCGTTCACAACTTCATGGTCTCAGGGAAGAAATTTGGCTCTTTTTCAAGAACAATGGCTTGGTATTACTGCACCACAAGTTCTTTCTTTGATCCTTCAGGCAGTTTCTCTCAGATTTCTTTAGGTATCTCAAGGACTGTTTTTCTAGAAATCCTTCAGTGTTAATTGAATATCACCAGAAGCATCTGGCTGTTGTCTACTTTGTAATTTTTTTTTTTTAAAGGTCTCTAACTACAACTCTCCTCATCACACTGCATATCATTTCAGCTACTGATTCTACTGTTTGTTTCTCCTATTGATATAGGAAACTTGCTAAAGGGGCAAGATAAGGAATGCTAAGATACATCAACACCACTCCCATCATTATTTCTTCTTTTTCTTTTTTTTTTTTCGAGATGGCGTCTCGCTCTGTCGCCCAGGCTGGAGTGCAGCGAAGCGATCTCGGCTCACTGCAACCTCCACCCCCCGGGTTCAAACGATTCTCCTGCCTCAGCCTCCTGAGTAGCACACCACCATGCCCAGCTAATTTTTATATTTTTAGTAGAGACGGGGATTCACCATGTTGGCCAGGATGGTCTCGATCTCCTGACCTTGTGATCCGCCCACCTCGGCCTCCCAAAGTGCTGGGATTACAGGCGTGAGCCATCGTGCCCGGCCCATTATTTCTATTTTTAATGGTCCATCTAATGTGGTCATGATAGCAACAATCACAGTGTCAACCCCTCTTGAAGGTCACATGTTGTAATGACTATAGAGTTAATGAGTGAACCCAGTTTGGCTTACTGAAGTCCAATAACAAAAGAGTAATCTGGTTTAGACAGTAAATTATAAGGTTATCCTCAGTCATGCATCAACCTGCAAGGCTCGCTGAGAGGAGGAAGCTAGACAGCTACCTGAACTGTGTTTTCACTTTGGTGGGGACGGGTAAGAGACAGAGTGAACGTTAGGCATGGTGTGGACCAGATATCTACAAAATTAACTTAAATTTATGTACTTTTCAATCATTTGTTCTGTTGCCACTTAGAATAACATAATTGTTGCCAGAATATGATGGGGAAAATAAAGGTAAAAAGCATTTGAGTATTCTCTCTTTTATTCAAATTCCATAGCAATGTGTATACCAACTAGACTCTCAATGCCTAAGTGCAGAGACCACATCTCATCATTTTTGAATCCTCCATCTGGTAATATACAAGTAGAGGCCCACCTAATATTTATCCAATGTTGAATGAATAAATAAATGCTTGCTGAATAATGAATGAATGGATGAATAAATGAAGTGGCTGTTCATGCAAGAAAGAAAGCCAATTATCCTTGGAAATTTGCCCTGGAGGAGGAGGCCTCTGGGTGATGTTCTTGGTTTAAAGGTTGTGAATTCTGCTTCATAGCTCCGAGTTGTGGCATCGGGTAAGCTGAAGGAACCCACTTTTTGCTAAAGTGAAGGGGTTCCTTTGGCAGTGACATTTCTGTATCCGTTCTCTGTGGTTCATATCACATTTTTTTTTTTTTGTTTTGGCAAAAGGCTAAGATTAAACCTCCCCTCTGACTTACATTTTTCCTTCATAAAATATTGTTAATTTCCAACACCAATCTGGAAATAGAAATAATGGGAAGATAATTTTTAAGTATGAAAATTATATCTTCTTTTCATGTCTACCCAGTAAGGGTCAAACAGAAAATTTCCCCAAAGTGTATTTATGCACAGAAAATGGAATTCAAGTGGTCAGGCGACCGCTTGACTATTGAGCTGGTCCTAAGGAACTGAAGTAAAAAAATGTGAAAATGAGGCTGGGTCCATAGTCTAAGTGTATACATTCCTTTTTTAAGAGCTGTAATACACTGCTGTCTATAACCTTTCCCGGGTGGATGCTTTGTGAGATCAAATGCAGATAATAATAATTCTCCTTAATTACACACAAGGGAACAGCAATTGGTTGTAAGTCAGCACTGGGGTAAAGTGAAATGGTGCTGATCCAAAAGAGACTAAGAAACGGGGTGGGGGTGGAGTACCCAGGAGTGGGTGTTGCAGGGACTTTTGGCAAACTGTTAAGAAATAGACATTCAGCTACGTTTATTGTTAAAATATTTTAAAGGACTTTGTGCTTTGAATGAGATTTTTGCATACGAATGTTTTAAAACCCTCTATGGTGAAGCATCAAATGGAAACTGAAATGATCAAAAACGTATTTACCCCCTTCTGTGATCTTATTATTTCATGTAAACCACTGAGATTTCACGCTGAAGTAATTATCATTAGTCCAAGGCACACACACGAGAACAAGTTATCTCACCTTTGTGATCCTTTACATTTGATTGTGTACACGCATTGTAAGACGAACTACTTCAATTAACTATGAGAACAATATTGATTTGCATTCTGATAATGATCACAGGACATATTTAGAAATAGCTGGGGGTAAATATTTCTATTAAATTAATAGTGGCAACATTTTATTTAATTAAACTATAAATGAAATTGGTAATGGATGTGATTAACATAATGGCACCAAAAGCCAGTTTTTGAAAGTCTAATGCAAAGGACACGATGGCCTCTGCAGTATTTTTGCATGGCAAAACAAAGTATTTTTCCTCTCTGGAAAAAGATATCAAATTCATTTGTATTAAATTTCCCTTTGCTGTCTGAGTAACACATTTATCATGCATCACAAAACAATTGCATAGGTTTTTCTTGTATGAGATACTATTTTATATGTAAACTAATATTCTTTGTGTTAAGCAAGCTTTGCAGCTTGCCAGTGAAATATATTTCAGTAAGCCATTTGCAAAGAATAATTATTTTTTCTTTTACCTTTACCATCCTAATTAGTGTTTTCAACTGATAAATGTGAAGCTGTAAGTCCATCCGGTCCGTCAACCAGGTGCAGATCACGTTCATGGAGCTGTTGTACCATTGCTGAAAAAAGAGACAAAAGTTCTCCAGCCAATACATCATGGAGCATTTATAGGGCAGAGAGAGAGCAGGCAATGTTTGAGTACCCCACTCTGTTGCAGGAGGAAACAAAATGGTTAAAGAGAATTTGAGAGCATAGAGATTAATGAACATTAGTTTATACAAAATTACAGGGTACTGGATACTGGACCAATCTAAGACAGACCAGTTAGGACTTTGAATCTAATTGAACTCTTCCATGACAGACACTTCCTATGTTTCAATTCATAGAGACCATCTTTCGCTCTTCTGATTATCTTTTTTATTGGACAATTTTACACCATTTATATTCAAGACACTAATTATTTCCTAATGTCATTGTCTTCGGTGCCAGAGAGATGAAGGCTTCTCCACTGGATTAATTGATGTTCCTTGCCACTTACCGTTTGAAAATTCCACACCCTGTCTGCTAAGTACAATACTGGAAATTGGGCTGAGAGCCTTAGGAATTTAGGGGCAAGTTTATCTTCATTTACCTGATTGAGGAGTGCTGATAAAGACAATGAATGAAGATTTCTCTTTAAGGGCCAAACTGTACTCTGGGCAGCTTATGTGCCCTTACATTGGCTGTGCAATCTGTTTTAATCTTAACACCAAAAAATTATGGAAGATGAGAGAAAAAAAAACTATCTACAAATGAGCTCATTTCAAGCTGTTGAAATCATACTTCCCCTTAAGGGGGTTAAATTTTGCTTCTTGTCTGTGAAAAATGCTTGAAGCTGTGTCACTTTAGACTGCCACCCCTGTGGTGCAGGAAGTCTCTGGTGCAGTATAATTTTGCAGTACTGCTCATATATTCATAAATCTCACTCGGAGACATATGAACAGTGTTATGAAGTGTCAGTATAAAAAAAAATCTAATCTTTTAAACTTCACCAGGTTTCATTACGCTCTGCGGCGTATACCAAACAATTTACAAATAAAATGAAAAGGTGTGGATGGACCTATATATTTATTTATAGGGGATCTATATGAACTGTGCACAGAAAAGATGCAAAAAAGAAAGACTGGTTAGAGAATTGAGATGATGCATACTCTCATGCTAACCAATACACACGCACATGCACGCGCGCGCACACACACATCGCACACCAGTGGGGATTCGAAAAGCATAAATAAAAACATGTTTCTGATGGTAACTCCACCCTTTCTCACCTAAAGATCATCCAAAATCAGTTTATGCCTAACACTCACAGTTTTTCCGAAGCCTTGTTTCTGACTTAATTTCTTTTAAAAAAAATTAATTTAGGTTTTTACTTGCAAGGTAGAACTGCCAAGTTTCACCTTGCAAGAAACGACACAGTCTCAGCCATGGCGTACAGAAGCCCTCTTTGCAATCTTTCATTTCTAGGCTCCTTCCTCATCGGAGCCAATTGTGGCTCTCCTTGGAGCCCAGCCGCAACAGAGACCACACTACCCCAATCGAGGCAGCACTGCAGCCTCACAGCCAACTTCTGCTCTTTTAAAGATCATGGAGGCGAAACTGTCAGTTTTAGGAACCTTCTGTCCCTCCCCAGGGAGCAGGAGGGGTAGGAAGTAGATTTTTTTTTTTTTTTTTTTTTTTGAGATTTGCAGTTCACTCCATGGAGGCAGGGTGTTTGCTGGGGTCAAGCTGCTTCAGGCATGGACAGGTTTTCCCCTCTAGGGGTGAGAACATTTTACTGAAAAATTTTTTTTGGTAGTGGTTGTTGGGGGGTGTTTTTGGCACCTCCTGCCTTGGGATTCTGGAGCTTTTACTGTCACTGCATCTGGGTTTGTTAAGAAGGGGCCCAGGGACAGGGTGATCACTGGGTCACTGGTATTCTGGCAGCCCTACCTTACTCCTGGCAACTGGGGGGCTCTCTTGTGCTAACCCCAGGCCTCAAATTCCACATTTACTGGTTGTAGCTGACATGTAATCTGGGGTGCTCAACAGATCTATTTTGAGAACTATGATCAACCTCCCCTTACCCCCAGCCTCCTGGGATTGGAAGATGACCTTCCAGCAATCCTGGCAACCTCCTGGCCAAACCTACAATTCCAGGGCCTCATGATGGGTACATCTCAGGGACACAAAAGAGGAGTGTGGCACTCTGGCTTCTAGGCAGAGGTGGCATTTTGCTTTGGCTGTGACAACAGGCAAACCGGCGCTGGCTTATATCACTGCCAGCAAGCCTTGTGCAACATGCCTTTTTCTCTTTGCTGAGAGACGTGCCACCTTTCAGGGGAAAAAAAAAAAAAATAACGCAACCCCCTGCCGCCCCTCCATTTTATGTAAGCAGTTCCCACTCTTGTAAATGGTTTCTAGTAGTAAAAAATAAAAATAAAAATAAAAAGGTAGGAAACTATCAACAATCTTGCTCGGCTGCCGAAAGGGTAGGGAGGTAGAAATTGCACACAGCAATGAATCAGTGCATCACACGCAGCCTCCCACCCGAGGAGAACAAGAAAGCCCTGGAACATCCATGCTTTCCTTCCTGGATCTCACATCTAGCAAAAGAAGTGTAAAAAATGTATGATGCCCCATTGGCTACACATTTAAAGAGGCAAAAGGGAGTAAGTCACTCCTTTCCAAACCTTATGCTCAGGAGATGAAATTGGAGGCACTTTTGGATGCAGCACAGTGCTAACTTGGTTTTCCAGAAAGGCGCTTCAAGGCATTTGGATGTCGGAAAAAGCAGGAGGCACTGCCTTCTAGAACTTTAAAATGTTAGAGGTACAGGGGATCTTCCACGTTATCTGTTATAGAGGAGGAAACAAAGGCCCAGAGAGGTGAAGTGACTTGCCAATGTCACACAGTGAGTGCCTCCAGAAGCAGCAGCTCTCCAGGATAGCCACTGCATTGAAAGAGCGGACTGTCTTCCGTTCCTCCTTCCTAAGGGATGGAGCAGTGTGTTTGCCGGTCATGACAGCCGATCTTGCACATCTCTTCCCAAATCCGCGTTCAGGGATATCACATTGATAGCTAGAAATAGGCCTTCGTGGGGGATTTTTTCATCATGGGAATTGGCAAATGCCACAAACCAGGGCTTTCTCCCTCCCAGAAAGCCAGTCATTAAACATTTATCAGCACAATCCTTGGTGTCTGGGTTGTTCTGCTCTTCCTCACAGGGCTCACAGTGCTTATTAATCGGGTTTGCTTTATTTGAGATGGATGGGAATGCAGCAGATTTGTTATGATTCTTCAAAAGAGGAAAATAATAAAATATTTTAAGTGCTCCCTATTTTGTTTAGTCCTTGGTTCGGATATGCCTTTTCCAGAGCTACCCTAACACCTGGGCACTAACTTTTCGGTAAAATATACTCTAAGTCTGTAGAAATAAGAATTGTGGGCTGACGACATGTACTAAGTATTTAAGTATAATTTCTACTCCTTTACTGCCTCCCATTAATTCAAGCATATTAATTTGAAACTTGCTAAATAAAGCTATTTTAATCCTAAAAAAAAAAAGCACTAAAGAAATAAAGACCCCAACAGCCTGGGCACCTTTAAAATATGCCCTCTGGGGAAAATTCTGTGAAGGTTTTGAACTTGTCACCCAAAAGGATGCCCATCATAGACAACAGGGCCTTTGGAAAGGTGGGAACCTCTTCAGTAGCTGAACTGGATCTGAAGGCTCTATTTAAAAGAAGCTGGAAGGCTTATCTAAAAATTTGCCACTTAATTCTTCTTTCTTTCTACACTGTAGTGGTTAAGAGCACAGGCCCTAACATCCACCTGGGTTTGTGATCTTGGGCAAGTTACTTACGTTCTCAGAGACTCAGTTTCCTGATGAAAATGGGGACTAACTAGCCTTTTATAGGCTTTTTCTGATGGGTAAATGAAATCATGCTCATAAAGCGCTCACAACGGCATTTGGCACATGATAAGGCCTTAATAAATGTTAGCTACCACCACCTCCACCACTGCAATCATCATCATCATCATCATCATCATCATCATCATCATCATCATCATCTTTCTTCTCTTTTTTCTCTCCCTCTCTCAACCTAAAAGATTCCCCAAAACAAGGGAGAAAGCGGAACACGTTACCAGGGAAAGTCATGTGGTGGTGAAGAAAATTATTCCCATTGGAATATTTCTGGAATTGTATGCATGCCTTACAGGACACACAAGTAGCTCCTTCACCATGCAGTTGTGTTGTAAAGTTTTTTCTGGTAGCTCATCATCCAAACTTTGGGTTCATAAAGCATATTTTAAACTATATTGACCTAGACTTACGTCTTGAATTAAAAAGATTCAGATACAGAATGAGTGATTTCTCAAACCCTGTGGGGTGAGTTACAGCTTCACTCTACATTGGCTACTTATTAGCTGGGTAACCTCAAGGAAATTACATAATTCTCTGACCCTCAGTCTCCTTTTGGGGTTAATACCAGTACTCGCTTCATGGGATTACTGTGAGCATTGAAAGAAATCATTTATGGGCCGGGCGCAGTGGCTCACGCTTGTAATTCCAGCACTTTGGGAGGCCGAGGCGGGCG
Organism: Nomascus leucogenys; assembly: GCF_006542625.1. Lineage (NCBI taxonomy): Eukaryota > Metazoa > Chordata > Mammalia > Primates > Hylobatidae > Nomascus > Nomascus leucogenys. The sequence continues at coordinate 78,128,203 of NC_044401.1, read as the reverse complement.
GATCACGAGGTCAGGAGATTGAGACCACGGTGAAACCCCATCTCTACTAAAAATACAAAAAAAAATTAGCCGGGCGTGGTGGCGGGCACCTGTAGTCCCAGCTACTAGGAGAGGCTGAGGCAGGAGAATGGCGTGAACCCGGGAGGCGGAGCTTGCAGTGAGCCGAGATTGCGCCACTGCACTCCAGCCTGGGCAACAGAGCGAGACTCTGTCCCCCCAAAAAAAAAAAAAAAAAAAGAAAGAAATCATTTATGTGGAGGGCCTAGCAGAGTGAGTGTCACATAGTAAGGACTCAATAAAATTTATCCACTGTTGTTATTCCTCTCAGAAACATCATGGATATACTTTCTTTTTGTTTGTTTTTCTTTTTTTGAGACAGAGTCTTGCTCTGTGTTCAGGCTGGAGTGCAGTGGCATGATCTTGGCTCACTGCAACCTCTGTCTCCCAGGTTCAAGTGATTCTCCTGCCTCAGCCTGAGTAGCTGGGACTACAGGTACAAGCCACCATGTCCAGCTAATTTTTTGTATTTTTACTAGAGATGGGGTTTTGCCATGTTGGCCAGGCTGGTCTTGAACCCCTGACGTCAGGTGATCTGCCCATGTTGGCCTCCCAAAGTGCTGGGATTACAGGTATGAGCCACTGCACCTGGCCCATGGACATACTTTCAATATGTGACAGAAAGACATTTTTTTGATCCTCCCTTTCTAGTAAGAAGCTTAGATCATTAATATGCAGATACACTTGGGTCACCCATTTTGCCCTGCAAACATACTGACTTCATGAAGAGAAATCTTTAAACATAAAATATTTCTTCTCTAACATTCTGGTTAACTAAGGCCAGGATTAGGGTGAGGGAGTAGGGCAGGGTTGTACAAGTGCAGGATCAGATCCTGTCTTTAATGAAAATTTTGATATTTCAGTCATCATGGATTTTTTGCACTAATTTTGATTTTGTAAAAATGTTGTATTAAAATATTATTTATCTTGGTTACTATATTTTTTGGTTCTCCCTTAAATTTTGTGATAGAAAAGTTGCTCACTTATCTCTTCCTAGCCCTGCTCTTGGGTTCACTGTTCCCCTGGAAACTTTACCCCCTGGAAGAGATTAGGCTTGAGAGACAAGATGACTAATTAACACCTTATTGGACATTATGGGATTCACAGAAAATGGGCTTTCATTTAGCTCTGGACACTATCTAATCAGCTATATAGAGTGTTGCTACAATGATCGCTACTGCAGTTCTGTCTTCTGTCATGACAGCCACTCTCATTTACATGAGTCTTAATTCCTGACCCCCAACATCTTGATGTTAATTTGATATCCTACAAAGACATTACTGTTAATGGTACATTTGTTTTCAGAACAAGTCGTATATCACAGATGAGTGGCAGTGGAAACAAGGAGTAGTGGCTGAGAGGAGATAGAACCACTGACTGTATTTTCATACTCGTCACAAGAGTAATTTATCCCTTTAACTTACACAAACCCTTGTCAGACCAGACCATTCCGTAGGACTTTAGAGTCTACTGTTTTCAGCAAAACAGTAGTGTGTCCTGTAAGGCATGCATACAGGATTCCTAATACACACCCATATGCACTCACGTGCATGTACAATTCATAAGAATAGTTGGCTACTCATTGAACACGGAGCCCTTCTAATGTTCAGGCACTGCACGAAATATACTACAAGCATTATATAGTTTAATCATTGAATTGAACTCAAGATGTTGACACTATTAACAGCCTCGCTTTGTAGATGAGAGAAAAGGGCATAGATAGGTTACATAAGCAGCCTATGGTCACACAACTAGTAAGTGATGGGACAAGTTTCAAGTTGGTTATTTACCACTAAATCTGTATAAAAGTGGTTTGCATTCAACTTGGTACTTTATAGAAGTAATGGATTGGTTACACAGAAACAGCTCTAGTCCTAGGTGTCCCTAGAGCAAATTCATTCAGCTTTGAAGTTCTCAAAGAAGTGCGTGGGTAGGACAATGCTGTTGAAACTGTTTCTCTTAGAGCCTGAGCTTGGCTTGGTGTTGGACAGATTCTACATTTTATGAACATAGAAAGTTGCTAAGCAGAGTGTGGGGACTCAGGGGCATCCCCATGGAAAACCACTCAACAGCCTTAAGAACTGATGGATGAGAGATAATCATTGCTGACTCTTAAGGAAATGATTAGAAAAAGGTGAATGAGGCCGAAGGCTACCATTTCTTGACTAGCATTAACATAATTTTTCTTGTCCCCTATCATCCTACCTCCTCTTCTATTTTAGGTTGGTAACTCATCAATTGCTAGTGGGAGAAACTAGAAAAGTTGCCTTCATCACAATGATTGAATATTCCTAACAGAGTTTCAGAGATAGAAAAGCTATAACATTGATCAAAATTTCTGAAAAATTACATATCATAGGCTTTAAAATTTTTAGTGAATAAGGAGAGCAAAATGGTAGAGCCTTTTCATGTCAGGGGAAAAAAACTGTCTCATGTGAAATTAAAGATGTCATCAGGAAGCACTAGAAGAGAAGAATTTTAGGCAAAGTCACAAATCCAGTGAAAATAGTCTTATCCAAACTCAGTTCTTCCTGTGTTGCTTTTTTCTTCACAGGAAAATTTTATTGAAGTATAACACACATACTGTAGTAAATCACTTTTAGCAACACACACATACATATATACACACACACATATTCCCGACAAGATATGTTGCCCCATGCCTATAAATGAGGGAAATATTTAGCCCAATATCATAAAAACGAGCTCTTTAAAAAATAATGGCCTAAGAACAAATAACCATACCATGCAGAAACATACACCTTCACACACCTTCTTTGATTGAAAACTTGTGACTCAGTCCAATGTATCTCCATCCTGAGTGATAGCTGAAATCCACTAGGAACTGAGTTCTATTGTTAGTTCATTTCTAAACATGTATTTCCTTTGAAACTGGCATGTTCAAGCCATCTATATTAGGAAAGCAAAGCATTAAATGCCTGGGCACTTCATGTCTAAATTCTAAACAGTGCTGTGGCTGAATCTTCATCATCATCCACAATTTCACTTCATAGATGAGGAAGCTGAGACTCAGAAGTAAAGTGGTCTAGCAGCTAGCAAGAGATGGAGCATCGACTTAAAATTCTGAGAGGCAGTGCAACCTGTGGCTAAGAAAATGCACTTGACTCAGACCACTTGTGTTTGGATCCTGACAAATTCCTAACACCCCTGTGCCTCAGTTTTCTCATCTGGTGAGTGGAGATAATAATAAAACCTACTTAGGATTAAATGAGTTATTCGGTGCCGAGTGCTTATAAGAGTGCCACGCACATACTAAGCATTGGGTATTATTATCTGAGCCATGTTGTCCTACCCGGCTTCCCAAATAAGAAATCACAACTCCTTACGTGTGAGCTACTCACGGTTGTACAAAACTTTCTGAGCAGCAGGCCAAGCACAGTGGCTCACAGTGCCTGTAATCCCAGCACTTTGGGAGGCTAAAGTGGGAGGATCACCTGAAGCCAGGAGTTTGAGACCAGCCTGAGCAACACAGCGAGACACCGTCTCTACAAAAAATTTAAAAATTAGCCAAGAATGGTGGTGTGTGCCTGCAGTCCTAGCTCCTCAGGAGGCTGAGGTGGGAGGATTGCTTGAGCCCAGGGGTTTGGGGTTCCAGTGCTATGATTGTGCCACTGTACTCCAGCCTGGAGAACAGAGCAAAGCCCTGTCTCTGAAGAAACAAACAAACAAACAAACAAACCCCACCTTTTTGAGCAGCTTCTGTTTTTCTGAAAATGCCTGAGCAAGCAGGTAATTTGGTAACTGTTTGGTAACCAGCCGGTGTTTCTGAACTCAATGCTGGGGGATTTTTATATTTTCTCTGGAAAGTTCCCTTTCTCTAACCCAACACAGCCACACCTCAGAGAAACTGGCACAGCATCTTGCCTAGAGGGGCTAATGAAGTAACATTTTGTTTGTTGGCAAGGAGTCAAAGAGGAAGATAATACTTTGACCACACCCATGTGACTAAGTTCTTCATTTTGTTTTTGGTGATAAAAGTGAACTATTATTTGTTAAGGGAAAAAACCCCTACAGCCTATTTCAATTGCTATATTGAAATACTGTAATGAAATATTTTATGTTTGAAGCTTTCAATGCGTATTTCTTCCTTACAATTTGGGTAATTTAAGAACATGTGAAAAGCATCATTCAGGGTTTCTTTACACTTCCACCAAAGTCCCCATAGCTTCGTTAGCCTAAGCCAAAATGCCACAGCCCCCTGGGTCTCTCAGGTCTAACGATCACCCGGGATCTGGTTGTATTTGGTGTTTTTATTTTTTTTTTTGAGACGGAGTCTCGCTCTGTCGCCCAGACTGGAGTGCAGTGGCGCAATCTCGGCTCACTGCAAGCTCCGCCTCCCGGGTTCGCGCCATTCTCCTGCCTCAGCCTCTCCGAGTAGCTGGGACTACAGGCGCCCGCCACCACGCCCGGCTAATTTTTTTGTATTTTTAGTAGAGACGAGGTTTCACCGTGGTCTCGATCTCCTGACCTCGCGATCCGCCCGCCTCGGCCTCCCAAAGTGCTGGGATTACAAGTGTGAGCCGCCGCGCCCGGCCGTATTTAGTATTCTAATCACAGATTCACAGAGGGTCTGACAAAGAAACCCTGGCACGTTCAAGCCGTCTATGCCAAGTGGGCAAAGCACTAAAGGACGGCACGCAGTTCATAGCAAGTTTCCAGATTTGTCAAATCTTCCCAAGGGCTGAACAAATACTTTCTAAAAGGGCATATCATCCAAATGCGTTCAAAAACCAGTATGCCGTTGAAAGATACAATCTTCTGCCTTACTTGAGTGTTGCTATAATTCAGGATTCATCCTTCAAAACAACTGCTCTTAGAAATGGGTATTTCCCAGTCACAGCTTCAGGACGCGCAGCTAACAGCACAGAGCTATAATCAGACACCGAAGCTCTAATCAGACACCAAAATCAGAGGGTACAGATAATCAGAATGACCTTCTCAGCTGCCCTAAGTGTCATTTTTAGTTGAGGGTAGGATTTTTTTTTTTTTTTTTAACATCCATAATTCTTTGGATACCTGAAAACCCATGCCATTGAAGTCTTTACAAAGCTATCAGTGCTGTGGCTTTTCAGGATGGCCAGGTCCTAAAGTTTGGATGGCAGCTCCCTGAGGACTCACTGACGGAGAAGTCTGAGACAACGTGCTACAACCACAGTTTCAGAGACTATAGCTTCCTATAACCTGCTGCTGAGAGAATTCAGCTCCTCTTTTGCCTTTAGCCTTTTCTCATTAGGAAGAGATAATGCAAAAGACATAATAATTTAAAAGATATATTTAAATTGTTACTGCTTAAAATATTTGCTGCTTCTATAGGAAGGTATAACGGATTTAACATTTGGGAGCATTATTTTAACTCCCTTAAGAAGGTCCTAAATATCTTGATTTTTTATTAAGATAAGCAGTTATCTATTCATGACCAAATTTCAACTCTGTAAAAGGTGTAATAAGTAATTCTTTAGCATCAAAATTTCAAACGAATGATTAAAAGGATGAATCCACATGTAGACCCCTGACTTAATGCATTTCAGCCTTCTAACCCAAGTCAGTCCTGTTGCATGGGGGAAATTTCAAGGGGAGGCAAGAGTCCAGAAGGATCCTTTCTAAAAGCAAATCAAGCAGGGGAGTTTAATCCAAAGCTTAGCTTATATGAACTATCTAGGGGTCTCTCTCTGGAAGACACATCTTGTGGGGAATTTTTAGCTAGCCAAAACCAGAATACAAGTAAGTATGTTGCTTCTGAATTAATCTGATTGTCTAAAACCCAACAAGTCACAAAATCCCCCTTTATCCTACCCAATCCCACTTTTCAATATGGCGGGTGGTCATCAGTGAGGAGGTGTGATGGTCTCAGAAAGGCTATCTTTCCTAATAATCATAAGATATTGCTGGAAATGGTGTACCATCTTCAAATGAGAAAACTAAGCCAAAGTTCAACTCATTGATACCAACTTAAAGACAGGAAGGCATAAGATGGGAAAGCAGAGGCACCGATGTGAATTTTCAGTTAGGAGTACTACCTCCAACCCAAAAGCAAATACCACTTTTCCGGTTTCCACAACCTGAGTAAGTACCATTATACTTACTCAAAAGTGGAACTTTTGAGTATAGATGCAAAAACATTGAAAGTAGGATCTAGAAGAGATACTTCTACATTGATGTTCGTAGCAGCTTTATTCACAATAGCTGGAAGGTAGAAGCAACCCAAGTGTCCATCAGAGGATGAGTGGGTAAACAAAATGGGGTATATGCGTACAACGGAATATTATTAAGCCTTAAAAAGGAAGGAAATCCTGTCACATGCTACAACATAGATAACTCTTGAAGACATTATGCTAAATGAAATAAATCAGTCACGAAAAGATAAAAACTGTATGATTCCACTTATATGAGGTATCTGGAACAGTCAAGTTCATAGAAACAGAAAGTAGAACAGTGTTACAAGGGGCTAAGGGGAGGGGTAAATGGGAGTTGTTTAATGGGTGAGAGTTCCAGTTTTGCAAGATGAAACGACGTCTACAGATCGGTTGCACAACACTGTGAATCTATATAATACTATTGAACTGTACACTTAGAGATGGTTAAAAGACAGTACATTTTTTGTTATGTGCTTTTATGACAATTAAAAGAAAGATGAGAAATAAAAATCACTTCCCATACTTAAAACAAAACTTTGCCTAAGAAAGAACAGATATGCAGCAATGTACATATTCTAATCTGGCACACCCAAACATACTTTAAAAAAACAAAAAATTTCTTTGTAAGATGAGTGTGGTCATTTCATTTAATCCCAGCACTGAGGCAATTTCTCAAACTCTCAAGGCTCCACAGAATTTTGAGATTATGAAGAACAAAGAACAAATCTGGTAGCATTTGCTCAGTCATTTATTTGGTTTATTTAAAACATGCCACGGGGCCAACATTTCTAAATCTGCGAAATAGAATTAAATGAAGCCCAGAGATGAGAACTGAGAATCCTCATAGAGGATTGGGTCCAAACAACAAGAAAAGGATGCATTTTTTTACACTGTGTAGCACGTCACCTCATATGTTTTCACAGAGACTCCCCTGTCCCTTATCCACCAGCCCCCACTCCAATTTTTCAAGCCAAATCTGCTCAAGCAATACTCAGCCCTGAGACCCCAGTTGCCCAAAAGGGCAACAGCTCTCCATCCAGAATCACTCCCACCACAACAGACTTATTAAGGTTTGGAATGTGTGTTCAGGAAGCCCTTATTTTAGGAAACAATTAAGTAGAATTAGGCTAATAATGCAAGGCAGGCAAAGCTTTTGCCCTTTGCTGAAAAATAACTCCTACGTGGAACAGTTATACTAATAAAAATCATGTATTTCTTAAATGCCTCAAAATGATCTTTGCACCAAGCTCAGCAATTAACACTGCCCCACTGAGGAGCATTTATTCCCCAGGCTTGGGAGGATTAATCTCCCTGTTCGCCCAACCCATGTCTTCTGTTGGTGAAAATACAGTGTGAGGCTTTGGGGTCTGGGAATAGAAATTTCTGCAAGTGGGAATTTTGCAGGAGGCTCAATTCCCTTCTCATCTCAGAGGGTGGCAAGGTGGGAAGGAAGGGCTGGGAGCCCCCCACTAGGCCCAAATAGAGGCCACACCAAAACTCTTCTTGGGCCTACCTGTTCTTGACCTCCAGGGAGGACGGGAAGGCCTTTCTTCAAGTGGCCTGGGCCATGTCTACTGGGGGATTGTTCCCAACCCCCACAAACCCACTCTCCCCTCAAAGTAGCCATTCATGGGCCTTCCTCTGGGCCAGAAGCAATAGATATCCCAGCTCCAAGTCTGGGCAGGAAGTGACCGCTGGGCAAAAGCGGGACACAGACCCTCCCGTCTGATGCTTTGTCTCCTTGACAACACCCCAGCTGGTGGCCTGAGGCACAGGCTTAATTTCTTTTCTTTCTCTGCCCACCCTCCCCGCCCCATACTTCTTTCCCTCTTTCTCTACACGCACACGTACGACATCCAACATAAAGTTGCCGAAATAGCAATCTTGTCTCTGAATATATAAATTGCAAAAATTGATATGAATAAATCTGCAAGTAGCACACTGATTGTGGCACATTTTATCAAAAAACGGCGCTCGGTTGCTCGGTGGCTGGGGAGGGGGTTGGTGTCATTACACATACAGAAAAACATCTGCAAACTCCCAGTTTCTTTACTTAGAACTGAATGGAGGCATGACCTCCTGTTCCTTGCCATGAACCCTGAGTTCGCACTCATATTTTACATGTTACAGGAAGCCACAGCTCGCCCCAGGGGTGCTGCAAACAGACACGCAGAAGCCAGATGTAGCCCCCCCCAACTCCTTAATGCACCTGAAGAAGCCGGCAACTCGACATTCAAAAGCTGACATGCTCGTAGCTTAAGGTCACTTCAGATTTTGTAAAGAGGAGGACAAAACCAGGAATGCTTCTAGGGCTGGGCTGTCAGCGGGGAGGCAGAGGGATTACAAGAAACCTGTGACTCTGCCTCTTTCTGCCTTTGCTGGTAGTTTTTTTGTGTGTGAACAAGTGCCATACAACAGATTGAGCCTCGTATAAAGGCCTGAGACTGTGCAAGGGTTCCCCGCTGGGCCTCAGCTGTGCTTGCAATTAGCAATAGGCACGGAGTGACTATTGTTGGGGTAGCGGATGGCAATGCGAAGTGACAAGTTTTATGGGGGAAGTTGGGAGTGGGGATGCTCTGCAAGTTTCTCTTTCTTTCCTTTTTCTTTCCTTTTTTCTTGTTCTGCAAAATACCCTTCCTTGGGAGGCTGCAACCTCCTGTTTCAGTGAAAGCTATTTTTCTTTTTCCTTCGTCATTCAAAAGAGTCTTAACAAAATTGTTTGAAAGAATATTTTTCTCAGTGCTTCAGAATGCAGGTTTTCTAGGTCAGAGCTTCCTTGCTGCCCTATTTAATGTCAGAAATACCCATTTGCCTCAAATTAGCAGAGAGCTTGGAGTTGAGGGCAGGAGATTAAGCATACAAAATTACTCAGCAGGTGATGGTGGGGTGGATTTGGGGGTTGAGAAGTCTTTAAAACTGACTACAAGACATTATATACTTCTGACAAAAGAACATAGTAATCCTACCTGCTTGCTTTAACCACTGTTGTTTGCCTATTATTATGTGCTTTAATGCTCATGAGAGCAAAACTATTGCTGATACTACTCAATTACCATAGTAACTCACACCGGTGACCTCTTATCACACGGCTCCCAGCCCAGCTAAACCAATCCAGACAGTTTGTGTCTTTTTATTTATTTAAACGGTGACATATACTTGGACTGGAAAGCTCCAAATAGAGTCGACTCTTCTCTTCGTCTAGATTAAGAACTTGTTTTGAAATTTTGAGTAAGGGCCTTTTCACCTTTTGAATCTGAGGTGGTTCTGAAGTTTATGGATTTGAGGCTGTGGAACGCCTTCAAAAACATGAAGACACCCAACAATGCCCAATAAAAAGAAAAGAACATGTGTACATCAGAGACCAGCAGCCTCCCAGCTGCAGGAAAAGTTATGTTTCCCACTCGGGTCTCCAGCTATGGTCTGTCAAAGATTGGTAGGAGGAAAACTGGATGTTCTTCCTGGGGGACCACTGCTATTTTATCCTATCAGTGGGCTAAACACAGACAGGACAAAATGACTACTCAGAGGGATTTAACTCTAAGTTTTAAAAAGGAATTAAAAGTGACATTAGTATACATTTTTCCTTTTTTTGAGACAGGGTCTTACTCTGTCATCACCCAGGGTGCTGTTACCCAGGCTGGAGCGGAGTGGCACGATCACGGCTCACTGCAGCCTCAACCTCCCTGGGCTCAGGTGATCCTCCCACCTCAGCCTCCCAAGTAGCTGGGACCACAGGCATGCACCACTGTGCCCAGCTAAGCATACATTTTTCTAGCTTCGCATTTTTCACTGGCCTGTGAATGTATATGTGAATACATGTGTACATACTGTATTCTGTACTCTGTCTGAACACTACTGGTGATTCTGATTTGTTGTGCCACATTAGCATATTAAATGCTCTGAGAAGTCCTGTAGTAGAGAAGTCCATTTAATTTTGTGTTTTTCCAAATGTATTTTAAAAAATAACTATTTTTATTTTATTTTATTTTATTTTATTTATTTATTTTTGAGAATGTCTTGCTCTGACGCCCAGGGTAGAGTGCAGTGGTGTGATCTCGACTCACTGCAGCCTCTGCCTCCCAGGTTCAAGCGATTCTCATGCTTCAGCCTCCTGAGTTGCTGGGATTACATGTGTGTGCCACCCCACCTGGCTAATTTTTGTATTTTTAGTAGAGATGGGGTTTCGCTATGTTGGCCAGGCTGGTCTTGAACTCCTGGCCTCAAGTGATCCACCCGCCTCGGCCTCCCAAAGTGTTGGGATTACAGGCGTGAGCCACTGCACCTGGCCAGAACAGAAGAACTATTCTTCATGAGCCACCCATTAAGTTCTCTCAGGATGTTTATGTCTCATTGAATCTGATTTGGAAAAAAGTTCTATAGTGACATTAATAATATTGCAGTGACTCACACTTGTAATCCCAGCACTTTGGGAAGCTGAGGTAGGAGGATCACTATAGGTCAGGAGTTCAAGGCTGCGGTGAGCTATGATTGCACTACTGCACTCCAGCCTGGGTGACAAAGTGAAACTCTGTCTCTAAAAAAAAACAAACAACAACAACAAAAAAAACTAGCAATAATAATAATAAAAGTAGGCAGAGAACAATGACATGTGCCTATAGTCTCAGCTACTTGGGAGTTTGAGGCGGGAAGATCACTAGAACCCAGGAATTTAAGGCCAGCCTGGGCAACAAGTGAGATCCTAGTATCTTTAAAAAAAAAAAAAAAGAAAAGAAAATATTTAGTGAGCACTTATTATATATCAGGCACTATTCTAAGCAGTTTATATGACTTAAACTCATTTACTTCTCCTAGCAATCTTAAGAAGTAATGACTTGTTAAATCCTATTTTACATTTCTATAGTATATAATATTTATATGAATTTATTCTCTATGAAAAAGGAAGAAAAGGAAATGTAATTTCATATGTAATAAATTGGCTTTTAATTTTTATTGTATTTTTCCTGTTTCTGAGTCTTCAGAGATTGTGAAGCCCATGGGTTCCATGTTTTCTTTTTCTTTTCTTTTTTCTTTCTTTCTTTTTTTTTTTTTGAGACAGGGTCTTACTTTGTCACCCAGGCTGGAGTGCAGTGGCAATCTCAGCTTACAGCAGCCTCGACCTCCCAAGCTTAAGTGATCCTCCCGCCTCAGCACCCCAAGTAGTTGGGACTACAGGTGTGCAAGACCATGCCTTATTTTTATTTTTATTTTTTTGGTATTTTTTTGTAGAGATGGGATTTCGCCATATTGCCCAGGCCGGTCTCAAACTTCTGAGCTCAAGTGATCCACCAGCCTCAGCCTCCCAAAGTGCTGGCATTATAGGTGTGAGCCACCAAGCCCGGCTGATAAATAATGTTTTCTATGACTACATGAATGCCCTATTAATATCAAGTTAAATGAAGAGCAAGGCAAAAACCTTCAAAACCCTCCCACCTTTGAACTCAAGGTACCCAAATATCAGAATATACCTTCCCCCTCTATCTAACGCTTTTGATTAGCCTCCAAGGCCCTGCCGCCTTGAAAGAAAGAATATAACTTAGATGTCAAAATTACATCTGTGCTTGCCTGTACACAACATAACTTCTGAAACTGCGGAATGTCTAAGAAATTAAATAAAAATGTAACCAATGGCCGGGCGCGGTGGCTCAAGCCTGTAATCCCAGCACTTTGGGAGGCCGAGGCGGGCAGATCACGAGGTCAGGAGATCGAGACCATCCTGGCTAACACGGTGAAACCCCATCTCTACTAAAAATACAAAAAATTAGCCGGCCGTGTTGGCGGGCGCCTGTAGTCCCAGCTACTCGGAGAGGCTGAGGCAGGAGAATGGCGTGAACCCGGGAGGTGGAGCTTGCAGTGAGCCGAGATCGTGCCACTGCACTCCAGCTTGGGCGACAGAGCGAGACTCCGTCTCAAAAAAAAAAAAAAAAAAAAAAAAAAATGTAACCAATGGTCAAATCCTGAATGAAAAATGGAACATGGGCCAGACACCAGCTGCTTTAATACCCCTGGCTCAACAGCAGGACCTATCACAGCAAAATCAGGAAAACTCGATTTTGTGACACATTACATAGAAAAGTTTTGTAGCAAACATCAGAAGCTGACCCCTTACTTTCTGCAAGCAAACCGGGAAACTGTGATATGTAAGAGAAAAGGAATGGCTCTCCTATGTACCTGAATTTCTCAGTTCAGACCATTTCTTTCTTCAAGAGACATAAATAACGAGCCCAATGTGATTACGCCCCAGTCAGCTTCTAACCAGGCCCTGTCTGCCACCTGGGTCTCCCAGAGCAGGTGTGCAGTTTGGGCATTAACAAACTGACCACTGTTAACAATACCTTTTTCTAGGGCCTATTTTTCTCTGGATATGTTGGGGGATTTAATCATAGGCCTCCCTGCGCATTGAGAAAATGGACCCCCATGCCTTTAGCCTCCATCCTCTCAAAGGAACTTACTGTTTTGAGAAAATGTATAGTTACAATCTGAATTTGCACTTTCAAGTCATCTCAATCTTTTAAAGCTCGATTATGTCAAAAAGAAAATTCCAGTTTTGGTGGCACATCCTACCACCCATTATCCATGTGAGCAGTGCGAATAATTTATCTGAAAACTATTCTCTGATATGCATACAAGAACTTAAGATGTAGGAGAAGGATTCAGCGTATGAACTGAATTCAGATTGTTCACGAACAGCATCTGCCCACTCCCCTGATCGCTTCTTAGGTATGGGAACTGCATTTAGAGTGAACTGCATTAATTCGCAAGCAGATTGACGTAAGCAACTGAATAAGAAATTTGCATACCATATAGAAATGATTATAGAAATCATACTCTAAAATAAGGATAGTAACTCATGTACAGAACGGAAAGATAAAGTGGAGTGCCAACTTTGCCTTCTTAAAACAGGGTTAGCTAATCATATTAGGGCTAATTTCATAATTTGCACACATTAAACTTTCTAGAGTCATGAATCATTAGAGTTTTGTGAGCCAAAGTTGAAGTTCTTACTTAGGAAAATTCAAACTGATTTTAGGGAGTTGGTTTCCTGGGCTGAGGTGGTTTTCATCATGACTCTCAACATACAAAAGCATGATCTACGTATGTACATAATTTCCACACTATTACATGGACAAAATTCAGGTGAATAGGTAAATGGAATGCTTTACATCAAACCACACAGCTGGTTTCCAAGCAGATAGTGAAAGGACACAAATATACCATCTAAAAGGTACTGTCTGGAATCCTAGAATTTGAAGACAATAAGACCTAATGACTCTAACTGGGTTAAGGAGAGTTTCCAAAGTCCTCTAAACAGTTTTGAAACTAGATCTATTTCAATTCAGTGAACATGAGCTCTTTGGGGAATGATTTCTCATAAGGCAAGAGCATGATCTTTTTAGGAGCTGGATATGGCATTGAGTGGTTTCCAAAAAGCAGTCAACATACAAGGACTGGGTGCACGGACAATATTCAGATGGTGGTCCAGGAGCTGGGAGGGGTGCTGGGTTTCAGAAGAGAAGGCAGAATGGCATAAAGGCTGGAGGAGGGAAGATGCAGCAGATTGGGGAGAGCACGGCAGGCAGCACAGGTGGATGGAGAGGGCATCTTGATCTCCTAGGAGGAAATATTTGGGTGTCCATAGCGACTGCCCAATTAGGGGAATCTAGAAAACAGGTTCTGATGCCTGGGGCCCAGCAATGAGGAAAATAAAGACAAAGTGCTGCTTTTTAGAAGCTAACATGTGTTTTCACCATGTACAGCTGGGTTCTGCCTCCAATGGCGCCCTTTCCTCTTGCTTTATTTTTACTCTCAGGAAACCGTATTCTCCTCTTTCTACTTCTCACTGCATATGACTCTATTTTTTTTCTCTTTATGGGAGAGAGAACGAACACACACACACACACACACACACACACACACACACACCACTTGCCAGATCACTTACCCAAACCTTACTCTGGGGAGCCAGCCATCTCATTTCTGTAAAAGGCACAAACCTCAGACCATTGTCCTTATATAAGATACACATTCAACATGCTGGGTGCCCTCGATAGCTACAGATGGTTTGGGATCCACCAGCCAGGAGGTAAGAAGTCTGCGTCAGGTCCCCCATTGAAGTGTTCAGATGGGTCTAGGGCCTGAGCACAGAGAGTTAAATCATAAATTAGCCATGAGTTAATATGTGAGGCCCGGATCACTCTGCTTTGCCGTCAATGCTTCCCGTCCACAAGGCTCCCTCCCCCTTCCTCCCCACACCCCCCACCCTTTTGAGGTGACAGAATAAGAAATTAAACACTTGTGGGTTCATTCGAAAGAGTGAATGAAATTGAATAAGCTCTCAGTACTTGAGGCGCACAGCGAGCGCCTGAATGGGGCAAACCTCCTAAGTTGAATGGAGTGTCTTTTGGGACCAATTTGTCTCTTTTCACTCTTTATTCTTCCCTTTTTGCTGACAGATGTACAAAGGCGGAACTGCGCCGTGCAGCTTATCCGCATGCACCCACAGCAGCTGTCACTTTTGTCGAGCAAGTTAATCAAGCAAATGCCACCATATCCCACTTTCTATAAGGAACAACATGTTATAGACAGTAGTCTTGCTAGAAAGAGACTTTATTTTAACTTTGATTGGCTTCGTTCCCCCACCCCTCCTGACGCTTCCCCCTTTTCCCCCCAAAGGAGGGGGAAGGGGGGACTTTGCCCAAGCCAAGGATTTGGCTATGACAATGTCAGATTTCATAATAATATTGTGTGTGAGGCTGGAGACGCATTTGGAGTTCTTTCCTAGGGACGGAGGGATGCCCCGGGTCTGGGTTTTTTTGGAGTGTGCTATTGTTTGTGCTGGACTGTTAGGCTGCATGTCTCAAGTTATAAAAAGAAAAGCCGAGGGCAGAAAATAGTATTACGCCACGAATGTCTTGGATTAATTTTATTCTTTTTTCCTTTGTAAAGCAGGTTGTGTTATTTACATATTTCTTTTGATAAGCCTCCTTGCCTGGCCAAGCTTACAAAGACTGTGCTAAATACATAATAGCATTTCTTTGTGCATCTTGTCGTTAGTGAGTTCTTTAAGTTGAATGCCCAAATTTATTTCTAATGTGCACCAACAAATGCAAGCAGGCCTCCATTTCTCTAATTCTGTGTAAGCCAAGTGGGGAGCCTTTATAAGAATTCCCTCACGTCCACATCCACTTACCCTTCTGCCTCAGTTACCACTATTTGATGGTGTTCAGAAACCACAGGCAAGAGTGAGCTTCATTAAACGGTACGCAGTGCTGACCTCAGCCACTGCCCCTGAGCCCCCAACCTGAATGCCAAAACCAGACATATTTTGAATAAACAAACTCTTTAGAAACAATGCATATAGACCACTTTCCAATGGCGAAGGGATTTGCCACTTTCAAGAGCTGGCTAACAGCTGACGATCTATCTGGTAAGCTCTTTAAAGTTTCAAGAGAAAAAACAACTCCCACTTTTTCTTTTCTCCTTTCTTCTTTCCTTTCTCTTTCTTTTCTTTCTTTCCTCTTTTCTTTTCCTTCCTTACTTTTTTTCTCTTTCATCACCTTGTCACATTGTTTAGTATAAGCTTTGGTTAGAAATAAATCAGGAAAGGACTTTGGTGATACCTGATCACAAATTTTCACATTGCTGACATCTTAGGCATTATTGGATAATGACCACGTAATGATTTAGTTGCAACTCCATTTGCATTATGCACAGATTGTATAATCATGTTATTCTATAATTGTCGATTACTCACCTCCCCTCTCCATAAAGTATTGCTAACCTGTGAAACCTCATAGTGCCATTGAAAACTTAGCTATGTAGGTAGGTTAAAAGAGTCAACAGTCCCTCACTGGAAAATCTTGAGCATTGTTGTTTAATAATACCACTGTGTCAAGCTTTGCTTAAGGAACTTAAGCTGCTACCCTAAACCATTTATCAACTGTCTGGGATGTAATGATATTGTGTTACCATCATTTTACCCCCCAAATAAACCACAAAACTTTATTCTTATGGGATAAAAGATCTTAGAACACAGAGGGAGAGATAGACTGAAAGCTGAGACCTACCCCTTAGTTAGGCCTAGGTAGAAGTGGATTTTGCAGCATATATGGTATGCAAGATTCCCTACTGCGCTGTAGTCTCTTTCAGCTGAGGATGGGGTTTCACCCTCAAGTGGGTTACAGAAGTGCTTTCTGGGATCATTTTAGGACCAAGGTCTGCTGGTATTCATAGAGCTTGAGTCCAGTGACAATGTCCTCACATTCAGGGAAAGACCTGCCCTAATGGGGTTGAATTTTCATTAAGGGGTCTCTCTGATTAGCTATGCAACACCCATCATTGTTAGTGGACAAGCTGTGACTAATAAGCCACGTTCTAGCTAGAGGGTCATAGAATCACAATTTCTGTCTTATATCCTGCGCTGATGCCATGAGGGACATGGTGATTACAGTAAGAACCCCAGTGGATGAATTTGGGACACATAGCACTCGGTATAGTGGGGGCTTTTAGGGGTAGGAAGCAAATATTTGAATAGTGTAAAGTTTTTGCCTAAGATATTATAGTTACATGGCTACTCTTGTGGTCAGAAAGAAAGAGGTTGGATCTAGGACTGACTATTTTCCGGGCTTCTGAATTTGGCGAAGTCAGTTTGCCACTCGGTAAGCCAACTTCTTCATCTATAAAAACCTACCTCACAAGGAGATCATGAAAATTACATGCATTATTACACTTAAGTGCCTAGAACAGTACCTGGTACATAGCGCCCAGTGAATATTGGCTCTCATTGGCCTCAATACCTGTAACACGGAGATCATGAAGGTTCCTATATCCTAGGGCTGCTAAGAGGATTTAAAAGAAATAACACATTTAACAAGATGGTGCTATTATCTCTAATGTACAGTCAGGAAAATATACATTTAAAAAACTCTAAATAAATGTTGTAATTGTTATTATTAAACAGCCATTTATTAGAAACTTCAATTAATTGGAATCTTTCCTGCTGTTTTCCTCTTAGGAGAACGCTGCCTTTTTTTTTCTCCCCCTAAAAGCCCTCTTTGGGATTTGTATCAAAAGAGCAGCTTTCAGAATGTGCTTTGGGCTGACAAACACTGTAGCCCCATCTTCTAGAGGCACAGAGTATGGCAGAAAGAGCACTGCATTCAGAGTCGGGGAACTTACTCGCAGTGCAATTCTGGATAATTCACCTTTATTTATTTATTTTTTTTGAGATGGAGTCTCGCTCTGTCGCCCAGGTTGGAGTGCAGTGGCACGATCTCAGCTCACTGCAACCTCCACCTCCTGGGTTCAAGTGATTCTCCTGCCTCAGCCTCCCGAATAGGTGGGACTACAGGTGTGTGCCATCACGCCCAGCTAATTTTTTGTATTTTTAGTAGAGATGGGGTTTTACCGTGTTAGCCAGGATGGTCTCGATCTCCTGACCTTGTGATTCACCTGCCTCGGCCTCCCAAAGTGCTGGTATTACAGGCATGAGCCACAGCGCCCGGCCTGATAATTCACTCTTTTAACATCTTCGAGACTGGATAGTGACACTTGGGGTTAAGTAGTATGAAGTGAGAGTCCTAAAATGTCTTGACCCAGAGAATTAGACTCGGCTTCAGATGCTCAATAAGGTGGAAAACAGAAAATAGAACTAAAACATTTGCAAGATTGTTTCAAAAGTTGTCAGAACAGAAAAGGTTTTCCCATGAATCTTCAAATTCACCAAAAAATCAAATGGGCCAAAGCAATTCATTACCCATTACATGAACCAGAATACTATATTTTCAAGGCTTACAAAAAAATCAACTGACAATTGCAAAAATCCACAGTGAGATTTTTAAGGAATTAATTCACGTTTTTGAGTTAGAATTGGAAACCGAAAATATACTCGACAAAGTACACAAAATACTATCAGGGCTAGGAAGTCATCAATACCTATTTAACAAATGGTTATTGAAGGCTTACATACGCCGGACACTAGTGGCGAATTAGGTAGACAATAACAGTGCTCTCAGAGGTGGGGATGAAAATACCATACTTTCAGAAGAAAGGGCCCTGAGGATCTGGGTAAGTTCATTTTGGACCTCAGGTTTCCTGTCTTAAAATGAAAATAATACTATCTCTTCCCATCTCTCCACAGTGTTGCTACAGAATAAATAAAGTTATAAAGTCTTGTAGGATACAAAGTAGGAAGGGTATTAACAGAAATAAACACGTATTGGCTGGGTGCGGCGGCTCACGCTTGTAATCCCAGCACTTTGGGATGCCGAGGCGGGCGGATCACGAGGTCAGGAGATCAAGACCACGGTGAAACCCCGTCTCTACTAAAAATACAAAAGATTAGCCGGGCGTGGTGGCGGGCGCCTGTAGTCCCAGCTACTCGGAGAGGCTGAGGCAGGAGAATGGCGTGAACCCGGGAGGCGGAGCTTGCAGTGAGCCGAGATCGCGCCACTGCACTCCAGCCTGGGCGACAGAGCGAGACTCCGCCTCAAAAAAAAAAATAAAATAAAAAAAGAAATAAACATGTATTTCAGTATCTTTTATCCTTAAAATCAGGGTTCAACCACCTCAGCACTATTGACATTTTTGCAGATAATTATTTGTTATGGGGGGGCTGTCTCCTTCATGGTAGGATGTTCACTGCCTATCCATTAGATGCCAGTAGCACCCTCCCGCCACCAGTCAAAAATGTCTCCAGACATTTCCAAATGCGCTGTAGGGGTCAAAATCACCCACAAGAGAGAACCACTGCTCTAAATTAGTGGTTCTTGACCAGATTAAACTCTTGGAACTTATTTTAAAAACAGACGTCTAATCCCTACCTTAGATCTACTGAATCAGAATATTTAATGTACAACTGGAATGAGTATATTTTTAAAATGAAAAAGTACATATGTAGTTCTGATGCACACCCCTGGCTAAGAAGCAAACATTAAAAGACAAAATTACACATATATAAAAAAGAATTTAGCCCTCAAGATTCTCGAGCAGTGAATGCCTACAAAGCAGATACCTACATGCCTAGATTGGAGTCATCATAACCGGGTTGAAGCCATCCTTTGTTTAAAAGTGAATAGTGTAATCCCCTTTCTGAAAGAATATTTCCAAGGAGAAGCCCTGTTAAGGCTAATGAAGATACAGTGTTGGTAAGTCAGGGACACTCCCAAAGGAAGCAATAATGTCTCCTTGCTTAGTGCCTAAGCATAGACCCCTGCCTCTTTCGCCTCCCCAAATCCTGGACATCTGTAGATTAAGCCCAGTCCTGCCTCCTGGGGCACCTTCTTTGAGGCTTCCATCTCACTGGGATATTACTTTAGTCTTAGAAAGATTTCCTTTAGTGATACTGTGGCACAACTGAGCTCTCCACTACTTGCTATCATGTTTTCTGATCATTTCATCGCTGGTAAAGACCCCTGTTGGTGTGGAATGTATTGCTACTTTTCTCTCTGCTGCAAAGCCTACCTTAGTATCAGGAAATGGTGTGGGGTGTGTCTTGTTTTTTATTTATTTATTTTTTTAGATAGAGTCTAGCTCTGTTGCCAGGCTGGAGTACAGTGGCACGATCTTGGCTCACTGCAACCTCCACCTCCCAGGTTCAAGCCATTCTCCTGCTTCAGCCTCTGGAGTAGCTGGGATTACAGGCATGCGCTGCCATGCTCAGCTAATTTTTGTATTTTTGGTAGAGATGAGGTTTCACCGTGTTGGCCAGGATGGTCTCAATCTCCTGACCTCATGATCCACCCACCTTGGCCTCCCAAAGTGCTAGAATTGCAGGCGTGAGCCACCACACCCGGCCGTGTGTTGGTTTTTTATACCACTACCACTACTGATGATGGCAACAATAAGAAGAGATATTCATGCAGTCATTTCTACGTGCCATACACTGTGGTTTGTGCTTTAGAGGCATTGCCTCATTTAGTCCTCCTAATTCAAAAAGCTACCTACTGTTTTTATCCACGTTTTTTTACAGAAAAGAAAATTGAGTCTTGGTGAGGGTAAAGTAGCTTACCCGATGTCACACAGCTAGTAAGTGGCAGACCCAGGAATTAAACTTAGAACTGTCTGACTGCAAAGCCTATGCTCCTAATATCTGCTTGATATAAAGAAACAAGTCCCTTGAAAAGTTGACAGGGCGGTCGGGTGCGGTGGCTCACTCCTGTAATCCCAGCACTTTGGGAGGCCGAGGGGGGCAGATCACGAGGTCAGGAGATCGAGACCATACTGGCTAACACGATGAAACCCTGTCTCTACCAAAAATGCAAAAAAAAAAAAAAAAAAAAAAAAATTAGCCAGGCATGGTGGCGGGCGCCTGTAGTCCCAGTACTAGGGAGGCTGAGGCAGCAGAATGGCGTGAACCTGGGAGGCGGAGCTTGCGGTGAGCAGAGATCGCGCCACTACACTCCAGCCTGGGCGACAGAGCGAGACTCCGTATCAAAAAAAAAAAAAAAAAAAAAAAAAAACAAAAGAAAAGTTGACAGGGCACCTTTCAGTAGAAGGAGGCTGTAGTGACTTGTCAAACTGACAAGATCTGAGTTTTTGTTGAAGCATTAAAGCTCCATGGGAATTATACACGGATGAGTGTTAAGTTCAAGTTGACAAAATTAGGTGTTAATAATTGCTTTTTATTTTTTAGCTCCTAAAAAGATGTTTTTGGATGAAGCTTGTCAAAAGGATTTCTGAGACAAGTTTCTGAGATATCTACCAGGTAGAATATCCTTTAGAGACAGTCACTGGAGACCCACAGATCATGCTCATGATTTAAACTCAAATAATCCACTCACTAAAGACAAATGATTTGTGTTGGTAGAAGTATCATCTAGAGCATGTTTTTTCCACCTCTCTACACTATTGCTATTTTGAGCTGGATCATCCTTTACTGTAGGGGCTGTCCTGTGCACTACAGGAGGTTCAGCACTGGCCTCTGCTTGCTAGATGCCAGTAACATGCCCCCAACCCCCGAGTTGTAGCAACCAGGAATGTCTCCAGACATGGTTAAAAGTCCTCTGTGGGACAAAAATCACCCCCCCGGTAGAAGCACTAGGCTCAGAGTTCCCCAAACTAATGAAGCACCTAATAACTGAGTCTTTTCTCTTTAACAGGATGATTTCCTAGGCCAAAGAATGAATTTTCTGAACAAAAGGGAGTGATATTTCTCTTCCTTAAAAGATGATTTTAAAGAAATTTCACTAGAAAGCAACTCATGCATTTAACTTTGCTTACTTTACATATTATTTGTTCTTTTCTAAAAAAAAAATCTTTTTTTTCTACACAAATAATGAGAGGGGCTTTATACCTTGGTTGGCATACAGATCTGGTAATTAATAATACTCCCATCCTGGGCAAGACCTGGAGCTTTGTTGGTATAACTGGCTTCAGTCCAGGGATGGCCAGAATGGAAAATTCTGCCAAAGGCAGTCAAGGCAGCCCAATATGGCAAGTGACACTATCATTGTAAGCCTTTTGATACAGGAATATTCACACTGGAGGCAAATCACTAGACTCTATTAACTGGATTTTTAGTCAACTCAGCAGGAGTTTAACGGAAGAACAGGAGGCTGTTAACTGTTCTCTTCTGAATTGGGAATTTAGAATGAATGAAGTATTTAAGTTGAGCCTTCTTTTCAGGTTTTTGGACACACAAAAATAACTTGCAGCCACCTGGTGGAAGCAAGACTTTTTTTTTTTTTTTTTTTAAATCGAGGTCCGGGTGGAATTATAAAAAGGAAAGGAAAGAGAGGTAATCAAGGGAGGCCAAAGTAGGAAGCTGTATTGCTGATCTAACATGCTGTTCCAGTTCTTTCCTTTGGCTCCAAGTGGGACTATTCTTGATACAGTCAGGGGAGAAGAGGGTCCTGGATGTCTCACAAGCTTTTCCCATCATTGCATGGAGTCCTCCCAACACAATCTCCTTCAGAGACTGGCACAGGCTCCCAGGCTAACTCCCAGATGGACACATGGACTTCTTGAGAAATCATTTTAACAATTCCTAAGCTTGACTTTGTTGTTGCTACATCATACTCATCACGTTTTTGTGTGATGATGGCAGCGGCAGAAGGCTGTATTACATCCAGAGGGGAAGGGCTACCTGTACACATTCGTGGTAACCTCGTTTCTAGCTCGTGCAGATCAGTGGTTCTCAAATGGGGATGATTTTGCCCCCCCACCCCAGGGGAAATTCGGCAATATCTGGAGACATTTTCTTCATTTTGAAAAGGACAGTGGCTGCTACTGGTATCTAGAGCAGAAACCAGGGAAGCTGCCCAACATCCTTTAATACACAAGCACTCCACAGCAAAGAATTATCTGACTCAAAATGTCAATGGTGCCAAGGATGAGAAACGTTGCCTCAGAAGTGTTTTTGAAACTGAGGATTGTAACCTTATTTGTGTGTAGTAGAATCATTTTATCTGTTACACTGAAATTTTTGAAAGAAAAAATAGGAAATATCAGACTGCATCACATATTGTTTCATAAACTTTTGTTTTGTGTGTGTGTACATGCACTCTGGGTTGCGATGTAAAATGTGTTTCTTATTGTGAGTTGGGGCAAATAAGTTTGAAGTAATTGATCTTGCCCACTATTTGTCAAACTTTTATGTGCACTTGAATCAAAGAGACTCTTGTTAAAATGCAGATTCTGATTCATTTGGTTTGGGGTTAGGGCTGAGACTATATATCTCTTACAAACTTCCAGATGATGCTGATGCTGAGGGCCTGTGGATTACATTTTGAATAACAAGAACCTATGCAAAATTTAAATTCCTTCATTAAAATAATTAGAGCAGTAACTATGTATCTAGGTATTGATTGTGAAATCTTTTGATAGCCTATCTGGAGCCCAGCAGGGAGAGAAATAGTTACTTGTTTAATAAATGAGAAGTATTTGAGGATTTAGCACAGCTCGTCTCCTGCAATGCAATGTGATAATATTTGTTCCACAAAATGTGCTTTGGCTACTGTGTGTTTGTGTGTGTGTGTGCGTGTGTGTGTGTGTGCACATGCATACCTGCACATGTGTACTGTGTTTGAGTCTGTTGCTTACTGCTTCCATGCCATAAGTCTGCCATAAGAAAAAAAAAAACCCTGTTCTAAGACACAGAAGTATCGTGTGGGTCATGTTAACAAGAATACTGTGACCTTAACGTAACAGAGCAATCAGCTTGGCTTCTTAGAATGATTAATGGAACATTCTCCTCTGGAAAGGAAAACAAATTAACTGTCTTCACCAAATGTCTTCTGGAACACAGAAAGCTGTTCTGATAAAGACACTTAGCAAAACTCTTCATTGCCTACAAGCTCCAGAGAAAATTCAAGACTGGCTTTATGTAAGGTTTGCCTGAAAGTAAGAGAGATCTATTTCTATGAATGGCTGTGGAAGGAAATAGCTAGATTAGAAAACTGCTTGAAGATATGCTACAGAAATGTAAATCTGTGAGAATACCAACAAAAAACCCCTGAGTTTCCTTTGGATAGAAATAACCCATTTAACATGATTAATCCAAATCTGTTAATGCCCCTTATCTTTTTTGTATGCAGGATTGCTGAAAGCTCAAATTACCCAGGCATGGAGTGAAGCATTCCCAAGTCCATGTGGAATGGAAATGTGTTTCTATACCTAAGACTCCAAAAGCAAAGGAATTAATTGTTATCATTTACTTGTTATTGTGAAGCCCATGGGGAAGAGGGGATTGACATTTGAATACTATTCACTGCAATAGGGCATCAGAAAAGCACCAAAACACTCTGTTCATCTCCTCTCATCCTAATAGAAGAGGAATTATCAAATCTGTTAAAAGCAGATTTGGATGGTGGGAGTTAGAGAAAGCATGAAGACACTGGGAATTTGAGTGGCACTGGAGGGCATAAGTCATGAAAACGAACTTGGATTGTTTTTTAATTTTAGCTTGGAAGTATCCTGAGGTTCACTTCCAAGAATCCAAACAGAGCTTAGATTGGGACTGAATACATGGTTTTCCTCTGCCAAGGAAACTTAACTCCCTAATAAGGTATATATCTTACGCACATACATACACACACACCCTATTTTAAAATATATATCATATGTATATATAGATAGATACCCGTTATGTAACAATATTTAGTAGGTAATGTTATCAATCAAGGTGAGTGATAGGTTTCTCATTTCCCCCCAGCTTGTCTCCAGTTTCTGTATTCTTTTTGGGAAATGACACTCTACGGCTGTAATACATGGCCTAGGGTATGACTTAACTGCCAGAGTTTACTTTGGGGCTCAAAAATAGGTGAAAGAATCAACTGTCTCTTCTTCCTGTAACTGCCTTTCCCAGCTCATTTGGATTAGCTTTCTGGTTTCAATACATGTAATCTCACAGATTCTAAGGGATGTCCTAGGAGCCTGGCAGACATGCTCTTTAGCTTCATAATTGAGGATAGAGATGAGGTCACAGTTCAATTAAAATTTGATCTAAAGAGTATGGAAAAGCTCAGCTTCAGACTGATTTGGAGGGCTTAATTTCAGATTGATAACCTCGGGGAAAATCCCAGTAGAATTAAAAAAGGACCCTTCCCAATAGTATTGGCATGTGTGTGTCAAAGTCACCAGTCTAAGACTTCAAAGCAGTTACAGCGACGCAAGAAATGCTGGACTGTGACCCTCTGATTTACCCACCCAGCTCAGATAGCTGTGCCTTATTCCAGTAGATAAAATCTCTGTACGTCTTCACATGGCCACCTTGTACTCTGGCCTCTGTGAGTTTCTTACAGTTTAGCCCCTCCTCAATCTCTTTTTTTTAAACTAGCTTCAGAAGTTTTCCTTACATACAGAGAACAGCTTAAAAAAAAACCCTGGTTGAATTCTGCTAAGTTACTAATTATGTTTAAAAGAACTACTTGGTTGAATTCAGCTTGATTTTTTTTTTTTCTCAGCAAATCAGTTCTATGTTTAGATAGTAATAAACTCCTCCAGTCTGCAGAACAATTGGCACGGCAGTCCCTATAACAAGTCAAGATCATGAAAAAAGGGCCAGTGCTGGTTCAAAATAAATTTAAGGGGCATCACAACCTTGCCCTGCATCAAATCCTGGTTTGCACAAACCAGCTGTAAAGAATATTTTGGGGACAAGTGGGGAATTTTGAATACAGTATATTAGAGGAACATTTACTGGCATGGGAAATAGTGATCATTAACTCTAAAAAGCAATTTTTTTGCTTACTCATTTTAGAAAAAAAGTACATAATATATATATATAATGATATAGAAAAAGATTAAAAAAAAACCCACCGATAATAATGTGCGGGTGCTGAGAACACAACATTTTAATCTTCTTATTTTTTGGTTAGCTATATTTTCTAAATGTCTACAATATACATATACCGCATCTTAATAGTAAAAGGTATTAATTACTCCCTCCCTCTCTCTGCCCCCACCCCCCAAAACCCTGAAGTTCCGAAGGTTAATTCTGATTTATTTGGCAATGCAGTGTAGTTTTGTTGAGGGGGTAGAGCTAGGTTATTTCAAAATCACTTGAAGGAACAAGTAGTTCTATGAGATGATAAGGATGATGATGATAAAACACTCCTTGAATTTTTAACTATGTCTGTCTACATTCATTATATCATTTAGTCCTCACGAAAACTGTAAGAAGCCAGTTTCTTTACAGATGGGGAAATTGAGGCTCAGGGAAGTGAAATAATTGACCCCAGGTTAGAAAGCTCGAAAGTGGCAAAACCAAGTTTCCTCCTTCTGTCTCTCTTACTTCAAAGCCCCACTCCTGACCATCATTATTTTGCCTGTTTCAGAAAGATGTTTTACAAAAAGTAAAAAAGGTACCAGGCTGCTCTACATCAAGCAATTCTAAGCAAGCTCGGGGTTAATGTCTTAAAGTGATGGGGAGACTCATAGCACCTTAACATGAATATGAAACTATGTTTAACAAGGAAAAAAAGAGGGCTGGGGAAAGCATTTCCATTCTGATGATGATGATGATAGTGATGATCATGGTGGTGGCTAACACTTACCAATGCTTCCTCAGAGCTCGATGCTGCAGATTCATATGGCATTTCACCCTCATAATAACTCCACGATTATCATCCCTGTTGTATAGATGAATCAGCTGAGGCTCTTAGAGATTAAATGCCTTGTTCAAGGTCACCCAGCTAGTAAGGATCAGGTCTGAAGGTTCCAGAGGCAGGGCCCATGATCACTGCACAGTAAGTCCCATTCAGGGCACTCACGTCTGCTTATTGCTTAGAGAGGAGATAACTCACTGTCTCAGTGTCTAGAATGCCATATGCCTTGATTTTCTTTAATCAGCCCCTTAGAAGTGCAACTTATTGTATTAGTGAATCCTATGCACCTCCCCTCACTTCATATTTTTGGAAGTGGTTTCCCTTACCTGGACAGTTGGTGAGATACCTTACAGATACAGTGTCAGGATGATTCCTACTTTGATTGATATATGCTCACATGTATGGTGCTTTAGTAATTTAATAAGGTTGTTAAAATAAGGTTATCCGTGGTTTCATATATAAATATAGCCAATATATTTTAATAGGCAAAGGTTTCATGTTTCAAATTACCCTTTTCAAGGGAAATAGTCACACTCAATTATTGTTCTGCCACATAAACTGGACAAATACACGATCTGAAAATGGAACAGCAAATTAAAATCCATGCGAGGCAAAGCATACCGAGCAGCAGCCCCTTCCGAAGCTGACCACACTGTCTGATTAAGTTCTTATGAGGCAGTTTGGTAAGAGGCCCTTTCCTGATCTGATAACTGCCACGGAGAAGCCAAATGCAGAGTCAATCTGCAAATACTTAATCCTCCAGAAGGCAGATTAAGTGTATAATTGACCTATATAATCCATGTATCATCTCCAGTCAAATGTTCCCTGGGCCTGGTTCACAACGACACGGAGCCTGAAGAAAGCCAGTGCGGATGCGGCATTACCACCAATGTGGATTCCATCCAAACTCGAGATGGCTTTTTAATCACTCATCTCCGAGCCTGTGAGGTTTAAGCAGATGAATTCACCCTAAGCACATCTCTTTTAATCCCGATTTTCTTCTCAGTCTGTGTCTTCAAGAAGTACAAGGAGGAAAGAAAATTAATTTTTGTTTAGACCTTGAAATCTTAGGTGCTTCTCTTGATGATCTGATCTCTAATTTCAAAAAGCATGTTTTTGTTTTGGGGAAGATGTTGAATTAATCACTAGAGAAGGAGGGAAAAGCCATCTGCATGATTTATGGACACTCCAACTTTAAATCACTGTCTTCAAGTTATTTCTTGAGCTTGTGCTTTCCTCTGTAGCTGCTGCTTTAGGAATATGGAGATTATTTCATATCCATGTTTTATATTTTCTTTGAATGTCAGCAATAATTTTCAAGAAGGCTAAGCTTCCACTTGAGTCTCACAGCAGTCTGATCTTCTTTTAAAAATTCAGCATCTTCAATCTATTTGAATTCATTGTTTTTGTGTACATTGGAATATTCTCTTGCTTTAAATCTCAGAATGTTTTGTTTCAAAATGTTATAAACTGTTATTTTGCAGCAACTGAAAACAATATACAATTACCCTTCGTTTTTTACGAAAAAATATAAAAATGCAGATAAAAAATGTCCAGCTGCACATCTGAAATATTATGGGAAACAGTTGGCCGATTCTTTTCTGATCAGCACTTTGTCTTGGATTGGTTACTTTTTTTCTTAGGTGCGTTATCAAAAAAGTCATTAGTATTTTATAGAAAGACTAGGTAAATCAATTATATTAATAAACAAAGAAATCTTAATGGCAAAAGCAACCCAGTTAGGCAACATTATGTCCAAATGTATTTCTCCAATAAACCTAGAGAATGCTTGGTTAAAAAAAAAAATCGGTGAAGATGAATTTGGAAAGCCTGTTCTTAAGTTACGTAATAAAATAGATAAAAATGCAGAACATCAAATATAGAGTCCCAAATGCTATGCCGATAATCTCCCACAAGCACCCACTTCCAGCCAAAAGTACAATGACGTGGCAGAGAGAAAACTAGCTCAGAGAGCACTGGGTAGGGGCCTAGTTAAAGCAGAAAATGCACCGTTAAATGACCAGCTATTAATCCAAATATTCTCAAATACAAACACACACTAAAACCATCCAGCCTTTTCTACAAGGGCACACTCAGAAGGGCAAAAACAGGAACAATACTAAATAGCAACAACTTAAAGGACTTATCAGGTAAATAAAACTGAGACTTGAAACACAGTTAAAAACACAACAGGAACTCTTAGAACATGCCTCTGAATGACAGATGCCAGCAGGAACTAAAAACCAGAGAATGACACAACAGTCAGAATCAACAACCCCCAAACAGCAAACAATCTCGGAGATATATATTTTTTTTCTTCATTCAAAATGTTAATTTGCTATTATTCATTTTTGCCATTTATCAAAATGCAACGATTTGGAAGAAAAATCTCACAGATCAACAAGTCTTTCTCAATAGGTTTCTGCCAATTGTTTAGAAACTTGCCCCAGGACCGCTATCATTAAGGAATGGGATTTAAAGAATAAGTTCATTTGCAGCAAGAAATTTAGAGTGGCAGCTTTCACAGACCCTTCTGCCTTGATATTCCTATTCCCTTGTTTAGCTTGGTGGACACAAGAGTTTTGCAGAGCATATACACAAAGAAATAAACACCATGCTTGAGGAAACAGAAGCCGAAAATAATCAAACATGTTGGTAATCTGATGTTTTGCTGCTAGATTATAGAAAAACAGTAAGTACTGAATTAAATTACTAAGGCTGCATGGTAATGAAGCTTTTTGAGAAGCTCTGGGTTTTTAAAATGACAAATGTTTTAAATCCATGACAGATTCAATAACTTTTTTTGCACTACATCAGTTAGGTTGCCTAGCGCCAATATTCTGTAAATTAGGAGATCAGGTTATTTAGAAAGTAAGAAAGTAAATGGCAAAGAAACTTGTTATATCTAAATAAGCTCCTGAAAAAAATTTTGTTTTCCATGGGGCCGGGAGTGATGTGCAGTGAGTGATTGTAATAGTTAAGCCTTTACAATCAGATATACTCAGGAGGGTATAACTAAGACTCCGTTGGGAAAACCAAACTGGGACAACATCAGACTAAACTGTGGGGGTTTCCACAGTGTTACTGATGCTATTTTATGCTGGTCAGTGGAATTCAACAAGGGACTGGAGGTACTTGTGAATTTTTGAATGTCCCTAACTATAACTTGCTTTTGGAAAAAAAATATTCTCAGTAATATTTCTTTTTACTATTAATTTACATTAAAGGCTGGAGGGCTTGAATTTTGCCTGTGGTCTTCAACAGTCAGGCAAGTCCAGTTTTACCATCCATACTAGCCAAGGCTGCACTTTTCCTTTTTACATAAAGATTCGGTTGCACTTTCCTTTAAGAAGAGCCACAAAAGAGATAATGTGCCTTGCTGCGTTCAGCAAGGCTACCTTGCTTGTACTTCTAATTTTAAAAAAAGAGAGGCAAGGGTAGATTATTTGTCAATTAAGTAACAAGCTAAACTGCAGATTAAACATCAAATTCAGTACTAGATTTAAGTTTTAGAGAACACAAGGTCATTGGTTATTCACACACACTCACACAGTAACACACACACACACACACACGGGCCACATAAAACTGAGAATCGGAAGATACTGATCAAAGGAAAAAAAGGCAACCTAGGCATTGAAAAGAACAACCCACAGGCTTCTTGAATATTTGTGGTTTGGAATTTAATTCAATGGAGATGGGCAGAGTGTCCACACTCCTAACTGCAGACCCGAGGGTGCTGCCTGTCTCTGTTTTCAATGCCTATTGGATGGTGATTGTGCCCCGGACATTCTAGGCTCAGTACTTTCATATAAGGCATGCATGCAGAGAAGGGGGAGGACCCGCTGGTGAGCTTTATGCATGTATGAGGCATTCTCAGTGGATGTGGGTCATGCTAGAAGATGTACACAGGAAGATTATTTGATTCTAATTCATGCCACTTGATATAATGTGATAAAACATTTGACATGAGAGATAAGTTCCATTTTTATCTGAGAGAGGACGGGTGGGAATTAAAAAGTAAGAAGGGTTTTGTTGAGGAAAGGTGATGCAGGGGAAAGAGGGGTATCAAGCACAGAAAGGGGATGATTGGAAAAGAAAAGAAAAAAAAAGAAAGGAGCCTTTCAACACACGAGGAAAGCAAATGAGCTGGAAGACAAAGCATATAAAAGTCAGAAGCCGCAGAATCAGAAAGCAGTGCCAACAATGAGCTCACTTAGCTGTGGAACAAAAACACACACACATACACACACACACAAACTCAATGTAAATTGCTGAACACAATCACAGAAAAAAAAATAGAAACACGCATTCCACAGTAGACCAAAACATTAATGTTCGCATTGGCACTAAAAATATGGAAACCTGGACAGGAGGAGCTCACGTTTCACAAGACAGAAGTAGGCTGCACACTCAGAGCCACAGGGAGACAAGAACATCAGCTTCCATGCACTCTGGCCGGGTCTACACTGGCAAATTCGGTGGAAACCCGAGACAAAATATCTGGCTAAATTAGGTTGCCCCATCTGCTTTGGCCTAAAAGAGACAGGCAATTTGAGACCGAAGCAGATTCCTTTTTTTTTTTTTTTTGTCTTTTTGCCTCAGTGGCTTGCTTTGCTGTGCAGATGCAGTCCCAGTGGAAATAAGATTGCTCAAAAATGATTAACCCTTGGTAATCTGCATTTTCTGAAGTTTGATCTGGGTCCGCAGCCCAATGTACTCATTCTTTGTACACCTGCTTCTCACAAATTTTCAGCTGGCTGGGTGGGCAGAGGGCACCACGGTTTACAGCTGCAACTGACTGAGCAACTCTAATGTAAGTGTTTGCCAAAACCCAGGGTAAGGATTTCGAGTCTTCCAGGAATGAAATTATCTTTGAAGTGATAACGATGCGACATTTACTGCACATCTGCACGCCACAGCTGGTGTCAGGGAGGCGCCACCTCCAGGAGAGGGAGTTGGTCTCAGCCTCCCTGATGAGAATATCTCCCTAAAGTGAGGCCAGATTGCAAGGAGGAAAACCATGACCAAGAAAGGTCTTTGCCAGTTAGAGAAAGCTGCCTTGCAAGCTTCGTGCAGGAATGAGCCTGCTTGCCGAGAGGCTGTGTGCCGTCCTACGTATCACACAGATTGGGACTGAGACACTGCCACACCAGAGTGGGTTCAGAACAGACACAAGACAGATAAGAGCCTAAGGCAGAGGGAGAGGAAAAGATTTAGTCTGAATCAGAACCAATCCATTTTCTCAAAATGTGACTTATCCTCCTGTCTCTTATTTTGTCACATTTTGGAGGGTCTCCTCCTTGGTTTTCAAGGAGGAGAAGGCATTTACTTACATCAAATAACCTTTCTATGTACATCTCCTCATTGACCTTATCACGCAGGACATCCTGAGAATGGCGGACGAAAGTCACGTAGGCGTCGGCCACGTCCATCCCGGGTTTCTGTAAAGAAACAGGAAAACATGAAAATGAATTTTCAGACAGCCACTCTTCTTGTTTATCATTCACTTTTACCCTCTACTTGCCCTCACACACTCTGAGATGCTTCTGCTGGATCACCTTTGGAGGCGTGGGATTGCTGTCCACAACCTGGGCTGGTAGGAATTGATACTAGAACTGCTTCCTCTTTCAGAAATCAAGCCTGGCTAAGGAGGGCATTGAGATTGTAGGATTTTATAAATATTTTTTCTATGATAAATTTTTTCCTAGCAAATTTATCTAATGGATAAATCTTTACTGCATAACCCAGAGATATTCTCTGACTTTGCCTTGGATTGAAACCTGCATTGAAGAATACCCAAACATACTGTTTTCCACTGTCCTTAATATATTATCAGAAGGGTGATGGAACTTCCCATTCCTTTTTCCTCTTTTAAAAAATTGAGAAAGTACTAAGTAAAAAAAATTGTATTTCAATCTATACCCCTTCCTACCCAAGTCTCATTGTGTGTGTGTGTGTGTGTGTGTGTGTGTGTATAGTTTAACCTGAGTGGATATAGTATTTGCTAATTAATTAGTTCACTCAGAGGAGACACTAAACCATTTGTCTTTGCTTCCAGTGCAGCCTTAAAGTCCAAGGATTAAAAAGAAGAAGAAGAAAAGAAAAGAAAAGAAAAGGCAGGGGAAGGAGGAGAGGATTTGATTTTTAAATAAATCAGATTTTCTGGAAAGGTAAGCCGGTGGTTCATCCTGCAGTTAGGAAATGATTTATTGTAGAGAAGTAAAAAAACAGAAACTCAGAAAGCACACTGCTTGAGATGTCACAATCAAAGTTATCTCCAAAGAAACCTATTAAAACACTGTAATATAGGTCATTAGGAGAGTGGCCACAAACCCCTCAAATTTCCACAGTAGATATATATGTTTGCTAATAACTAAAAAGATTAGTTTTCATTACTGTGATTTACCTTAGATCATAAAGTATCATTTCTCTACTAGACGTGACTGTCAGGCACTGTAAATTGAAGTTAGTTAACACTTCTGTGTAATTTCCAGGGTGAAAATGAGGAAGGTTTAGAAACAGTAGGACTGTATTTTTTTTTTCCTGATACAAAGCAAACAATTATCAAGCAAAGGGCCAATGCTTGGCCCCTGGGATGCTAGTAACATTTCTTAACACCTGCTGAAACAATGACAAGGTATTAATTTGAAAAACAATGAGGACAACCCAAAGCCACAGTAGTCAAGTGTTACACTTTCAAACAATTTTCAGTGAATGGATTGAGCAGGTTCCATGATGGTCCTATAATTGTTGCGGTTTTATGATACAAAACAATAGAGGTTCTCCAATGAGATGTAAGTGATAGCTATCAGTTCTAAGCAGGCACCTCTCTCCTTCTCTCCTTTTGGCAACTGCACATCAAAGGGCATTCTCAGTAGGGATGGGGATCTCTACCTGGGGGACCTGAGAAACTTATTACTGTTTCCATTTCTCCCCTGCTGATGCTTGTGGCAATATGGCCTTTTCCTGGGCACATGCAACCATCTTAGAGCTAAGGTGCAAAGTCAAATGCGGCAGATCTATCAGTAACCCAAAATGTTAGAAGAAACAGTAATCTACAATGATGCATATTTGCACCATTCCTTCTCTTTTCACGAAGTTTCACCGTCTTCAAAGGGGCATGTCATTCAAGTTTTAAAAACTCTGATATTTTAAAAAATCAGTGTGGTTCATCTTACCCACGTAGTTAAGAAACTCCATGATTTTCTCCCTTTTGACTCTTCTTTTTCCAGTAGCACTTACCAATAGCTGATATTGTATTATATACTATTTGTTTGTCTGTTGCCTGTCTTATCCCACTAGAACATAAGCTCCATGAACACAGGAACTTTGGCCTATTTTCTATTGTATCCCTAGCACACAAAATGGTACCTAGCATATAGTAGGTGCCCAGTAAATATCTGCTGAATGGACAAATTCAAGAATGAATGAGCAAATCCTTTCTCCACCTCCTTTTTCAAGCTCTTCAGTGACACTGCATGGATTTTTACTAGATCTCCACAAATTCGAATTTGTGCATATCATTTAAACTTTTCTGTAAAAGAAGAGTTAAAAAAAACTTCTCTGGGCCTTAGTTATGCTATCTATAAAATAGGATTACTAACAGCTCCCCTACTTACCTCCAAGGACTCTTATGGTCATCAGCCAGAATAATGTATGTAAACATGTTTTGAAAGCCATATATTGTAATACAAACATGAATTACTATGATTTTCCCCCCATAATATTATACCATTCCACGGCCTTACCTACATTTAGAATCTACTCTAGAACCAAGAAGAAAAGGGGGCCTCAGAGGAGCCAACATCAAAATAAAAATGATAAAGCCTCAGCACAAAACATGTGTAGTTTTCTCATAATACAGTCCTCATGCTCCCACTCCCATCCAGTTCCAACAAGTTTGGTTTCCATCCCTTGATGGAGCAGAAATAGGGAAGAGGGGGATTGTTTGAAGAAACCGTGCAGATAAGAGAGAGCTATCATTTTTCCTTATGCCTGACCGTGAGGGAGGAGGCTGCCCAACTGTAACACCAGACATGTAGACTCACCAACCGCTGGGGTTTGGGACTATCGAGGGCAGGGGCAAGCTTCCCCTATATCTCGGGAGGCCCTGGGGGGGAGCGGGTCACTATGCAGCCACTGGGGAAAGACACGGTCACAATGGTGATCCTGGGTCATTGAGAAAAGATTATAGTCAGTACCTTGTTTAAAAAGGCAGGAAGGATGTGTAATGCATTTCAAGTAGATTTCCAATCAAAACAATTAAAAGAAAAACTGTTCACAAACAAGCTAACCATTAGTTATAGCTGGAAAATATACTTGACCAGACAGCTGATACTATTAAATTATGCTTTTATATCATAGTGCTACCTGCACACAGTGGGACAAACTTTTAGATGTTTTTTAATATCTCATAATGACATTGTGTATTTTAAATGTGGCTTGGATAGACTGACTGAATATGACACAGATTTTAGAAAACACTTAAACAAATATCTGTATAGTTAACTGCATCCATGTGTGGAAGACATAATTTGTGAATAAGCTACCCTGTGGCTCAAGAAAAGAAGAACATTTTAATCTGAACTTGCGCCTACCAGAAAACTTCCGAGCTTGAGAAAAATGAGCTCAAATTTCCAGCATCCTAAGTCAGCCCTCCTTATGAATGCAGATCTCCTACATATACCAATGGGTCAAAAACTACATCTAAGACAAAGACATATGCTTTGGGGATTATGCAGTGTTTCAGGTGACTGGTACTAGCACTTCCTTCCAGTAGTGCGGACAGTTAAGAGACAAATCTCAAAGGTGACTGACTGCTAGTGCCCACATGGAACTAAACCATTAAATGTTCTAACAAAAACCTCACAGGGAAACACAGGTGAACTCAGAGGCTTCAGAGGTAGAAATGAGTTGAGAAATGATTTTATCTGATGGTTCTTAAGCCTGGCTGCAAATCTGAAGGACCTGGGGAGCTTTAAAAATACTGACATCTGGGCCCTGAACCCCAAAGATGCTGTTTCAATTTTGTCTGGCAAGTGACCTGGGCATTAATGCTTCAAAAGCTCCTTAGTTTCTAATATGTAGCCAAGGTCAAGAATCACTGATTTAGTCCATTGGTTTCCCAACCTGTACTACTTATCAGAATTATGTGAAGAACTTAATGGAAAGCAATATCCAGGCTCCACCCCAGAGTGACTGAATCAGAATCTCTGGAGGTGAGGGCCTGGGACTCTCTATTAATAAAACAAAAACAATTATGTGCCCATTAAAAGTAATAATAAAAGCTGAACAAATTAATTAATAAAAACCAAAAACAAACCAAAAAAACTTTTTTTTGCCAAGTATTGCTGCTGTACATTCTGGTTTGGGGACTGCTGACTTAATAGGTAATAGTTAGTGGTATGCTGGTAAACTGACTCTTCTTTTTTTTTTTTTTTTTGAGATGGAGTTTCACTCTTCTTGCCCAGGCTGGAGTACAATGGAACAATCTCGGCTCACTGCAACCTCCGCCTCCCAGGTTCAAGCGATTATCCCGCCTCAGCCTCTCTGGAGGAGGTAGCTGGGATTACAGGCGCACACCACCACACTCGGCTAATATTTTGTATTTTTAGTAGAGGCGGTGTTTCACTATGTTGGCCAGGCTGGTCTCGAACTCCTGACCTCAGGTGATCCACCCACCTCGGCCTCCCAAAGTGCTGGTATCATAGGCGTGAGCTGCTTCACCTGGCATAAACTGACTCTTCAAAACCAACAACAAAACAAAACAAAACACCCTGATTTGTAGGGTTTGCCAATTTGCATGGTGTAAATACTCCCATCAAGGCTAATTTTGAGCTACCAATGTGCTCTCATTGAAGGCAGAGTTGGAGAGAGACGCACATAACTGACCTTGGGAACCAGTGCTAGCTACTCTACCATACCCTTGGAAGTGCAGGCTTTATGGTCCATCTGATAGCACCCGATTGTCACACTCTGCTTATTCACCAGGTGACCTTAGGCATGCTAATTAACCTCTTTGTGCCTCAGTTTCCTCAGCTATAAAACAGAATGATAATATTAACCCCCTTCTAGGATTGATTTCAGAAGCAACTGATTACTATTATCTACCGTATATAAACAATGTACATATAGAATATATGTGTATTATGTACTATTGTTTTCTATAAAATTGTTATTTATTTACTAAAAGGCCTATTACAATATTATTAGCTATTAAAGTATATGTTAATCAACTTAAAGTTTAGCTTTGTCCTAAGTCATTAATAGCTGGTAAAAAAATACTTTTTCTAATATGCACTAAAATAATTACCACTATCCAAATCAAGGTGTTTGTTTATGCACTAACTGAAATTATCTCGCAGTATGGCAGAATTTATAAGGGCATTGGCTTAAATCTCAGCTCTTCTACTAACCCGATGTGGGATCCTGAGCAAATTAACTTCTCTGTGCCTTAGTTTCCTCATATTTAAAGTGAGGTTATTGTGAAGATAAAATGTAAACTGTTCTAGTGAGTGCTTTATAAAGCTTGGTTGTAGTAGCAGTAATAGTAGTTATTATATTTTGTATCACCAGTGGTAAATGTACCACATTTTGGAACATGCTGCATCAACTTCTTCTGCCCTCCAGAGTGTGAAAACTCTACTAATTCAATTTGTTTCCTCATAGTCTAATGATATGGTTTTGCTGTGTCCCCACCCAAATCTCATCTTGAATCATAGTTCCCATAATCCCCAAGTGTCATGGGAGGGACCCAGTAGGAGGTAATTGAATCATGGGGGTGGTTACCTCCAGGCTGTTCTTGTGATAGTGAGTGAGTTCTCAGGAGATCTCATGGTTTTATGAGGGGCTTTTTCCCTTTCACTCATTCTTCTTACCTCTGCTGTCATGTGAAGAAGGACGTGTTTGCTTCGCCTTCCACCATGATTGTAAGTTTCCTGAGGCCTCCCCAGCCATGCCGAACTGTGAGTGAATTAAACCTCTTTCCTTTATAAATTATCCAGTCTCTGGTATGTCTTCATGGTAGCATGAAAATGGACTAATGCACCTAACAAGACTTCTAATTTAGCATAATTAATCCATAAACACTTAATGAGTACAGATCAGGGCACCCTGCATTTTGATATAGAGTCCATTTACTGCCCTCCCATCTTTATAATAAATCTGAACCTAGCTTGCAGGAATTATTAGCTCGAACCATATGAAATGGCTGATATTTGACTTCTTTGACCTCACCAATATGCCACTTTCATGTGGTTCAATCTAACATACCCTGATGTTAGTACCAGTGCCTGGATCAAGCTTCTCTAAGTGTTTGGGCCTTGTCTACAGGCCACCTGTTCAAACCTGGCTGAGATATCCCCTCTGCTCTGGATCCTACAAAGAATACACCAAGCTACCAAATCTTTGGATCGAAAGCCTAGAATTTCAATTTCTATCACTGTTGAAGACCAGTGGAGCCCAACGCTGATGTCTGCAAATTCATCCCCCATCCATCTATATGCAATAGAGTGTGGACATCACACTACCACCACCACATGTGTCCTTCTCCTGGACTGAAATTCCTAATAAGTGCCAGGTATGATGCTGGATGTTCTACGTATGTTGTGTCATTTAATTTGCACAGCAAACCCATGACTTAGGTATTGTGGTCATCTCCATTTTAAAGATGGAGAAACAGGGCCAGAAACTTTGAGTAGTTAGCTCCCCGTGAAGGGCAAGTTTATACTTTGGAGGCTTGAGAAAGTAAATTACTTAACTTCTCTCCTTGCTGCAGTTATGTGAGATTTTTCTATTCTCCATTATAAGAACTGTCTACCTGAAGGAGTCTGAGGTTTGTTGATGGGAAGTATTACATAAATTCAAAAGCATAATTATTGATTGTACATTCTTTCATTAAACAAACAAAATATATGCTAATGCTAAATTCACTCCAG
Organism: Nomascus leucogenys; assembly: GCF_006542625.1. Taxonomy (NCBI): domain Eukaryota; kingdom Metazoa; phylum Chordata; class Mammalia; order Primates; family Hylobatidae; genus Nomascus; species Nomascus leucogenys. The sequence continues at coordinate 78,090,010 of NC_044401.1, read as the reverse complement.
TTTTCTATTTTGTCTTCCTTTGAGAAATAAGCCAATAAACCATTACACACTTAGCTTCCTGGGGAAATGAATTTAAATGTTAATATAAATCCTTTTAGAAAAAAACAAATTTTAACAAATAAGTATTTGAACAAGGAGGGTACTTAACCACGTTCAGAATGAGAAATGCTTAGTACAAGACCCTTGGTGGCTGTTGAGATAAGCTCTCTAAATTTAATATTTTATAATAGACTCACACCTCTTTTGTTAGAAATGGAGAAACAAAATCATTTTCTTTTTCGCTTTACTGGAATATATTAAAATCTCTCCAATTTTATTTTGCTAATAGGCAGGGCAAAGTCTGTCTATAAATGTATCCTGATTTATCACAGGTAATCCCACACTTTAGCATTCATGTGTTGTACTTAACCTCAATTTAAATGTAAATTTTGGGCAACTTCGAGTGCTTTATCTGTGAACTTTGAGAGCTCTCTTCATTAATGAGGCCTGCACTAAATTATAAGCAGTTTTGTGAGGTTTCCTTAAAACAATTGCAGAATTGATCCCAAAATGAACAAATTTAGAATTTGTTTTTTTTATTAGGTTGGTGCAAAAGAAATGGCATTTTTCACATTTTTAATTGCAAAACCACAATTACTTTTGCATCATCCTAACAAAAAATACTGTCACCCTTGTGCAAGTTTCTAGCTTCATGGCTCTCCTCCGAAGGTGTGCACACAGGAGGTTGGTGAACGTGATGAAAACAGAATGAAACACCAGAGAAACCAATGAAAATGAAAGTGAAAGTGAAAGTGAAGTGGGTTTACCCTCAAACAGGACCTTTCTTTCTGATGAAAGAAACCATACCCTCTTCTTATCTGAAAAAAAAAAATTCTACTACAAAATATTCTTGGCTTCTTTCTGATGATCCAACTCAGGAACACACAGTTTAGCTAGCAGCAATTAATATGAGTAGCACTATCAAAATTCTTATGAAAACAAAAAGTAAAAATGAAAAATAAACAAAAAAACCCCACGAGAAACAATTTTCAAATACTCACAGGTACATCCACATATTTGGAAGCTGCCTTCACCTAAAGAGGAAAGAAGAGAATGCAAGTGAGGCTGGTGTTTATGTTTAATTGTTCACTGCTCAATGCTGTATCCCCACCAGAATCAAAACAACATGCTGGCACATGGAGCTGACCAGGAAAAACAAAAAGGTACTAGAAAATAAAATCTGTTTGCTATTTTTTCAAGCCATAGCCACTGCTTTGCAGAAAGAGAGAATGCACACGCAAATTTACTGATTCAGATTCTGTTGCTGGAGCGGAAGCTTTACATTTTCCTCCCTCCCTTTGAAAAAAAGAAAAGTGACTAGCTAAACCCAAATGGATTAGTCGGGGGCTTACCAGTCTAGAGAAGCAACTAAGATTGCTGTTACTTCTTGTACCTTGGGTCTTTGTGTAATTTGGCTGCAGGTTGTCCTAACTAAATAACTAAATACCTCAGTTCTCAGCTTTCGTTAACTCAGATTTTTAAGAGGAGGATGGACATCCTCAACCCAGAGGGAGATGCTGTCTGTGGGTAGGGGGATGAGAACCTTTCAAAACTGTCCAAAGGCTGCTGTTATGTCTCCTGATTTTATGTGCTAAAAATTCCAGATGGGAAGTGCAGGAAGTGGTTATAAAATTTTTAGTTTTGTGGGGAGGGAGTATGATAGTGTACTAGAGTGTTATGTTTGAGAACGTGAAGTTTGGAGTCAGACCTCAGTTCGAATCCCAACTCTACCACTTATAAGCTGTGTGACCTTGGGCAAGTTGCTTCATCTCTCTGAGCCTCAGTTACCTCATCTGCAAAATGGAGTTATTATTAGTAATAGTGCCTATTTCTGCAGGTTGCTAAGGGTGAATTCACACTTAGACCCAGGATGTAAATACAGAACAAATGGCAGCTGAGACGATGAATTCATAAGCAAATGTGGGTGAGCTCTGAGTACTGTGAGAAGTCAATGAACAGCTGGGTTTGAGAAATAAAGCCGATGGGAGTATGTTTAATATTCTGTGTGTTTCATTTTGACTCAGGTCACACATGTTTCTCTAGGCACAATTAAGACTAAGGGGCTACATTTGGGGTCAGAGAGGGTTTCCTGTTTTTACTGGGAACTGCAAAGACTGCAATGCACAAAAAGCAGTTAGGACGTTTTTGCACATCTCAGCCAGGCTTCCTCCTGAATTTGGCTGAGATCAATATTAGGAATCACAGCTTCACCCAAATGTCTCCCAGAAAAGTACCCAGGGGAGTGATCTTCTCTATTGCTCTTTTCTCAATGCTAGTTTCCAAAATGTCAGCTCTCAAGAGAAAACAGCCAATGAACCAATAGGGTGGGGTGGAAAGAGCCCAGAATTTAGAGTCAGAAGTTCTTTCAGTGCCAGAACTCATTGACCCTGGGGAAGTCATGCCAAGTTCCTTAGCCTTGGTTTCCAGATTTCTAGACCAAGGTGACAATACAGTATACTTTGCAGGGCTGAAAGCTTGGTGAAATGAGAAAACACATGAGAAAGTGCTTTGTAAACTTTAAAGCAAGGAACACACATCAATTAGGTAATTATCGAGAGGGCAATGCATTCTATCTTCTTGAATCATTGCCAGCCCCCAAGATGATTCCTGAAGTCTCCTGTTATAGATTCTCTTAGAACCTTACACTTGTTCTTGCAGCATTGATTGCAATTCAGCCAAACTTTTTTTGGGCAATATCTACCTCCCATATAATGTCATGAGAGCAAAGGCTATCTTGGTCTTGCTCATGGCTGTCTCCTCATTGATTCACCTGGTACCAGCTTAGAAAGGGAACTCAGGGAAAATTTATAGAGGGAAGGAATGAGAGAAAGCTAATGACCAGTCCTGGCCTCAGGATGATTGAGAAGTAAGCAGAGGCAAGATTGGATCAAGGAGCCACTTCACTGATCAGTCTGAAAACCGGCATAGTTGTATAGAAAGCTGACTGCCTCCAGAGGCTGATGGGTAAAGGAGAATACTCAGTCCTTAAAGGGATTTGAGGCAGGCTCTCCAGATTTTGCACAATTATCATTTCTACTAAAAGGTTCTAAACCCCAAATCTTTCCTCTCCATTCCTATGCTAGAACTTAGTTCAGGAAACAAGGTAGCTTGCCTTTTTTTTTTTTCATGTCTCCCTCGTGTATACTATTATCTAACATTTCTGTGCTATTTTTCATTTGCAAAACACTTTCACAAACAGTTTCTTCTTTAAGCCACCCTGCGAAAAGGGGGCAATTCAATCAAATCTGTTTACAATCAAGAACCTCAAATCCATAGAATTTAAGGAATTTATTTGCTCATGATCACAGACAGGAGGCAGAGAAGCCAAGACTCCCACGTGGTCATCTGAGCCCAACTTTCTCCCTTGGAACTCTTGATCTCCTCAATACTGGTAGAAAAGTATGAGGAATTCGAGCATCAGTGGTCAGAGCAGGTGCTAGCAAAATAATTCTTCTCAGCTAGAAATTGCCTCCTGTACTCTGTGATGTTGATGCTTAGCAGTTGGTAGGGGTTTTGCTACAGCTGAAATGATCAACCTTAAAACACACCATTTACCATTTACCACTAACATGCAGTTACAATCTGGAGAATGACATCAGTCAAATTCTATTCCTTTACAGGCAGTTTGGGAAGATGAGGCAAGTTTCTGTCACAAATGAAAATCATCCACTCTCCTTCATGTATCAGCCCTTGGTTTGTTAGGATTGTTCTTTTATTTAATAAATGATGACTTGCACATTGATCCTCCTCCCATCCCATAATAACAGGAAAAAATAACCCAGGGTAAATTGTGGTCTATTATTATTTAGAGACATGTGTGTATCATTTTTGATTTGGGATATTGAACTTTTTTTTTTTTAGGGGGGGATGGAGTCTCACTCTGTCACCCAGGCTGGAGTGCAGTGGCGCGATCTCGGCCCACTGCAACCTCTGCCTCCCGAGTTAAAGCGATTCTACTGCCTCAGCCTCCCGAGTAGCTGGGATTGCAGGCACCCACCACCACACCCAGCTAATTTTTGTATTTTTAGTAGAGATGGGGTTTCACCATGTTGACCAGGCTGGTCTCAAACTCGTGACCTCAGGTGATCTGCCTGCCTCGGCCTCCCAAAGTGCTGGGATTACAGGCGTGAGTCACCATGGCCGGCTGCTGGATACTGAACTTTAAGAAGGACATTGATGATGAGGAAAAGGGAGAGTCTGGCAGTATATTCTATAAGGAAAGTGAAAGAAAAGGCATCTTGCCTAGAAAAAGCTGGGCTAATTGCAAAGAAAACCATAATATTCATGTAGTTAATTAAGGAGCTTCAGTACAGAAGGATTGAATTTGTTCACAATGGTTGCAGAGCATAGAATCAGAATGAATATGTAAAATTACAGGGCCCTAGAAAAAGGTCTCAACAGCTATCACACTCCAGCCAGGAACTGGCCATGTCTAGTGATAGAGACCTCCACCTCACTGGAGAAGCTCAAACAGAGGCTAGGTAGAAGACTCTGGATGTGTTTTTCTTTTCTTTTCTTTGGATTTGTTTCTTTACCTACATGAGAGGTTATCTCTAAGGCTACTTTTCATTCTCTGATTCAAGTCCCCTTAAGAGGTAGGAAGTTGTCACCAGTTACATTCTTTACAGTAGATAAATGTAGCAGAGTGGAGAAATTGGCAGAACCAGGATGAGAATCTTTTCCTGTATAATGTCAGCAGTGCTCCCTTTTTAAGGATCACCTTTTCTTAAGTTATCCACATCCATATCCATAGGAATATGTCTTTTTGCCAGCTATACTCTAGGTAGAAGGGAAGGACCAGATCCTTCCAACCCACTAGAGCCTTGGAATTATTGCCAGAAAATCCAAGCATGCACCAGGCACTGTATCTAGATCAAATAACCAATAGCCTTTACCAGCTACACAAGACTATTTTACATTATAATTAGATATTGTTTTGATGAATAAAACACAAATTTCTTTACAAGCACTATATAATATAGTAGCTCTTTGTCTTTGTGTATTTTTTTCCATCAGTGGTTGTTAAAAGAGTGTGTGTGTGTGATTTTCTTTTCTTTTTTAACTTTAAATCTAGCAAAGTGGCTTAGAGAATGGGTTCAGGATTAGCTAGGTTAAAACTCTGGCTTTGCCATTTTTTAGCTTGGTGACTAGCCATTACTTAATTTCTCTGAGCTTCCTCTGTAAATGGGACAATAATAAGGCTACTCAAAGGATTCAACTAAATGTAGCTATGCTTATTATCATTACTGGTAATATTGGCTTACTGGTGTAGACAGAGCACATGCTCCTCAGCCTGGTGGTGATAGTTTCACTCCCCACCTCTGGCCCATGGGCAATTTCTTGCTATAAAAAAGATTCTGGAATCTCCCCAGGTTACCAACAGGTATCTGAGCTGATTCTCAGTCTGGCATACTTTCTGCCAATTCTGTGACACCCTATGCACTGAGAACTTAACCTCTAAATGTTGAGGCTGACAGCAAAGACCTGTTCTCTTCCCTAAGTATGACTGAGTGTGGGCGTAAGTGAGAGGGCAGTTCCCCAGGCCAGTGCCCTGGGTTATAATCAACAACACAACCTATTACTCTCCAGGACCAAGCCATAGCCATGTACCCTAGGGCACAGGAGACAAAGGGGAGGGGGTAGGGCTTGCCCCAGATACCTGGTCTGGCATCCCTCCTGAGCAGGGTCTCAACTGCCCTCAAAGGGGAGACAAGAACTGTGACTTCAGCAGAACTTCATCTTCTGGGACTCCTTGCTTTCTGACCATTCCCTCTGGTAGGACAACCCATATCCTTTCTCTAGCAGCATTCATGAACCCTCTTGTCCCTGACTCTCGAGATAGAGCCAGTTCTGGAAAAAGCTTAGAAAAAGAGACACAAATCCAGAGAGGCTGACGGAGGCTAAGGATAAAATTGGGAAGAGGCGCTGTCAGTGAGCAATTGTTCATGTTTTCACATGCCTGAAACAAAGAACATTTACTATGTACACGCACCACATTAGGAGCTGTAGGATGAACGTGCTTGCTCCATGATTTCTGCTTCAACAAGCTTTTGAGGGGGATCCTATTAACATACCCATTTTACAGTTGAAGAAACTGAAGCTAAAAGAGATAAGCAACTTGGCTTGAAGGCACACAACTAATAAGTTATAGCTTTGGACCTCCCATTCCCTAAGCTGCCTATCGTCCTATTATTTAGTTTCTTTTTCAAAAAAAACTATCAAACCACTTTTATTAACTGGTTATATTTAAGGCTTAATTTTGTCTTGTGTGTGTAGACGTAACCTTAAATGGCTTCTCAAAAAAAAAAATGTATGAGGGACTTGAATACATTTGAGTCAGTGCAGAAGGTCCAAAATAGTTTCTCTGGCTTGAATGTCCCAGCTAATTACCTCGACCCTCCACCTCACTTAGCCAGTGTAGACAGGCTTAATGGTTTCTCTATTGAGCTCTTCCATTATTTTTCAGGTGCCCAAGGTAATCTTTTCATTGAACACTCACCATTCTGGGATTTTTCACAATGCTGATGACTAAGGGATTTTCTTCTGCCTGGCCCTAAAAAGGGGACCTGAGTTAATCATTGTGCAGCTTTGATAGGGAGCGCGGCAGGGGCTTAAACCACTTCTCTTGCTTCATTAGGGGAAAAAGCAACCCAGGTGCAGACCACGAGGACCTCAGGGTTTGATACTATTAAATCAATGCACAGACAAAAAAAAAAGTGGATTAGGCCCTTTTTGCAAACAGAAATCTGGTGGGTAAGACTCAAAGATGGAAGAAGAAAGAAGTCTGAACAGATACCACCGCATTAGTGACTGCCCGAGCGCCCCATGCTCTCTCAAAAAAAAAAAAAAAAAAAAAAAAAAGGAAAAAAACAATCAAGGAAATGATTTATTCTCTGCATGAGCTGACTCCACCCCCGCCTGTTTGACTTCACAAGAGCTCTGAGTTAATTTTTTTTTTCCTTTGCCTAGATACTGCAGACCACACCACCATGTCAAAGGGTTAGCAAAATTTACTTCAATGTTTGGCCTTTGAAATTTCTGCTGCAAGGTTAATGATGCTGTTTTGCTCCCTTTTCCACTTCCCTAACCCAAGCAATTTAGAAATGTAGATTTCTGTGTGTGTGTGTGTCAAGGCAATTGCCATCCCTAAAATCATTTCATCTCCTGTTGGTTTGATTTTTCATCTCTCACCAGCCTCATATCTAGAATGTAGGTGCTCTCTCTCCTTAGTGTCTACACTGCCTGGGATATAGTAGTGGCTCAATAAAAATATGTTGAATGAATGAACTTTAGAAAATGGCACTCTTTACTCAGTACCCAGGGTAGAGGTTAGATGTTTCTAGCACTTTCTTAGAGTAGGTGTTTGAGCTGTAGCACTCTTATAGGACAATTAAGAAAGTACCACTAGGCACGATCAGTTCAAAAGGAACTGGTATTTGGTGCCTGTATAAGAAGAGCTTAAAGGGTCTTTTGTTTTGGTATCCCCTGATTAGTGCAGTATACAAGGTAAGGGCTTGGGATCAGGAGACAGATGCTTGATCTGGCATCTGGTTTCATCACCCACTAACGGTGGCCGAGGTAACTAACCTTTCTTAGCATCAGCTTACCTTTTGGAAAATAGAGATAATGATAATAACAACAGTAGTTCCTCCTTATAGGGTGGTTGTGTGGATTATTAATTTTTAAAAAGATGAGTTTCTTCAGTGCTTACCACAGGTGGGATACTATTCTAAGCATTTTCCCTGTATTAATTCATTTACTTCATGTAAAGGGCTAAAGGAAGTAATACATGTAAAAAACTTTGCATAGACCCTGGCACATAGTATGTGTTTAATTAGTGTTGGGTATTATTTTTATACTCCTTTTCCCTCCACCTCCCAAGGGGCTGATTTGATTGGTCAGGTTTCAGTGCACTGGCTGGGCTATTTCCCTTTAGTGGTTGGGGTCATTAAACCTTACATATCTGAAACTTGGGTGTGCTGCTTCTGTTTCAAGGTTAGAACGCTTCAGGTAAGAGCATGTGACTTATCCTGCAGTAAGAGGCCTGACCATTCTACTTCTGCTCCTCTTTACTGGCCACGTTCCAGGTGTGCTGTCGACCTCTCTGATTCTATTTCTCGCTGGCTTATCAGGCCTAACCTCGTAAAAAGAGATCCCTGGAGACCACTACAGCTCTGTGGAGTTCTCTGCATTGGAATGTAGACCTGAAGTCCAGTTCACATTGTTGACAGATTGTTTCCAAAGAGGCTTGCCATCAATTCTTTTGCTTCCTGTAGGTCCATGCTCTTCCCTGATTGAGAAATGGAGTCTACTCCTCCATCTGGGCTGGTCTGCAACTGCTTTGAACAAGAGAAAATAATGGAGGTGGTGTCATGCCTATTCTGAGCCTAGTCTTGAAGAGGTCTGGCAGCTTCTGCTTCCTCAATCTTGAAAGCCAGCTGCCATGTAAGTGTATCTACCCTGAGACTACCGTGCTGCAAGAAACCCAAGCCACATGGAGAAGCCCAGGAGGATGAGATCCCATTTGGAGAGAAAAAAGCCACATGGAGAGACACCAAGTTATCACACATTCAGCCCCAGCCCAGCCTATTCATAGGAAAGTGGTTAAGAGCGTAGACTCAAGCTGGATTGCATGGGGCCACATTCCATTAGGTTGGTGCAAAAGTAATTGGGGTTTTTGCCATTACTTTCAATAGCTCTGCCACCTACTTGACAAGTTACTTAACCTTTCTATGCCTCATTTTCCTCATCTCTAAAATGAGGATAATAGTATTGTTCATAAGGTTGTTGAGTTATTAACTGAGTTCTTAGAACAGTCCCTGGGCATAGTAAGAACTATGTGCCAGCAATCATTGTCATTTCTGCGGCAAAATCAGGTTGTTTTAGTGAATTGCACTTGGGTATTAAGGTTGGTCTGACCCTACACGCGTGGCTCTTTAAATTTAAATAAATTAAAAGAAAATACAAGTAACATTCAACTTTTTAGTTGCACTAGTCACAGTTGAGAGTACTTGAGAACTACATATGGCTAGTGACTATTTTGGACAGCTCAGATACAGAATATGGCCATCATTTTAGACAATTCTATTGGACAGTGCTGGTCTAGACTCAAGGGACATTCATAAATATAGGTTATTGCATTTTTAAGTGATATGAATTAAGAATTCTTATGTTAGAAAATGAAATTAATTGGAGGAGGAAGCAGGAGAAGAAAAAAGATATGGGTGTCATAGTCTCATTTTGTGGGTGAAACAGGAAATAAAGGTGGATGGGTACAGCTTAAAGTTATAATGGTACCAAGACAGGGAGAACAATACTGTTATAACTGTAACAGAAGGAGAGTGGAGGAGAAGTGGATGTTGTAAAGTGAGCTGAAGCTCTATCTATTACAGTAGGGAGTCAAATAATCACTAAGATTGACCAATCAAGAAATGACAACAAAGGCTGGGTGCAGTGGTTCATGCTTATAATCCTGGCACTCGGGGAGGCTGAGGCAGGAAGATTGCTTGAAACCAGGAGTTCAAGACCAGCCTGGGCAACATAGGGAGACCTCAGTCTCTACAAAAACAAACAAACAAACAAAAAATTAGCCAGGCGTGGTAGTGTGCACCTACATTCCCAGCTACTCAGGAGGCTGAGGCAGGAGGATCACTTGAGCCTAGGAGTTCGATGCTATGGTGAGCTGTGATCACGCCACTGCACTCCAGCCTGGGAGACAGAGTGAGACTCTATCTCTAAATAATAATAATAAAAAACAATATAATAATAGTACTTACCACTCCAGGGGTTAAAAAATTGTTAAAAACTTTCATTTTCAAGGAAGGGATTGAGAGCAGAAAAGAGTAGGACAGAGAACTGTGTTTTTTAAAAAAAATTATGAATGTTTCTGTACTGTTTCATTTTTTTAACCATGTGCCAATATGACTTTCATTAAAAATTATTGAAAAAAGGAACAAAAGTGATAGAATTTTCAATTTTCAATTCTAGTGGAGAAAGGGATTTTGCAGGAAGAATATATCTTTCTCAGGGTGACTTTCTCAAGGAGTTTGGTTGATGAAATCATGGTTTAGGGGTATGTCCTCTATAAAGGCAAAACCAAAACCTAACAGAACCAACCCTCAATACATAATCCGGACGCTCTAAGTGCATCTTGGGAAGATGAATAAATTTTAAGTGCCAACTGAGGGACCGACTGCTTGGGTGAGACAGAATGTGTGAGTGGGCGGATGTACTGGGACTGCGTGTGCGGGTGAGCAGTTGAGCAAACCTCAGTGGCTTCTGCCTGGGGCCAAGTGACAATTACGGTGAAAGCCCCTTCCACTACTTTCTGAGGACTGGAGAAAAACACAACCCTTGAAGTATATCTGGAATCATAGACAGCATGATGGATTCCCAGGGCTCTGTCACCAGAGGGCCTAAAATGCCTTCTTTGCTTACCGAACGTCAATACTGTGCTGGGCCAGTTGGGAGGCACTATTTCCATGTGAGCACTGGGTCAAACGCTACATGGACACACATACATCATGAGGCCATTGTCCCTTGCTTGCTTTTATAAGAGGGCCAGAGTTTGTAAATGCCATTTTTACAGAGGTGGGAACTGGGACACCAAAAATTTCTCATAAGTAGCTCACCAGATGTCCATTGCTTGAAAAATGATCACTGGCTTTCAAAATTTGATTCCCATTTGAAAGAAAAGAGTTAAAGTTTGAGATGTTTAAAAAATAAGGTTTCTCTAAGTTGCCTATAAATGGAACCATTTCAGATAATGGAAAAGAGAATACTGACCAAGTCTTGACTCTTACTCCTACTTTCTCAATTAGTGTCTATGTGACCTTGGGAAAAGCAATGAACTACTCAGATTTCTCATGAACAATACAGAAATATTTAATAACTGATAGTCATATATAAAATCAGGATGCATTTACCGATGATTGAACACCTAATTTACAGTATCTTATTCACATCTTCTAAGGACTTGTTTTCTTCCTTTACGAATGAGGAAACTGGGCTCAGAGAGGTTAAGTTGCTGTCCTCAGGGCACACAGTCAAGAAGTAGCAGAGCTAGGATTTGAACCCTAATGGGTGGGCCTGACTTCAAAGGATTCTGTACTGTATCAGGTTGCCCTTACACTGCCTTTTCACAAGACAGTTTAACAAAGTTTGAAGGGAAAAGTCCTACCATGACTGTGGAAGTATTTTGAACAACAAAATGTATTATAATATTCACTGACCACAAATAAGACCTCATATATAAAACTGTAACCATCGAGGATAATATTCTGAAATGACCTCTGTGAACCACTGCAGAGCTTCACGGAGGGCCATGGGAAAGTGGGAGAGAGCCGAGGCTTTCCTGCAAAGCATCCTTAGGCAAGAACATGAAAACTGAGTTGCAGGGCTACTGGTTGATTGTACGGCTTCTGTGCATGTTCATAAATATTGATTGTGATTAAGTTATTATCATAGTAATGAGGGTGGAAATGCCTCCTACAGCCCATCCCACCATACTCCTCCAAGTCCCTACCTTTTATTAAACAAAGGGCTGCTGGCACTGCTGGGGAGTTGGGCAAGAGGCAAGGAAATGATCTCTATTAAGCAAACGCATTCTATTCCATGCCCCGATTAGGAGCTGCAGGCTCATTAACGATGAGAATTGTTCTCATCTCCTGTTGTTCAGGGTACTGTGCTCCGAGACTACATCCAGGAAGTGTATGTTCTCATCTCCCCCCACCTCCCACCCCCTGGGGCTTCTGAACAGATGCCTGATTGAAGTAGACCTGTTTTTCCTTCCAGTTTTCCTTTTCCTAATTTCTGTCCCAATCCCTCATTCCCAGAGAGGATTTTTCCAAGGCTCAAGGGCTCCTTCAGACTCACCCTCTTAACACTGCTGATACTTAACAATGGTTGAACGCTTACTCTTTGCCTAGCACAAGGTTAAGCAATTTATAAGGAATTCACCCTCACAATGGTGAGCATGAAATTCTCATTGCTTACAGATGAGGAAACTGAGGCTCAGAGAAGTTAATCGACTTTTTAAAAGATCCACAACTAGTGACATTATGGAGCTGGTATTTGAAACACGGTTCCCTTGGACTCCAGGGTTTGCCCTCCTAATGGCCACATTGTATGCTTTTCCATTTTGTTGATTTTTGTGAAATGATCTTATTTTAAGGGAAACCTGCAAGTGCAAATTGGAAAGTTTTAATTTTGTAAAATCTCCAAGCAGACATGTAAACTTATTTTTGTGTATTTTAAGTGGGGGCCCCTGCCCCCTTCTGGCATTTTTGTGTTTTGTTTGCCTTTTGAACATCTCTCAACACTACTAAGAAGGGTGACAGAACGCAAGCTTGAAGAAGACAAGGGCCATGGTCTTGTGTCCTTGGCTTCCACATGGCTTTGGTGCTGAGCAAGTGAGGGCTATATTGTTGTTACTGAATAGTAATGTTTCTGCACGAAGGGGTCACTTGTCACTTCTGGTGTCCTTGACTTTTCCTGCAGGCTGCTTTAGCCTGAATTTGAAGGTATAAATTATGTCACTGCTGCCAGTGACAACTTATCTATCATAGCCTAGGTTTGTAACACAGTGGTTTGGTTTCTCTCTCTCTCTCTCTCTCTTTTTTTGGTTTTCATTTTCTCAGGTAAAGAGTGAGGAAAACAAGCAATCCCAGAGAGGATTTTTGCAAGGCTCAAGGGATAAGTTAAGAGGTCTGAGTTCTACTAAACTAGCTGTGGAAGTCGTTTTCCTTCTCTGGTCTCAGTTTCCGTGACTGCAAAATGGGGTGGCTAGAAAGTATCAGTACTTCCCAGACTTTCAGCATCAATACACCTTCCTGATTTTGGCTACAACCCATGAACCATCTGTATTATAGTTACTTATTATTCCTCCTTAAACTAGCTCGCTTTAAAAATACTTAATTATAAAGGGAAACATATTACTACTGTAAATGAAAAAGCAATGCCACTCTTAATAAGAAAAAAGCCCGGGTGAAAATAAATACAATATAACTAAAATAATGGTAGTAAATTCTGGGTAGACATGGTTGCCTGCTAAGCGTCCTGAGCCTGAAGCCTCCCCGTCCTCTGTTAGGAATGAAAATTTGAGATTTTTAGAAAAGTGTGAAAGACAAGCACCAAATGGAAACTTCCTTCTTGATATAAGGATAAAGATGAAAAAAGACTTAGAAAAATAATAACCCTCTCACAATGTGATTGGTCTTATTTAATGATGAGTTTTTGGAGCATCTAACACCAGTAGCATCTGAGGTCCCACGTGGTACATATCCTACACTTGGGATATACTCAGTGGTATGCTGGTTTCTGAAAAGCTCACTGTCTCTCTCTTCCCTTTCTCTTTATCTATCGCTGCCTAAAAAAAAAAAAACCCAATATAATAATATGCTGAAATATAAGTAATATAGTGTTTGCCAACTTCAGTAAAATGTTCCTGCTGTGGTCAGTTTTAGGCTACCAATGTGACATCCCTAACTTTGAACGTAGGAAGAGAAATGGAGATTGGCTCTCACCAGCAGGTAGGAGCCAAGCAGACTCTAGCATATCAGTGGAAACATTGAACCAGAAAGTCTAGAAAGTTCCTTCGATTGAATGCACTCTAGACAGTAACTTCCAGACAGTAGAGTAAGATTTTTTTTTTTAAACTATCTCTACCACTCTTAGTTCAGCAATTTACATAGAGGAGTGGCTGATTGAGTAAATGATGCTAACATTTGTGCTCAGTGATAGAACCACACTAATAATTACAATAATAACAATATCTAACAAGTATCAAATACTTACTCCAATCCACCATTTTCTCATTTAATTCTACCCACACCACATAATATAGGTCTTATGGTTCCCATTTTACAGATTAGGCAACTAAGGTCAGAGATTAATCAATCTGTCTAAGATTATACTTTAGGAAGTGGCAGAACTGGATAAACAAGAAACCTCAGTGCACACTGAAATAAACCTGATTCAAACCAAAATATGCTTGGAGAATGAGATGTTCAATTCTAGTTAAGCAAACACTTTAATTAATAAAGAGGTATTTTAGAGACTATGTAAAAATGAAAAATTCTTTTGGCATTAAAATAAAACACAAAATGCTAAAACACACTAAACATAATGGAAAATGACTTTGATGAATCAAATTTTTGCATGAAAGAATATGCTAAAATATAAGTCACAAGAGTTTTGGTTGACCTTGTCATGGATAATAGTTTGGATTGCTTACAGGAGAAATGATTGGTATGCTAAGACTGAACTGGTGAGAAAATGGAACCAACCCAAATGTCCATCAAAGATAAAGTGGATAAAGAAAATGTGGCACATACACACCATAGAATACTACACAGCCATAAAAAAGGATGAGTTCATGTCCTTTGCAGGGACATGGATGAAGCTGGAATCCATCATTCTCAGCAAACTAACAAAAGAACAGAAAACCAAACACCGCGTTTTCTCATAAGTGGGAGTTGAACAATGAGAACACATGGACACAGGGAGGGGAACATCACACACTGGGGCCTGTTGGAGGGTGGGGGACTGGGGGAGGGATAACATTAGAAGAAATACCTAATGTAGATGACGGGTTGATGGGTGCAGCAAACCACCATGGCACATGTATACCTATGTAACAAACCTGCACGTTCTGCACATGCATCCCAGAACTTAAAGTAGAATTTAAAAAGATTTTTTAAAAAAGCACCAGGGTCATGTAAACTTTCTTACAGTTTTGAATAATTTGACAGTAAGGCTAAGAATGGCTATTTATGGAGCACCTACTTACTATACACCAGGTGTTATAAAAGGCCTACTGTTTATCTCTTGTTAGCCCAGTGGCTCTCTGAGGCAGCGATCAGCATTCCCACTCTATAGATGAGGAAACCAAGGCTCAGAACCGGTCAATAGCCTGCCTATGTTTCTGTTAGTCTGGGCTTCACAGTCACACCTTTATCTTAATCACTGTCTAACTTTCTGGTGACAAACTTCCCACTGCATGTGATTTGGAGGTCAGGATAGAATCTATAATTAATTTCATGACAACTATTTCCTGTTTGAAGCCATGTGCCTATGCATTAGGTATTTCTTTTTTCTTTTTCTTTTTTGAGACGGAGTCTGGCTCTGTCAACCAGACTGGAGTGAAGTGGCGCGATTTCGGCTCACTACAACCTCCGCCTCCCGAGTTCAAGCAATTCTCCTGGCTCAGCCTCTCAAGCAGTTGGGATTACAGCACCTGCCACCACGCCTGGCTAATGTTTGTATTTTTAGTAGAGGTGGAGTTTCACCACGTTGGCCAGGCTGGTCTCAAATTCCTGACCTCAGGTGATCCACTCATCTCTGCCTCCCAAAGTGCTGGGAAATACCCATATTCTTTAGGTATTTCTTTTGTAGCTAGCATTTCTGTGACCTGGTCACTTAGACCACACAGTCTGGAGAAAATACTGTGTCTGTCTTATGTTTGCTTTGAATGATATTCAGCTGTTCACTACACATTATTAAGTGAAATAGTTAACTTTGGATACTTATCTTTTCTGTAAAGCTTCTGAAGGGTTGCTTCAGACAGCAAGTGTGTTAATTGCTAACTCCATTTTCATGGCATCAACTGGAAATAAGGATGTCCTACTAGGCAATAAAGTGGTCTGTCACAGACCCCAAAGGGGATGTCAAATTCTGAAACACTAGGGAGTGGCTGCTGAAAGAAATTGATAGAAGATATAGCAGATCACTGTTTTAGACTTCTCTAACTTTTTAAAGCGCAGCATTTTTTGATTGGCCCATGTGAACAAAATACATTAGAAGAAATAAATGGTGGCTTTCATTGGAAGGTGGCCCTCAGCTCCAGCATCAAAACACCACAAGCCCAGCTGGCTTATAAGAGAGAGCTGGTCTCTATGTGACCTCACTTAACTTCTCCAGCTGAATTGATTTTGCTAAATTCCCTGCTGAAAATCCTTAAAGTCTGTACCATAGGAAAGTTCCTTCATGATCAGGCTCCTGCACTGATTGCTCTTTAACTCCATCTCTGTCATTTCTCTCCTTCTGGCCTGGCCTTTCACAAGGAATGTCTAGTTCCTAAAATGTACTAGATTTCCCTTTTACCTCCAGGTCTTTGTATCTTGGAATACTCTGTTCTCTCCTTTGCCAAGCAAAACTCTACTCATTCTTTAGGTCTCGTCTCAAATGTCATTTCCTTCAATGGTCTCCCAGATGAGGCTGGGTCCCTTTGGTCCATAGTTAGACTGCACCGGCTACTCTCTCTTTCTGAGTAATCAGCATGCTTGTAAATTACTTGTTGAGAATATGTATCTCCCTCATGCAGATGTCCAATAAACAGCATTGTCCATCTTATTCATTGCTAACCCCCCCAGTGTGTAGCACATAGTGGGCACTCCATAAACAGGTATAGAATGAAGAACTAATGTAAAATGAATGATTATCTGGACAGCACAAAGGAAGTGGGGAATTTCGAATGTCTATTACTTCAGTGTTATGGTAAAATAGCTGGCTGGTGAGTAAAATCTTTATAAATTATTTTTGCCGGTAACATGAAAAATAGATGACTCTTTCCCTTAGAAGTGGTATCAGCTAGTGGATAGTTTCTGGAAAAGTCACGAATTGGCTTCACCTACAGATTTCTGTGTATCTATGGGGAATAATGTTTTTCTAATAATAAAGGAGCAATTTAGGGTAGAGTCTTAATAACTATGTGACTTTGACAAATCACTCGACGTGAATTATCTATAAAATGGGGATGATAATTAAATCAGTTGCATAGAGTGATTGTGAGGATCAAATGAGAAAATGCATGCATACACTTAACCACAGTGTCTGGCATCTAGTGTGTGTTCAATAAACACCAGCTACTACTACCACAGTTGGTGCTTCTGTCCAAGGCAGACACCTCCACTCTGAAATGCAGAAGCCAATTGACTTAAAAATTACATGTATTTTGCAGTGAATAATCTGGTGATGTTACCCTCTGGAGGGTGAACCAAAACCTCTGTCTGCATCACTCATCATCAACCCACACTGTAAAAAGCCGTCTCTCCTACCCTGGACATTCCCTGAAGCCAAAGCATAAGTGAAATGCCATCAGAGAAAATACTAACAAACCCTGAGGAATATTCACCCCACTCTAGAATTCAGACTGCCTCTTAACCAAAATGCTCTGTGAACAGAAGTGAATGTCATTGATCTAGTTTGGGCTTTAGACCCAGGTGGCATTCTCGTTCTAAGGCATGGCATCAAGAGCTCTGCAAAAAAGCAGTCAATGCTACTGATGTACACAAACTTCTCGCAAATTCTAGTGGGGAGAAACATATCTGTTTTGTTTCATTTCCAGGTGGCAAGACAATCAAAATGCTGGCAAAAGGAAAACAGGGTGAATGAGAGTAACTTAAGACAAAGAAGACTGGACATACGGTAGGTTTCAGGCTCCTGAAAGCCCTAAGATGGACTTTATTCTTCCTGTTGTGAGTGGCTTCCATGTTGTGTGGTGACCACCTCAAATGGATTTGTTTGATCAGAGGAGGATGTCTGAATTCTAGGGGACTTCAGAAGACTTGATAGAAAGTTCAGACAGAACTTGATAAAGGTTCTGTCTGCTTTGAGGTGGGGCCTGGGCTACTCCTACATCGTTATTCCTCTGCAGGGGCCCCAGGCTTTAGTGAAGGAAGAATTCACATGAGCCGGGGAGGCGGGGTGGGGGGGCTTAACCTTTCCGAGCCTTAGTTTCAACATCTGCAGAAGAGTGTTGTTGGAATGGGATTGTTCTGAGGATTCAGCAGGAAAAATACATTTAAAGCACGTAGCTTTGTGCCAGGCACTTAGCAAGTGTTTAAGGAATAGGAGCTGTAGCTCTTACAGTTATTTTAGACTTCTGAATTCTAATATAACCATCATCATATTACACTGAAGGAGATTAAAAGCCAAGATGTGGTACCTTGTTCCAGGTCACACAGCTCCTTGGTAAGGGGCAGAGCTGGGTTACCATCCCAGTCTCCCTACCCTGTGCTGTCTTTTTTACTGTACCCCATGGACTCTCAGGACTCCTAGCTCAGCTGAGCTCTTCAGTATATCACAGTTCTCGGGCTTTCCACCTTTGCCCTCTCCAGTCAAGTCTCCACCCCCAACATTCACTTAATCCCTAAACCTTGTTTATGTGACCTCCAAAATATCCACAGAAATGCCTCCTGTTTTCCTGCCTCCTGGCTAATGCAGCTGCTATTTTGTCCAGAAGATTCTCCCCTCTTCCGTATCCATCGCTGACTCCTTCAAGCTTGAGAGCTCAAGTGTCTCATGTCCTCTGCAGAGAGACCTTGCCTGAGCATCCTGGCTAAAGTAATATCACCTCACCACTTTCTCTTGCTGTCCAGTTTATGTCCTGTGGAAATGCTTCTCCCACCGGACAATTTTCTTTCATTTTCAATTGCCTGTCTCCTTTACTAAATGTAAGCTCCCAAAAGGGCCGAGAACACACCTTTCTAGCTCGTTGCTGTGTCCCTAGCACCTAGCACAGCACATGACACATAGGTGCTCAGTAAATAGAAGTTGAGTAAATGAATGAATGAATTCCAGAACGAGCGTATTTGTTAACACTTGCAGAGGACAGAGGAAAGCATTGTCACTTTCTGTGGGAGGAACCTGGGTACCTGCTTGCCCCTCTTCTTGGCCTCCTAAAAGAACAGCGAGTGGCTACCCACAAGACACGGACCCTTCCAAATAGGCATCCCACGCAAAAGCACATCTTGTAGTCACGGGAAATGGGCAGATAGTTGCTAATTGCATCTTCCAACTGGGCTGATCTTTCAAAAGTTCGAAAGGCGCCTGCCTCCATAAATCCCAGGCTGCTACTGCTGCTGAAGCTGGTGAGGGAGGAGAGGAGGGTGCGCTTGGGCGCCTCTCGGGCTGGCACGAAGAAGCCACATCTCATCCTCCCTCCTCCCCCCCAGCTCCTCTCCAAGAGAGGAAGCAATGCAGATGGAGACGAGAAATAAATATTCCTGCCTGCTCTGTGCCACTGCAGACGTTTTCCAAAATGTCTGGCTTGGACCATGAAACAAGCCCACCCAGGAAAGGAGGCGCTCAGCGGGAGAAAGAGGGGGAAAGGGTGGCATATTTGTCGATACTCGTCAGCTTTCTGGGGGGCAGAGCACATGGCTCATCCTTGGCAGCCCTGCTGAGGTGGGGACGTGGTAAGTGCACAGTAATACTTGAAGAATTGAATCAGAAATGGGAGTGGAGTTAAGAAACTCATGCCAGAGCGTCGGCACTATCTCTCTGCCTCTGCACAGGGTCCTAGGACTCACAGCTGGTTCTTTCACAGGTTTCAAGCTCTTTGCGCAATACCTGCTGCCTCTGCTCAACCCTTTTACTTCCACTCCACTCCTAGGGAATTAACACAATTGGGCTGAAGGAAGCCATCAAAGGCCATTTGGAATTTGGGCAGGAACTCAGAATCCATGTGTGGAGATATTCCTGCCACCTCTAAACACAGTTCACTTTCTCTAATACTGGAATACTGGCAGGAGACGAGAACACGGGCTGCAAATGATAAGTGGGTGCTTTTGGCCTGGGGTGGCCAAGTGTGTGGGAGAAGTGTCACTAAGGAGGGAAGTTACAGGCCCAGCAACAGGCACCGAAGTGTTCTGCATTACACTGCCTTTGCTAGGCATGCTGTGAGGCTGCAAAATGTCTCTGAAAAGGGAGATGAGAGGATGGGAATTTCAGTTTGAACACTACTGCATAGGATGCTCTGGGTGTCCTGTTTCTAATCTTCCTGTGACACTCCCTGGTGCCCTGTTCTTGATATCGCTGCCCCTGGCCCACCTTCCCATAGTCCTCTTGGTAGGCCAGTAATTAGGGTGGGGCCCTTGGTGGATTGAATTCTGCTCAGTAAAGAGTAGAGGAGCTTTCCTGGGTTTCACAGGTTCAAGCCCAATGCAACAAAAACAGCTGCTCAAAATGAAGACACAAAGAAAGCAATGTCTTCTACGGGTGTCAGGGCAACACTTTCCAGAAATGTTGCATTGAATTCTCTTTCTTTTCACCATTTCCAGGACTTCACTGAGGAATGAAACATTGTCTAATATTTCCCACTCATGTGCCCTGAATCCTTCTTTATGAATCTTCCCCACTCATTTGCCCATCTGCCTTCCAGTGCCAGGCAATTGCCAGCTGAATCCCACTCTCTCCAGGAAGCCATTCAGTGGTGGGGGAAGCTGGCAGGACACATTGGTTCCTGTCCCCACTCTGCCCATTGCTGTGTGACCTTAGACAAATCACTCCCCTCTCTGGGCCTTGGTTGCTTTGTCAAAGGAGTGGCTTAGATAGGTTTCCTTTCAGCTGTGACACATTATAGGAGGTTCTATAAGTGAAATTGGATGGAATTCCTACTGTCATTATCCCCTTCCCACCTCACCTTTGCCAATAAGCTCCAGGGATAGGGGCCATTACACCTCTGGGGTTGAATTCTATCCTTGTACCTGGGAAGGTCAGAACTGCATATCAGAAGAAACTGTTTCAAATGTTTTCTGTCTATAATTCCCTTACTTCCCAGGAAGATTAATGTCTGGGTTGGGGAAAGATCAAAGTAGGGTATATTTGGAAAGAAGTTGTGTGCGTGTATGTCTGCATTTTATAATAATCATATTAGTTACTTTTTAAAAATAGTAGTTGCCATTTATTGAAATCTATTATGAGCTAGGCCTATGCTAAGCTCTTTTGCCTACGTTATTATCTTCATGATAGCTCATTAGGGAACACATTATCTGCCCTGCACTCCCTTACAAATGAGAAAACTGAGGTTCTGAGGGGATGAGACACTTGCTAAAGATCACACAGCTGTTAACATTGGCAATGGCATTTGAGCCTGGCTCTGTTGGATTCCAAGGACAATAATGTGCAATCACTACCCTGTGCTGGGCCTTGTCTTGGCATTCAATCACTATCTGGGAGATTCTTCATACAGTGAAGTCTGTTTTAAAGACCCATAGGCAGTGGGTCCTAAATTGATTCCCTTTCCTATGGTGTTGTCAGAGGAAAACAGCTAGTCTCAGAGCCAGCAGGAACCTGCTGTCAGAAACGGCAGGGAAGCATGCAGCTGTGGTGTCTGCCTAGCATCAGGAAGAGTGGGAGAACTGGGCCCCCGAAGCAGCCCATTTATAGCAACCATCTCCATTGATCATTTATCCATAGAAAATAAGGCTGGTTTCTGCCCAGCCTTAGCTACCTCATTTCTATGGCCTTGCCCAATTCTGGCACAGAATCAGAGCCTCTCGGAATTTGCAAATAATTAGATCATATGTCCCAGAAGTTGTAAACTTAAATGGCTCCTAAGCCCAGGTAGGTATGTGAATGGGTGAAACAGCCAGGAGGGGGTTACATGAAACTGCAAACACATGTCCAGTCTAAGACCCCCAAGACACAGCTCCAGCAGACTTGCTGTGCGCCTAGCATGCTATGCAAGGCACCCCCAGAAATACAGGATTCTCTGTGAATTCTCCTGATTTTTAAATGTAGGCAATTCAGTTAAGAAGAACATACTTGACACAGTGAGGACCATATAAAACATATTTGCAGGCCTGAGTGCAGGTCTTCATTTAAAACTCTAAAATTATTTTTTCTCATTTACAGATGAGGAAATGGTGGCCCACATTTTAAGTCATTTGCCAGAGCTAGCTAAGGTGGGCTTAGGTAGGCAACTCTTTGGATGCATACACATAGAAATGTGTGTGTGTGTTCGTAAAAATACACACATATTGTACATTTACAAATGAAATAGAAATGATGTTGGATTACCTGCTGTTATGAAATGTTTGGCTTTTCACATAGTGTTAGTATTATACAATAGTTGACTGTAATTAACACACACACCCATCCCAAAACAAAATGACACAACATAACTCCTCTCCCAAGCCGAAACCAAAAGTTAAAACAAAAGCCAGGAAATAAAGAAGCTCTTTACTTACGGTAAATGACAGAAAAGAAGAAAACAAAGTCCCTTCGTCATATCTGGATAATTTTGCCAGCACTCCTTCCAAGATAGTAACGAACTAGAAAAACAGCAAAAAAGAAAAAAATGTTATTTCAAACCATAATTGTTCACCATAAAGCACATCATTTCCCAACCACCTAAAGGCTGGGATCGAGCCCTCCGTTCATTTCTGCAGTCTATTATTTGGTTCCCGCCTTCGGAGAAAGGAATAGATTGCCTTTACATAGAAATATTTGACTTATCCGGCTTTCTCTTCATTATTATGTGATTGCAAATATAGAGTGTTACAGAAGTGCAAAGTGACAAAATATTATTGAGTTGCATATAGCATGCGATAATATTAAATGCACTTTTTAAAATCCAAAACTGCGCAAAGCAGTTTCTACGTTACATATTAGCACTACATTTAATCCAATCTATTTTTATTTGTATTTTATCAGTAATTTGGGGGAAACAGAAGTTTAGCACTGGCAAATATAAATGTCTTCCCATTCAGCATTACTTAGTTAAAATTCTATAATTCATGAGGGTGACTGAAATAGCTTTATCTGACTTTTATGTTTTATTATGACTCTCACTGCATGTGAAACTAGAGGAAAAGGGGTTTTCATGATGGCAGAATTCCTTATTACCGTTTAACTTTCTGTATTTAAAAATCTAACTTTGTCAGTGCTGAAAAACAAAACAAACATTTCCCATACAACCTAGCGCAACGTTTGGGGACAAATTCTTATTAAGTTAACATATGCCACTTCATCAATTTATCTTCACACGGCTGGAGATCACCGGAAAATCATTTAGAGCTGAGGCTGGGTGATGTACAATCTTGTTTCCTGAGAGACACAAGTATCCAGCTCAACTTTTTAACGTGTTACATTTTAATGGAAATGGAGACATAACAAAGCAGTGTTCACAATGAAACATTTCACCTGAAGCTGGAGGTTACCTTTGCAACCAAGAGTGTTATCATTTCTTTAACAGTTTCTTCAATTAGTTCGTCTATTTTTGAATGGTATTGATGCTAAGAACACAGAAAGACAAATATTAGCATGTTTGGGAGGTGATGGCATTGCATCCGTCAGTAATTTTTAGACAACATAATTTATAAATAAAGCCTGGCCTGCAGACCTAGTTTATTTCCTTAGTCCCAGAAATATCTGTAAGATCCTGACCCCAGTTCTTTGACGGAGAGAGATCTGAAGCTCTTAAAAATATTACCAAGTTCATTGTTCCTTACTTAAGCCTTTCGATGCTTCTAATGTGTGTAGACACATAAACACTTTTACAAATAGCACACATGAATGACTTAATGACCCAGCAGTGTGTTGATTTGGATCTTACAAAGCAGGATACTGTAATAATTTAACACAGGAGATTAAAGATTATCTTTGGAAAACTGCTGGGGGTTGTGGCTTAGGTAGTAGATTCCCTTTCCAAAGGGAATTTGATGAAGACACTGTGACTAATTTTGCAAAAACTGTTCTGAAACCCTTAGGTTCTTTGGGTTAATACCTCAGAACTCCTCATTTTATCTCCAAGTCTTGACTCAGTATAAAGGCAAAGTGTCTCCTTCTGAACCCTTGTGACAAGCCACTCATTTTCTCCATACATGGATAAACAGACCCAGTATTAGAGCCTACACTGAGACCACTGCTAAGTTTTTAAATTTCTCTAACTGTGCCTGTCAATTACATTTACATAGTAATGTGAAAACAAACCCCCACACAAATAAGAATCTGCTGTAAATGCCAGGGAAAAAGGAAAAGTGATTTTAACACAAAATATTACATGCCAGCTCCTTGACATTTATTAGATCATTTTAGTATCCATTTGAATTATCCCATATTTCCTTAACAAAAAATAACAATGCGAGACATTGTTATTTGAAAAGGAAAATGCACTTACCCACGTTTTAGCAAACTTTCAGAAGGATGATTAATTAGGAACAGAAAAAAAAGGAACAGTGCAAATAAAAATTAGGACAAAAGGACACATGAGAAAATAAAAATTAAATATTCAAAAGTCTATGTAAACATATGGAAATAAGCCATAGTAATGCCGTTTAATATTCTGATAACTGGCAATCAGAATTATTGAGAGTGAGCAAAGGGATGCGAATTAGGTAAATCCATTGAGAATCATAGGTGAGGTTTGTTTGTAATTGGAAGACCTGGATAAAGTCCCAGTGCAAAGGTGGGAAGTCACGTTACCTATGAAAATTTAACTCAGTTTCCTTATCTGTAAAAAACAAACAAAAGAGATAATAATACTATCATCCTGGACCAATGAGAAGGGAGAAACCAGTATGAAACTCTGATTTTGGAACAGGAATAAAGCCAACCCTGTATAAAGATTTTTAGTGGGTCTATGCTAGTATTATGATTTTAAAAACCAGTGCCCGAGTCCTTTCCTGTAGTCATGCTTTCAGACTCATAAGTCTCTGTTTTGGAGATCAAGTGAGAGTCTAGATGTGAAAATATTTTGTCAACTGTCATTGTGATTCAAATATTGTTAGTTGTTCAAGTTCATCAAGTATTAGATAAGGGTAGAGAGAGACAGTCTTATTACTTAGTCATCTCCTCCAGTTTCATTTTAATTGATTAGAGGAAAAACAATACAGCTAATGGCTTCTATGTTGTAGTCCCGTTGAATCAGAACCCATGTTGGCTATACTGCTAGATTCAAAAAGGAATTTACTCCTAAGTGGCATAAACCTGAAGCTGAATGCAAAAAAATTATCTGCAGAATTCTTTGCTAGAAACACAAAGAAAGATGTCAGAGCAAAAGAATTCAGGAAAATTGACAGGGCTCCAAATTCATTTTTAGGTCTTGAGATAAGATCCAGAATCACATGCTTACTTTTCCTCCTCATATGACTGCCTCGCTCATCTAGGTTTTCTTTTTATTGCTATAAATGATTCACATTTATTAATTATGGGAGTAAACTAAATCAGAAAAGCTAGCTGTGTGCAAAATAATATGAAATACCCCAAGCACAGAAGAGCATCACTGAGAAACACTCTCCTGAAAAACTGGGCTGAAGTGGCAAATAGAGACAAGAGTTACTGTTCTCCGCACACCAGCAAAGATTCAGGGTCTTACTCTGAGGAGTTAATGATGTCATTCTTTCTCCCAAGAGAAACAAGCTTTCTCTTCAGGAGCTAGGAACCTCAAACCCTTTCATAAGGAGACACGGTTGAGACATCGTGGCTTATGGAAATATGATGGTTAATGGGAACCTCTTCCCATTTCAATTCTTCCATGCCAAACTTGGCCTTAATTTTCCTCCAGGCAGTCCCACTATCTCTCCCTTTCACTCCATGCAAATATGATCATCTCCATTCCCCTTCTGTTATAATGAACATTTCTTTTTTTCTGCTTATAAAACGAAGTATTTTGATATGATTATTCTGTCTCTCCCCAGGGGAAACTTCAGCATGTCAATCTCTGTTGGTCTATTTCCTCGTTTTTGCAGTGGGGGTAGAATCATAACTTGTGAATACAGACATCATATTCACTTAACCAAATAATGAAACAATGCATGGAAACGTGGTTTAGAAACTGAGAAGTGCTATGTGGCAGTATTACTACTACTACTATTATTAATAGATTAACATAGTGGTTGCGTGTGTATATACATTTCTCTAAACTCACCTAAAATCTCTATATTTTATTGTATGTAAATTATGCCTCAATTTAAATAAAATCTTCTTTGGGGAAGATAGCAGAGCAGGGTAATAATTACTCTGTTTATCATGTAGCAAAGAGGTAAATATCAAAGCAGCCCTTATTCCTAGTCAAGTAATTACAGAATACGTGAATCCCTTTTGCCAGTTTTCCCTGATACATGAGACTTATTGGATTCACTTGCTTTTCTGGAGCAATAGTGAGTACTCTGCTTTCACTCTTTGATCTTTCTTGGGAGATATATTGTTCAGTGCAGATGTGAAGCTCCGTGAAGGGGTATATATATCTCACTGGGGCATCTTTTAATTAACAAACATTCCCACTAGACAATTTTGTTATAAAATCTCTTACAGTCTGATTGACTATCCAGATATGGTACAAAGAGGGAGCTTTACCATTTTCCCATTTTCCAGTCCTCTCTGCTGGCTTTTTTTTTTTTTTTTTTTGAGATGGAGTCCTGCTCTGTCACCAGGCTGGAGTGCAGTGGCACTTGGCTCACTGCAACCTCCATCTGCTGGGTTCAAGCGATTCTCCTGCCTCAGCCTCCCGAGTAGCTAGGACTACAGGTGTGCGCCACCACGTCCAGCTAATTTTTTTGTATTTTTAGTAGAGATGGGGTTTCACCATGTTGGCCAAGGTGGTCTCGATCTCCTGACCTCATGATCCGCCCGCCTCGGCCTCCCAAAGTGCTGGGATTACAGGCGTGAGCCACCATGCCCGGCCTCTACTGGCCTTCTTGGATTAATTTGCCCTATACTCCAAAATTATATCCTGAGGGAACTACTAATATTCAATTGCCTGGAAAGTTTGGTCAGTTCACTTTTGCTTCTGATGGGCTGAGTTGCAAATTCACAATTACTGTGTGAAAATCATTCCACTTGACTTCCTGTGCTCCATGTTTTGCCTTGTCATAGAACAGATTGTGTGTATGTTGTCTTTCTGTTAAGACCATCTGACCTTGGAAATGAGACGAAAACACACTAGACCAAGTGAGAAACTATTTAATACACAATTTCCCTTCCATTGGTACTTCACAAATTTTAATGAAAAAAATAAATATTTAAGATGGAAAACTATGCTTAACAAATGTTTCAGCAGCTGTCTTTACATGTGATATTACCCAGTGATGAAATCCAGGATGTGATCTTAAAATTGGAGATTTCATCACCTGGCCAGTATCTAATCTAAAGCAGGTTGAGGGAGTTGGGACCCAGGTGGAGGCTGGTATTAGTAGCTAGGTCTATAATATGGGCTTCATATCCCATACTCAGAAATACAAACTACATAAAAACATTGGACTTTCATCTATTCTTATCCCAGTTCCAGGATGTTTCCAGATATTCTTGTTAAATCTCATTTTAGCAACTCAGCTTTACTTTGGAGACGAATATTCCCATTCCACAAAGTGAGAAAAATCAAGGAGGAAACATTTCCATATGACTTTCCATTGAAGTTCTGATTAAGGTTACAGCCACTGTGCTAGACCACTTAGAAGAAGTACATATTTACAGACAATTAAGTCAAGCTAGCTTTATTCTCACCTGTTCTCAGCCACTTGGCATTCAAAGAAGAAGCCTCATTTCCCACAGCTGGTCATTTAAGTGTCTCTGATTCAATTATACTAAGGAAAAATGTCACGATAGATCTCTCCAAGATGGCTTGGGAAAAAAACCAACAGCCTTACAATAAGAATCATAGACTAGGATGCATTATTGGATGGGCCCTTAATAAAGATATTCAGTCTAGATGTGTGTTTGTGTGTATGTGTGTGTTTGTGTGTGTGTGCGCGCTATTTTGGGAGAAACAAGAAATGTTTACAAGCCTCAGCTGTTTTCATTAAAAAAATTATGTTGAGTCATATGGGGAGAGTATGGGTAGTCTTTTCTACTCTATCAAATAGAACAATGTCTAGAAAGAAATAGACACTGCTGTTTCATGTCAAAAATGTTACTGCAAGTCCAAGACAACTTTCTGATTTTATATCCAGAATTAGGGGACTTTAATACCCAATTTTAACAAACTACATACTTTCCAAAGGTTGTGTGTTGCATGCTATGTTCTTCATTCAGCAAATGATGACACATCGTTTGGCAGCTAAGGTATGGAGTCCATACGATGTCATGATTAAACCAAAAGGCAAGTTATTCTTCTATAAAACCAGACTCCGAGGTCAAGCTAAGGTCATTCTACCTTGGCCCAGAAGCGATTAGTGGTAAAGACAAAAGAAGGGTCCACCATTGTGATAAAAATCAACCTGTTCTTTCTCATCCTCTGTCTCCAAGTGGGGTCTATGGTTTGGTCAAGGAGGTCCCCAGGTCCTCTGAAATTGTAGAGTAATAATATGTGAAAGTATTTTTTTCCCCTGAGAAATGGCTCCATACCTTTTTTTTATATTCTCAGTGAAGTTTGTGACAGCAACTCCCACACTCCCACTACTCTCCCTAAACCCCCAGCTCAAAAAGAAAAAAGCCCAGATCAAAGTGACTTGGCTTGTTTGGAAGAATTGTTTAACCAGGTATGTGGGAGCTTTTGAAACGTGGCTGTTATTGAATCAAGCTGGGGAGGGACTGCAAAAGCTGCTGAGGAGAAGGCAAAACCAGTCCTGTTGAATCAACCCTTCTGCACCCTGGCCTAGCACCATCCTTAGAAAACTCAGTTAAAATGTACATCTCAAGAAGATCTAAGGGGAAATAGATCAACTGGACTTCATTTAATTTAAAAGAAACCTGTTGTGTTTTAAAGGATCCCATCGAGAAGATGAAAAAGAAAACCCACAGAATGGGAGAAAATAGTTGCAAATCATATATATGATAATAGTCAAGTATCCAGAACATATAAAAAACTCTTACAACTCAATAATAAAAAGACAAATAACCCAATTTTTTAAATAGGCAAAAGATTTTGAATAGGCATTTCTTTAAAGAAAATATACAATGGTCAATAAATACATAAAAAGGAGCGACCAATACATGCTACAGCCTGGATGAATCTTGAAAACACTGTGCTGAGTGAAAGAAGCCAGACACAAACGGCCACATATTGTATGATTTTGTTTATATGAAATGTTCAGAATAGGTAAATCCTTAGAGATAGAAAGTATTTTGGTGATTACCTAGGGCTGTGGAGAAGGGAGGGGAGTGAGAATTAATGGGTACTGAGTTTTTCAGGTGATAAAAATGTCCTAAAATTGACTGTGGTGATGACTGCATAACTTTGTGAATACACTAAAACTACTAAATTGTACGTGTTAAACGGGTGAATTTTATGGGTATGCGAATTATATCTCAATTTAAAAAATAGTAGCTCCAAGGGGAGAAAAATTAAGGAGGAACAGGATTCTGGAAAATATGAACTCAAAGGGATCTCAGTGAACTTTTGAGATCACCAAGAACAGAGCCTTTAAAGTGGGCTTGACGAAGCCTAAGAGATTGTTTAAATATTCCAGAGCAGCTCAGGTGGGTGGTGGGCAATGAAGAGGTGCAGAGCAGAGGGCCACCTGGCAGCTTGGACTCTAGGCCCCCTCCTCCCCTCTCCATCCAGAGCAGCTGTTCTTTTATTTGTGTCACATGCTGGCCTTCTTGATTTGGTTTGAAAAACAGATTGTGCCACTAAAAACAGCCTGAATAAAACTAGAATAGTGCTATCATTTTACAGATGAGGAAACTGAGGCCCAAAGAAGCTGAGTAATTTGTCAAACTCCAGCTTTCAGCTCAGCCAGGGGAAGAATCTAGGTTTCTGAACACCGAACCCAGGTCTTCCCCAAGGTGGGGCTATCCTTCCTACCTGAGTCCTTCCCCTGAAGTCAGGTTTACATACTGAGTATCCAGGTCAGTGGTTCTCACAGTGTGGTCTCTGGAACAGCCAGCAGCATCAGCAACTCCACGGAACTTGTCAGAAATGCCAATCCTTAGACCACATCCCAGACCTATCTGTAACTCTTGGGTGAGACTCAATGATCTGGGTGTTCAGATGCTCTCTGGATGAGTTTAATGTACAGTGAAATATGAGAACCCACTGCCCCAGATCATTCACATATTCACATGAACACATGATGCTGGGACAGAGAACCAAGGGCACTCTGAATTTGACTCCAGTGCCTAGAATGTAACCCCCAGGGAAAGGTCCTCCACAAGAAAATTAGTCAGGAACAGAGTTAACCAGGGTGGCGGTGGGGGCTGAGGAAGCTGACTTGTAGGGGAAACAAGGTTGAAGATGATCTTGCCAGGAAGAGAATACCACCAACCCACATTTAAAAATGGAAGGTGCCGAAAGAGAAAATAAATAACGAATAAGGAGCAAATATAATTTAGTAAAAATTCTGAACATGTAAGGCTGGTATCGAAAGATCTGATTTAGGAGCAATTTATGCCAATTGGCAACAACATAGAGTTGCCAGAAATGCTTCTGAATTAATTCTAAATTGGTATATGAATATCTAGCTGGCTTAAGGCCATCAGAGAAAAATGATCATGATAGTCTTTAATCAAGCCCAAGTTGCTGTTTCCTTCTCCTTTACATTTTAAATACTGCTTTGGAATTGCAAACTTAGCAAAGGACTAAACTTTTGGTCAGGAAAGATTCACGATCAATTCAGTCTAAGGAAAATTGAAAGTCTGCAAATTTTTTTTTCTTTTTCTATTTTTTTTGGAATTTCAGAACCTGCTGGCTGGGGATTGTGTAGCAGGGTGAGCTAACATTATACATCCCGGAAGTTGTTTGACGCAAGAAAGGCCTCTCTTGCTGTCCAGATGTTCAAAGTGATAAAATGCACTTCAAATGTGAAAATGACTTTCATTCTGGCAAACACAGATCTGTTGGAGACACCAGCCTAATAAATAAGGTCGTCAAACTTCATTTAGCTTAGAGGAACTTTATGGCCACCCCAACTCCAGCCAAGAATCACTTCCAAGTGACTGACATTCTCATCAGCACATGCCTTAGAAATCTACTTGACAAACAGATACTGAACACTCATCCATGGCTTAATCCACAAATGTTAGAGTGTATTTCTGAAACTAGCAGACTAGGGTAGATGGAAGGAATTTGTGAAGTTTTCTTCTACATGATCAATGAAGAGGGGAAAAAAAAATCTGTATTTTTTTTTTTTTTTTTTACCTCTTGGCCCATTTCCATGCTGCAAAGTTTTGTTGATTGAGCTTTGGCATCAACCATAACATTAAACATGGTGCATATTGACTGTGGGACTCGAAAATCTGTTGATCGACTGGTTTTTTGCAGCTTAACTTCAAATGCAATCCTGGTTCTATTAAAACAAAGTAGGAAAAGACCAATTCAGTGTTCAGATGGCAGCAGGTGGAGGAGATATTTTCTGAGAGGTCAGTGAAAAAGAAAATTGAAGGCTGTAATCAGTTTCAGTTGACAATGACTTCACATGTGTTCCCTTTTAAATGACTTTCCCAACTAAGGAAGGCCTATTCACAGAGACAGACATGCACACCCTTCCTTTCTCGGCAGTACACGGAACACCTGTAGCTTGGCGTATTTCTGTCTATAGTTTACATGCTATGGAGAACCTTAATTGCAGGAGAATGAATGAATTCACAAAAACTCGATTACAGCAGTATAGCATATATAAGTTCTCTCACATTGGCAACTGCCTACCTTGAATTACTTCATTAATAAAACAAAACAAACAAAAAACCAAAGCAGTTTTTAATCTTCAAAACCTCGTGGTGGGGAAAAAAATCTTAAATGACGTTTATTGCTGTGGGTTTTTATTTTCCCCTTTCTGGTTTTGAAAGAGACAAAAATTTAAAATCCAGCAAGTGTATTACATTGCTTTAAAGACTACAAAATTGTTTTTGCTTGTTAAAGGACATAAAAAGGAAATACATCAAGCTGTTAAAGACGGCTGCCTTTGAGGAAGGGAGTGAAATCAGGAGGCGTGGTACTGGGGGACTTCCACTATGTTTTGTTTTCAATGTCAATGTATTATTGTGCAATAAAATACATTATTTTATGATTTAAAATGTCATAATATACAACTATTTTATATGTATGCTTAATATACATATACAATTTCAAGAATTGTGCGATGGTGGAATCTGAATGTAACATAATTCTGACATTGGTCAAATTATGATCTCAGCAATGTGCTAACAACTCATAGAAAAAGCCTAGCCTGACATGGCCAGCTGGTAATACAGGTGGAAGATCTTATCCTTGACATCAGCAATGTAAAAGGGGCTTAAAACTTATATTTTAAAACTTATATTTTAAAAGGTTTCAGGGAAGTGGGTGATATCATCAAATGTCTTTAAAGAAAAGCACCTGGTTAGTAAGTGGCTTTATTAAAGCCCCATTTGTCTGATGCATCTTTTTAGCATTGTTCACTGTCAAGTTCTGGAGATCATGCAGCCACCAGGAAAGCATTGCTTTAAGAAGAATTTGTAGCAGTTTTCTAACAGTGCATGGGAGGACCACACAGCTAGTTAGCTCAGGAAAGGATGCCAGCTTGCTAACACACCCTGAGTGCATGCAGGGAAGCCAAGTATAATTTCTAAGGTTGGGAGCCCAGTTCTTAAGAAAAAAAAAAAAAAAACCTAAAAAACCCAAACCCTTAAAACACCCCTATATATTATATGATCATGTTAAAGATAAATGTATCTTGGCTTCTGAAGACTCAGTGCACTGAAGTAGCTTTCTAATCATGATGATCATTTTAAGCTACGCTGCAAATACATCATTTGCCGGTTTTGTGAAAAGGAGGCCTGATGAGGACTGAGTTGGACAGGTCCCTGTGCTGATCTTCTGAGGCTTGTGTGCCAGTTCCGGCCCAATTTGAGAAATGGAAATGCTAAATTGCTGCCTTCCAATGAAGTAATCGTCTTCAGTTTTCACAGGAGAACTGTTCATAGCCCTTGGAGTGCAGGGCTGTGAAAAGAGGAAGCTGAATGCAAAATTAATATGACTGAGAGGGCTCTATAGGACCAAAAAGTCAGAAAAGGAGAGGTCATTTAACTCAACTGACTCCTTGAGGGCAAAAGACAGCATGCCTTGTTTTGTGTTCAGCACAGGTAACCTGATATAGACTAGACTAGAGGCTCTGTAAATGTCTGTCAAATTGATGAATTAAATTTCTGCAGCACTGAAACATGAAGAGTGCCTTATTGACTTTTTGGCATTGCATATTTATACCTATGAAACAATGTCCTTGCTATGTTGGCCTAGAACAAGGGTTATAGAATCTGTTCTACCGAGGAAAACAATGGTTCTAGGCTCTTCTAATGTAGATTCTATGTATTAAGACATCCAAAAACTCATCCATGCCCTGTCCTCTGCATCTGTAGGTCTGGGGATATTTCCACTCATTTTTGCTCTTGTCTGCTTTTGGGCTGATTTAAAAGGGACATCAGGAAATTTAAGAGTCCAGGCCAGCCATACATGTGCAGTGGAGCAACTTCTGTCAGTAAAAGGTTGCTTAACAGCTACTGTGTGCCAAGCATGGTGCTGAGACTTGGGGAGGGTGAGGAACGCCAAATGAACAAGATCCACTCCCTGGCTCTGTGCAGCTCACCCTCTTTGGGTGTCTGAACCGTGAAGACATGATTACAGCATGGTAAGGGATAAGAGTCCCTATCCACCTGTGACATCCTAATATCTTTCCATTTTCTCTGAGCATCTTCCCATTTCTTGCTCCCAACCCAGACTGGCTTCTCAGTGAAGGACATAAATGTCTTTCTGTACAATTACGTGCACAGTTTAGGAACTGGTAAGCCTTTACTGTAATGCATTTCACCCCTAGGACAGGTCACAAAAAAAGTTTTTTTATGGAATGGTCTGGCCATCGGAAAAGCCTTGCTTTTCCTAAAATTGATATAGACTATCTAGGAGATCGTGGAATTCAAGACCCTAAGGAAATATTTTGACCTTGAGTTTGAGAAGTAGGCCTGCCTTCAGTTCTAAGAGTGAGAATAAAAGAGCAATACTAAAAAATCTGGATCATTACAACTTTAAGCTTCTGGAAGTGGCCTCAAACACCTGCCCAGATTCTCCGTAGTGCATAGTTCCTTTCTCAATTCCTGGTGAGATGCTGTTCACCTACCTGGGATTGCATCGTTCTTTTGCTTTTTTGCTTTCCCGTTCTGATGGTATTACTTCACCTTTCCTCTTCCAAGATATGAAATAATAAATTCAAAGAACTTCCAGACAAACCCAGCCTCCATCACCCACAACTGATCCATCAACCAAGCTACACAACATCTGGAGATTTGAAGTAGCCTGTGCTGCTTGCGATCTATTTTTTTTTTTTTGAATGAGGAAAAATAATGCAACAGTTATGAACTAGAAAAGGAACTTGGATGTGTATCTGGGGGTAGACAGAGTGATGATGATGATGTCACCTCAGTGGAATTTTATTTCTATATTTGATATAGAGACACTCCAAGAGGAAAGGGATGCAGTCTCTCATTCTTCATTGTATGCCAAGAACTTAGCCCTGTGCCTGGCATGTGGGAGGAGCTCAAATGATGTTTGCTGAATGGATGAATGTTGTCCTCATTTTTTTCCCTCACCTTCTCAGAACAGTCTGCCTGGGAACTTGAAGTACAGCATTCCTACCCTAGTCCTAAAAGCCACAGTGACAAAACAGGGAATCTGTATGCAGGCAAAATGTAACGTTCAATGTCTCATGCCCCGCTGTTGAAATCCAGCTAGATTTTCGACAAGACAACTACAAGTTGGCCCACATATATGCTCATCTTTTATATGTGGAATGAATGATGATGCTGAGACCCTATCCACAATGTTAGAAAACCATTAGATTTCTGCTACGTATACTGCATACGCCGGCTCCAGAATTGCATATTCTTTTTTTCCCTTCTAATTGTCCACTCAGGCTCACATTCATACATTTAACAAATACTTACTCGGTAAGTATTTTGTGCCAGACACTGCTAGATATCAGGGATATAAACAAGAACGGACAGGGATCTTTTCCTCTTAAAGCCAACAACCATGAAAAAATCGGCAGCCAGATTATTTTGGGTTTGGGACAGATGGAGGGCAGGTGAATGGAAGTTAGACGTTGACAGCCACTACTCCAGCTGACTTTGACAAGCAATCACCTTCTCCAATTAGTTTCAAGCTACAGCCAATTGAAAGAGCAACCATCTACCCTTCCCTGAGTCTGTGTATGGTGGGAAGGTGTGCAGAACCTGTCCAGCCACCTATACTTACCTTTTGACACAAGATTCGATCATGTCACTTGCCATCAACTTCAGCCGTTGTTCCAGGTGCTTTCCAAACTCTTCTTCAGGCCAGTGCAAGTCCCGAATGAAGGTCTGAAGGGCGTCAAGTTTCCAAAACAGATCTTCTGAGGTGCCTGACCCATTACTGGCAGGAGAAAAATTAGAAAATGAGAGTCACCCACTGGCCTCAGGCTCTACAAAAACTAACACAGAGACAACTGGGGGCTAGAAGGCAAACAGCAGCTTCAACATACAAAACAACGTGTGTTTTGGCGGTGGAGGCGGGGGCGAGTCTCCACCGGCAGATTTTGAGTTTTACCATACATGACTTAGTGCTCAGCCAATTACCCCAGACCAGTGAGAAGTCTGGGGAAGGTGTTGCCCCATCACAACCAGGAGAATGGTGTATGGTAAAAATCAGCCTTCTTGTAATAACCACATTAACACATGTGATGATTCAGATGAAGGCCACGAACCAGGGGGAGAAATAGTCTCAACGGATAATAACTACATGGCAACATGCAGTTATTAAACTTCAGGGTTTCATGCATTTCCCCAGCTCCCCTCCAGAGTGGAGGCCTCTTGGAGATTGCACAAGACTTTTCGTTTTCAAAGGACAGTGCTAACAAAGTGGTGAGCGAGGACCTGCTTTCTCTCTTGAAGAGCTGGAAGGAAATTAGGGTGACTCAGATCAAGAGGGGTACACCTGGATACCTTGATTCCAAAATTCTAGTTCAGTTTGGTTACTGTTCCAATTTTCATAGTCCAGCCCATTGCATAGGCAGGGTCCTCACCAGGATGAGGTGAGTCGGGACAGGGGAAGTTAGTGGACAAGAGATATTGTCAATGCTTTAGGGCTCAAAACCTAAGCTCTTTTACCGTTGCACCACCTTACCCAGTCCTGTGTGCAGTTGGGGAAATTGGTCTTGATGCCTTTCTGTACGATGACATCTAAGAAACTTTTACCTGGGGCATCTACAAAAAGCCTGTGTATGAGAAATGCTCCATCTCTCACCTTACTGCCCTTCTCTGGCTGGCTGTCTCTTTTGTAACAATCCCATTTGGAGCTCTGAGGGGTGTCCTCCCCCCCACCCACTTCCTCGCATACCACTAATGCTAACACAGTAATTTATAAAATGTCCAACGCACCATGCATTACCACTTGTTCTGACATCGTCTATAGAAACAGATGAGAGTGGGTGTTTCTATTGTGACAGATGCCAGCTGCATTGAATTAATGCTTCAGAGAGAAATATAGCTAGTGCATAAATGCATACACAGCTACTGCAGGGCGGGGAGGGGGCACACGTCCAAACATGCTGAGAGGGAGCCTACGACCTGGACCAACAGGGTAATGTTTTCAAGGACAGACCAGTCTGAGGTCAGTACATAGATGTATCTGACACGAAGGAGCAGGTAACATATAAACACACCCTTAAAATGAAAGGTGGCAAAGGAAGAAACTGGAGTTATGAAAAGATATAGAATCAGGCATTTCCTGGTGGGTGATTGAGAATCCACGCCTTCTTTTCAGATACTGCTGTGAGCATTGTTCAAAAGTGGGGGAATGCATTGTTTCTCCGTGAAAGTTCAGCCTTCCCCCTACCCCAACCTATGTTTGGGAAAAAGAAACCCCAACTTTGTCTGGTCTAAGCCCCGTTTTGGAACTGCATGGTTGTATGTTTTAAATCATTAAGTACATATGAATGCAATAATTGGTATTTATTACAACAACATTTTGACACCCATCTGGTTTCAGAGTTTCAAAAAATTCTTGTAGGGTTTTTTTTTTCTTTGAAGAGCTTATTATTAAGTTTTGACATGAGGAAAAGAATATTTTCTTTTTATTTTTAAGATAAACTGTTAATGTTAAGGCAATAGCACCAAGATTATTTTGATTGCTGAGCAGTTACCAAAATGTGTTCCCACTCATGCCTTAATTAATTGAACGGAGACCATTATCTGCTTTATTACAATGTCTTGATTCATATCTTTTCAAAAACAGTGTCACAGAGCATGCACAGAGGAAGATAAGAGAAGCTTTCTGATATTTTTAAATTTTTCACAGATACTACCTAACCTAATTTTTTCATATAGTCATCTTAGCATGAATATGATTTGTGTTCTTTTTTAGAAGTTTTTCTTAGATATAAATTTTTGGAGGTTGTAATTTGCCTTTAAAAGAGAATCAGACACATTGACCATATGATTTCATTGTGAACTTGTGAGCAATTGTAGGTTGTAGAAATATTAGGCAGCTTTGGAGGAGCCAGCTAGTGCAGTCATTTTAATGGTCTATCCTCCACCTGGATTATTGCAAAAATAAAAATGCTGAGGGCTGTCTTGATGAATGTGATTCTAAGATTTCAAAACATCACTGCCAGTTTCAGACCATTTTTTATTCCTTTGATAATAACACTTCCCTTTGAAAATGTGCCAATTTATTCTTTCAAGAAAAAGCTTATCTGGTCTGTAATTAGCTGTGGTCTAAGAAAAGGATCAAAGAAGGGTACAGAATCGCTAACCCTTATTTCACTTATTAAATCATGCACGTGGTTCTAATTTCCCTGAGGTAGAATTTAGGGGTGCTCGATCTTCTTGCTAACTAAAAAAGGAGAGAAGATTCATTTCTGAAGCTAGAAGAAATGGCCTCTCAACCCTCACTCCCCCAAACTGCTGGCTTTCAAGAAGTGGCCCATGCAACTCTGACATTCATGTGGATGAGTATAAAGCATAGCCCTATATTCAGATTATATGGCTACCAAAAATTTAATTATTTATTGTTTGAATCTTGTGTTTCGAGAATTATTGAACTTCTCATTACCTAGTTCTCAAAGCACCATATTGTATTGTGACCTTGGAAAGTACATAATATATTTTTTACATAACATTTATATGACTAAGGCTTGATCCATTCAGAAATTTTCATTTAGCCCTGAACATACTGTTACTATATCCTGCCATTTGCTGACACCAGAAATATGCTTTATGGTTTAAACATTCTCTAGGAATTTTTTATTTTTATTTAAAAAAAACACCCCAGATTCTAGGTAGGTGTGCTTCCTTCTTAGATTTGGATCAGGCCAGGGATGACTGGCCAGCCCACCAAAGAGGTTTCCTCCACTATTTTTGGATGTCTAGCTCCTAAAGTCACGTCACCTGCCAAAAAGGGTAGAATCCTTTTGCAAAAGAATTCAGGAAGTGAAACATAGTCCTCCAGCATTCAGTGGGCGTAAGACAAATTGTTAGTGCTGTATATATAGCAAACATCTTACAAACATGATGCATGCCAGAAATAAACAATATTGTCTCTGTATGATCAGCAAAATATGTCTAATTATCCATCTCCATCTCTGTTATATAGGATGTATAGAAATAAACAATACATATCCATGCCAAGATCACTTAAATTTAAATGAGATCTAATGTGAACTGAATACACACTCCGCATCATATATAGCAGCCATCCATGACGGTGCCGAAAAAGTAGGCATTTGTGGGATGCCTAGAGGGATGTTAACTGGTAGATTTGGTACTTTGGGAAGGTTCACATTGGGTAGGTTCACATTGGGTAGGTTACTGGTTAAACTCCTGTGGAAGAAACAGACAGAAAGAAAAAATACCATCACAGTGACAATGCAGATGTGGCAGAAGCACATGACAATTGTAAATAAATTGACCAAGTCCACAGCAAGACAACAGCAAAAACTCAAGCGACACACTTCAGAAAGCAGCTTACAGATGGGAAGCTGTGGTGTGGCTCTGTATCCAGAGAAATGACAAAAGTTAATGGAAAAAATTAACCACACAGTGACTTAAAAGTGCGGACACTCACGGAGCACCCATACACAATGATCACATGCTTTGGGAGGGGCCTTTGGTTTCCATATCCATTGCCATAAGAGTCTAGAACTTTTCTCATGCTAAGGACTTGAAGTTCCTGGAATTCTTGGTGTGGCTGGGGCTGGGGTTGCTGTGAAGTCACTGGGATTGATAGAAATGGTGGAGCACTTCAATTTTCTTATTTTTAAAACAAATTATTGTTGATGGAGGCATATTTCTCAATCAGACGTTAGATACCACATAGAGTAGGAAGTTCACCCACTTGGAGGCACACATAATGGTGATTTACAGAAACCAACTGCTACTTCTAAAGACAGATATATGGGCAATGAGGTGTCAGTTGATGGTGAAATTATGAAATTGTATCAAGAAGGATCAGATTTGAATAATTTTATAGAACATTTAAAGAAAATAGAAACTTTCTCTCTCAAACTAAGTTCCATAAAAATGCAGAAATGTTTACACACAGAAACAGACACCAAGGAAATGAAAACAATCCCCGATTCAGCTCTTGTATTAGACTCTTTGACCCAAAGTGGATTTAAAATGTGGCTTCATATCATAATAGTTACCCTTGGAAGTGGGACAGAGACTGGGAGAAAGCATGAAAGGGACTTCTGGGGAGGTTCTACTTTTTGATCTGTGTGATGGCTTTACATGGGTGTGTGTTCAATTTGTGAAAATTAATCAAGCTCTGTATTTTTCTGTAAAAAGTTAAAATAAGTGACTAAAAAGTTAAAAATATTACCTCGTACCAGCCTTTTGTTTTTGGACAAAGATGGATCAACTGATGTGATGGAAGAGAGATGGATGGTTTTATCAGTAGAGGGAGAAAATAAAACAAAACCAAACCCCCAACTTGAATCAACTGTATTTCTTTGGAAGGACTGTGTCGTACACGGCTCCTCAAGCTGGCACCGTGTGTCTCAGTAGTGGCATTTTAAGGGTGTTCCATCCAGCCAAAGTCACTGGCACGGTAGAGCCCAGCCTAACCCTGCATCTGAGAGGAGCCTTCCTGTTTAAGTGAAGTTGACAGCACTTTGGCAAAGGACTTGAGGTTCTCTTTTTGGATCTTGCAGGAGAAGAGCAAGTTTTGCCAAAGCAGCTCTGCCCTGGGCAAGCTGTGTCTGACTAACAGGACTCCTGCAAGAGCTGGAGCTGCCTCTGGGCTTGCTTGGGTGGGGAGGTGGGGGAGTGGGGGAGTGGGGGAGTGGGGGAGCAGGGAAGCGGGGGAGCGGGGAGTGGGGGAGTGGGGGAGTGGGGAAGTGGGGGAGTAGGGGAGTGGGGGAAGTGGGGAAGTAGGGGAGTAGGGGAGTAGGGGAGTGGGGGAGTGGGGGAGTGGGGAAGTGGGGGAGTAGTGGAGT
Organism: Nomascus leucogenys; assembly: GCF_006542625.1. NCBI lineage: Eukaryota > Metazoa > Chordata > Mammalia > Primates > Hylobatidae > Nomascus > Nomascus leucogenys. The sequence continues at coordinate 78,049,871 of NC_044401.1, read as the reverse complement.
AGGGGAGTGGGGGAATGGGGAAGTGGGGGAGTAGGGGAGTGGGGGAGTGGGGGAGTAGGGAAGTGGGGGAGTAGGGGAGTGGGGGAGTGGGGAGTGGGGGAGTGGGGGAGTGGGGAGTAGGGGAGTAGGGGAGTGGGGGAGTGGGGGAGTGGGGAAGTGGGGTAGTAGGGGAGTGGGGGAGTGGGGAAGTGGGGGAGTTAGGGAAGGGGGAAGTTGGGGGTGGGGGTGGAGGTGGGTACATGCCTTCTGCTAAGTCAGAAATTCTGGACCTTGATCACCTGGATGCCTGTCTCCCTCTAGAAACAGATTATTGTTTCACAATGGCAATATAGCCCCGGCTCACAGACTGAGAAACCTAGAATGCAAAATTGTCTACCTGGCATTCTCTTCTGTAAGGGAAACAGGTGTCTCATAGATTTGTCCTTTACACCTCACATTTTGGGAAAGCCAATCATACATCTCTACTTGGAACTAAAGGGTGCCCTTATGGGAATGGTCAAGAAAAGATTAACTATATGACTATTAAATAGAAGGGAAAATGGAACTTTTCCTTTTATGTGTCTCTGTTTAAATGGGGAATTTGCCTTTGAATTCAGTCCCTGGTGATTCTCAGTCTTAAACACTGCCATGTAACAAAACCGTTGGCGATTTCCACTGAGACATGTGTAAGCCTATATAAGCAAATGTGATCATTAAATGATACACACACTGAATAATGATCAAGGAATTAGAAGATCTTAGAGACGGCAGCCTGGAAAGTTAAAATGTCAATTCTGAGCAAATTAAAAGTAGCTAGGAGTGAATAACATACAAATGTATGCAAAAGCAATTTAATTTAAACATATTAGCGGGTGGCAGGTACACAAATTAGAAGCGAGCTTCATTTTGCACACAAAAATAAAAAAATACTTCTATTAATCAAAACATATTGTATTTGCAAAATATGACATTTCAGCTAGACTACTGCACTGGACTCATAGAAACATTTCCTTCTCTTTTTTTAATGCTCTACTTTCAAATTTTATAATGCTCGACTTTCAAAAGGATGAAACATGCTTGGTATTTCTGCTTTTAGAAAAATAATGTAGTGTATTACTAGTGTTACTAATATTTCATTTGGATACTAATAACATAAAGAATCAAGGAAGTAATTCTAAGCATAATATTTTACTAATATACATGTGAAAAGGGGGAATTTTCAAGTAGCACTTAGTTCCAATCAGGCTCCTGGAACTGCTGATGACTATAATGAATTATTACTTTAAAGAGGGCCCTTTTAGCAGCTACCTTAAAACAAGTTAGTCATGCATCTCTGAGAGAATCATAATTGGATATCTCTGGATAGTACAAGAAGTATGAATTGCAATCCTAACAACTTATATGCATTAAAATTTACACTCTTTCATTCATTTTGAGGACTCTTGAAAAAGAATAGCTTCCATTTAGGCCAAAGTGCCCATCCGTGGATGGTTTAGAAACATTCTCATCTACTCACTCTTACATGGATGAATGTCACAGATGTGTGCACGTCTCATCATTTCTATGGATGGAAATGAGTGGAGGTGAAGTCATTCCTGCTTCTAGAATTGATTCTAATCAAGACACTGACTCCATGCAGAAGGGATATAGTTGTGCCTTTCTCAAAGATCTTGGCTTCAGATTTGTGGATGGGTTGGATTTAAGATACAAAATGCCTTCTACTTTTATGAATCAGTTGTTGCATGCATATATGTAGCACATCTTGTCTTTTCTTAGTACTTTGAGCACTGAAGCCTCTGTCAGTGTTTGTTCTTAGGTCTAATCCCTGCTTTGGGGCAGGGGCACTCTCTAATATCGTCCTAGAATCTAGAGCAGTATTTTACAATCTTTTACTCATTATCACCCTGCCCCACAACTTCCTTCTCCATGAAAATTTAATACCACAGATATATAGAATATCTGTTTATGTATTATATGTAGATCTGTGCTTTATATATGAAAAGAGTAAGATGTTTTTAAGCACCACCCTCCCACCTGAGTCAATTTTCACCAACTTATGGGCTGTAAAGCCCCCATTGAGAATGTATCACCTACAGAAAAAAAATTCCAAACTTCATGGGACTTTAGAACCTCCCAAACATCTCTCCAACTTTATGGCTTGCCTTTGTCACAATCCATGTTGGCGAAAACTCAGCGTTTGCATGCTCTCCCTCCCTCGTATTTCTACCTTTGTACATCATCTTTCCCAGCATCCCTACCCCTTCTGAAATCTTGCTCTCAAGCTATGTTTTTCACGACCCCTTAGTGGAAACTGATTCCCCTCTATTCTTATGTCCTCATAACTTTTCCCTATGTTATTTGTAAATTTGTACATTGGTAAATAAAGTCATTTTTCTTTTTTCATGATAATTTTGACATTTCATAAAGTCATTTTTCTTGTGTGCATGTTGCTCAGACCCAACTAGATTGAAACCCTCATCCGGGGAAACATCCCCATAGTTTTCCCATTACATCCTTATAATTTTCAGCCTGTGTGGGGTCTTTAACAAATATGGCAATTAATCAACAAACATTTATTGAGCACCTGTTATGTTCCAGGCCCTGTTGTAGGTGTTAGGGAGGCAGCGATGATCAAATGTGTATATTTGTCTGAATATGGACAGTGATATTTTCAGGAATGTTAGCATTGGAAAAGCTTTGGTTATTCAAAGTCCTTGTTTGAAAAAGTAGGATACTGAGCCTCAGGGAGGTGAACTGAGGGAGGATCTCAACTCAGAAAACTTGGTGGCCCAAGGTCACCCAGCAAATTATCGGCAGAATCATGAGATCTGACACCAAGCACATTACTTGTCTATTTGACACCAGGCCACCTGCATATTGCTAAGGTGTCTTTGGTCTGATGGTTGATACACTAATATGTTCCACTGTAGTAACAATTTTACTACATATGTATCTTATGGCATTATGTTTTATATCTTAAACATACACAATAAAACTTATTTTCAAAAAAGATATTGATGGCCGGGTGCAGTGGCTTATGCCTGTGATCCCAGCACTTTGGGAGGCCAAGGCTGGTGGATCACGAGGTCAGGAGATTGAGACCATCCTGGCTAACACAGTGAAACCCTGCTCCACTAAAAAACACAAAAAGTTAGCTGGGCATGGTGGCGGGAACCTGTAGTCCCAGCTACTCGGGAGGCTGAGGCAGAAGAATCGCTTGAACCTGGGAGGTGGAGCTTGCAGTGAGCCGAGATCGCACCACTGCACTCTGGCCTGGGTGACAGAGCAAGACTCCATCTCAAAAAAAAAAAAAAAAAAAAAAAAAGACACTGATATCTATGACTATTTGGAAAGTGACATTAAAAATACTTTTTATATGCATATCTGAGGCAGAGTGAGAAAGTGCATTTTGAGAAATGAGAATCCTGGATTTTACAGTGTGCATACATTAAGAAGCAGTGTTTAGTCCTACCATTCAGAGCTGATGCAGGGCAAGCGAGCCCCAAAGTAGGGCTTAGCCCATGAGGGTTCTTGGCTTCACCCAGGAAAGAATTCAAAGTGGAAGAAAACTGCTTTATTGAAGTGGTAGTGTAAAAACTCTGGTGGTGTTACAGTGCTGTGACTGCTCCTGCAGGGCAGGGCTTTCCCACAGGCAGTGTGCTTAGAGTAGCAGCTCAGGGCAGTTTTGCAGTCATATTTATACATGCTTTTAATTACATGTAGATTAAGGAGAGGTTTATGTAAGATATTTCTAGGCAAAGGGTAGTAACATCTGAGTCATCAGGTCATTGACATGGAAATGAGTGGTAACTCCATGGCAATGGTAAACTGACAGGGCACACTGCTGGACATGTCTTATGGAAAGCCACTTTTGCCCCATCCTTGTTTTAGCTAGTTCCCAATTTGGTCTGGTTTCTGAACATCACCTCCAGAGTCAAGTCCTGGCTCTTACCTCAGAGCAGTCCTAACCTGAAGTGGGCAACCATGCAGCCAAAGATTCCCCATGCCTGGAGGTGTTTATGTAAAGACTGAGTGATCATCTGTCAGGGAAAAGGCAAGGGTGGTGGAGGTACTAGACTTGGTAAGACTTTGAATGAGTTGCTTTCTAGGTTTTCTTTCATATTGAAGGCCACCATGGCTTATTACCAATGAGCTAACACTGAAGAGCTGATGGAAATGTTGTCCATTTCTTGTTAGGACAAAAACCTCATATTCACAGCTGCCAGAAGGATTGTGAGCAACCTGCTCAACTGTGAGTGGTGACCCCACTACATGTCCTGATGGAAACCCATGAGAGGGCCATGGGCTCCAGATTTTATTGACAACTTGGGACTGTCTTTGAGAAGCTGACTATCTTTAGCTGTGGTTAGAAGCAAAGAGATGACATTTTCCACCAATTCATAGAGATTCTAACCATGACTGTATCTGGCTTAACGGAAACAGAGACGTAGCCTCCCTTTTCTCTTTTTGAAGAGATGGAAGACTGTATTTCTAGGGAAAGGCTGCCATAGGACTCAGCCATTTTACCCTTTCCATCAAATAACTTCAATTATTTTTGTTGTTGTTTTTGTTGTTCATCTTAAATAACCTCAATTGTATCAAGCCTAAATGATGACATCTCTATTTTCTTTTACAGGGCCATATTTTGAAATAAGAAAATCTGAAGAATAAAGGATATTTTTCATTCTCTTTTTAGCAAACTCAATACATTGGTAGCATTTTCTTGTCAGATTGCTATTTTTCTTCAGCATTTCGAATGCTAGTTATTTTGAAGCAAACATTACAATGCATTCCTCATTTTACTTATAACGAGGTGCTTATAAATTTTGAAAAGAACAGAACTACTTGAGGATAACAATTGTTTGAAAGACAGGCTGTGTGTGTGTATGTGTGTATTGGAAGATTCTGCGACAAAAATGGAAAAGACTGAGCAAACTAAATCTATTTACCTAAGTTAGTTTCTTGTTTTGGTGTGAGCTTGATGAGAAGTATGGCAAAAAGGTCATTCTTCACTTGGAAAAAAAATCTAAGAAGAGAAATGAATCTGCTTCTTCATCAACCCACCAATAAGTAGTCAGATGGAAGTTCACATTTTATTTCTATTCACATCGTAGGAAACATGGAGAGACTCACTCCTCTTAGCACATAACATGTCTCCAAGCTCTTTTTTACACTCCATTTTATTCCATTCTGCAAAGCTGTCCCATAGCATCCACACTCTGTTTAAAAATCGACTGATACAATGTGTGTGGTAGCTTGTATTTTAGTTAGCACTGTTTTTTGTTGTGTGTGTGTGTGTTTTTTTTTTTTTTGTAATAGGGTCTCACTCTGTCACCCCAGGCTGGAGTACAGTGGCAGGATCATGGCTCACTGTAACCTTGAACTCCTGGGCTCAAGCAATCCTCCCACCTCAGCCTCCTGGACTACATGCTGCGCCACCATGCCTGGCTACTTTTTTTATTTTGTAGAGATGGAGTCTGGTTATGTTGCCCAGACTGGTCTGGAACTCCTGGCCTCAAGTGATCCTCTCGCCTTGGCCCCCCAAAGTGTTGGGATTACAAGTGTGAACCACCACACCCAGCCCTTAGTTGGCACTTTTAAAGATCTCCACATACTCTGAAAGGCATATACTATTTAGCATGAATTGAACAAACCACAATCATATTCACTAACAGCACAATTTTAGATAGCGAAAAGCTACTGAAAAACACATACGTATCTGCATAATTCTCAGGTTATTATTCGCAACTATTACTCCTTTATTTGCAATTTGCAGACCTTTAAATGGCCCATGCAAGAGTTCAAATTTTTTTTTAATTGGTAAAAAAATTCCCAAGAAAGCATCCCTAGACTAAGACTTCAAGGTATGAAGATGATTTTTGAGTCTATCTTTATGTCTGATGGTATTAAGAATATTTAATGCCCCCAAAGAAGTAGCAGTCATGTGTTAAACTTTTTTTTTTTTTTTGAGACAGCATCTCGGTCTGTCGTCCAGGCTGGAGTGCAGTGGAGCAATCTCGGCTCACTGTAAGCTCTGCCTCCTGGGTTCACACCATTCTTCTGCCTCAGCCTCCCGAGTAGCTGGGACTACAGGCGCCCGCTACCACGCCTGGCTAATTTTTTGTATTTTTAGTAGAGACGGGGTTTCACCGTGTTAGCCAGGATGTTCTCGATCTCCTGACCTCGTGATCCGCCCATCTCGGCCTCCCAAAGTGCTGGGATTACCGGCGTGAGCCACTGCACCCGGCCATGTTTGACTTTTAAGAAATTTAACAGATTATAAAATGACTTAGTGACATTATCACAAGGTTTCATGACAATTCTCAGACACTGGATAGGCACATTTTTAAAACTTCAGTTTTGCAGGGGAGCAAACAAGTTCATAGAGGTTTGAACCCTTGACTTCTGGCTAGTAAATGGAAGACGGGGCACTAAATCTAGGGCTCTTCAAGGAATAGTGAAGGATACCAGTCGTTCTCTTCCATGTGTGTTGGTAGTAGTAGTCTCTGTATTTAAATGCAAGTAAGTAAATGTTGTTTCAAGACCACTGTTATTTTAAAATGTAAATATTACTCATTTTAACCTTTTCCTCTTAATAGCTATTCTCCAGCACAACTGTCTTGATTGTATTGAACATTGAAAAAAAAATAGAGCCTCTCATTAATAGCTTACCATCAAGGGACCCAGTTCCACCCTCATGAGTTAAAAGTCAGTAGGGCTATATTAAGAGACTGTTATAAACTGGAGAATAACAAACTAAAATTTAAATTTCTTGGTATTTGCAAAGGAAGAGCTACTGGTTATAACCTCCTTGCAATAGGGAAACTTCTCTTGTGGCTCAGATGTGGGAGGCGGGCAGAAAAGCCTATTTTGCATTAATTTATCAGTGAGAGCCTTATACAGTGTAACATTAGAGGAGGGTCTCAGTTCAGAAAACTGCTTAAAAATAGGCTGCAAGTCAAGGCTTCCAATTTGAGGAAAGGCCTCACGAATATTTGCTCTGGAGTTCCTACAATGTGCTTGTAACATCCCTCTACTTTGCTCCATACTGTTTGCTGCATCCCAAAGATGTAAAAGACTAGCATGAACAAAATGATATCCTTAAAAAAAAAAAAAAAGAAAGAAACTAACAAGGCAAATCCAACAGTAGGCTTTACTGGAGCTTTTCACACCATCAAACCATAACCATCAAACTCTCCATATAGGAGTCTCTATTTTTTCAGAAAGGGGAGTCTGAGACTGACCCTCTGGAGCCTCAAGTCAAGCCCTCTTCCCATCTGGGGAATGGAGATGGCACCAAGCCTGCCAAACATTTTCAAATAAGACCTAAAATTTGCCAAACATTTGCAGAAATTGACAAACTTGCAACCCACAAGATTTCCCATAATTTATCCTGCAGGGTATATGTCCCATTTTAAAAAAAGCACACGGTGGTCGAATACATTTAGGAAAATCTGGGTTAAACAGAATTACACAAAATTCTAGGCCTGTGGGGTAGGTATTGTTTCCTAAACATACTTGGCCATAAAGGTTTTTTTTAAAAAAGGTGCATCTAAAAGGCCTGGACCAGGCAATGGCAAACTATGGACCTGTTTTGTTAACAAAGTTTCACTGGAACACAGCTACACTCATTCGTTTACATACTGTCTATGACTGCTTTCACGCTACAATGACAGAGTTGAGTTGTGACAGAGAGTATGTGGCTCCAAAAGGCTAAGTATATACTATATGGCCTTTTATAGAAAAAGTTTGCTGACCTCCCTGCCTAGAACCCTACCGAACACACTTTGGGAAACACTGAATCCCAGAGATAGCACCATTGGAGTAAGACATAGCACACAAATATCACAGCCGAGTTTATATTCCTTCTTGCTTATTTATCTTGTGCAATAAGAGATTTCATTTCATAAAACATTTTTTCAACCTCTTCCTGTACCCTGCCCACCTCCTCCATCCCCCACCCTCCTGCCATTTGGGCAAAGAAGCTATGAGCATCACAGTAGAAGAAATGCGTGGTGTTTCTCTCTGTCCATACTAACAGTGAAACCCATATGACATCATTAATCCATTTCTGTATTACTCTCCAGCCATTGGTACCCAAACTCCGATGGCATCAAAAAAGGTTTCCTTACTTGACTGGTTCCCATGACTCCCGCTCAAAGCCCCTGTGAATGGATTGTGCAATTGAGGACTCCATCAGATCCACATATCTAACAACAAGTGGGGCAAACAGGTCTTGCAGGTGTTTGTGAAATTTTCCATTGCACAAATTATCTAGAACAGATAAGCAAAAGCTTGTTAAGAACCCACAGCTACTTTATCAATGTACAACACACACACACACCACACACACACACACACACACACACGATTGATTGTCTTCTACATTAAATATACTGCTTCTAAGGAAGTCAAAAAGAGAAGAGAAGGAAAAAACTACACAAAAAGCATTGAAATGGAATTCAAAAACACTTTACCCCTTGGTATTGATCTTCTAAAAGGAAAAACGATCACGCTACTTTAAGAAACAACAAAAACAACAATCCGCACCATTTTTTTTCTGTTTTCCTTGCACCCACTTCCCTTCCTCCCATTAAGTTCCTAGGAAGAAAGAACATTCTTTATACTCTGCCCTCCTTCATCACCCTCTCTGGTGAGGAAGGTCTATTTTATGGCTGTTGTCACTGTAACATACTCTGAAATGCTTGACATGTTAGTTAGCTGGAAATTTTTTTTTTCATCTAGAAAGCATCTTTTGATAAAAATTGCAAAATATGAAGAGGTTAATTAATTTGAGAGCCAATAAAACGCACAAAAAATGGATACCTCTTCTCACATTACTCTCAGGTTATTCTGTCTAGTTAAGAGACAGCGTCCCTAGAACAGGACACTTTTTGGAAGAAAGGGAATATTCTTCAGCTGTATGTTTCCTTCTGGGGGGTGGGGTTAATAATAATAAAACCATGAAGAGCTATGTCAAGCCTGTAGTTTGCTTGGGATAAAGACATCTTAGTGATCTGTTTATCTGCACACTACTTGGGAAAGTCAGTCAAAGGTGATACGTACAGTCAGTACGGAGAAAATCATTCAGCAGCTGAAATAGTGGAAAACTGTCCCATGTGTCTGGAGGTTGCACCTCTAAGGCTGCATCCATGTCTACTGCAAAGAGTGACAGGAAGGTCTCCGCATGCTCCACCATTAAATCTGACCACCACGCAAAGGCCTTTGAAATTTGGCAGAAAAACAATAGACAAAGAGGTGATGAGCTTCTTTCTCGGACATTAAGATGTGAACTCCAGCCCTCACTGTTCAAAATTAATGGTGCATCTAGCAGGGTTTGGTAATTTTATTGTAAAGAGAACAGAATTTTTGATACAATTGGGGTGCTAAGTGTCTAAGGCAGTGCTTTGCGTGATTCCAGGCCTGCCACAGAGAGCCTGTATTCTGACCTAAGGGTCAGAGGATGCTGCAGTAGAAATGACAGACGTGGAACTTCTGTTCAATTTACAATAACTCAGTACGTTTTGAGTCATGCTCTTTGTCATTGTTGTTGGCTAGTTCTTGCTCTAAGGTATTAAAATCTGGGAGTTTCTTCACTGTGTTTATGGGTTTTCTGCTGGTCTAACTTGAAAATTTGTAATTATTGTTCACTTATATCTACATATCTGGGGCTTGTCTAGGGTCTCATACAAAAACTCAAGAACTCATGTTCCCCTACACATTGGAAATGTTACTCCTATTTCATACTAAGTCAAAGAAAACCATTGTTGCAATTGTCACAAAACTTTTGAGTTGAAATCTTTTTAAGGAAGGAGGCTTTGGTTTTGTATCCGGTCTGGAGGAAAGATCAGGCTTAGGCTAGAAAACACTGAGAAAGATCAGGACTTATTTTTCTGGGGGTTGGACACATATGTACATTGAAAACCAAAAAATATCAGTGAAGTAACTCATTTTCATGCACATGGGCCCTTGGAAATCATTGTGCAGGGTCTCAGGGGGTGACATTCACATCAGACTGGGCCAGATGTGAATTCAATTCAAAGGCATGCATGCATGTTGACTAATCATTTCTGGCAGGGAGCATGCAGAATGAGTGGCAGTGTCAACAGGCCCTGTTTTGCCGATTTCAAAGAGAGCAGAAAAACAAAAACAAATTGCCAGCCCCTTCTGGTCCCCCACATCCCCATTCAATGCCGCAAAGTATTTACATTGGAAACACTTTCCGGAGCATTCACCAAAAAAAGATGGGAAGGCATTTGAAAGTATGAAAGATGGTTATGGAAAAATTCCATAAATGAAAGGGTTTGTTCAATGGCCAAGCTCTTCTGTGATCTATTAGTTATTAGAGGGACATTCTAACAGCCACTAGGAGGCAGAATAGGGGTCCACCTCTCTTCTTTCACGAGATTTCACTTTACTTACTTCTCCTTTATCAACATGTGGCTGGTTTGCAAATTAAATGAAAAAAATCAAGTCATGGACCATTCTGCAAGGTTGGCTTGGCTGGAAATAGACACCTGCTGTTTCCATTTTAATTTACAGTAAAACCTCACTGATTCAGATTAATGGGAGAGGGGAGATGCTGGCCTGCCAGCAAAAAAAGCCTAACTTATTGGACTTTCTAAAAAGAGATATCCTTTTACTGTTTTTGAATGTAGCCTATAATTGGACACTAAAGTAAAAAGTATTCATTAAGTCTACATTAGTTATTAACGCAACATAAGTGTAAACGTTTTTTAAGCATCTAATAATTATAGATAAGTTGACTTATAAATTGAAGTCAAAGAAACAGTAGATTTAATTTCATAGATTCTAGGATGGAAAAAAGGGTATTGGATTCCTCTAACTTGTAAGAAGAGTCTTTAGAATTTCCTGAGAAAGTTGAGATCAAGTCAAATATATTACATAAGAAAAAGAGTCACATCTACAATTGAATTGTCACAGATTCCAATATTTGGGTCTCAACCGATGAGGTTTTATTGTAGTTTTACCACCTGCAGATGAGAGCCCTGGGGCTTAGGGCTTACTCCACTGACTACCTAGCTAAGTGCAGTAGATAGAGAAACCCTCCATGCCACCCCCAGAACTTTCCCAGACACCAGCCTTTTAGGCAGAGACCATCTAAATCCTGGAACTTGCTGGATGAAGTTCCATCTCTACCCCTATGTGGAAGGCTGACTCTCATCAGTCCTCATTCCAGATATTTGAAAAATTCACAAAGGTACACTAAATGTTGGCTAGTACTTATTCTTTAGTTATTCAACCAACTTTACATCTTCAGGATGAGTCCAAGAAAAGTTACTGGGAAGATCGAGTTGCCTCCCCAGACACAATTTGTCCTAGAATGACAGGAAAAAACAACACAAAACAAAAAAAACCAGGCTCAAATATTTGAAATTAAAAGTTTCTTAACCCAACCTCATACCTGGCTCTTACCAGCAATTTTTTTTTTTTTTTTTTGAGACGGAGTTTTGCTGTTGTTACCCAGGCTGGAGTGCAATGGTGTGATCTTGGCTCACTGCAGCCCCTGCCTCAGCCTCCTGACTAGCTGGAATTACAGGCACCTGCCACCATACCTAGCTAATTTTTTTTTTTTGTGTGTGTGTTTTTAGTAGAGACGGGGTTTCACCATATTGGCCAGGCTGGTCTCAAACTCCTGGCCTCAGCTGGTCCACCTGCCTCGGCCTCCCAAAGTGCTGGGATTACAGGCATGAGCCACCGCACCTGGCCTCTTACCAGCTTTTTAACTTAAAAGTTGCAAACCAGAGGTCATAAGAAGTGCCACTTCTACGATCTATAGAGAACTTAGTCCCTCATTGTAATTTATTGTTGAGCAAATATCTACCATCCTTGCATTAATAATCATTTAGATATTAATAGCCCTGCAAAGAACGATGACTACTGTGGCATGAATCATTGCTATTGGAGTCTGGTAGAACAGTTTAGGGATCTAGTGAACCAAGAGAATTTAAATTTGGGGACTGTAGAATAAGTGAGGACCAGAGCTATTTTTGTACATTCAAGGGAATCCTTTTCAAAACCTTATAATCAAACCCGACTCTCCGAGAAGAACAAAATGATTCTAGCGAGGGCAGTAAAAACCAGAAAGCAAAAGCGTAATTCCAATTAAATGAACAGAATCTGTGTGACTGGGTTGGGAAAGGCCAGGCTTTAAAAATATTTATTTTATGCTTGCTCATACTGGTGAATGCTATTTTTGTACTTGAGCTAACTCACAATATTCATGGGCGTCTAAAGTCTTATAAACCTTTTCCAAAGACAAGGAGAATAAGGAGTTATACTTCGGCTACTAAATACTTACCCAGAGCTTTTCATTATTCACAGACAAAGATGTGTGCTTTAGGGGTACAGTCTACATCAAACACACTGTATATTTTGCACACAAACTAACATGTATATATGTACTCCTCTATATACCACAATACATATATACATATACATACGTATACATAGAGAGAGATTGGGAAGGTGTAGCAACCATATGTGAAGGCATAATTTGTGTGTGTATGTTTGTGAATAGATTAGACTCTGGAAACAGAGTTAAGCTGCAATGAAGAGATAACTGTGACCACTGCTACCATATACTGCGTGTGTGTACATATGATGTATTCTTAACTGGTGAGATTTCTTTTCTTGGGACGTTTAATTACTTTATCTTGGAATTTTAAATGTCTTTAAGGATTATTGTTTTTTCTTTAGGTGGAGGAGGCAAGCCTACTAGTCACTTTGATTTAAGTGGTACCACCAAACAGCATGGCCACACAGCCAAGATCCAAGCTTAGGATTTAGTCTTTTTTTCTTCTTCTTCTTCTTCTTCTTCTTCTTCTTTTTTTGTTTAATCTACTGAGCATGCAGAGAACATGGTAGTGAGTACTGATCAGTAGAAAATAACTGTCTTACTTTTTCTTTTGGGGAAGAAAAACCCCATGTTTAGTGTGCCAGAGGTAATGCTACCTCTTCCACTGTACTCCAGCCAGTCTTGACCCTGGTTGTACACTGGAATCACCTGGGCGGCTTTTAAAAATTACCCATGCTCAACAGCTCCTGGAAGATTTCAATAAATTGAGCTGGGACAAGACCTGGGGATCTGAATTTTCAGGAGCTGTCCACGTGATTGCAATCTGTAAGTGAAAGTTGAGAACAGGTGGTAGTGCCTTTCTGGCCCACTGTACCTTGAAATGAATCTACTCTCAACACATTCTGTTTATTCTGTTCATCTGGTACTTTCCACACAGGTTTTGTCACTTTGATAATCAGATATTCTTATATTTTGTTTCCTTAGCAATTTGTTCCTAATAACACAAGAGCCAAGCTTTGTGGAGTGCTCACTTTGTGCCAGGCATAACACCAGATACTTTACTGAATGTGGCCTTCCACTCTAACAATGACCATCTATTGTTATCTCCACCTTACAGGATGAGAGAAGTTATCCTGGAAGAGAAGAGGCAAAGCTAGGATTCAAAGCCAGACTTCCCTGGCACAGAGCCTAAGCTCCTGGACGCCCTGCATTCTATTGCTTGAAGGACAGGCTGTCCTATGCCTGGTTGTCTTTCAAAAAGCACCAAGGTAGTTGCCTCAGTGCTCAGAAGATAGAAGACGCTCAATAGTTAGCTTTTGATTGATGGAGATTTTGTGATTGGGCAAAATTTTTAATTTTGGAAAGAATCCTGTACATTTATCTAAAAGAAAGTTTGGTCTCAGGCACTCCAAAGTATGCTAAAGTTTTCATTACTAAGTTTTAAAGTTGGTAATCGGAATTGAGTTGATGTCTACTCTATTTATTTAATTCAAATGGCTTTTGAATATACAAGATTAAAATATTTTGTGATGACGGTTATTAGGGCAGTTTAGGATAAGGATTAACACAGTGAAAAAGGGCTTTTTGGAAAAGTGAAACGTGCCTTGTTTAGCATATAAGCCCTCCTTTGGTGTTTCTTTTGAGCAATTTAGAAAAATATACATCCTTTCTTAGCCCGTAGCAGCCTCCAAAAATAACTTGATTATAAATCAAGTATATCTGTCATTTTTCTTCTCCTCTGATTCACTTAAAAGCACAATTGTGACTGAGAAAACTGTGCCCTTTGTATTTATGTCTTCAAGAATGTGTGGGTTTGGTCCAGCATCATGGGAAGAGCCTCAACCACTCAGATCAGAGGAGGGCAGGCTGCAGCCCCTCCATGCCTCTGGAGATGACTTTGAAGACACGTGGGAAGAACACACTTACCATCACCGGAACCCCCAGATGCCTGCAATCTGAAAAGAACATCCTATGGGATAGCGTAGGAAAAATAATCTAACCCACTTAATTGTTTGCATGTTTGGAGGTTATCGATTTGCTTTTCCTCATCACTCATGGCTGTGCGTTGCGGATAGATGCTGTATGAATTAGTTCTACCTGCCTCATGGGGTCTTAGCCCCATTCTTTGAGGGTTTTCAGGGAAAAAAATTCTTCAGCACTCTCTCTATATATAAATACTGTATATATGATTCACATAGAGACGGTTGTTGAGGAAGATTAGTATCACTCCGGCGAGCTACTGGTTACTAAGTTTGATACTCATCTGCTGTAATAAAGGTAAGTACAGACAGACATAGGAAACTACACCAGGCTAAGGACAGAATCAAGGCAGGTAGGAGGCGTTGTGTTGGGATGTAACTGCAGTCGTTGTTAAGTATATCAATTGCTTCATGCACGCACAAGAGAATCACCCACATTGACCCTGCCGTGGAGGGTCACCCATTCCACAAGCAGTCCACTGGAAGTTGCTGTTACATTCCTTGGGTCAGTGTTAGAAAGCAGGAGCACCAGGAAAAGTCCCATTAGAAGACATGGTACTGGAAGGGCATGCACAAAGTATGACAGCAGGTGGCTGGTTCATTCGGTTTAGTCACATACCTCTTTCCCCTGCCACGATCAGCCAAGATTGAATAAAATAGTAGAAAAACAGGGAGGAAATTTAAATATGCAATCAGGCATTAGTCGGGACGGTTGGATTTATGGTGTATTATATATTATTTAACTATACTGGCAATTTCCATTTAGTCATGGAATGATCATTTTAGGTACTTGAGAAATTACTTTTAGGAAATGTCATTTTTCCCCTTTGCTGTAAATCTGAATGTAGAGAAAGGGGGAGAATTATGCAATTTTCAAAAAGATTATTTTAAGAGAGAAGATTTTAAATCCAAATTTTGAGACAAGCATTGATATAACCATTGAACCATCATGAAATTTTGGAATTTTCTTGGAAGTGTTAGGTTGTTTAAGTCCTTATAGGTTTGGGATTTAGTTAGCCTTGAAATCCCTTGGTTTATAATTATTATCAAAAGGATTATTTTGATAGTAGTTTGTTAAAAAAAGTAAGCTATATTTATTTAGATGTATGTTGGAGAATCGACAAGTTGAACAACACAGAATAATTTGCTTCTGTCACTGTGTTTAACAACCCAGGCAATCTAAGATAAAAAAACAAATGAAGACTCTAGTACAAGCAGAGTAAGTTACAGAGATAAACTGAGAAAGAAGGTCTGTGGTTCACATACCAAATAACTAATAAAAACAACAGTGGTGGCAAAAAAAAAAAACAACAACAAAAAACCAAAAAATATTTTGCGTTCTGGACAATGGTAACCAGATGCTGCTTGAATGATTAACTTTAAAAAGCACTCACCTCATTTGTTCATTGCTAGAAACATCTGAAAACTTAGGCTGAAACATACAACATGCAACCACTTTTTGGTTGGTTAAAATAACCTTCCAAAGACTTCTTGCAAAACTTCCACTTTCATTCCCTTTGCAATCCCAGTTAAAAGAAAATGGGTGTTAAGGCATCTTATTCACAATCTGGCTGAGAAAATCAGCTCTGCCAGCTCAGCTAAGGGACAGTAAGATACACTTCCCACCAAGCCTGCTCACCTCTGCGTGGTGCTCCTCATTTTGCTGAAGAACTTCAATGACTAGTTCAGCAAGACGTATTGTATCTTCAAGCTTTTTGGCAGGAGTGATTAATCGGCCTACATTTTCTGTAGTACAAGAGTTTGTGTTAAAATTCAGCGAAAGTGGCAGGCTACTTTTATGGCCATTAGAACTAGTGGATAAGAAATTGAGAATAGTTATCAGTTTTTTAAAAAAAAATTCATGCAAATGTTAAGTGCCATGTAATTAGTAGTGAGCAAACCATAAAGCCATTTTATTACTATCACCATTATTAGAATGCATATTAGAAAAAAGCAGTGCTCCAGCTTCAAATTTGCACGTGAAGCTATATTAAGTCTATGACAGCCCATATCAAATTTAGTGACATTTTGTACACATGTTCTTTAAAGACAGCATAAATGTACTATATCACTCTCTAGATTGTATTTATGCTACCTGAAGTGGGAAGATTAACAGGAGTTTAATATTGATTGCTGTTACATTTATTTTTTAGATTAATTATTAAATGCTACAGCGTAATTTTTCATTGCAGGCTCGCGTATGTTGGAACGTTCATTTTGAAAATGCAGATTCAAATGTCTGCTTCAAGTTGTCCAGGGAGGAGACAGAAAAGAAAAATTGGATATGCCTGGGCCATTAGTCAGGAATAATAATTGTTAAAAGGGTGTTAGGAGTAGATTATTGAATGGGTTGTGGTAGTTTGTGCTACTGGTTGTTACAACTGAGATTTTATCAGTTAAATTGAAACAAGGTACTTAATTGTTTTCTTTGTTTTTAGTTTCTCTCAAACTGAAAGTGTTGTATTTTTACCCAGCTCAAGAAGAACCTGAACCCTGGCTTACATTGCTTTCTTTTTAGAGCTGAGTTCATGAGTTTGACAATGTCATTATGTTCCAAAAATTACAAACTTTTTTCCTTTGGGAAAGAGTAATATTTAAAACATAAAGGAGATTTTCTTTCTTTCTTTTTTTTTTCCTTTTTTTTTTTTTTTTTCTGGAGACGGAGTCTCATTTACTCCGTCGCCCAGGCTGGAGGGCAGTGGCGCGATCTCAGCTCACTGCAACCTCTGCCTCCTGGGTTCAAGTGATCCTCCTGCCTCAGCCTCCTGAGTAGCTGGGATTACAGGCACCTGCCACCACGCCGGGCTGATTTTTGTATTTTTAGTAGAGACGGAGTTTCACCTTGTTGGCCAGGACGGTCTCAAACTCCTTACCTCAGGAGATCCGCCCGCCTCAGCCTTCCAAAGTGCTGGGATTACAGGCGTGAACCACCGTGCCTGGCCAAAACATAAAGGTTTTCTTGGCCAGCGAAACTGCTTGGATTCAACCAGTCTGAATTCCAGGGGAACTTGTATTTCATGTTTAGCCCCCTTCAAACCTTGAAGCCTCAGAGTCAGAGCACACGGGATAAAGAGAAATAAACATCATTTAGTAGAATTCCCCAAGTAGGTACATACATTTGCAAAAGAACTGGCAAAACTTATTTTCACCTCTTCACCTGAAACAGGTATATTTTGGCTTCAGGATGTTTCTTGCTAGAAAAAATTACCTATTACTAAATAGGAAGGTTTCTGGCAGGCAGCAGGGGGCGGGAGGAAGTAGGCAGACTTAAAATCATAAGAGATTGCTAATTTACAAAAAAAAGGTTCTTAATATTCTTTTGTGCATTTCTTAGGTAATGAACATATCAGGTCATTAGTAATTTAGGATTTAATAATGAAAAATAAATCCAGCGAGACACTATGCAAAAAGAGTGTTCTAGCAAATGGGATGTAAGAGTGATTAGTGGGACAGGGTAAGATTAGCCAAGTGTTGAAAGTCTCGGTCTAACGAGGCCTGATGGCTAGTGTGAAAATGGGCTTCCGGGATTCAAGTCAATGGAAAGCTCCATTATCTCTGCCATACCCAGATGGAAATGTGGCTGGATCTGGTTAGAGCCTGAAGGTGGAGCTGTGGGAAACATAAACATGTGGATTAGGCAGAGAATAACCAACACTCAGAATAAGGAGATGTGGGAGTTTAGGTGCTGATAGCCCGTTGCCTGATCTAGAGCAATATATATTTAGAGAAAGAGTGTATGGCAAGATTGACTTCTGTGCTTTTGGGGCATCTGACCTGTTAGTAATTTGATAAATAGACTATCATAATTTCATTCGTAGACTTTCAGGCATTTCTACAAACATACTGTGTATATATTTTTGGGTAATATGTGTAGAGTGAAGTATTTGCATTTTGATAGTAAATATGCACAGGCTACTATTTTTTATTCGTTGATATTCACATTTACACATCAATTTGCAAATTCCTCATCCTATGCTTATTACCCATTCGACACATACACCCACATACACACATCACACACTTACATACATTTTCTAGTAACAGACAAGCCTGCACATTAATACAAATCTTCAGGAAATCCTACTTGGGGCACATCTTTGAAATTTCTTGCTTTAAAAATAGCTTTGTCCTTTTGGGTGAAACACTCACCAAATCTAGGGGAATTCTGGCTGTTTATGACATAGGATACATAAATAATTCATACCAATATTTTTATGCACTTTTTTAAAAAAGTCAATAATTTTTATGTTTGGAGAAATCCAAGATGTTGAAGCTAGGACCACCTGAAGATTTGTTTTAATAGGCAGTACTCTTAGATTGACTACAATAGATATCAATAGATACACATAAATTGTGCATGTGCATGCAGCCATTCTATGAGTGTGTGCACATGTACACAGATATGTGTATGCCTGATGTATATATACAGACAGTATGTTTAATAAAACCCTTTGCAATTTTACTTGAACATAAAATCATTAAAGTAAGCAGGTTAAGGATCCTTTAATCTAGAACACTTGATCTGCCAATTAACCCATGTAGCCAGTCTTTCATTTACTATTAATTAGCCGTGATTCCATCATCTGTAGATCAAGTCACATTAGTGAGACACTGCACTATTTTCCTGTTTGTTTGCATAGCTGCTGTACTACTAGCTAAATGGCAAAATGGAACTAAAAGTAAATTCTCTAAGATGTTGTCTTTAAAGAAAATACTGTGCAAAATCCTTTAGCACTTCTTCCCTCTCCCCAACAGAGGTCAAGGAGAAATTTGTGCTTAGAAACAATTTTTTTTTTTTTTTTGGCCGCTTCTGCTGTCTTCAGATGAATTACAATATTCCTATCCCCCAAGCTTGCACTAGCTGGAGCACTGATAAAATGGAATTAAAAATATAGTATACTTAAGAACCATTTCATACAATAGAATTGAAGCTCATAACACAGAAAAAATTGTCATGCAAAATGTTATGCAACAACAATGTTATTTTGTGCTGACATTGAGATTTGAAAATGTTGCATATGTCAGACATAGCTAGACAAAAAAAATGTGGACATTTGGAAATAAATGCTCTCTTTTGAGTATCTCAAAACCTACAAAATTATACTTGAGAGCCCAAGTCTCAGCTTAGTGTTCCAAACTGAAACAAAATTTCAAGAAGAAAGGTGAACAGAAAAGCAAACTAAACTAGAAAGCTGCCAAGTAGAGGAATGATGAAAGTTTACGGTACTTGATTTTGGCCTAGGCATGCCTTTGAGCCTCTGATATAACATGCTGGTCTGCGTTTGGGTGGGTGGAGGAGGAGGCCCAGGAGGTGGCAGGGGAGCTTCTTGGGTAGGTGAAGAGAGACAGTAAAAAAGTAAAGACAAAGTGACTTTAACAAAGGGTGACAAATAAGATGACAAACTCTGAAAAGAACAACCAAATAAGCAAAAATGATAAAACACAAATGGAGAGCTGCTGCTTTCTTGGCGATACTTCAACACTACAGAGGTGTGACATTGTTTGACAAGGACTCTTACCAGTGTCACCAGCAACCCCCACCCACCACCACCACTGAGACACTCAGAGGCTGAATGCAAATACCAGATGCTTCATCCAGATGGATACACATGAATGATGGCAGCAGCAGCACTGACCAAAAAAAGATACACTTCATACAATGAAGAACACCTATACATTAATAGCTGCTTCTTTCTTACAGATGACCAGAAATAGGACTTGATATATTAATAGTTGGAAGATCTGGCTTGTCATCCCCCATATGTTACTTACTTTCTACATAACCTTGCATCTGCTACTTGAACCTCCCTGTGCTTTAGTTTCCTCATCTATAAATTGAGAGTATCTTTTCTGTATACGTTACAGGGTTGCTAATAAGAGCAAATAAAGCAATCTATGGGACAGATCTCTGTAAAGCTCAAGATGCCTACACATGTTTACTGTTACCTCCACATTGTGAGAAGGCTGCAATTAATTGCTTTGCAAAAGCAGATGAAGGGCCGTTATTAGTTCAAGTGAGCTAGGAAATATTCTTGCTCCCTTTGTGGAACTTCAACATGTCAAAATCTGTCATTTTTGGGGGAAAATGTGTGGTATCTGATTGTTTCCAGCTCATTTAATTATTTTCAATTTGGAATTCTCGTGGCTTTTATATTGTGGGTTGAATCATATATAAAAACTTGCCAGCTTATCAAATATGTTACTTGCTATTCCAAATGTTAGAATACTGTAATCAGCACTTGACCCATCTGTCATGTGGTTTACAATATCAGCACAGCAAACATCCTATAACAATAGCCTCTCCTTCAATTCAGGCACAGAGCACTATCAGCTTCTGCAATTCTCTCTCTTTAATGAGTGTCTCATTAACCTTGGACCTGCTCCTTTCTAATAGTTCTGGTTTATAAAGCAATCTGTATGGTGAGAGGGACATACTCCATTGCCAAGTTTGCTTCTTGGTTTGCTTGAATTTTCAACTGGGAAAATGAATTTTACTGCAGGCATGTAGGAAATGGAATTCTAGTGACATTAATAAAAAAGATTGAAAAATATGGATAAAATATAATATTCTGGGAAAAATCATCTATTAAAAGCAAGAGTTGATGAGATCCTTTTCTTGCTGGACCATTTCAATGTTTAGAATACAAGACAAAAAAATTACCAGTTTCCTCTTATTGAAATTGTTTGGGAAAAAATGTGTGTAAATAGAATTTGGAAGACTCAGTTTTAAGTGATAACCATTTAAAAGGAGGCAACTACTAATCCCTTCATCATAAAAAATAGTACTCCATATTTTATGTTTTGCTAAAATCTGGTTTTCCACTGACAGCACTGCCTAAAGTTAAGAGCATTTCTGGTAATCCATCCTCATGGCTCTTTCAGTGAATGCATGTTACCTGCATGTGCAATTCTCAAGGAAATTCCTGACTCATTCTCACCCAGTTAACTGAACCTGGGTAGAGAAAGACTTGATCTGGTGGTGAATAAAACAATAAAGCGCCCCTGGGTTGATCTGTCACCCATGAGGCAGCAGATACATATTTCAGCTAAATGGGTCTTGATGAGAAATTCATAAAGGGATTTCCTCCTGCCAACTGTCTGTCCAGAATTCTGACAGTGAGGTTTGCCACCATAGAAAAACAAGCTCCCTATTTTTTTTCCTCACAGAGCAAAACAAAAACATCATACCTTGGTTTCCAACTTCATTTACCCAATTACCATTGCTCATGTTTACACAATTAAATCTGCTTGGCTTCCAGAGAGAGAGTTAAATGTGACTGCAGAAAAACAAAAAGAGAATTCCGCTGCATGCTCATCTAAGCCAAGGAAGAGATGCATCCAGGAGCAAGAGACACTCCAATTAGCCCTTAAATAACCTGACCAACTCTGGCTCTAGCTAGTGAATTGCCAGTCCCTGAAATATCATATGAGAGATGAATATGATTGATGGAAACGCACTTATTACCAAGTTCCAGCCTATTGATATGTTACTGAAGATGCTAGTATTTGTATTATGCAATTACAGAAAATAACTAGCCTGTAGCAATTTGCTATGATTTGGGGGTGGGAGTAGATAAAAGCTCAAGTAGCAACAGAAAGCTTAGCAGATAGCCACATCATACTATCCTGAATACCCAGCTTCCCTAAAATGATGGCTACATAGGCCAAAAACATGCAAGGTTGAAATCTAATACAATTTCTTTAGTGGTACTGTCTATTATGTATACTTGATCCCCTTTATTCTCCGATATCCACTCCCTTTCAAAAGGTTCCAGCTCTAGGTCAGTCTGAAGTGTGTGTTAATACAGGCTGTTGGATGGATCATGGATTTTTCCTATGCTTTTCATTGGAGTCATCGTTGTCTCTTCCCTGTAAGGACAGGTGGTATAGCTTGTCCAGTCTACCTCCAGAATGTCTCTTGATTTTATCTCACACCATACTAGATCACGTGCTCATCCACACTCTTGCGGAGGGGGTGGGCATGTGACTCAGGTCTCATCATTTCCACCTCGACTGGAGTGCAGTGGGGTGATCTCGGCTCACTGCAGCCTCCGCCTCCGGTTCAAGCAATTCTCCTGCCTCAGCCTCCTAGTGCTGGGAACAGTGCACACCACCATGCCAGCTGTTTTTATTTTTATAAACAGGTTTCACCATGTTGCCAGATATCTCGAACTCCTGACTCATGATCCTCCTGCCTCCGCCTCCAAGTCTGGATTACAGGTGACATTGCACAGCTTCTTAAATTTTTATTGCATTAACAGCTGATGTTATTCTCTGGCAGCCTCCAAGGCAGCCTTCAGTCCCTTTTCTCTTCTGCAGTTCATTCTCTGCCATGCAGCAGTCAGAGTGATCTCTGTTAAGCACACATCTGAACTTGTCATGCTCCTGCTTGAAAACCTTTGAGAGCTTCCCTTCATGACAAGGGTTACGCCTTCATATGCCATAACAAGAGAGTGCCATCATAGCAAAGCTTCAGCTCCTCTGTCGATGCTTCTACTTGAGCACTTGTGGCCCTTGATAATAGGAAATTATATACATTTGTCTATCTCCCTGTCTGCCAGGGAATTCTGTATTTCTAGGGCCTAGAGCAGTGCTGGGGCCAGGGTAGGTCATCAAATATTGGTAGAAGGGAATCCGCAGTGGATCCTGTCCAATGCAGTGCTTTCATGAAAAATAAAATGCTCTGTGTTTTCAGTATACATACAAACTACACAGGAACTCTTATCTCTTATCAAAAGTCCCTGGTTACTTAACAAATGTACTAAGCTGAATTCTGAATAGTAAACATCATAACTTAAACTTCCAAGCCAGAGAATAACATCAGCTGTCTTAATGCAATTAAATACTATTTAAGACAGCTGTGTGCAATGGCTCACACCTGTAATCCCAGCACTTTGGGAGGCGGAGGCAGGAGGATCATGAGGTCAGGAGTTCGAGATCATCCTGGCCAACATGGTGAAACCCTGTCTTTACTAAAAATATAAAAATCAGCTGGGCATGGTGGTGTGCACCTGTATTCCCAGCTACTCAGGAGGCTGAGGCAGGAGAATTGCTTGAACCCGGGAGGCGGAGGCTGCAGTGAGCCGAGATCACCCCACTGCACTCCAGCTTGGGCGACAGAGCAAGACTCCGTCTCAAAAAAAAAAAAAACAAAAACTGTTTAAGACAATTAAAAATAATTGTATTTAACTTAATACAAATTAATTTAAATTAAAGAAAGAAATAACGCTCTTGTAATGGTTTTTCTTCTCTAATTTGGTATTGTATGCCAACTCAGGCTTTGTTCCTCGGGCTGAGCTGTTGCATATAAGAAAAGTGAGCTTAATTCTGCATGGACATTGTGTTGGAAATCTGTCCTTGTATGTGCAAGAACCTTGCTCAGGGGAGTTACCTTCTCTACTCCATGTTATTTTGGTGGGACTTCCAAGGAAAGTATCCTTCAGGGGAAGTCACGTGAGCTACACCTGGCCAACCATAGTACCTCATGTCATCATGGGTACTATGATTGGCTCTGGGGCTGGCATGTGACCCAAGCTGGGCCACTGTGGCCCTTCCCTGGAATTGTATACAGTTGCTTGGAGAGCAACACTCTTTTTCTTCTAGAGTCATTAGCTAGGATAAAAGGATGGTGCTATTTGTGGCCACACTGCTTCCCAAACTTCAACCATTAGCTCCAGTCACATTAAAGAAGCCTGTCAGCAGTTGGAGATATGAAAACACATGAACATTTTTCATTTCTGAAACCAACTTCTCCATGGATTTCCTAGCTACATGGGCCAAAAAATTCTCTTTTCTTGCTTAGGCCATTTGAGTTTTTTCTCTGATTCAGTAGTACTACTAAGTACCCACTTAGTCCCCAAATAAACTTTTATGTACATTGCCACAGGCTCTCTTGGGCAGGAGCTTGGAGCATCTGAAGGGATGATGAATAGAGGCAAACACTGAAACAAGGCTAGGGAACACCCCAGTCAGTTCTTCTTGGGGGTCCAGTATTTGACCTACATCATTCCCTTCTCTGGCACTATCCCCTGCTCTGCAATGTATCAAAGACCCTGGCCTGGGTAAAATCCCCTTGTACTGCACTCCTGTGACACCTTGCTTGTTCCCTTTACTATCATCATCAGATCGTGATTGCTTGTTTCATGCCTGTGTTTTCTTCTTCTTTTGTTTTTTTTTTTTTTTTGGTAAGCTCAACAAGGGTAGGGAGCATGACTGCTTTTGCTCATCACACACTCCCCTGGTATCTGGCATAGCTCCTGGAACCTAGTGGGTATTTAACAAATATATATGGAGATTGCAATGTTGTATTTGAAATTTATAATAAAAGACAATTTGAATACCTCTTATATTCCCTTGACCCTCAAAGTACCATCCCTGGAACAGCAGCTTCAGCATCAACTGGAAGCTTGTTAAGAATGCATATTCCCAGGCTCCACCCAAGACCTGCTGAATCAGAACCTACATTTCAACAAGATCCCCAGTGATTCAGATGGACATTAAAGTTGAAGAAGCACTGTTTTATGATTCATTTCTGAAATTGAATGATATCTTTATACTATACATTTCAACTTGGAAGAACATCCTTTTAAATACTTTCAAACAAATAATAAATTAATATATATAATGAGCACTTACCATGTGCCAGGCATTTGTGCTAAGAGATTTATTTAGAATATGTATTTTAATCTTTGCAATAATTCTCTGGGGGAGGAACCATTATTAGCACCTTTTACAGAAAATAAAAGTGAGGTTACAGAGGTTAGAAAGCCCAGTGGAGGCAAGATAAGGATTTGAATTTGGGGTATAACAAATCATTGAGTGCTCAGGCTGGTTTTGAGGTAGTGTTTTCTTAGAGTTGCACGTATATGATTCTAACATGTGGATGCTGGATGTCATCGAGTGTCCTACTGGAAGTTTAGACCAGTTAATGGATTGTGGATAGGGCCGTTATGTCTTGACTGAAAGGTAAGGCAGCCTGGTGGGGTGGTGATGGCTCTTGAATAGCACATAGGACAAGAGACTGGAGAGTCACTGACTACTCATTTGATTTTGAACCTGGCTTCTTTTCTCCAGGCCTTGATTTTTCCACCTGTCAATGATCAAGAAACCTCTTTTGTGTTATACAATCTAATTGCTAACAAATCACAAGCATTTTATAGTGCAGAAGTTAAAAATGGGGACTTTGGAATTAAACAGGGTCAGGTTCAAATTTTGACTCTACAATTAACCAGATGTTTAACCTTGGGGAAGTGACTTAACATCTTTCTACTTCAGGATTTCCATGCGTGAATGCATAAGTTCTTATTTCATTGAAGTAAGAGGCACATTTTAACATTTCTGAAATCCGGATGCATCTTATGTTTGATAGTATGTCACAATATAGTATATGAATGGCGCAGCTTATAATTGATGGCCCTTTAGATTCAATGAAATATGGTAATAAAACACTTATCTCACAGGGTCATGGTGAGAATTAAATGAGATATACATAACTACTTAGCACATACTAAATTCTCAATAAACAACAATTTTTATCATCATCTGCAGCATCACATCTTTTTTTCTGATAGAAGAGAGAGACACTGGTTTCATGTTTGTGGGTTCACAGCATATTTTAACACATTCTTTTTTTTCCAAAATCTTTCTTGGTGACAGTGTTTAAAACATGTTTCTCTTTGTCCTCCCCACTTATTGTAAAGTATAGATGAGGTGCTAGTCCACAGAATAACCTGGGCTTGGAAACCCTGATTTATGCACCACTGAAACAAAAGGGATGGAAATGCTGGGTGTGGTGGCTCATGCCTGTAATCTCAGCACTTTAGGAGGCCGAGGTGGGTGGATCACTTGAGGCCAGGAGTTCAAGACCAACCTGGCCAACATGGTAAAACTCCATCTCTACTAAAAATATAAAAAATTAGCTGGGCATGGTGGTGTGTGCCTATAGTCTCAGCTACTTTGGATGCTGAGACAAAAGTATTGTTTGAACCCAGGAGGTAATTGTTGCCGTCAGCCAGGATCCCATCACTGTACTCTAAAGCAAGACTCTGTCTCAAAAAAAAAAAAAAAAAAAAAAAAAAGAAATAAATAAAAGAGAAACACTTAGTCCTTCATGTATAAGACATGAAGCATGAGATGGTCCTCATCTCAGAATGGCCATCCTGTGGGGATGAGATTCACTATTATTGGTCCCTTGTGGAAGACAGTGGGGTGGTGGCTTGGCTCTATGTGTTGGTGAGTTTTACCAGCTTGCTTCTCTTTCTCTCTTTCAACAAGCCTTAGATCTGTAGGAAATTTGCCTGGAGACAGAGAAAGATACAAAACCTCAACATCACAGAATCTTCCTGGAAGTCCTTTGGATAGATTTGACCTGATCTAGAAGGTTTCTGTCAATTGGAGAGAAGAAAAGTCCTCAGTTCTTGGACAACCTTGGGGAATCTCAACTGCCCTCGGGAAGACTTTATAATGTAAAGATTTTGTCAATGATCCAGTTCCAGAAAGGACTGCTCTGTTAATTTGTAGTCTTCCTATGTAAAAAGTGGTAGGTATTATACTTGACCTTATCCACTGAATGAATGGATATTGTCTAAGTGCTCACTACATCAGCTAAAAAGTCTACATGGTAGAAAGAGACAAAAATGTATGGTATTTAAATTTAGACAGACCTGAGTTCAAATCCTGCTTCAAAAAGTTACTTATCCTCACTGAATCACAGCTCCTTCATCTGTAAAGGGTGTAAAAAAGAAGCCTTCTTTATGAGTCTAAGGTTAAGATTGAATCAGAAGCCCTTAGCACAGGGCCAAGGCCCATAGGTTCATAGGCGGCTGCTCTCTTCTCTCTCTCTCTCCCCACCTACCCATCATTCATCCATTCACCCACCCGCCTATCTACCCTCTCTCCTCTCCTTTCCTCTGCTCTCTCCTCTCCTTTCCTCCCACCTATCTATTTCTGCATCTATCTGTCTATCTATTATCTATCTATCTATCTATCTATCTATCTATCTATCTATCTATCTTCCTGCCTGCCTGCCTACCTATTTATTTCTGTCTATATCTATCTGCTGTCTCTCTACAAATCATCATCTGTCTGATTTTGCAAATCCTTGGCATATTTGGAGGAAAAAGTTGTTTTATTTCAAATTCCAGTGGAATCGTTATGATGCTCAGAAAATTATGCAAGTATTTAGCCAAGAACTGAGGCAAAACAGCAATAGTAGTGTAGACTTTCTCAGAGCTTGCTGAGTTCAGAATGTGTGACGGTTTACATGGGAATGTATTTAAAATAATAGAATTCATTTGCAGGAGTCACAGCTTTTCTTTCATAGACTAGCAGGCTTCTGCATCTTTTTTTGGAGGTACTGTAATTAAATTGAACATTTAATTTCTAATAATGCCACCAAACATAAAGCATAAGTCCACCAAAATGCCATCTGCATAGCCCTGTAGATTCTTAAAGCATAGTCTGACTAAAGGACTCAGCAGCTGTCCATATTTCAGTCCCCAGTATTCTACCCACCTCCCCACAATTTGCACATGTAACTCCGGTGGTGCCCTACCACCTCCATACAGTTGGTTATGTAGACCTATCCATGAATTTGTGCTCTATTCTCATTAAGAAAATTGAAAAGGGAGGGAAGGGGTAAGAAAAAAAAAACACTTAAAGGCCAGGAAAGAAGTAATTATGATTATGATTGCAACTGAGACCTGATAGAAAAACCTTCACTATACCAAGCTTCAAACCCATCTCTGCTTATCCTCAACTTTTAAGTCCAGTTCTACCCTATTCCCTCTCTTCAGTCCTTTCTCTTAATTCCTGCTAGTGTGATTTTTCTGCAGTGTAAACCGCCAATCCATCCCTTTGCATAAACAGCCTTCAATGACTCTTCATCACCTTTGCAGTTGAGACCTGTGGAATCTTTCTTCTGAAAAAATCCATATGCATGCAAAAGTTGGCATGATTTTCAAGTTAAGAAATTCTGAACCATGAGATACAGTCTGAATTCAGCATTATTATGGCATAGAAAGACCTTTGAAGTCCTGTCCCTGCCTACCTTGCCATCATCAGCACCCACCCACTACTATCATTTCACTCTGTTTTGCAGCTACGTTGAATTAATTACAAAGTAGTTAAAAGCGTGGCTTCTGCCTGGGCTGACTCCAGCTATACCACTTATATTTCTGGATGTGTGTTTTTTAAGTTCTGTGCCTCCGTTTGCTCATCTCTACAATGGGAATAATAATAGTTCCCTCCTATAAGGGATTTTGAGGAGAAATAAGTTAATAATATGCTTAGAATCATACCTGGAACATGATATGCATTAAATAAACATTCATTATTTTTTATTAGCTATCTGGCTTTACATATTTGCAGATATTACTCTCTTGATGTAGGATGACTTTCCATTCCCAATCCTAGCTCCCCTTCACTTATTCTAATTCATCTCTCAAGATGCAGTTCAATCCTTACCATCTCGTGAAGACTTCCATGATTTTCTGACAATGCCCCACCCCTCTTACACATAACTCTACCAACAGGCCTTGCAATATACTGATTTACATACATACACCCATTTGCATGTATACTCCATGAGGCTAATAGCTGTTTCCCTCTTGTTTACATAGTCTCTGGCTTTTAACACTGTACCTGCTACAGGGTAGGCTCCCACTAACCATTTGTCTAATAAATGAATGAATGAGTGAATAAATGATTGAATAAATGTCTTCCCTACCAGAGAGAAAGTTTCTTGTGTCTTGAACATAGGTTTATGAGTCTTCAAATACCAACAAGTATTCAATACCAACAAGTATTGGTAGCCCTATGCTTGGAATGTGCTCAGGAATGCTTTCTGAAATGTTTTGAAGTGTGCTCAACTGTTAATTTGGATTAACTGATAGTTATTTTTGATAACTCTTTAGACTACCAAAATGATGATCCCTATTCTAATTTATTAAAGTTTTAAGTCAGATTTCTCCTCAAAATAAGATCAGAAGTTTTGGGACCAAACAAGAAGAAAATTTCCAAAGCCAGAACTTTCCAAGAGCTTTCCTCTAATAAAACTTCCAGCAACAGCCCCTGTTCGGTCATCCTGTCCATGCTTCCTGCTTTATCATGCGATACGTACAAGAACAACATGGATACAACTTCTCTCTGTCTTGGCTGATAAACATTCATCAAAGAACACAAACTTCTCAGTAGGGCAGAAAACAGAAAAAAGAAATGAAAAACAAAGAGGAAGATTCATTTGGTTAAATAACTTTTTAAAAAATGCACATGAGGCCAAATCACTGGAATCCTATAATGAAGGATGAAATGAAGCTCTGCAGCAAACCAGAATTCTATTCCTTTAAAGCTTATGCCTTTTCAGAAATTCTGCCCTATAAAGGTCAACATCAAATGGGCATGAGATGTATTTAGACAGCACAAATTAACTCCTTAAGTATTACTGCAACTCCACATGGCTCTCTGGGAGTACATACCTTAAGGAGCTATTGAAAAACAAAAACAAAAACTGAATATAACTCAACAGTCCTGATAATTTATAATGCATATACAATTGGTTCACCTGCGTCCTTTTGATTCTCTATTTGAAAGAGAGAGCACAACAAGGAGAGAAGAGAGAGAAACAAGAACACATATGCAGAATTAATGAGCAAGTGGACCAAAATGCCCCCCACTTATGTGTGATACATGATATTGGAAAGAAAAGGTTGCCCTTGGGTTCCCACCGCCCCGAAGTTTGGGGGCCAGCAAAAAAAGGCTCCTTCACAGAGGTGGAAAATGCTGCACAAATAGAAAATTAGTAAAATTAAGTTTAATGTGAAATCAAGCTATGAAACATACATGAACTCTCCAAGTGACAATTAAGTCATATGTTCTAGGCAAAGTTTAGAGGACAAGGACAAGTCAAAATCTCCAGAGGGAACAAGGAAAAGCTTCCCAGCTTGAGAGAGAACAGACAGGAGGCATATAAGATCTATTTTTTACAGAGAATGGACCACCTGGTGTGATCTCATACCCATAATAGTTTGGCATCTTAAACATGGAAAAGAAGGCATGGTTTTGCCCCAAATGTCCTTTATCTGACACCTAACGCATTGCTCCCCAGCCTAGCTGCTACCTTTTGATTGTGTACCAGTGACAAGCACTTTACAAATTAGGGTTACACACAAGCAAAGTAAAAATGCATTCAGGTCACAGACAGAGAATAACTGAAAAACTTACAGACAAATCTGAGTTTATCACAAACAAATGGCTTAATTGTCTAACCTGTTTTAGGCTGATAAAAAGTGACTGGACTTCTCACACTGGGTTTCACAGACAGAACCAACAGACAAGCCAATGCTAAAAAACTTGAAGCAAGGAGAGTGAGTTGGTTTGGATCTGGATTTTCTTGAAATAATGAAAACAGAAAGAGTGAAGACAGCATGGTGAGGAGGTGGTAGGTACTCACGAATGGTTAAATCCATCACTTGGGAGGCCAAGCAGAAGACAGGATGCTCATACATTTCTCTCTTTTTCCCTATAAAAGAGGATTTGGGCATGCAAGAGGCTTAGGTCAGAGGTAAAGAGGTTAAAGGTCATAGGTTAGAGGAAAACGTTACATTAGCTCAAAGGAAAATAGCCACAGAGTATTTTGGGATAAACACAGGATAAAAGAAAAAGGAGTTTCAAAATTGGAGATCTACTGGATTAACCATTCAGCATGCCGTGAGTCACGAGAGAGATTGTGACCATGATTTTACACGTCTCTTTAGAGCTGTTTGCAAGAATACAATGACCAAAACATCATGAGTAAAGGGAAACAAAATTTCATTGATTTAAGGCTCCAAGATACTAAGGATTTCAGACTTTAGTATCTAAGGCTCTTGAGGTGTTTCTTCATAAACATAGTCTCCAGCAATATTACTCCAACTTCTTTCCAGAATTCTCAGATAACTAAGCTGTTAATTCTCACAGAGTGGCTCAAATGTAAAAAATGAAAGGTTTCTTCTCTGAGGGTAGGATCAGAGCCTTGTAAAAGAAAGTTGTCTGGTAGTAATATCTTTCAGGCTGCAATGTCTCAGCCTATGGTGGACTATGTTCATGAAAGAAAACCCGATACATGCAGCCAGAGGATGTTGGGTTGTCTGAATTAACAATCCCAGCATGCTTTGAAATTGGTGTCTCAGCCACTTTTGCAGAGGTCACATTAAAGTGGCTGAGCCAATCACGGACAAGGAAGGAGAGAAGCGGAAGAGAGCAGGTAGTGTGGAATGAGGTACTTCTCTGAAAAGAGAGTTGAAAAAAAAGAATTGGTTTCTTCAAAGAATCCCCAGACCTAAAAGTCACAGTGCAAAAGATAATTAACACAACCAAGAAGAATTGAGGCACAAAAGGAAATTACAGACCAGCTGATCTACTTTGGAAATGAATGCATTTTTACTTACAGATCTTAAAGTTTGTTTTTGGATAGATTTATCTGAAAGAAGAGAGCAGATCTTACCAAAAGACTAGTAATAGCTAGACCAAGACCTATGAGGCAGCAGCCATGGCAACAACGCTTCTTGATCCCATCCCATCTCTGGCCTTGCCTAGAATTGTTAGGTACCTGGCTGACTTTACCAAATACAACCAATCATTACGTCCTGGGACAGTAAATGCTGCAACAATTATTTGCTAATATAGCCCTTTAACGACCTCTTGTTCCTCTATTTTTGTCACTCATTACCAAGTCAAGAGTTGATAAACATCCTTTTGGTGCCCAATTCTTAAGTGTTTCTCCCTGGATGCATAACAATGAATTCATTACCACTGGTACACAATTTGCATTGTCAGACAGACAAAATTGAGAGAGGGAGGACATGTAATGTACAGAACACTGTGAATTTGACATAATCTTAACCTAATTCTCTAAGGAAACAAGGATTTTGGCAGAGTAAGTGATGGGGTCTGAGTGATTGGTTAGTTTCTTTTCCCCCCAGTTGTCTTGAGGCAGACAATGCGCATTTGCTAGTTTTAGTCAGGTGTCATGTTTCACGTGTGAGAGAACATCAGATTCCAGAATGCGGACACATCAAGTTTTGCACACAGAACTTCCACATTTATACACTTACACCACTGGTCAAGTTGGGTGTGGCTTTCAAATCACCCTATAGCAGCCAACAGGGTAACAATGAAAAGTGATTAATACCTTCGTGAATGAATAGGTCTCAAAGAACCATATCTTTTCAAGTAGAGTTTACTCAGAGCACCTTTGGTGATTACTGGGTCATCAGTGACCACTTCCCTAAAACTTGAGAGGGCAGTGGTAACAAGCAGCTAAGGTCTGGAGTAAGAAGAATGAATGCGATCTAAAGCCAACCTGGAGCCATCATAGATGGCTCAGCACTAACCTGCCATCGAGCTTGAAACACTACCAAAAGACAAGGTACTTTCGGGGGCAAGAAAGAGCAAAACCTTGATCTTGCTCTTTTCAGTTCTTGTATTGCTTCCAATGCTATCAGCAGCAGACAACAGAGTGCTTTATTTTCCTCTGTTTAAAGAAGGGGGCAATTCTATAGAACTCCTTCATAGGAAAACATCAGCCACAGAGCCGCTACTTAGGGCCAACACAGACTCTCAGAAGGAACTTAGTTATCTGATAACATCCTGTTTTCAATATTGCTCCCTTACAAAGACTGTTTTCTGAGCCCCTGTAATGTCTTTTAATTCATTTACTTGGCCACAGCCAAGGAAACTTCGACATTTCAAGTGCTTCCAGGTTTCGGCTTAATATACTCAGATGGACCACTGTTTTCGGGTGCCCTTGAGAAAAGAGAAAGACTTCTCCAGGGAGGCATATCAAAATTTAAATTCAAAACTGGGGGCAGAAGGGAGCCTTACCTTCGATTTTGGCATACTCTGAGAGCCGAGAATAGTTGACTAACGCAGCCTGTTCCAGACATTTACGGATGACTGTTTTTACCTCCTCTTGTGGCACTGGGGTAACAATATCTTTCATCAAAACCTTCAAGTAGGAAAAAAAGGGATTATTAAGAAGGTTCAAGAAAATGTGTCACTCATCTATACTTCTTAGAAGCGTGAAAGTTTAAAATCAGTTCTTTGTGACTTAATACAGATTGAGAGCCATGCTTAAAGAGAAAGCACCAGAATTGCAAAGCATTGGCAAAGGCCGTCCATGAATCAGGGAAGGGCTAGGAACATATCTTCTGTATATCCTATTTGGGAGTTTGAAGATAAAATATCAAGAGTTTTGGCAGTTTCCTCGCTTCTATTCTGATATTTGATGAATGGTAAACAAATCCTATAAAAATTACAACTAGGTCATTCAACCAAAACATTTCATTACAATTATGCTTATGTCTTTTTATATATATGTGATCTATCTTTTACTTTCATTCTTACCCTTTCCAAGAGTGAGAGAGTAGCTTTCAAAGCACCTTCAGGTCGACCAAATGGAAAGCAATACCTAAAAAAGACAAAATTCTTCAGGTTGCCTAAATTATTACATTTTAGCAAGAAATATGCTGCAATTTGATTCCTATAGCAACTCTCTCTGAGGAATGGAAAATGCTTTTTATTTTGTCACGTTGTGTTATGTTAATCTGAATTCACACCATATATGTGTGTATATAATGTATATATGTGTATGTGTGAATAATGACTAAAGAGGGACTCTGCAAATGTCTGCAGCAGAAAAGAATATTCAGAGTGGTGACATAAGGCTCTGTTTAGATTTCTATTGTGAAGGAGAACTATTTGTTAGCTCAAATGTGACCTTCTATGTTATTATCGAGACTGGCGTTAAAAAAGTATTAGTTGGAACAGGCTGAAGTTCAAATACACTTACTTAAGTCCCCAAAAGATCGATATATGGAATAGAAAAGTGATTTAGAGCAAATTCATGATTCTGCTAGCTATCCTTCCCTGCTTGCGGTTTCCTATTGTTATGGATCGTCTGCTACTGGTAATGCATTTTACATATAGTGTATCATCCATAAAGATTTATCCAGGAGGATTTTGATGGCAAAGAAAAAAACTATGTCAGGTACCACTACAAGTTCCAGTGACTGGTTTCAGGTTGTCACCGGCCCTTCAGAACACTGTGCATGGGACAGAGAGACTAGCATGGCTACTTAAACCCGGACTATCTTATGTAAGCATCCCACTTCTTCTACTTGCCAGCTGGATTGCCTTGGGCAAGTTCCTTAACCTCTCTCAGTCTCATTTTGTTCCTGGTTTAAATGGGGATTATGATAACTACCTTACAAAGTTGTTACGACATGAGTTAATACTTCTCCAGCCTCCAGTTCTGTATCTGGTATATAGGAAGTATTTAATAAATAGGAACCATTAGAAATGCTATTATTATTTTTCCGTTACTATTTCAGGATTTCTGGTCCAGAACCACCAGGACAGCACTAAAAACACCTGATTTGCTCCAAGGAAGAAGTGGGCTATGTGGTGTAAGGCTCAAGCACAGAATCTGCTGTCTCTTTTGAGTATGCAGGGGAGATTCAATCCACCCAGGCTGATGCAAGTTTCATTCTTTCCCTGTGTAGCCAGCCAGTGCTGTTTCTGAGGTAGTGGAAAAAGTGGAGACTCTTCTAGGAGTATCACTGCCTTCCTTCCTTGTTCACCATGTTCTGATTCACAAGATTTTTTATTTATTCGTTTTTACCTAAGAACCTTGAAGAAGCTTCAAATTCCACTTTTTATAATAGATTGATGACCAGGGTCATCTCAAACATGGAAGAATTTGTTCTTTAAGTGGAAATAACATGATCTTAAGAATGCGCGTTTCCTGGTTATTGCGGAACCGTATCCGATTGATTTGCTTGTTCTACTTAGTTATTTCTAAATATCCAATGTATCCTCTGGTAGATTTACAGTTTTGGAAAATTAAGTCCTTTAGTTTTCCCTTCCCACTCTCATCTCCTAATTAAAGCTCTCCAGCCCCAGATCCTTACCTAAAATGTGTAATCTGATTTTCCAGCAGAACTCGGAGCCTCTCTTTGATTTCTTCAAAACGTTCCTTTTCTTCAACAGTCACAGTTCCAATTCCATCAGGCCTGAAAGAAGACATGTCATGAAATGACGGGAACCTCATATGCTGACACCATCAAATCAAATCTCTAGCAGGAGGAAACTGTCCATTTTAGAAGAAACAACTACAATGATCGATGTGAGCACAGGAGAAGCCCAGCTATTCAGGGCTGGCTTCCAAAGGGGATGGGTTGTGTTTGGGTTATCATTTTGGAAACATGTGCAGAGCTGTAGCTCATTTCTTGTGAAATGGTAAAATGGGCAAACTGGTGGCTTGAAGGTTAAGTCCAGCCCCTGAACTTGTTCTGTTTGGCTCACAGCTTCTTAAGAAATTTGAACCAGTTGCCAACATTTTTCTAAATTAGGGAAGTTTGAGAATACAATTCTGATTTCTGTTTCCTTGAAAATTTGGAACAGTTAGCATTATTAATTGGTGGCTAACAGCTTCTTCCTTACCTAGGACAGGCACTCACCTGGTCCACATTGCTAAATTGTATTACCTATCTCTCTTGTAGGCACTTGGGTTTGGGGTCCCTGAATTATGCACAAAAATTCCTATGAAAACCAGGTGCCTTGTGTTTGTCTTTCCCAGTGTTAAACATCTTAAATGGCTCAATTTCCTGCTTATAACTACAGATGTTCAGATTTATTTAAGTGCTCATGTATTCATTGACGAACAAACCACATGTTTTCCAATTTTAGCAAACTGTTACTCATTGTAATAAAAAGGACTCCAGCTTAAATAAATGATTTCAGTTTGATCATCATATTCTCCTGGTTCTGTGTCATCTTTAGGTGCATACATATATACTCTATTTGTTATGGACCATACAAGTTGAAAACATAAAGGGAGGATACATATTTATAGCCCAAATTTATCTGTTCCAAACTAAATGCAGGATAATCTGACCCATTCAAAGCCTTCAGCTTCCCAGATCTCATAGTGACTTGTTTTGACTACTGGCTGAGCCAGTTTGCAGATTGGTGTGTCACCATAAAACTTCTATTGGAACATTCTTCAGTTTGCAAATGCAAGTCATCTCGAGACCAAACAAATGGTCTTATTTATAGGCCTTCTCAAGGATCCAGCATAAGTTGGGAAAATCCTTTATACTAGACCAGTCTGACTGCACAAAAGACTTGGCAAATGACAGCAATGTACCTCCTGTTACGGGTTAATCAGTCAGCTTTCCTTCTTTTTTGATAATAAAAATGCCCTATTTGAAACATGAGAAAATTTCCTCTCCCCCATTTTATAAAAAATACCCCCAAACAGTAAAATCCTGTTCAGTCCATTTCTTCATACTCTTCCAAAGAAAGGCAAAATGATAAACAACAGGTAGGCTGTCTTCAAATTCTCTGGTAAAATCTCAAATGGTAATTTACAAAGTTTATTAAAAATTTTTTTAAGAGACAGGGTCTTGTTCTGTTGTCCAGGCTGGGGTGCAGCAGTGTGATCATAGCTCACTGCAGCCTTGAACTCCTGGCCTCAAGTGATTCTTCTGCCTCAGCCTCTTGAGTAGCTGGGATTATGGGTGCAAGCCACCATGCTTAACAAAAGCAAATTTTTTTTTTTAACATGAAATGTCCATGAATCTACAGTTAGATATCAGGATGAATTTACTGGCCTCCACAAAACACGTGATGTTTCGTTTGTAACTTTTTGTGTATATGCTACAATCTACAACTTCCTTAAGCTGTGGTTTTTAAATTTCTTTACACAAAATTCAGGTTGTTAATGAACTGAACACACATTTGTTTATATAATTAGCACGTGCATGCACACACTCAACTGGGGGAAAAATGGAGCAATTTAAAGCATTTTGTTTTTTAGTGGAGAATTAACCCAGAGAAAAATGCTGTTAAATATAAGTTTACAGTTCAGAAAGGGTTTACAGATCACAGCAAAAAGTATGGAGACTGTTTAACATGAAGAGCCAGGATATTTGTGGTCATTATTAGGAGATAAATATCTCTGTGAATAAAACCATTCATTCATTACCCTACAAGCCTTCTAAGGCAATTAGGCAATTAGAAGGCAGCTTTCTGCTTTGTGTCTGAGATGATAAAATCTGAACATTTAGTGTGTGCTTGGCCTTCTCAGTTAATTCTCACTATAAAATACATTATTACAAACCTAACAATGGATTATGTTTTTTCCATTTGTTCTGATGATTCCCATTTGTAATTATTAAAAGTATCAGATAGCAGCTTCTGCTTCCGATAACCTCTCCTCAGACTACTTTCTGAACACTATTAATCTCACTATTCCAATAAAAGTAAACAACTAAAAATTAGTGTTGTCTCTTAAATTTGCTTCTTGATCACCTATGTCAGCATGACAACTTTTATTTTAAATAAAACAAACTAATTTTACTAAGTCTGTAAGGTACAAGTACAGAGTTCACCAATAAAAGCAGGTGATAAAACAATTTGATGTCGAATGATTTTGACATAAAGTGTAAATTTGTACCTGCCAGAATTGCTCTGAAATGGTATTGGTAACAGGAGATGCTGCTTTACAAAGTGAGGAAAAGACATGCAGGAATAACAACTTGTCAAAGATCATAGGTTGTAACCAGTTCAGTTAAAAGGCAAAAGGATCCCTTTTTTGTTTGATTTCACTTCATTGTTTTTGAAAATTCTGTCAAACATCGATTTCTTGTTCATCGACCACTGTAATTTGGCAATGTTAACTATACAGGTTTAGATAGATCTCTATAGAGCTATTAACTGAAAAATTCAGGTTACATGCTTTGGAGAGCACTGTTTTTCCACAGAAGCAACAGCATACTTTTTCTAGAGCAGTGGTTCTCAAACTTGAATGAGCCTCAGCATCACCTGGTGACAACCTGGATTGGTGGGTCCCCTAAAGTTGTTGATTCAGTAGAGCTGGGGGGTGGGGATTGAGAACTTGCATTTCTAACAAGTTTACTGGGGCTGCTAGTGCTGCTGGTTCGAGGCCCACACTCTAAGAACCACTGTTCTAGACAAAAAAGATATTAGGTGGGTGGTTCTTCCAGTGGCAGAGAGGGTATATTTGATTCAGGGTTCCTGATTTCTCTTAGGTTGGAGTGGATTTGGAACCCAAGATATTCTGCAAGAGATACATGGTATTATTTAACTATGAATCCCTTCCAAAAGTGGCATTTGTATTGTTTACAAGGTGCCATTCCAAGTAGTGCTGGTTGCAAAATAAATAGAACTATATTGGTATCTTTCAGACGCCATGCTTTTGTTTTGTCTTTCTGAAAATATTTGGGGGTGATTCTACAACTATCATAAAACTAGCTCTGCATCTTGTTCCTTTCTCAATACCAAATCACTTAAGGAGACACTAAAAGTGAAAGAAGAGGAGGGGTGAAGCTGGATTTTAAACTGCGAGCTAGAAAATTCCAGGCTGAGATGTGTCTCTACACAGAACACCTATCTAGAAGCCTGACTTTCTCACCCTCTCATGTCCTGACCATGAATATTCTGGTCTTCTTGCTTTCAGGCTTCTTAGCATCCATTGCCACTTTCTAACCCCTGGATTTGGAGGAGTGGCCTCAGCCACATTCTGGCCACTCTTGTGTGAGGGTAAATCGAGGTGCCTATTCCCCTACTATTAAAGCTGAAGGGCTTCCTAGAGGCCAGCCCCTCCCTTTCACAGCCACTCCATATCTAAGCTGGACTATGACCTCAGTTCAGCTACCAGGACACTCTCCTCTGGAATCTTTACGTTGAATAAATGATGCAAGGCTAGAATAAACAGATGGAATTTGCTTGTTCCAGCAGCTGTGCCTTGACCAGACTGTCCTTATAGGTCAGTAGTTTGTGATCTTGTCTGTTTCTTAGAATTGTGAAAGGTCGCATCCTCAAAGCTCTATCTTTCTATCTATCTATCTATCTATCTATCTATCTATCTATCTATCTATCTATCTATCTAATCTATCGAGACAGGGTCTCATTCAGCCCAAGGTGGAGTGCAGTGGCGCAATCTCTGTTCACCGCAGCATTGACATCTCAAGCTCAAGCGATCCTCCTACTGCAGCCTCCTGAGAGGCTGGGACTGCAGGAGCATGCCACCATATGTGGCTAATTTTGTTTTTATTTTCTTCAGACACAAGGTCTCGTTATGTTGCCCAGGCTAGTCTCTAACTCCTGGGCTCAAGTGATCCTCCCACCTCAGCCTTGCAAAATGCTGGCATTACAGGCATGAACCACTGGAACCAGCCTGTCACTGGCATTTTTAAGGTTTCCCGTGTTACTCGAACATACAGTAAGAAACACTGCGTCAGTCCTGCTTTCTACTCTTCCATAGCTGACTTGATTCCAGCATTCCCTTCCCTGTCTTTGAGGCCCCCAGCATCATCCTAATAAACTCTCCTTTGCTTAGATTATCCAGAGTTAGTTTTCGTTACTTATATTGAACTTCATGCAAGTTCATAAAGCACATATCTCTTCCTTCACAATGTTCCAAGTTTTAATAGACGATGTCTTTGAACTTAGCTTTAGAAACACATACACACATGAGCACATACACATGCGAACATAGCCCCTGGTCTCTGGTTCCACCTAACTGCACACTGGCTAATAACTCACTTCTTTTATATCATGATCCTGCAAACTTGAGACAGTATGCAGGCCAAGTGCAGTCATTTTTGGAGCCATGCTGAAGACTGGAAGCTCTCCCACCTGCAGGCCATCACTGGAGCCAGAGATGGGTCTCTCCAGCCACAGCAGACTATATCGCATCTGACACGGCGGGCATCTCCGGAATCCACCTTTCAAGTTTTCGGCAAACCATTTTCTCACTGTCCTTCACAAAGTTGACATTTTCGGCAGCATAATAGGAAAGATGTCATGTCGGCTGCTCTTCAAGTTCTTGTCACAGTGGTTAGCACCAGTTCTGTCATCTTCACTCTCCTCACAGTCTCCCATCTTGAGCCATGTCACAAATAATAATACATCTAGAATTGCATTTTTCTTTTTTTTTTTTGTCAAATTGAAACTACCATAACCCAGCTGCCCATCCTTTGAGTGACTAGTTATGCAAATTGTTCTCTTTTTCCCAAATGCTTCTGACCTGGAGCTTATTAACTAATATCTATTATAAGATTAATATAATTAAGTACTGAGCTTTTAATGTGAAACATTTTAATATTTGAAATTAAGTGTGAACAGTGTAGTCAAAGAATTCAAGATTCAATGTGTTTTGTGAAATGAATTTACCTCTTTAGTGTCGTTAAATTGTCACCACACACCCAGGTGAGCACACAGATTTTTAGCAGTTCATTATCTTGCTAGAATGGTTCTCCATATTATGTTAAAAGCTGGGCCACAAAAACCTTCTTTTGAAAGGTAAGCTGTCTCTTCAAGAGGGTCAGGATGCTAAATTAATTCAAAGCTTACAATGATCTATATGTTCTGATATTGCATCTATTTGGTGATTAAGGGCAGAATCCAGGTGTAAAAAGAAATGCATGAATTCCACAGAAGAGGAAAGAGCGTCTGGTCCACTGCTCTGCATACAACCAGCTTTCAGGCTCCAGTCACTACCAACAAGGGGTAAAACTCCAGCTGAAGAGGGAATATACTTTCATCTCCAAATGCAAATGTCCACATATGCTGGTGCAGGCACCATAAACATGATATATTCTCTCTCTCCAAATGGATGCATGCCTGCAGACCGCATTATGGATCCATGAAAATGTCCTTA
Organism: Nomascus leucogenys; assembly: GCF_006542625.1. Lineage (NCBI taxonomy): Eukaryota > Metazoa > Chordata > Mammalia > Primates > Hylobatidae > Nomascus > Nomascus leucogenys. The sequence continues at coordinate 78,008,872 of NC_044401.1, read as the reverse complement.
AACAAGCATGATAACTGAATCCTACTTGCTACGAAATTGTTCCAGCCCAGAAACATGAGAGCTTAAAGGGCCAGAGAGGGACAGAATATCTTAGTAGATGTTCTTTGCAGTGCTCCCTAAATAGGATATTTAGACCAAACATCCTCTTTTAACCACTGACTTGAAAAGAAAAAGACTTCTCCCAGAAACTAACTCTTTATTTCTTCTAGTTTTAGAATGATACCTTTGAATTTAATCCTCGCATGGAAAGTTTTCCTTTGTCTCTTTCAAGTGATTAATAACCACAAATTCAAGATAGCACCAAAGCATTATCTTCTCAAAAGGAGATATCCCTTCTTGCTCATCTATATGGTTTGTACAATCCTACGTTAACTATAAATTATAATTAGGGCTCTCACATCTCATAGTTACTGCTTCATTATGAAAGCCAGCCTCACCCCTTCCTCTCCTTTCCTTCTAGCCCATGCCCTTTTCTAATTATGCCCTGATGCCCTGGGGCTCAGATACGCTGCTAAAACAAATATATCAAAGTGTTTGTATCACAAAGAATAAGATAGGAAGCAACAATAAGCAGTTTCTACAATATTACAAGTGTGCATTGTAGCTTCTTGGGGCTATCAGTTAATCTCCAAACCAGGCTTGGAAGGGGCAAAAATACACCGGTGAGGACTGTCTTGACTTATTTACATTTCTCCTAAATATATGGTTATAACCTAACAGTATCAGAAGGTGTCATTAACTCTATTAAAGGATGAAAGTAGTTGAGAAGTCTCTCTCTACTGAACAATCACAAAGAATATGGATGCTATGGGCGCAAGGACATTAGTCAAAGTGGCTCAGGCTCAGTCCAGGTACTGAATGAAACAAGAACACATCAGATGATTAGAGAAACTGTATAAAATGCAAGAAAGCATACATTTTACCCCCAAGAGGACCAATTTTAAAAACTGGCACTGCATAGATTTTTCCCTTTGAGGAATAAGAGATGTGTTTCTTTATTCCTAGACAAATATAGACAATTAATCTTTAGATTCCTTTCTGAAGACACCATATACAAAATTCTGAGTGGTCAGACCAGTAGTATGTGTGGCTTTTTGATATCACATGCACTCTACAAGGGGTGTAACATCTGAAAATATGTTTTTGTACCAGTTAATTCAATGACTATGGGATAAAGATACACTGTTGGACTTTTAAAAGGAAAAACACATTATCGGATGGTTTGTTATGGGCCAGAAAGATTGCACCAATGGAATAGGTAATTTAGCATATTTCCCAAGATTTCATGTCTCCATGGGAAAATCTGCTGTTCTCATGGGGAAAGTCAGAAAGAGAGTCATGTAGGTTAAAAGGAGACAAGTTCCAAAGTGAATTTCTCCTTGGACATCTGGGATGCCTATTTATACTTGAAATTTGTTTGAAAATTTTTCCCACTTTCTCTTCCAAGTACTTCCTATTAAGTAAAGCTGGCTCCTTAGAATTTAGAGAGCATGACTCAGCCATGTGCAAGGCCTGTACTTGCTCAGAATTGGAAGGCCAGCCAGCGACATGCTCATGTTCACAAGTGCAATAATCCTTGTGTTCAGTGTGTAACATGAGACCAAGAATGTGGAGGTGTTTGTTATACCACATCCATGCCTGCCTGCTATATAAAGTGCCACATGCAGAGGTTAGGAAAACAGAGCTATCCCCACTACACAGTTTTTGCCATTTATCTTTGTGGGAAAAAGGGTTGAGAAGCACCAGACATAATGTCATTGTGTGTGTGTGTGTGTGTGTGTGTGTATGTGTGTGTGTCTGTGTGTCCGTGTATGCATGGGTATGAGAAAGAGAGAGGAGGGAGTTAGAGTGAAAGAAAAAAATGTGTTACTCATTTACTACTAGGAAGGCATTCACCAAAAAGAAATAAAAGGAACCATTATGTGACATGGATTGAAAGGGCCAGCCAACACTGGAGGCAAGGGCACAGTCAATAGGGCAATCATTGTGGTCCAGGGGAGAGAAGATAGAGACCTAAACTATGGTAGTGGCATTGAAGAGAGGGAGAAATGGATGGACTTGAGATATACTGAAGGGCATTGTCAGGATATAGAAATTGAATTGTTGTGACACACTGGGGAGAAAGAGAAGTCAAGGATGGCTCTAGAGGTTCTATCTTGGGCAACTGGGAGGATGAAACCACTTACTTAGGAATCCTGGCAGAGTAACAGGAGAAAAGTGAGTTCCATTTGAGTGTTTGGTTACTCAAATCTTAACCTACAAGGGATCACGTGGTCTCTGAACATGGGCAGCACCTTGGCTCCAAATACATCCCCCAAAAGAAATCTTTAGAGCACACTTTCAGAGATTTTTAAGATTCATACCCTCTTACATCTGCTTTACTCATTAATCTATGCAGCTTACTTTGGATTGGGGCAGTTGGCATTATAGATTTGTTAATTGCTAATACAATGTACTTTCTACACAGACCATATGTGAAGAGCAGCACTGGCATTCAAGAAATGTTAAATAATAATGTAAATGAGAAAAATTTCCAATCCCAATAATAAAGGGATCCAAGGAACATTGACGCAACTTGCAATCATCAGAGCTGTTTGATTGCCTTGTCACTGTGGGATAGTGACCAAAGTGATGCTAATCTAAATGTCATCTAGAAAGAATACTAAAAATATTATGGTGAGAATTAAGTACTGCAACCTTAGAAGCTGATTTAAAAATCAGAAGATGTAGCAATTTACATCTGTGGATTTTATGATCGCCAAATGCAACCAGCTGAACATACTCACATTTTCCTTTTTCTCCTGTCTCTCTTTTCAGAAAATGGGTTCAGTTTTAAAGAGTTAGTTCAAACTAATGTTCCCTCAATCAGTGGGTCTTGAACTTTGCTACATATTTAAATCACTTGAGATTTTTAACTCATGAAGTTTGGGCCACATTCCAGATTAATTAGAATCTCTGCAAGTGGAGCCCAGGCATTAGCATTTTTAGCCTCTCCAAGTGATTCTAGTGGGCAGCCTAGTTTGACAACCAAAATCCGAAATATGTATGATCTAAAGACCAAATGCTTTAGATTCATGGTCGAGAGGGGTGCTTAGTAAAAGTGCAGATTACCAGCTCCATTTAAGACTTGCCAAATGAAATTATTTGAGGATGCGACCTAGTACTCTGCATTTTATCAAATCCCCACATGATTTATGTGCACACTGAAATGTGAGAACCACTGTACAAATTGAAAATCAGTGGTAGTTCCTGTTAGGCTTTTAGACATAGGTTAAGTCTTGTGTAAAAGAAACAACAAATCCATGTAAAGGAAAAATGCAGCTCATCACCAGGGAGTTTGGTTTAAAACAGGGTTTTTTGACCTTGGCACTATTAACATTTTTGGCTTTGTTTTCAGGAAGCTCTCCTGTGTATTATAGGATGTTTAATAATATCCCTAGCCTCTACTTACTAGACGAAAACGGCACCACTCCACCCCAGCTGTGGCAATCAAAAATATCTCCAGATATTGCCAAATGTTCTGTGTGTGCTGGGGGTGGGGGGTGGGGGAGTGGGGATTACCCCCAGTAACTCTAAAAAATGCCAAACATGTGGATGGTTCCATACATCCCAGTGTTTGAAATTATGAACGGCAAACATCTTCCTAATTGACCAGATGTGTCTACTCTTGACTACAGTAACTGTGATTCACAGAGCATAGTTTTTGATAGAGATGGTGCACAAGCTTCCAGAGCAGATGGGAGAAACTTGGTCACTGCCACATCAGTGGTCATTAAAGATTTCCAGTTGCAGCAGGACAAGGTTCTGCCTCTGCCTGTGGAAATGCTGAGTTAAAGATAGGTAAAAAACATCTTTTTACCTAATCTGAATCTGGTTGTGAGGTCTCAGTGGAAATGGGCTCTATTCAGTTAAAGGCAGTTAAAGGGCCATTGCTTTCATGAGTCATGAATTCCTTTTAAATCTGGAACAAAGAATAGATAACATCTCCACATCCAAATGCTGGTCATGCTGGTGAAAGGTTTGGAATGTGGTTTCCCCAATCCCAAAGGCGATTAATTAGTGTTCATAGGAGACTTTCCCCTTAGGTGGTATAAAACTCCAGATAAATTCTGGTTTTCTCCACAAAGCTAAAATCTCCAGGTAGGCCATATTAGTTTTGGCCATCTTCAGGCTTCTCTTTAATTCAGATGACTGCTGTAGCATCTTACCTGGAAATGTTGAAACAAATATCAAACGGCCAGGTTTGGCATCTCACACCATATAGAAGTGCTAATCTTGGACAGGTAGGAAGGTAGAGTGGTTACAAATGCAAGCACCAAAGTCAGAATATCCATGCTTGAATCAGGCTCGGACAGTTATTTGTTATGAGTTTCAGGCAAGTGACTGAATTTATGTGAGCCTCAAGCCCTCATCTATTGGTTGAGGGTAATAATGATACTTATCTCATACGAATGTAATAAGGATAAAATGAGATAACATATCAATAGCACTTCACTTAGTACCTGGAATATAGCAAGTAATTATTAAATGGTAGTGATTATCCTTATTTTAATTAAACTTTATTAATGATTATTTAAATAGCACCTTTGAAAACACTTTTATTTATGAAACCTGACGATGGACTATTTCACTTGTTATTGTAATCCATAGAAGATAATTTTAGAGGTTAAAGGGATATTACAAATACTATGTATGATTCAGTCTGCTCATTTTACAGAAATGAGAAAACTGAGGTACAGAAACGGGATCTGATACTCCTAGATTTATGCAGAATAGGCTCTAACATTCAGGTCTTCAGCATGTAAGTACGGTCCTGATGTAGTGCCAAAGGAAAGAGCTTTGGACTTAGAACATCTAGGTTTGCTACTTAAATTTACAGATGTTTGACTTTATCATCTGCAAAATGGACATAAAAATAGCTAATCTGAACATTTTATAGCAAATGTTTGAAAGCACTTTGTGGCCGGGAGCGGTGGCTCATGCCTGTAATCCCAGCACTTTAGGAGGCCGAGTCGGGCGGATCACCTGAGGTCAGGAGTTCGAGACCAGCCTGGCCAACATGGTGAAACCCCGTCTCTACCAAAACCACAAAAAAATTAGCCAGGCGTGATGGCAGTTGCCTGTAATCCCAGCTACTCGTGAGGCTGAGGCAGGAAAATTGCTTGAGCTCATGAGGCAGAGGTTGCAGTCAGCTGAGATTATGCCATTGCACTCCAGCATGGGGCACAAGAGCCATACTTCGTCTCAAAAAAATAAAAACGAAAAAGCACTTTGTAAACTGTAGAACGTTACACAACTGCTACTTAATATTATGATTTCTTCTTTATTAAAAAAATGTAATGCAAACAAAGATTCTGAAACACACGCATAAGCCTCAATAGGACCAGTCAAGATCCCTTTGGTTAGTTTTTCATGGCCTAAAAAATAGATCAGGTTCAAGCAAGTGTGCATTTCAACAGTGGCCATTTGTTCTCTGCTCCACTTGGATGTTGATCCTTCCAAAAGCAGCACCTTGGACAGCAGCCAGGAAGGCTTCCTCTCCGAAGCCTTGTCATTCTGTCAGACCTCACCTTCAGGCACCTACAACATTCTGCATGCACTTTCTTCCTAATTGCAAGTTACTGTTGCCTTGCGATCTAACTTTTACAGTGAAACACAAAGAGAAATTGCATTTCACCTCTATCCTTACATATTGCGGTGAAGGAGCTGGATGGCCACATGGAATCAGGGTTTTCTTTGACCTTTCCTATTGGACCCGCATATACTGATTGACAGCCTGCCTCATTCTCTAGAAAGCAAAAGTTTGCATTTTCATTTGGCCTGTCTACAAGTGAGCTGTATACATTTCAGGACTTAGAAATATTCAGTGAATAAATTTATAATGATGAAGCATACAGCATACACGCTTGAGAATTTTCGGTAGCTTGGCAATGCCAGGATCAGAGTCACCAGTTCTAAAACCACAACAAAAAACTTTAAAATGTCAGTGTTAATTTTGGGTGATGGTATAAAAGGTGAAGGGCACAGAATAAAACTGGAAATAATTAGTAAACCTAGTTTAAAAGGGAAAAAGTTCACCAATTTGCCAATTTATAAACCCACAAAGAAAGGACATAGGAAACAGGACAGGATAAACAAAATTTTAGAAGTTAAAAGTGCCTTAAAGATGACCTCAGTATATAAGTGATTCTACTAAGAAGCATTAATTTGGTAATAGAATTTATTTTATGCCATTATTATAAATCATTATTTGAGATGAATTTCTTTTTATGAGATGAATGTAGAACTAATAGGTATTTGCTGAAAATGATGGCACTACTATAAATGCATAGGCCTATCTTATGCCAATCCATTTTATTTGCTCCTTAAACATAATTTCAAAATTATAAAGCATGGGTTGCTTATTATGAATGACTTGGTAAGGTACCAGGCCCCTAACTAGATGCCACTAAAAAAGCAATCTGACTCACAATTCTGTTTACATATTGCTCAATTGGTCTTTTCAATATGAACATGTTTTAAAAGTCACTGAACACCTGACTCAAATTTAGTCCCAATACACGGTATTTTTGCCCATTGCTAGCATTTTTTTTTAAATTGCACCTTTGAAAATGCTTAAAGAAAGAGAGACTTTAGGAATACTCAAAGCTTGCAAAAGTGGAAGTGATGGCATGGATGGAGGCTTGGGGAAAGGGTAAAGATATTACAAACACAAGCCAATACACACATAACATCTTACCTTTTCGGCTCTTGATTTGCCTGGGTTTTGGAATCTTTTCTTTTTTTGGATTCCTTTTTGGTGTCTTTTTTAGCCTCTGGTTCAGGTGGGGAGGGAGTTTTGCTCCCTTCAGGGTCTGTATTTGGTGGCAGCCCACTAAGGTACACATGCATTTGTTGACTTTGGAGCGGGGGTGGTCGCATGAGGCATGCACAGAGTGTGGCCAGCCATAGGAGAATCAAGAGCACACGCACATGCACAAACAAAAGAAAGAAAAAGAAGGGTGCATAAAAAAGCAGGCGCAAATGCATTCAAACTAAAATAATAAGAAAAAAAGATGCAAACTTGCATAAGGAAAATCAGAACTGAAAAGAAAATAAGAAATCCAAAACTGTTTCCATGACAAGATGTATAAACCTAACTGTGAATCAAGTGGCAGTCTTACAATATGAAATCCAGACAATGTGTATCATAATTCATGATGATGTTTACCAGGGAGTTTACAAAAACACTTCATTATTTTATAACACTTTCTTATTCAGTAACATATGTAGAATACAGTGTGACAACCCAGAGAATATAATGCAACTTCTCTCTCTCTCTCTCTTTAAAAAATTCAGTCCAAGAGGCTGTAACAGATAGTCATCAAAGTGTACATATTTATAAAAAGCAGAATTATGCACAGATACCCCCCAGGTATCAGAGTTTTCATGAGTACCTTTTATGCAAATAAAAGGTCACGTGCGCTGGGCTAGCAAATCTCATAACAATGGGAAGTGATGATAACCTTGTTGCCTGTTAAATATTCAAACCTACAATACTATTGTTATCTAGCTCTAAATGTTGAAGTTGCATTTCGTAAAAATACATCAGTGCTAGAAGGAGGAGAAGCACAGAAAAAATCCTACAGAGATTTTAGTCGTATAGCTTGCAAAGATGAAGATGACTGACACAGTTCTGATTTAAAATAAATGTAGTCAATTCTGGATTCTCCCACATGTGGATTTCTCCAGAGCAGCGACTTCTGCATCTGAGGCTGGGTTTCTGAAGCCACCTAGTGTTTCCTGGGTGTGGCTTCACTGGCTGTTGGTTGGGGAGCTTTGGGATAATATAGGCTTGTCTTTATACTAATGCAAGGCTACATACATTGAGATAGTAAACTGGCTGTGGCAGTGTGGAAATTTATTCCATGTCTCCAGAGCCAAATGGCAATGTTCTTAAATTATTTGCTGCTTTGCATTATTCAGAACATAGATCTTTTTCTCCAGGAGCTGGGCAAGGTCTAAAGAAAGAGAGTACTTAGTACAGAGTCAGGAGACTTGACATTCTGGGCTTGTATATAAAACCTACAAAATGAGGGGGTTGATTAGACTGTGATCTCAAAAGTTCTTCCAGGCTCTATGGTTAAATTAAAAGTGTTATCATCATCTTTGCCTTCCAGCTTCACCTGGCTTGCTTCAGCTCTGGAAATGCACTTGGCTTCCTCCTCCTGCAGGACATTTGTACATGCTGTTCCTTTTGCCTGGAACCATTCAACTCCTACACAGGCTTTAGTTCTCAGCTCCAGCATCACTTCCTCAGGGAGGTCCTCCTTGCCATCTTGCCATTCCATCTGAGTCATGTTTCTTTATTAAATTTTGTCATGGAATTTTATTCCCTTTCCTCAGAGTCAGAGCATCAATCTGAATGTAACTCTGCCCTTGTTTGATGTCTGGCTTTTACTCACCACACATACTAAATGTGTATCAGAGTGACTGACACTAAGGAAGTAATCATTAAGCAATTATGAAATAAATAACAAAAACAAAGGCAAACATTTATTGTTTTTGCCATGTTTCAGGCACTATGTTGAGCCCTTTATATGTACTGGCATTCTCTCAACAACCCCAGGGGTATACAATCATCCCATTTTACAGATGAGAAAACTGTGGCACAAAGGGCTTAATTACCAACCAGGGTTATTCCTAGTAAATGGAAGAACTATGATTTGAACCTAGATTGGTCTAACTTCCGAGCTTGCCCTAGAAGCCCTGCTTGCCATTTATGTTAAGTTTCTTGAAAGGAGAAGAAAGTTAGTGCCCTTTGTGTGTGTGTGTATACGTGTGCACATACTACTGAAGGAATGAGGACAGGCAGATCCTAAAAGCAAGACTAGCCATAAACCATTGCCAGTGCCATTTCTTAAGGATCACCTCTAGACACACAAACATACACTTACCTGTTCCCATGGACATGGGATGCACAGAAGGCAAAGCTGTAGTGAAGAAGGGTGGGGTCGATCATGGCGCCATTTTCTGCCCGTTCAAGCAAGTCTCTGAGGTAGCAGAGATGTCGGTGACATCCCCGGACTCCATTTCGGGCGCAATACTCGTCTAGCACAAACACCTGGCCAGGACTGAACCAGCCCTATATAAAGAATAAAGGAGAGACTTTCTTTTAAATACAGGTTGTTTTCTGGAGAGCTGCTAGAGTTGGGAGCGGCTAGAGAAGGGGACTGAAAAATAGCCAGAGCTAACACTCCTTGATTGCCTATTAGGTGCCAGCCACTGTGCACAGCATATTGTGGTTTAGTCCTCACAATGGACCTATGAGGTACGTTCTGTTATCCCTGTTATAAAGATGGAAAGATTAAGTTCAGGAAGGGCATAAAATTTCCTAGTGAGTGATGGAGCGGGATTAGCAGACAGCTTGGTTCCAGAAACAGTGTCTCACCTACTGCTTCAACACTGAACCATACACATTAAAGGAGTGCTGGGGTGGGGACGTGGTAAAATTGTGGTTACTGATAAGAGGAAATCATAACATTAATGCTCTACATTGATATAGAGCTTTACACTTAACAGAGAACTTTCAGTTGAGCCCTATAGCAACTCTGTAAGGTAGACAGAGAAGGTTTATTTTATAGACAAGAAAATGGAAATCCTGGTCGTTAAGTGACTCACACAGATAATACAAAACAGAGGCAGGACTCAAATCCAGCTCTGTCTTATTCCAAGTCTTCTTGTTTTCTCTACTCTAGAGCATGAAGAAATTTTAGGGTTGATCTACATACATGCCAGGACTTCATAAATCCTTTCACTTTGGAAGGAGTGTTTTTAAAATTTTTTAAATGAAGGTAATAACGCAACTCTCCAAAGAGAACAGCATGGCTTAGTTTTCAAGTTGTGAATCAGATGTAATTCCGTTAAACGGAGAGGAACTTCTTGTGTCCTGGTTTAGAGTTTTATTTTCTCTTCTGGTAATTGTTTGTATTCTTATTATTTATTTGCTTGCTGTGGGACCAGTCCAAACTCTGCTATACAAGACAATGGGAATTCAGATCTCCAATTTAGAGCAGGTCTGGTGGCATGATGGGATGGAAATTGCTAGCCCCATTATGCACTTAAGAAAACAAGTGATCAGAAAGGCCAAGTGAGTTGCCACTCAAGGTCACCCTTAAGCAGAGCCTGAAATAAAATTGTGTTTTCTGGTTTCAGTGTCTGTTCAAAGCAAGAAATTAACCAATTTAGGTGATACTTTGTAAGCTGGAAATTTGGGGCTATTTTAAATATAAACTTAATTTTACTTTGAGGGTCTTCTCTGAGTCATCTTTTGAATATTGCTCCATCTTGGGAGAGAAAAGGCAAAAAGAGAAAGTGACTAGGGGGCAGGTAGAGGCCACAGAAGTACAGCGAGAGAGGCCTTTGCAACATTCTAATCTTGTATTAGGGATCTGGGAATCTTCAATTGATAACATGCAGCTCAGTGATGCATCCAACGAAAGACGGCATCTTTCCTATTTCAAATTATAAGTTACTGCAGAGGGCGGAGAGTAGTCGAGGCAGTGGGCTGCCCCTATAGGCAACTTCTTTGCCACTCCATCTGCTACCCCAAATGCTAAATCTTAGAAACAACACTGCTGTGAAAGATTAAAATATATTTTCTACGACTCAGATGACACCAAGTCTTTTGTAGATGCCAAAATAGCTGCTTTGAAAAGAGTTGAAGAAATATCAATTAGGAACTCAGTCGAAGACACAGAAAAATTTATGTATCCCTGCTGGTCGGTCTCCAAAACTGACTGAAAAAAAGATTGTAATAATGAGAAAATGGAATATACAGAGGCAGGAGATAAGGTCCTTTTTAATTTCTGTTATTTTCTGAAATTTTGGAATAATGACAAATATATACAGGTATACAAATGGGGAAGGAAGCTATTTTATGCTATTCATAATTAATTTTAGATTCTGGACCATAATTTTAAGCCTGTAAGTAACTAATGGAAAACAAGTTTTAATATTTCATTTCTGGTTTAATTTTTTTTAGACAGCATTTATAAACTCTCCTTCACAGTGAATCTCAAAACAAAGAAAATTGTTTTAAAAAATGATAATGTGAAAAAGTCTTGAAAATTATATACCTCAAAAAAATTCCTTAAGGGAATAGTCATTATATATAAAAGGGAATGATTTAAGTTCAGAGACACATTCTTACAAGTTTAATAAATGCCATTTATAATTATGGGAACAATCACCTAATTGTACAAAACACATTTGAGAAAAATTGCCTTGCAATGCAAGGTAAGCTTTTTTCTTTTTCTTTTCTTTCTTTTTTTTTTTTTTTAAGTCAAAGTGATGTGTTCCTTTCCAATTTGGCAAAGTTCAGATCCTTTTGATGAAGGAATTCTAAACCTGAGATAATCAATGAATCTTTCATGAGATACAGATTAATAAATTATTCCACATAATTCTGTTTCTGTTTTTAAGACTATTTTATCTACAATTTTTTATATCTTGGCTTTTGCTACAAAAAATAAAGAAATTTAAAATAAAAATTAGAAAAAAAGAGATTTTCATTATACATATTAGCATCAATAATATGTTAACCCTAGTTATTATACAGTATAAATATTATATTCAGATATTTTTCTCAACTTTAGTGTTTAGAATCAGGGATGAGAATTTTCCTCTATATAAAGACATTTCATCATTTTCCCTCAGCTTTCCCATCTATAAAGTGGGATTAATAGCATTTACTTTTAAGAAATGAAATAACAATTTATGGCTTGAGGAGGAAGTAAATTGGGTCTTTTTTTAGGCTTTTGAATTTGATAGCTTAAAGCCAAAAATGTATCTTCAGAAATCCAGTAAAGATATAATAGCACTCCTTTGAATTTAAATCATTTAAATCTAGCTTTAAAATAGGATTTCAGGAAATATTGATACTCCTGCTGGATAGACTGCTGAATTTCCAAATAACTAAAGCACCATAAAAAATTCCCTGAAAGGGTGAAAAAATGCTGTGAATATTGTGAAGAAAAAAAAAAGCCATCCAAACAAACAAACAAACCCAAATCAATTTAGCTTACAAAAAATAAAGTTTATTTACAAATCATTTTAACCTTTAAGAAAATACACAAAGAGAATACATTCATTTAATGAGATAGGATTACCAGATCTGGGATGCAGAGGGAAGGGCATCTTAAACTCTAAGCTACTGAGGCAATTTTTACAAATTCTCCACAAGCAGGTGCCAAACTCGATTACCCTCTTGGGAATATTTCTCATGTAGCAGCTGAAAAGGGGGAAGCTAAGATAGGGAGGCTGGGGAATTGGATCTGTTTCTACTGATAACTTCCTCCCGCTCAGTCTTGTTTCTTTGGTAAGTAAAACTATCTCAACCCAGGAAATCGGGAACACATTTATAATTGTTAAAGGGATTCTGTAATGGAGAAAAGAGCTTCTGATATAAAGGTAGAGAAATATTTAAATGAAAAAAAAAAGTTATGTTTAAATTGCTGTAGACCAAAGAATATACTTGCCAGGCAAGAATAGGAATCATTAAGTCTGTGATCCAAAGTAAGGCGTTGTACCATCTCAAAGAGGGAAGCGTGGTCAAAGTTACAGGGGTTGGAAGAGATAAATTCATCCATGCCATGCTTTTGAGCTCTATCTGCGTCTGTTCATTTATACATGTAGAGAGAGACACAATTTAGAGAAACACATCACATTTTCTTTGACATTTCAAATACACAGGAATTCACTAGACATTATGAACGTTAGCAGTTTCCCCGTTGCCTCCCACCAACATCCCCAAGATATTCTTTTTACCTCCCATTGTCAACTTGCATCACTTACTGGTGAGTTTATTGCATTTAGGCAAAAATATATTGGCATCAACATGTTTATCAAATGATCACATTTCCAGTGCATTTATGTTGTTCTTTAAAAACTAAGCATAAGACCGTAACTTCGCCTGCATTTCACCAAACACTGAAAGCAGATCGGATCTTTGCTTAAGATAGCCTATTTAGCTTTGTTGGTTTTTAATAGATTCTGCCATTCCAGTGGTTATGTCTACAGCAATTTCTCTGCAATTATTGGGATTATCTGGAAAAAGGGTTATGCTGATTTTCAGCAAAGTGACAATATTTATATCCTCTTCTTCCAAATCCCCGTTGCCAATTTGCTTTCATAAAAGGTTTGAGTCCCCACCCTGCAAAATTAAAAATAAAAAAAGGATTTTCATTGAAACCTGGAGATTAAGTTAAATGGGAATTTAGTTTGTGAAAATCAAGGACCTTTCCGTATAGTGTGCTTACTCAGTTAGCAAAGCTTAGGAAAGAGACAAACAAATCTACTCAGCAAGGGCTATGATCTGCCATTTATTGTGAATTAATAGTCTCAATGTATTCACACTTTTCCTTACGGGGTGAAGGCTGTAGGCAAAACCTCCTAAGGGCTAACTAATTAATCTCAACATGTGTAACTAAAATACACTATACTCAACTGGCAAAATAACTCAGAGAATTCAGCTCGTGTGTGTCCAGGCAAATCCTAAAGAGGTAGAAATGAAGGTGCTCTCCATTAAAGAAATTGGCTCACTCCACCTCATCTTTACTGACTCTCCTGATACGCAGACTATGGAGAAAAAGAATCTTATATCAAATCGAGCAAAAGATTTTATTCATCCTTTTGCATGAAACATTCTACTGGAATACGGGGACCTGCCAGGAACTAGCGATGCTGTCAGGACACGGGAAAAATCGATTTCTGACTTGGGAGTCGTTTGGATAACATTTTCATGTGTGGCCTCATCCCAGGCAGCTTTTTTTTTTTTCCTCTCCCAGCTTGGGGTATGTCTGTAAGCTTGGGTTATGGTTAGCAGTGTGACTTCCAGATGATGATTTCCTATATTATTATTGATACTGTATTAGTAAATCATTCAAACCTAAATGCACGGTATTGTCAGATTTATATCTCCTTATGGTTTGACTTTTTTAAAAAAACGTTGCCATTTTTCATAGAAGCAGCAAGTGGTCCTTGTTTGAACGAGATGTGTCGTTTATGCCCAAGACTTGCAGAAGCAACGGTTTCCAGAAGGCAAGTTGAAGAATGTGTATTTTAACAGCCAAATCGCTCCATTAGAATAATAAAACACAGCTTTTGGAAAGGATATCACATGTGCAGGAATTATATTAGAGAATTGGAGAGAATCCTCCTTGCTGCATTAACTGCCTCAGATTTATCCTCAGGAAAGTGCTTTCAACTTGAGGTTGGCTGCTTCATCTGGGAGGCTTCTTTCAGTTCGGTTGTTTGGTCTCCAAACTACATTTCTTCTCTGACTTAGGATGTCGAGGAAGTTGTTGCTCCCGGGAAAGCTAGCTGCTTCTAGGGCATGTATGTGACTCCTCTGGCCCAAGGCAAGTGTCTTAAACCTGATCCAACTGTAGTCTCCCCTGGCATAATGACACTCCTGCAATCCAGGTGACATTTCTCTATCTTCTTTGATAGACTGCCCTCTCACCTCCAACCTGTCAGTCCCAGACCAATTTAAATCAGGATAAACTAAGCGTGGGGTACACACGAATTGCTCATGCCGTTTCATCCTCATAAAAAGCCTCATCCATCCCTCGCCTCCCAATTTTAACAGATAGATCAGGCATTCTGGCTAGCAGCAGCTTCTTGCTCTCGGGTTTCTCAGAAAAGGCTGCAAGCTGACAAACCGGCCGGGGCCTTACTCTGCCAGTTTGGCTTGGCTATTTTATTGCCTTCAATTATGATGGTACAACTGGTCATTTAGCTCAGAGAGAAGGGGGTTTTTGTAGCTGTTAAAAAAATATGGCACATGTTTCAAGTCTCTTACTCTTTGTTTGTTTGTTGAAACTCTTGAAAACTTTGCTGATGACCTATTTCGCTTTGCTGGCCACTCAGGAAATGGATCTGAAAAAGCGACTTGGCTCCTCTACGGAGACCTGGATTCAGACCCACTCCCCACCCCCAATCCATCACAATGGCTCAACGAATGCAGCTTTGCGGTGCTAATTCTAGTCTAAGTCTAAAGAACCATTTCATTTTTTACTAACATTTTAAAGCAAGCTTACAGAAAAGCCTAAAATCAGCCTGCTTTCGTTTTCAAAAGTAACCTTGTCAAAATAAAACTTCCTTTTCCCTTCTTCCTTTCTTTCCTCTTTCTCCCCATCCACTTGTGGCATGAGCCTAGGACTGGATCTAGGAGGTCTAGATTTTAGTTTGAGCTCTGTTTTTAAATAACTGTAGGATGCTGGCTGAATTGTTTAGATCTCTGAGCATCAGTTTCCTTGTGTGTAAGAGGAGCTGAATTTTCAGTTCCCTTCCTGCCGTCATAGGCTGTAATTTAATGATCCTTAAGATCTCTTGTGCACTACGTGTGGAATGGAGCTTAATGCACTGGGAATTTCCAGCAAGTAAAGCGAGCAGCCTCTGGATTTTACTTGCCCCAAATTATCATTTACTCAAAATTGGGCTCATTATTCTAATGGTTCCAACAACTCAAGAGTGCTTACAAGGGTGGCTGGCTCCCACAAAATCTCTGAGTTTCATTGAGCTTCTTATATTTACTGAGCTTATTATGTTATAAAAAAAAAAAAAAAGAAGGAGGAGTAAGCCGGGAGTGCTGTTTCAAGGTGCTAATGAAAAAAATCTGATGTTTGAGCTCATCCAAGCAGGGGTTTTGGTATTTTTTGTTTTAGCCACATTCCCAGCCCTAGAACAGTACCTGGCACATAGTAGGCACTAAGTACATATTTATTAAAATCATAAGTTTATCTTCTTAGAATAAATACAGAAATTCACTCTATTAACAAATATTTTTCTTTCTTGATTTTATGGAATATTTATATACTACATTGATTGGAAACAGCTTATTTAATGGGAGCTAGCATAGCAAGTGGTTAAGTGGCTGAGCATAGGCAGGTCACAAAGACTAGATTTGAGACTAGCTCTGCCACCACTAGGTAGGTATATGATATGAGGCAGGTTGCTTAATGCCTCTGGGCCTCCTTGGCCTCATTTGTAAAATGAAGTTAAATTCAAGTCTACCCTAAGAGGACTGTTAAGAGGATCTGAAGAGAAGTACCTGGAAAGTACCTAGAGCCCTGGCATATATTAAGGGCTCAACAAACATTAGCTAGGAGTAAACAAACAGGATCTTTAGTGTTCGAAAAGCCAGTATGTTTCAAGTTGTTAGTGAGCCAAGGATGTCTCTGCATTTATAGCTAATGTTCTATTCCTTCTTTGCTTCTTAAACCTTATCATTTCTAGGAAGCTGGGAGTCCTTCCCTATCTCTCTGCTTTATGTTTCTTTTCTGCCCCTGTATAACCAATTCCTACGTCCTGTTTCTGTATTTTCATTGGGCTATTTTCCAATTTCTCTGTGGTCAAGACACATACATAAAATTGAATCCCTTGGTAGATAACATGTTCTGTGAGGGCAAGTTTCTAATCTGTTATTTCTCCTGCCAGCTCTTAGAGGAGCCAGGCCCTCAGGAGGGGTTATTAACTGGCTTACTCTGACACCTTCATCCCAGGAAACTTCTCATTGACTTTATTAAGGAGTCACACACATGGGGATTCAGATGGTATCTTGCAAATCCAAAAGTAGGAACATGTGCTCTTAGGGGAAAAAAATCTTATAGAAGGAAACAGAATTCTAGGTGCAGGTGTCTTTGGATACCATTCAGATTGTCTGCCTGTGTCTCCATACATGCCTAGGACCATATGCATTACATATGTTGTCTATTTTAAAATAAAACACTGCAGTGGTCCAGCTGTTCCAAATTCTGTTTCAAAGAACTTGTGGGCGCTTCCCAAGCAACACCATACAGTCATTCCTGCACTGTCCCGGTCTGTTCTCCCACAGTGTCAAACATAAAAAATAAATGCTCCTTGCAACTCCATTTTTCCCTGTACAAACAGTTGGAATTGGTTGATTAAAGAAAAAGAAAACTCCAATGTTGACATTAGCAGAGGGAAAACAGCCCAGAGCAAGCAGTATGAAAGAGTCAATTCCTGAATTCAGGACATTCTGGGATCACTTCCTTTGCCAATATTTGGCATGTGTCAAGAGAATGAAAATGAATTTGAACATCGGGTTAAGCAAAAAGGAATTAGGAGGGTAAAGTGGCTGCTTAAAACCCCAGTGATGTTTGGATGATCTCTTGCTTTGGGAGATGCATCCTAATGCTCTTTTTCATTAACCGTATTTTTCTAGAAATCAAAGATTGACATTTTAAGAACAAATTTCAATCATCTTTACCTTTGTCAGACCTAGTCTTAGGAAGTAGTTCCTAAGTCCTGCTTGG
This sequence comes from Nomascus leucogenys, assembly GCF_006542625.1. NCBI lineage: Eukaryota > Metazoa > Chordata > Mammalia > Primates > Hylobatidae > Nomascus > Nomascus leucogenys. Next base: position 77,991,554 of record NC_044401.1, on the reverse strand, counting down.
TCTTCAAGGGCTCCAGAGGTACTGATGTACTGAGAGTGAGCTATGTGATTTTATAGGCTCTGCAGCTAGGGCATAATTCAACACACCTTGCAAACATTGCTACCTGTTTCACTTCGGGGGTTTAACTGCATAAGGATTTTTTAGTCCATTATGACGTGGGCATAGGAGACTGACTTCCAACTAAGCTTGGATGGATAACGCTGCTATTGGTACCGACATTAAGAAACTTCAAGCACTGTCAATGGTATCCATGACATAGATGCAGGTTGATGAACATACAGACTTATGGAGAGCAGGTGCACTTTGAAGCGGAAACTAGTCTAAACCTTGCCCCAAGTTTGCTTGGAAGCAATTTTGGCTTGACATTTAAGGAATGTTGGGAAAACACTGGCTCCTAAAGTGATACTATTACGTGGGTTTTATACTCTCATCTCATTTAATCTACTTTATTAAAATTCAAGTGGTATGGTCCCTAATTGACTACTCTGTCATCTATGTTGTTCTTTGATCACGATATTTGGGTTCATTTCATGTTTGATAGTCTTTTCCTTTTCCCCCCCCTCACAAATGAAAAACCATATACTATTTTTCATGATCTATTATCTCAATATCAAGCACACTTATATGATCTTGTTTCTAACATATATATTTTTAGATAGACTTGCAATAATGTCTAGCAAATAAATGTAATTTTCCTGGAAGAATAATATAGTTTTCAAATTTTTATTTTATTGAAATTTTCCTACTATTTCAACAGCTTAGGGATTGAAGATAAAAGGTCAAATCTACCTTTTTATTTTGTAATATTACATTTTGGAAATTTTTCTGGGCTAGTGAAAAATTCACTGTTGGAAATAATTATGATTATATTACTAACAAATTGTCTGAAAGAGGCTCTTCTCTCTCATGAATCCCTTTTGTAATAAGCTAAAGGTAGCTGTTTTAACATTGAAATTTAGAGCACAGTTATGGCTGTTGCTGCTCCTGATGGATGCTAGAGGCAAGAGAATAGCTAATGCAACTCTAAAGTCATCTGTGAACCCAAACTGCAAATTAAAAGGTGACTTTGTATTTCTCTTATACGGAAAATGTGTGCTTGTCATATCTGCTTGACAGTACAAGAGTGAATGCATGGTTTGGACAATAACGAACAATGACAGTAGTCAGCCTCATCAGAAGACATGAAATAAAGAAATGACAATGATTGATGGCAGCTGGTTGTTTATGGATTTTTCTAGAAGAGCTTTCCTTGGAATAGTCAAGTAACCAGGGGATGTTGTGCCCTGCCTGAGCTCTGCACAGCAAGCAAAAGACTGGTCCTCACATGCCTGCTGCCCAGAGGCACAAATGGACCACTTAATTGAGAAACAACTTAATTGCTTCGTGGTCACTTTAGCTAAACTGGGGTAATATGAATGGCCAAAAGAGGATGGCTTCTTTGGAAGCTCTCAACGCTCACATTACATCATGCAGAAATCTTGAATTTAAAACTACTATGGCAATACCCCCAAAAGGATAAGTGTGTGACGTTTATTTCAATGTTAATTTCTATAATTATTTGTCAGACAATTGCTTTGAGTAAAAATCATAACAGATTTTGTCAATGATCTCAAGCAAAATAAATAAATGATTTTAGTTTTCTCCTGCTGTAGTTACATTAACTTACAGAGTACTTGATGTTTTTACATTCACTCCAACATGAGCAAAAATAAATTTTCTATACCTGATTAATAACCTTACTATAACTCACTATAAGGCATGAAAATACTCAATTAACTAGTGAATAATACGTTAAATATGTCTTACGTAGTTAACAGTGAGGTAAACCTTCATTTAATACGGTCTGTTTAGATCAAATCATGGTGTTTGGAAAATTTTAGACCTGATTGTGGGAACCTATTCTTTTAAAAAGTGATTTACTTTTACAATGAAAAGGGACATGATTTACAGTATGGTTTTCGGTCATACAAATTATGCTAATATTGAATTAATTATTTCATATTGCATTCCTGCAACATAGCAACTGCAAGTTGACAATATAAGAAGATATAGCAAAATTTTATGAGATAAAACTATAGAAAGGAATTAAGGCAAACAATTGTTTAAAAATCTACTAGAATAGCAATGCGTTTTTGTGCAAATACATGTAAACTTGTTTAGAATTCATTCAGTCAACTATTCATCCATCCTTTCTTTCATTCTTTAAAAAAAGTATAGCAAAATCCTAAATTCCCACTAAGTTTACATTCTATGATAAGCCTTTTAAAATGCCTCATCAGACATTCAAGAAAAGTAAAGTTAAATTAAGTATCTGCTTGAAGTGGTGAAAAAATTCTGTCTGCTAGCCAGGGGTACATTTATGCAAAATAAAAGAAAAAAGAAAGAAAGGGAGGAAAAAGCAAATTAAAGAAGGAAACAAAAAAAAATTTGAAGAAAAGACTATTATTAAATGGTCAGGAGAAATGATATGACCTAGTTCTTCTAAATTAGCATTCAGAATACTCAAACACATAGTTGCCTGCTCTCTTGACCAATTTTTCTAACTCCCTCTAATGTCAAGTCTTTCCTCAACACATTTTTGGTTGATAGCTTTTTCCTATATAAATTAAGGAAGTGTGTGTTCTTTTTTATTAATAACTCAAATAGTGAAGAGAAAGATTTTTCTAAAGGTTTAAAGTTTCCTTTTTCTCTTACGTGGGTATTTTTAGAAAAATTAATACAAATACAAACGATGTCAAAAAAGTTATTGTTGTCATTGTTCTTGGGGGAGTAGCAGAATGACATTTGAGACCAGAGGTTAAAACACTCTTTGGCATTGTAAGACTGTGAATCCAAAGCATTTGTAAATGAGTGACACGGATTCAGTCTTGTCCTTAATTTCCTGTTTCTGTGTGTGGTAGTTCCATGTATTTAGCTCTCCTTTCAAAATTAATCCTCTATTGGGTCTTACATTAGAGCACACCCTTAAGCCAGGTAGAATGAATTCTTTAGTGTTCAAATAATACATTTGCTTTCTTAATTGTATTTTGCAATTTCTTCCAGTCTTCCTCGGTTAACAGCTCTGGGTTTCCTAACCCACTTATTTTTTAAGGTATCCATGGTTACTACACCATTGGTACTCTGACCATTCGAATCTTTGGAATGGGAAAGGAAAAACAACAACAACAACAACAACAACAGCACATTATCAGAGTGCAAAATGATCTGTTTTCAGGCATTAAGCAGTCAGGTAGCTGTGAATTCCATGAAACGGAGGCATTATTTGCCATTTTGTTGTGATGTTAATTAATATTCTTGGAATGAAAATATTAGATGTTAATGGTTGGCTTTACTCAGAGGATCATTTGATGCCAATATGAAAGCCAAGGAGAGGAGGCAATTATGCACACATCACATGCATCCTAGTTTCAGTATGGAAGATTACATTTCAAACCTAAGGTCAGGAAAATAACATGAAAAGTTGTACTACAAATTCTAGACATGAGGAAGATTTAAGGGAGAGGGAAGCACATTGCAGGTGTCAGATAATCTAATCTGATTATCTGAGCTGTGCTAGCTATAGGGGAGCACTTACCCTTCAGTCCAGCTAGAAGTTAGCAGGGTAAGAAGGAACAAACCAGAATAACATAAAGACTAGCAACAAGGCTCAGGAAAGCAGACAGGAGTTCTAACCTAGCAGCCTAAGTTCTTGGGTTCGAGCAAAGATTGAACAAGAAAACTTAAACAAAACAAAACAAAAAACAAAATCAACCTCCCCCAAACCAACAGTAACCCAAATCCCCCTAACTGTTGAAGACGTTCAGGTGGTAGCAAAAATAGAACAATTCTCAAAAATACCCAACTTTGGGGTTCCATGATGGGATTAACAGTTATTAGTTGAGAAACAGACATTAAAATGACTCATTGCAAGTGATATATTAAATAACCATTGACCAAATGTCAAAGCTTAAAATACCCTCTTCCCCCACCCCATCCTAATCCAAATGAGAAATGAGGTACTAATTTTTACTGTTCCACTAACACATAATGGACAGGGGATAAGGTATCTCAATGAGAGGCCAGTCAGCATAATAAATCGTGGAACACTCAACTACAGATTTGGACATCATTTCCGAGGTAAGCAGCATTGGCCTTAAAAATCGGAGAATTGCAAGTATTTGTTTAAAAACGTTGTATAGCTAGGTACTGACTTAATTTTGTTAAATTTTAACAAAAAAGAAAAAAATTAAATCAACAATGACACACACAAAAAAACTACAAAAGAACAAAAAAGTTTTAAAGGTTGGTGAAACCCTCCCAAAAATCTCTGTAGAGTCACACACAAACTAATGAATAGCAGGATCTATTTTTTCAGTTTTTACAATTCCACATAAATACCCCACTCCACTCTTCTCGACATGTCTTCTCATTTTAAAATTGAGCTTTTGAAATTGCAAAGAACAAAAACTGTTAAATTGAATTTAGAAAGACCCAAATAAACTCACAATTACTCCCAAGTTTTCCAAACTATAAAAATGGTCCATTCTTAAGTTTCCCTTAAACAGTCAGTGACATGACAAGACTGGAGTGTTTATTTTTCTCTACCCCCAAAATATTTCTATATTGCTTCCCTTCTGAATGTAGTTTTCCATTTCTATGCAGCTTCCTTTTGTCTTGTAAATACTAATAAAGTGATTATAGAGTTAAGTCACTGAAAGACTGTTGTTCTTAAAAATTATTCACTAGCAAGAATGGCAAGTACTTTGAACAAATATTCAAAAACAAGATATAATGAGATGTGTGCAGAGTTAAGTACTTAACAATGACCCTTACCTTTTTGGAAGTCAAGGAAACCTTTTTAAAATGCAATACTTGATTTTTTTTTTTTTTACATTTTTTGTTAGCTAGAGAATCTGTGATTGACTTAATTTTTGTGATGTCACTTGATTAAAATAAATCAGTGTGTAGATTGGCAACCAAATGTAAGTGAAGAATGAAAATTTGTTCTTTACAACTATGTTATGACTGTTTTTCATCTTTCTTGCTTGGTGGTACCCGGTGACCAATCCGTCCTGCTTTGCTCAGGATTGAGGGGTTTCCTAGGACACAGGATTTTCAGTGCTAAAAGGAGAGACGTACTGGGCAAACTAGGATGAGTTGGTCACCGTAAGTATGAGTCAACACTGTGGGTTTGACTGAGTTACCCATGTGTAAGGCTTGATCTATTTAGTAGTGACAGTTCGAATTTTACAAATTACAGCAGCTGTGAAGTAATTATGAACTAACCACCATTCTGTGGCATACTCCACTAACAATTATGATATGCAGTCAGCTCTGCAGTATCCATGGGTTCAGCATCCATGGATCCAACCAGCGGTGGATTGAAAATATTCAGAAAAAAATTACATCCATACTGAACATGTACAGACCTTTTTTTTGGTCATTATTCCCTGAACAATACAGTGTGATAACTATTTACAGAGCATTTGCATTATATCCAGTATTATAAGTAATCTAGAGATGTTTCAAATTACATGGGAGGACGTTTATAATTTATATGAAAATACCATGCCATTTTATAAAGGGGACTTGAAAATCCATGGATTTTGGTACCTGCAGGGGGTCTTGGAACCAACTTCCCATGGATACTGAGGGAAGACTGTATTCCCTCATATCTAGCCACTTTTTCTCTTTTGGTTGCTGTGCATAACTACCCAGTGATACCATGGAATGTAAAATTCCTGGTTCCTTTCTTGATCTTTTTGTAGATGCTCAGGCATAAAGGTTGGGTTGATTAAATCCTAACTGGTTGTCCCTGATGGCTTGTAAATTATAGGAACAGAAGCCACACTGGCTGGTACTCTGGCTGCAGTTTTTATTAAGTGCTTAAACTAGCAATAGATAGAATTTGGAGCAGTGTTGAGGCTCTGTTGCAGGGATAATAAAGTAACCATGGGATGACTGGGATCCACACTATTGGACTGAAGTTCTGGGTAAGGGCTGCCATTTATTACATGGCCACTGTGTACAGTTGTGCAGATTGGGCACTGCAGAACTCAATGGGTGCCATTCACATTTTTGTGTATGTGCAAGGTGTTTCCTGTATTACACAGTCTCCATAGCTGATTGTAGTGGCTTGTTCTTTGAGAACCTGGTAGATGTAGCAGGGCCTCATGCTCTCTGAAGAACTCCCATTCCTAGGCAGTAATAAAGGAGATAGTACAGAAGAAGGTAGATCTACCACCAGGTACTGATAAATCCCAATGGCATGCATGATCTGGTTTTCTCACTCATTTCTCAGCCTACTTTACATATTCCCTAAGGAAGATATCATTTACCCCCCCAAATTCTAACTCTTAGGTGTTTGCTTTGGATGCCCCATTTAACAAAAGTTCCTTATTTCAACTAGAGTAGTGATACACATCAAGCTGTGTGTATTCAATTGAGTCTTTCTGCTGATGCCTAACAACTAGTGTTCTAATTTCACAACTAACTGAATCCTATCCACAGAGAGAAATCTAAATCAAGAGCCCCCATGCATTTCCATGAAGAGACATCTCTTCTTCAGCAGCTTCCATCACAGGTTTTCTTTTTTAATCAGTGTCTTGTCTCTAATTTTACTCCTGAATGTCCTTCATCTTATACTAGTGAGGAAAAAGTGGGGTCAATAGCAAACTATGTAGCAGTTTCTTAATCTGGGCAGATGATAGAACAGAGACACTGAATGTAAGGTGAAATGACTTTAGAAGAAATGAAGATTATTTGGAAATAAGACCAGTATTTTCCAAATATCACCTGAGATACATGCTTTATGAGGTTGATTTGAATGGTGATTATAGTTAGAATTTTTTTCTGATACATGGGTAATTTCTTTTCAAGAGGTTATGATAGGATGTGTTGTTTCCAAATGTATTACAAAGGAGCATGTTGGGCAGGGTGAAAGGAGGGATTTTTGTCATACTTTTAAAAAAAACACAACAATTAAACAAATACTGGGTATGATTTATCTTCACTAATAACTATTACTCTCTTTACTGCTCTCAAGTAAACCTAAGTGTAGGAAGATGTTAGAGAATGCAAGAGTGGAGAACTTGGTGGTAGGTGTAGGAAATCTCTTTCTTATTCTTTCATGATTTTCTGTGTGGAAACTCACAGCCATTATATGATTATTTACACTGTTCCACAAGGGCATGCATCGCCATCAGTAATGGACAGGAATTCCTGGGAGCATCTGATAGAATTTGCGATCCAAAAGAAGTTGTATTTCCTGATCAACAAGGGTGTTGCAAGGTGTAAGAATATAGTCTTGTTGGACAGAAATGGACATGGCAGTAGAATTCACTGAAATACAAGTTTACCTCTATTTAGTAGTTATAGCTGCAAAATTATTCCACCCACATCCATATTCTGTTTGAGAGCAACAGAGGAGAGATCGTACAAGCACTGTGTTAGAGGTTAAGTCTCTGCACTTGCATTTGTTTTCCTTCAGCTGCAATTCTCTTTCCTCAAATATTTGTGGGGCTGACTACCTATCATTTGAACCTAAACTCAGGGAAAGCTTCTTTGTCTAATGTCTCTCCTTCTCACTCAGTCACCACTAAATGACATTCTTCATGGTATTTACCAGTGTCTGAAGCTCTCTTATTTATCTGTTCACTTGTTTACTGTCTAGGCTTCCCCATTGGGATGCAGGTATTGTAAGAGCTGGTACCTTGTCTGTCGTTCTCATTAGCATGTCTTATTTCTAGACAGTTGCTCAATGACCTAGAATGAATCAGTGAGTTCCATACTAAAGTAATAAATCATCATGATTATTGCTAAAAATGACTTGTACCTATGTTATCTCTGATTGACTTGATATTCAGGGTAAAGCAAAAGACTCTATTTAGAATGAATGTTTGGAACAAAAATGAATTACTTTATTTCTCCATTTTCTTTGTTTTAATAAATATTTCCAAATATGTACTGGCTTTCACCTCACCCTGTGTATCATAAGTATTGATAGATAAAAGCCATTTTAGGTAGCAAGAAGACACGGAAAAGGGGCAAGAAATTAAACGTATGCAGAGGTAAGAGGAGAAAAAACTCGAACATGAACTGCGGCTGTTTAAGGAGACAGTTTCATTTTTGGGTCTTTGGTATTTTAGCTCGGAATGGGATTTTAGGTACCATGTTTTGTGTTTTTTTTTTTTTTTTCACTGCATGTGATAATGTCATCATTTATTTTTAAATGGTTCTAAATTGCAGATTTAAGTTGATTTCAAATCAACCCTATTTTTAAATTACTTTTAATAGGAAGAAATGAAGCAAGGACATACATAATCTACTATATTTGAAGGACTCAAACAAATACATGTTTGGCTGTGAATTCTGTACTCTCACCAAAAGAGAGATAAAAATCCACCTAAAATACACTTTCCTTCATTTAGTGCTTGTGGGAGAAGGTCAAGTATTGCACTTTAAAATTACTTTCACCTAACATTTGTCCCAACTTTCCCCCTGAATTCGCTATATGTTTTCAGCAAACATGATTTTACAAATTTTAAGTATAAAAGCAACTAGGTTTTCTAATTCAACTTTGGAAGGTTTACTTTACTCTGCAGAGTTATTTTTGTAAAATGGTATATTTACTTACAAAATTGAGAGATAGGGGCATCCAGCTGAGGTACATTTCCTCCCTTGGCGTTGAGTTTCTGGACTTGGGTCGGGGGCACAGGCTTGTGTGACTGCCCCGTGGCCCGATACATGGCCTGGACCCACAGGATGCGGTCTTGTTCATCGTCACTGGCAAATATCACGGTGTCTCCCTCCTTGACAGCATTGAAGAAGGCTCGGCCACCCTCCAAACCTGGAAGAAAAGGGAGTAACAACTTCTACTAAGCCGAGCTGTGATGTTCTCAACTGGACTCAGCTTTTGAAAAAGCAGTTTCTGCTGCTTTTCCTTGGGACAGACGAGGGGGGTAGCGATTAACTTAGGATGGGAAGTCTGAGATTCACTTGTCCACAGAGTGGGACCATGATGCTGAAGAAGTATTTCTGAGCCTGGATCTTATCTTTTTGTGTCCTGCTGGGGATAGAACTGTCAAGCAGGCTGCCTGCTTGGGGAATAAACATCTGCCTATAAACATACTATTTTCTCCCTCATCTTTAAACACAAACAAAACAACAACAAAAACCTCTCTTTACCACATCTCTCCCTTCAGCTACTGTCCTATTGCTCTTCTCTTTACAATGAAAGGGAAATCACTACCAAGGCTTTTCCAATTTTAGCACCCATATGAACCCCCTGGGCATCTTGTTAAAATGCAGCTTCTGATTCAGTAGGTCTGGAACAGAGCTTGAGGTGCAGCATTTCTAACAAGCTCTCAGATGATTCAGATGGTGCTGGCGTGAGGACCACATGTTGAGTAGCAAGGGTCTCTCCCCTCCTTTTCTGCCTTGCAACCCCTCCAATCAGACTGCTGCCCCACTGAAACTTGTCCAGGTTTCAGTGGACACATTGCTGAATGACCAGTGACCTCCACATTGCTGAATCCAATGACTGATTCAAAGTCCTCATTTTACTGGGCCCACCCACCTAACAGCAGCATTTGCACTCCCTTCTCTTCAAGATGCTTTCTTTACTTAGCTTTCAGGCGGAAACCCTGACTTTCCTCCTACCATCCTGGCCGCTGCTCCTCAGTCTTGTCTGGTGGCTCCTCCTCCTCCTCTTCCTGATTTTTAAATGCTGGCATGCCCTGGGCTTCTGTCCTTGCCCTTCTTCTCTTCTTTAGCTACACCCTCTCTCATGGTGATGCCATCCAGCCTTTAAGTACCATGAGTACGCTGATGGCCTTCACACTTCTCTCTCCAACTTGGACCTCTCCCTTGGACTCCAGACTTGAATATCTTTCTTGACTTTTCCCCAGGGATATCTGATAGACATCCCAAGTTTGTGAAACCCAACAATGAACTCCTGGTCTTTCTCCCTGACCTCCTCAGCAAAGCTCAGCCCATCTCTCTTGCCACTCAAGTCCCCAGTCTTGGGGTCAATTTTGACTCTTTACTTTCTTTCACTACCCACTTCCAGTGAATCATGAAATTCTGATGGTTCCACCGTTAGGACATTACCAGAATTTGATTACTTCTTCCATCTCCAGTTGTGGCCATCATAAATGTAGCCAGGATCATCCCTGGATTATTTTAATAGCCTCCTATCTGACCTGTCTGCCTCCGTCCTCATTCTCTGTAGATGATGATCACAAGGCAGCCAGAGTCCTTGATTTAGCACTAGAGTCAGGTCCTGTCACTCTTCTGCTCAAAACCTGCCAGCAGTTCCATGTTCCACTCAGAGGAAAAGCGTTGGTTCTGACAAGGCCTGAAAGGCCCCCATGAATTGGTCCTCTGTCACCTCTAACCTCCTCTCCTAATACTCTCTACCTCTATGCACACATGTACTCACTTCATTGTAGCCACACTGGCCTCTCGCTCTTCCTTGAACACCCCAGGCATGTGCTCACCTCAGGACATTTGCAATTGCTTTTCTCTCTGCCTGGAGCCCTCTTTTTTCAGGTATTTGCATGATTCACACTCTTATCTCCTTTGTGTCTTTTCCCAAACATCACATTCCTGTTGAGACCTTCCCTGACCTCCACTTCTTGTGACGTATCTCTTATCTTGCTTAATTTTTCTTTATTGCTCTTACTACTTTTTAGCAAACTATATAATTTACTTCGCTTCATCAGTGCAGGTAGTTTTTGTCTGTTTTGCTTACTGCTGTATCTCTGGAGCCTAGAATAGTGCATGGCACATAGTGGGTGCACAAATATTTGTTGAATAAATGAATATGCTCTAGATCCATCTTTTTCCATGGGCAGTTATCAAGGTTAAAATTCAGCGAGAAGTGCATGTTCTCACTCATAGGTGGGAAATGAGCAATGAGAACACATGGACACAGGAAGGGGAACATCACACACCAGGACCTGTTGTGGGGTGGGGGGAGGGGGGAGGGATAGCATTAGGAGATATACCTAATGTTAAATGACGAGTTAATGGGTGCAGCACACCAACATGGCACATGTATACATATGTAACAAACCTGCATGTTGTGCACATGTACCCTAAAACTTAAAGTATAAAAAATAAAAAATTAGCGAGAAGTAGGTGGAAACTTCTCTTTGGGTTCAGGCCAAAGCTACGTTGTGTCCATCAACATATTCCAGAAACCTGTGTTTTAGATTACTGAGTACTCTCTAGCTGGAAATAATACTTCATATCTTCATCAGGTTCCTCGTCGCCTCCTCAAATATTAAAAACTAAGAGGAGAATGAATAAGTGATTAGCATCCCCAAATTTCCAATGAGGTCCAGCCAGTAATCTGTTTGACATTTGTCACTGGAAAAGATTTCTGGTAACATTAAGACTTCTTCATTGTACCGATGCTATTTATTGAGATGTCTATGCTGCAAGCGTGGGTGTGTATTGATAGTTTTGCACTTGGAATGGCCAGGGATTTAGGACAATAAATAGCTACTTCTTTGCATGGAGGGTCTGATAATATCACACCAATAAAGCTTTACTAAAAGATTTTTGGTGGTTTTTATTATAATGGACTATTTTGCTTAATTTCATATGGAAAGTTTTAAAATATGTAATTTGAGCAGGATGATGTGTAGTTAGCAAGCTGGGAAAATCTGATGAAGCTAACGAACAGCACAATAAAAAGGAAAATTCTGAAAGGGGAAGGAGGAGGAAGAAGAGCTCTGAGCCTTTAAGCCTGAAAAGTGAGCAATAAAGAGTTAAAAGGAAGAGAGGGTCAATAGACCTGTAGCCTAGTCTCATGGTATCCTTAGGAGTAAGCCGTTTTGCTACAGTCAGGGAATGCCAGGACAGACATGGTCAGGTACCACTTTTAATAGCCCCAAGGCCTCCCATTCACCCAGGGCCTGCTGCTGGGGTGGGGATACTGTATTTCTGCAGCTACTGTCAGAAAGTCAGTTCATGGAGTTACTTTGGGGAAGTGGACAGCCCTCTCCACTGTGCAGTTATTTAGAGGTAGAGATGGAAAGACATCAGGAAGTTTTTATATTTTTATTCAATCCTCCCAACAGCCTTATGGCGTAGGTACTGTTATCCCATTTCACAGATGAGGAAACTAAGTCATGGGGAAGGTGGTAACTAGCCCATGGACACAAAGCTGGGTTGTACGTGTCAGAGCTGGCTTTTGACCTCAGCTGTTTGTCTCCAGAGCTGATGACTATAACCACTGTGCTTTAGTGCACCAAAGCATGAATCCAGGGCCAGGCCCTCACTAACAGCTCTCTTCAGAGTCATTATTAACAATCAAATGAAGCCTAATTTTGGAGTGGGTAAGGGCAAAGAGAAACGTCTAAAGCAATAGCAGCAATGACAAGCACAGCAGCAGAGAGCAACAGGGTTTTTTCAGAAAGCACCAGAGGCTGAGGGCACACCAAGGAAAGCAAGAAGGAGATAGAAGAGCAACAGATGAAAGAGAACCAAGAGAGGAGAAAGCAAAGTGAACACCCACAAAGTGAAGATCCTCATGTCATCACAAGGCCATCAGTCTTAGAAAAAGCAACAATTCCTGGGGACTGAATCTGAAGAATGTGATGTGCGACCTCTCATGGGCTCTCCTTGGAGAACGAGGGGCACAGTCCCATAGTTCAAAGACAAAAAGACACATCTGGGAATAGATGAAGGCAGACCAGGCAAAGGAATGCTGGCCAGCTCTCCGGGGGAAAGGGATTGCACTTCCAACAACTTGCATGGCCGAAGTCCATTTATGAGGGTAAAAAAAGGTCTTTATGAGTCGTATAAGAATAATTTAGTTGTTTGATAAACTGTGGCACTGAATTATTCTGGATTAATATTCTTTTATTTGAAGACTTAATTATCTAATCGGATAGAAATTGAGATTGTTTCAAACTTTCCAAACCACACACAGGGAAAGGTAAAGTGAAACATTTTTATTTTTAGCTTAAAAGGAGTAGCTTGTAAGTGAAACTTAACATAATTTGCCAGTTCATCAAATTAACACGTCAAGGACCCGAACAGGTAGAGTTCATTTAGTGGAAATGCTTGTGTCTGGGGCAACCACCTAGACTGCAGGCTGGTACTAAGGCAACAATATTAACTGCATCCCTCCCTTCTATGGCAGAGAGCAATAGGCCACAAGGGTTCTTAGCCCATAAAATCACCACCAGTTGGGTCCACTGACAACTTGGATAAAACCAAGAGAAAGAGGGAGAGAGGTAGAGTCTGAAGTCCTCCCCATTTGCACACTCACCTTTCAGGGAGCAGTTGAGGAGACTCCTAAAATCTGAGGACATTGGTTAAAATGTGCACACTTGGCTCTCCAGCTGGCAAATGTTACTGTGTTCAGGAATCCCCTGCAGTGCTTATTTAAATACAAAGACTCTGACCTCTCCCTCCTTCTGGTTCACAGGTTAGAAGTGGGGCCCAGGAACATTTATTTTTAATAATTACTTTTTTGTTGTTTGTTTGAGACAGAGCCTCTCTCTGTCACCCAGGCTGGAGTGCAGTGGCGCAATCTCGGCTCACTGCAACCTTTGCCTCCCAGGTTCAAGTGATTCTCCTGCTTCAGCCTCCGGAGTAGCTCGGATGGATTACAGGCGTGTGCCACCATGTGTGGCTAATTTTTGTATTTTTAGTAGAGCTGGGGTTTCACCATGTTGGCCAGGCTGGTCTCGAACCCCTGACCTCAAGTGATCTGCCCACCTCAGCCTCCCAAAGTGCTGGGATTACAGGCGTGAGGCACCGTGCCTGGCCAATAATCACTCTTTAAGAAATTCTGAGTTAGACTTTCTCATGACAACTGAGAGAATTTAAGTCTCCGTTTTCAATCAAACATTACTTGGGGAATAAATAGGACTTAGCACATGGAAAGATAGAAGAAGCTGCTTATTATTCTCAAGAACATAATTGATTTACATTTTACATCTTTCCATTTACATCTTTCGTAAAGAAATTTATAAATTATATCCCATGGGATCGATGTAAAAAGAAATAAGCTTTAAAAATATATGTGCACAGTTACTCCTTACACATGTAGATAGAATAGCTCTCTCCACTCCTGCCCTCCCCACTGAGGGAAGATAATTTTGCTTTCATCTGATAAAGTAACAACCATAGCTTCGCTATAGCTGTTCATGCAGCTATGCTTTACTGCAAGTGCCAAAGCGTGACATGGGTTAGACCTGGCGTCCCAGCTCAGCCACCAGGCAGTCTTAAACAATAGCCTTTGATATCTCAGAATCCCAGTTTCTTCATTTACAAAATGGGGTAATGATCCTGGTCTTATCCACTTTGTGGGATTACCATGAGGGCCAAATACAACCGCATGGGGGGAAAGGAAAATGGACTGGCTTAAAAGGAATTATTGTCATAAGGTGGTATTGATTTCCCTTCTCATATTGGCCCTTTAGCTTCCCATTTTATGTTTTAAAATTTACTATTTTTTACAATTCTATTTTTTGAGTTGGGGTCTATCTCTGTCACCCAGGATGGAGTGCAGCAGTGCAATCATAGCTTATTGCCGCCTCCAACTCCTAGGCTCAAACAGTCCTCCCACCTTAGCCTCCTTAGTAGCCTCCCTGTAGCACACACCTACAGGTGTGTGCCTCCATGCCCTGGTTATTTTTAAATTTTTTTGTATAGATGATGTCTGGCTGTGTTGCCCAGGCTTGTCATGAACTCTGGTCTCAAGTGATCCTCTCGCCTTGGGAATGCAGATGTGAGCCACCACTCCTCAACCTAGCATTCTACTTAAAAATAAAAGTCCTAAGGAGGACTGAATCTATTTTTTTTTGAAGGATACACAATAACTTAAGAAGAACACAAACCATCACAGAATGTCCTAAGGACTGGTTTCCTAAGGCAGGAACCCCATCCTTTCCATGAGAGGTTGCATGAAATTGTTTGTTTCAAACTCGTTGGTTCTACTCATTATGAAGGATTTCCAGGCAGAGCATTTAATTCACGCCTTATGTGGTCAGCTCTGCATTCTGCTCTGGCAAGTGGCAAATAACATATGAAAGTCCGAAGGGGTGGGGCTGGGCCCAGCCACTCGGTTGAGATTGTGCAGGTGCTAATTTTACTAAGTGGGCTGGGCCCAAGGCCTTCCCTGCCACACCTCTTCAGGTTAGCAGCCCATCTTCTCTCAAACTCTGTTTTTCTTTTATGTGTATTTTGTTGCATGTGGAAGAGCAATATGGGAGTAGAAAAAAAGGTTTTGGGCCAAATAATGCAGTATGGTTGGAAATGCTTTCCTTGTGCAGATTTGGCATAAAAATAAACTTCTCCGGGAGAGGGCTGTTGGTGCTTGTTGTTCATTAATATGCTGAAATGATTTCGCACCCCCCTCCCATTTTGAAGGTTCTTTGAGGCTGATTTCTATTCATTTTTTTTTTTCTGGGAAAAAGATAAAATGGGTAGGGGGAGATGTGCGAGGGGGCAGGATGTAGAACTTATGCGGTGTAGAACTTTTAAGAAATACTACCGTTCGTGTAGTTTTCTTAGCTACATAGGCTTAAGGGCTTCATTGTCTCTGCTTGTGGATTGGTGTCTTCTTAGGGAAAAAGACATTTAGGGAGGGTTTTCAAGTGCTGCCAGCTAACCTTATGAGCTCTTGAATTGTAGCTAGGGAATATGGATATACTGAGCAGGCTCACTTGGTCACTGAAACCTGCCAAGCCCACACATCACTGGTGAAAAACAACACACACACACACACACACACACACACACACACACACACACACACTCCTTGGTGTACATGTAGGACTACTACTTTTTCAGAATTTTTTTTTTAGCATTGTATGGTGGAGTCCGTATCTGATGTGGACACAGGTAGGTAAAAGAAAAATGCTCTTACTTTTTGGTTTTAGAGAATCCCTTGAGTAAAATCAAAGCACTAGGTTAGGATGGCATTAAACCAACCGGGATGGAAATGGCATAATATCAGGGATTGTGGCTGTCATGGACATGGCTGAAACCCTTAGTAAATTGACTTAGTGCCTAGCATGGAATAAGTGCCCAGCAATTATTAGTTGACCGTTGATTTGGGAAGGTTGAGGGTTTGTGGGCTCGTGGCCTTGAGGGTCGGTGGGTACCTGGCTGGGGGTCGGTGTAATCCACAGTGTAGCCATCCAATTGTAGAAGTTCCTGAGGCTCTGCTTTCTTCTCCCGATAACTGCACATGGCAAACGTGTACTGACTGACCTGTTAAGGAAAAGCAGATTGTGAAGTTGACACCTGGAGCCTGTCTTCTCCAAGAAAGCCTCCCCCATGTTCTCTCCTCTGAGGATCTGGACTGAGTGGCTGGGTTCAAATTGAGTTTTGCTATCTCCTGGCTGTGTGACATTGAGCACGTTACTTAACCTCTCTGGTCCTTCATAACCTCATCTGTAGATTGGATACAACCTTACAACCTATCTCATTGGCTTATTGTGAAGACTAAATGAGTTCATGTGTGGAATGCACTTAGAGTCTGTTCCTGGCACTTAGTAAGTACTTGATGAAGGTTAGCTATTATCATTATTGCTTTTAATATAATCAGGTTAAGCTACATGCAATTGCCATTTTTGTAGGTTAAAAGTGGTTAAATGACAGCAATTTTGTATGTTCTGCCTCATGTGACTGTGGCCTTGGCTGAGACTGCCATGCTCGCAGATACACCATGGGCCTTTTGATCAGAAGTTAGAGGCTAGACATTCATTTATTCATGCCTTTTTATTTCAGTATTTCATTTTTTGCAGCATTTTGATCAGCATCAAGCTACATGTTTCATCCCCTTCTTCTTCCTGCTGAAAGAATAGTTTGGTTGCTTTGAAGTCTTCTTCTTATCTCAGACAAGTGCCGGAGTGACATGCTGTCACAAGCAATGAGCGCTTGATCTGTAGGTGCCAGTCACAGTAGAGCAATCCTCAGCCCCCCCAATGACGTAGCTGTTGTCACTTGTGCCCTAATGGCAGCCCTCACTCTACCGACACAAACCATGCCAGTGCAGGGCGGGTGCTCACAGCTGCAGGCCCGCCTTCAGGACCCTGTCACTCTAGTGCATCCAGATCCCGCACATACACTTAGCATTTCTACATCTGGCTTGTCTGCAAGGAGCCCGTGGGAAAGCAAGCATCCTCCCAGCTTTGGGCTAAAAGCTCTCGGGCACATTTACTATCCACTGATGTCAAATGTCTTGGAGAAGGAGTGCCACATCCCTCATCCCTTAGTTTCCTTTATTAAAAGAGACACTTTCTAAGTGAACTTTGATCCCAGCGGGGGACATTTTTAGTCTCTTCTATAGTGAGATTTGTTTTTGTTGTTTTAATGGTGATAAGAAATTGACGTTCTCGAGCACTACATGCATCTCCCGCACTGTCCGAGGCTTGAGGGTCCCAGTGGAGAGATGAAGGGTGTCTGCAGGAGGATGTTTTTGGTAGTTGGTTTGTCTGTTGCTGCCCTCTGTTGGCTCCTGATGGAAACTTTACCGCCCCACTTGGGTTTCTTTATAATGTATAGGGTTTGCAGAACTTCTTCCTTATATCACAATGCCAGGGGAAACCTAAGGCTGGGTCATTGAGAGTATTTTCATAAAGGAACACATATTAGTTTTTTGTAATAAACAAAATAACCAACAGCATACTCTTCTAAAATGGAAGGTTAACTGTGTAGGCCGGGGGTTCCATGGGCCTGGTGTCCCATCGCAGCTCTATAAGCGGTCTATTCTGTAAGCCTCAGAGTCTTCATCTGTATTTACCTGCATCTTATTGCTGCTAGAGAATTAATTGAGTTTTACATACCATGTGTGATACCCAGAGAGCAAACACTTCATATACATATGCATTTATACAGGCAGCTTCTTGCATTTGACACACATTCTAACATAGTATAGCTCAATAGGTGGATTTACCTACTGGATTATAAATTCACTGAAGGCAGGTCTAGGGAGCCATATGTCTTGATTGTATTTTCACTCCCATAAGCAAAATCTGCCATATAATGGGCATTCACTAGTTGAATCTGATTGGTTCTAGAAAGTTGAATACATACAATCCAATAAAGAGGTTTTACCCCCAAAATTTACAGGGGATTCCAAGTACAGCACCAGGTCTTTCCAACTTGTTATTATTGATCCTAGGGATAACAGATTTCCTGTGACCCTCTGCATGACAATGATCATAGATATTGCTGGAACGGTCCCATGGGGAATTTTTTTCATTTTTTTAGATGGAGTTTTCTTCTTGTTGCCCAGACTGGGGTGCAATGGCATGATTTTGGCTCACTGCAACCTCCACTTCCTGGGTTCAAGTGATTTTCCTGCCTCAGCCTCCTGAGTAGCTGGGATTACAGGCATGCGCCACCATGTCTGGCTAATTTTGTATTTTTAGTAGAGACAGCGTTTCTCTATGTTGGTTAGGGTGGTCTCGAACTCCCGACTTCAGGTGATCTGCCCGCCTCAGCCTCCCAAAGTGCTGGGATTACAGGCGTGAGCCACCATGCCCAGCCGGATTTTTTTTTTAACCTGGCATTTCTTATCTGGCAACATGAGAGATGACACAGTTTGTTAATGTGATTGGCCAAACAGAGAGTTGCCGACACTCACTTAAGATTTAAAAAAAATCACAACAGAAGGGTGTTATTTCAAGATTTATGCATTTACTATTACTACACGGTTTGGGCTTTTTGATTTTTTTTTTTTTTTTTCCTTTTCTATTTCAGTGGCTTCCTTCTTGGAGAGCTGTATGCTGATGCCCTCTTCTGGTTATATTGCTGAAGTCAATCTCCACAAACTGAATTGGTTTGAGTTGGTAAACCAAATTGAGTTGGTTTATTGGGAGCATCTTGATTTAGGATTTCGCAACGTACTTTAGGAAATAAAGGAGGGGAAAAAGAATGTTTTCTCTTTGAATAATTCTAATTATTGGAAATTTTGGGGGGAATCTCAGTTTTTCTAGAGTGCTTGAATGGTGGGAGAATTGCAAAGATTTGGAAAGCCTTACATTTACTTTTTAAACTTCCACAAGACCACACTAAGTAAAAGCCATTTCCAATGAAATGCATGTCATTCTGTCATAGTAGGATTCTTTTAAAACTGTATTTTGTTGATGAAAAATTAATGAGGCAGTGAGCACTGTTGTAATAAAGGCACGGCAAGAGCCTGGAATGCATGTTAGAAGTGAGAAAGTCAGCCACCCTTGTCAGACAGCCTGGGCTACAACAGAAAGCATAAAAATCTAGTGATCTCAAATGACCAGCAGACATCTGAAAGTGCACTTTGCAGAGAAGGGCTTAAAGGACTATGTCTTTCACATCCTTGGGATTTTCAGAGGGTAGGTACCTCCTCATGGAATCATGGGACAGACAGTTGGGACTTCCGAGGGAACAGTCAGTGAGGTTTTATTTTAAAGGTGGCTGCACCTCAGATACACCGTTAAAAATCTTTAGCTCATTTCCAGTCACATGCTTAAACTAGAGAATGCTTTGAAGTAATGTTCCTTAAAGAGTGGATGGTGGCAGCTGCCTTTATTATCAGATAGTGTGTGTGTGGGGTGAGGGGGTGGATTAGGTTATAAATATGTAGATTCTTTAAGTCAGACCAGAATCAGAATCTCAGGTCAGAGTGGGCCTTAGGATTATACATTTTTCATAATTGTCTCAGATTCTCTCTTTCTCTCTCTCTCAAAATAGGGTCTTGCTGTCGCTCAGGCTGAAGCGCAGTGACACAAACATGGCTCACTACATCCTTGACCTCCTGGGCTTAAGTGATCTTCCTGCTTCAGCCTCCCCAGTAGCTGGGACTAGAGGCATGTGCCACCATGCCTGGCTATTTTTTTTTTTAAATTTTTTGGTAGAGATGGTGGAGGGGATATCTCACTATGTTACCTAGGCTGGTTTGAACTCCTGGGCTCAAGTGATCTTCCCATTTTGGTCTCCCAAAGTGCTGGGATTACAGGCATGAGGCACCACACCTGGCCAGGTATCTCTTAATACATGCTAAAATGTAAGAACCACTGTTTTAATATATAGGAACTGTCCATAACCTCTAAGATTGCCCCTGAGTTTCAATTATAGTTAGCAAGTAGATTCCAGTCATGAGATGAAAAGGTTAGACCTTTCTTGTCCTCAACTCTCCCCTCCCCTTCTTATCACCTGTGGGAGACTAAAATACTTGCACATACAACAGTAGAATGTATTTTGTCTAAATCCCCTTTCCTTGCTTTTACCATCATTCTTTGAAAATTAATCAGCTGTTATTTTTACTGAACCCTGGTCACTAGCCCTTGTCCAAAATTCACATACACATTTTAGAAAAGAGTTGTTTATAATAGACACATTCGTTCATTCAACAAATACGTAGGTAGTGTGTTTGGTTTGGGGACTATAAACATGCAGAAAACCAGACATGATTCCTGCCCTCGTGTCTAGCGTGAAGGTGGACATTAATCCCATTATTTCACAAACATGTTATTTTAACAGCGGCAAATATTAAAAAGAGAGGTATATGGTACTGTAAGAGCTTGGAGATTTGGTCTAGATGGGTGGCTGGGCAAGGAATTCCTGAGGAAGCATTGACGGATTGAGCTAAAATCTGAGGATGGAGAAAATTTTTATGGTGTGAATCACAGTTCCTGGAGACTAAGGACTATTTTTAATGCGATGTAGTTGCGAATGAAGGATCACGGTGTCTAAATCCCAGACTCCTGATTGGCACTGAAGCGAAGGCCATTTGGTGGAGGAGAAGGAGAATAGATTTTAGAGTCATGCAGAACTGGATTTGGTTTTCAGATCCATTATTTTCTATGTGAACCAAGGCAGTTCAATGAACTTTTCTTGGACATGGTTTTGTGATCTTTAAATGGGGATGATGATAACATCTGTGGGACATTTCTTTTCTTGATGATTAAAAAAGAATTTATTTCTTGTAGACATGGGGTCTCACCATGTTGCCCAGGCTGGTCTCAGACTCCTAGTCTCAGGTGATCGTCCCAGCTCAGTCTCCCAAAGTGCTGGGATTATAGATACAAGCCACTGCACCTGGCCTTCTGTGGGGGCATTTCTTATGTGTGCATGCAGGCCATTCATTGCCCTCTCACAACTGAATCCGGGTCTTTCTTTGGGAGCACTCTCTTTTCAACTTTCAGTGCAAGTGGTTTGTGTGGGACTAACTGCACGTCTAGCTAGAAGTAGGCTGAGTAAAACACTTGGCCCACGCCTGGCCAGTCAGCATAGTATCTCCTTGGTTGCAGTGACTGGCGCAAGGATTTGGCACCACATTGGGCCATAGAAAGCTAACTGAGGGCCTGTACTGGAACAATTGGAAAAGAAAAGTTTTCTCTGGGGCTGGTAAAATTTTGTAAGGCTTGAGCTGCCAGAGACCATGCCTGAGGGTGAAGTCAATTCAGAGGAAAGCAGAGCCAAGAGATTAAATATATTGAGAGACAGAGGCTTGATAATATTGCTTGAGTCCTGGATCTAGTCATGACAGAAGACTCTCCAGTTAACTACTAGTTTAATTAGCTAACCAATACAATTCTTCCCCTTTTAAAACTTAAGCTTGTTGGGGTCGACATCTGCCATTTGCAACCAGAATATAAATATAAATGTCTTATAGAGCAATTGTGGAGTGGCAAAAACAAACATTGGAGTTACAAATCCTTCAACTACTCATATGTCTTATAATTCATTTTTGTGGTTAACTTATTTTAATATTGTATTCCCAGGTGACTACTACTGTATTCCAAGGCATTATATATTATCTAACAATATTTTATCTTGTTCTGATTTAGTGATTTTTCTGAAAGCTAGAACATAATTTTTGGTAACATTCTCAGTTGGGAATCAGAAACAGAGGAGCCATGTTGGTTCTAGCTGAGTAATTCAGTTCTAGAACATTCTTTTAAAAAAATGCTTTATTTAAAAAATGTTTTATTTCCATAGGTTTTTGGGGAACAGGTGATATTCAGTTACTTGAGTAAGTTCTTTAGTGGTGATTTGTGAGATTTTGGTGAACTCATCTCCCAATCAGTACACAATGAACCCAATTTGTCGTCTTTTATCCCTCACCCTCTTCCCACCTTTTCCCCCTGAGTCCCCAAAGTCAATCGTATTATTGTTATGCCTTTGCATCCTCATAGTTTAGCCCCCACTTATGAATGAGAACATATGATGTTTGGTTTTCCATTCCGGAGTTACTTCACTTAGAATAACAGTCTCCAATCCCATCCAAATTGCTGTGAATGCCATTAATTCATTCCTTTTTATGGATGAGTAGTATTCCATCACATATATATAACATTCTGTATGCATCAATCTCTTCGGGTGTCAGTCCTGTCTAAGTGCTTGGAGTTATTGAAGGCACTTGCAATCAAAAGACCTGTGTTAGGTTTCTTTTTTTTTGAGACAAATTCTCACTCTGTCGCCCAGGCTGGAGTGCAGTGGCATGATCTCGGCTCACTGCAAACTCCACCTCCCAGGTTCATGCCATTCTCCTGCCTCAGCCTCCCAAGTAACTGGGACTACAGGCGCCTGCCACCACGCCTGCCTAATTTTTTGTATTTTTAGAAGAGACGGGGTTTCACCATGTTAGCCAGGATGGTCTAGATTCCCTGACCTCATGATCCACCCGCCTCGGCCTCCCAAACTGCTGGGATTACAGGCATGAGCCACTAAGCCTGGCCTGTGTTAGGTTTCATATTTGGCTGCTTACAAGCCATTGACCTTGGGCAGGCCACTTAAACACTCTGAGCCTTAGTTTCCTCTAATGTGAAGTTGAGAAAAGCCTTGTCCTCACTGTAGTACAGAAAGGTTGTGAAAACCAGCTTGACAAACACTTTGTAAACTCTTCAGAAATCATAAGTGATTGTCCACATTATTAGAGGAACCACAGAATATTACAGTTTGTATAGTCCTAAAATGGGGGGAAATGTCTCAGAAATTTGAATACTAATCAAAAAAGTAGATTTTAACCAGAAATCTTTTTTTTTTTTTTGGAGACAGAATCTTGCTCTGTCACCCAGGCTGGAGTGCAGTGGCGTGGTGGCGTGATCTTGGCTCACTGCAACTTCCGCCTCCCGGGTTTAAGCAATTCTCCTGTCTCAGCCACCTGAGCAGCTAGGACTACAGGCGCATGCCACCATGCCCGGCTAATTTTTGTATTTTTAGTAGAGACAGGGTTTCACCATATTGGCCAGGCTGGTCTCGAACTCCTGACCTCGTAATCCACCTGACTCAGCCTCCCAAAGTGCTGGGATTACAGGCATGAGCCACCATGTCTGGCCACCAGAAATCTTTCGATCACAGAATAAAAATATTTTTTAAATAAAAAGATGAAAGCGTTAAGACTTTCTAATCTGATATGGTTGATAAATCGGCCTGTTTTCACTGTTCTCCTTAAGCACACACACACGGGGTAGGGCATTCTGGCTATCCAGCAGTGCTCTATGGAACTGGCACCTTTATCATTAGTGTTGATTTGGTCACATTAGAGTTACTAACAGTGGTAATCAATGTGTTTGGTTCTCACCATGGACCCGAGGGTTCAGAATGAGGCCCCAGGAATTTCTTGACTCAGGGTACTGAAGGCCCATTTCCCCTTGATCTCTGGGTTAGGGTTTGCAGCCAGCCAAGTTTACAGGACACACACTGGAATTTCAAGGGCCATGGCAAGAGGAGGCTTTATTGTGCCATTTGAATATAGTCATCTATTTAGCTACTCTGATGCTCGGTTCCATAGAGAACATAAACTCTAAGACGGTGTCATGTGAAGGGAATGAGACCCTCCACTTTAAGTGGAATAATGACCTCCAAGGCAGTGTTTCTCCAAGGGTGGCCTTTGGACCACCTGCATCAGTATCTCCTGGGGTGCCTGTTATAAGTACGGATTACTGGGCCCCACCCCAGACTTACTGTATCAGAGTCTTCTGGATGGCACCTTGGGATCTGCATTTTAAACAACACCTGATGCAGATGGTCCACACCCCCATTTACAGACACTCTCTCATTGCACGGGAATGCTTGAATCTCTGTCACAGAAGCTCCTTGCAATTGCTTCATTCCCTTCACAGTTGGTAGGGTAGACTGTAGCCACATCTATAGTAATTTTAGCTCTGATCCTTAAGAAATGGGAATTGCTACTTTGGTCCAGCACTCCTCTGAGTATGTCCTTTATCCCTGGCTAGTAGGAAGTCCCTTTATAGTCTAAAATTTGGTTCCCCAAGACAGTAGTACTAATAGGAAATCTCAGTCGGGGAGAATTTTCATTGTTACCTGTTATAAGCAAAAAAGTAGACTGTGTGTATGTGTAGAGCAGGAGATGAATTTTGAGGAGACTAATGTTGGATGTCCTCTCTTCGTCTTTGTTTTTTCAGACAATTTTCCTTTTTTTAAATCTAATGTATTAAATCATAATTGTGTTGGAAATTGTGTGCTGCTAGCTCTCTATATAAACGCATTCCATAAGATCTAACATCTGAATTGAAAAACACAAAGATTCCGTAAGTCACTTGGGTAGATACACTATCTGTTTGGCAGTTTCCACACTGTTTTCCAGGGAGTTCCCTCTAAGGCTGCCTGGGAGCAGGGGCGGGGTTAGGGGTATCTTCTCCCTTCCCCAGAACTCACCCTTCTGCAAATTGAACCAGGGTGGTTCTCCGGGTTTCATGTTTGCATTTGAGTTTCAAAGTAAGGGTTTGGTGGCTAAAGAGAAACTGAAAATCGTTTGTACACATGACTGAATTCAACATTGCATGCAGCTGTTGGGGGCCAATTGTCACCACTTGGACTGACATCCTTTCCTTCAAACAACCTGGGACATTTTAGCTTCCTCTGAATTGGACCAGCACTGGTGGCCTTGAACTTTCCTCCTGCAGCTCTGACGGCATTGGGGTTGTTTCAAAGGGAGTGTGCTTTTTTCTTTATGATATTGATAAAGTGCTTCTAAATGTGATCACTTAAATAGGGGAGAAGAAAAAAATGGAAAGAATTTAAAAATAATGAAGTATTTTCTGGTTATGCCGGCAAATTGCTTTTAGATATTGTTGTGGTGAATAGGACAAGAATTGAAAGAGAAGACCTGAGTTGTCATCCTGCCTCCCCCACTGTCTTTGTGATGATGGGACTCTCATGTCACCTCTGTGTGTCACAGAGGTTTTTAAGGGAGAAATCTGATTGAGGCTGAAACAGACTTTTCTGGGGGGATGGATATACCCAACATACCTTGACAGCTCTTTAAAATTAATGAGAATCATATGTACATGAAAAATTTCACAGAATTCTGAACTTATTTTCTCCTGCCTTTCTAGGAAAGATACTGAGCTTTAGATGAGAAGTGCCCTTTTATGATTCTCAGAAGTGAGCACAGAGCTTGCTTTTTTAGCTGCGGTGTGACTTTCATCTTCTCTTGTTAGAAGGCTCAGTGTGAAGGCTCTAAATACCTGTGTTCCAGTTGCCCGAAAAAATCATTCTCTGCCTTTTGGTTCTCCCTGTACTTACTGTACAGACATGGCTTTACTGATGTTTTCCACACATTTCCTCTGGTTTTTCCTGAAGAGTTTCCTCTCCCAAAATAAGAGGTCATCTACTTCTCCTAAGTACTTCATCATATCAAAAGTTCTCAGAAATCTGAGAATGGTTGTCACCAGCCACTTCTCGGAGCACTGATCTCTCCTTTTTCAGCACCACCCAAGGTATCGCCTGAGCTTTTTCCCTCTCTTTTCCTTTTCCTTTTCTTTGCCAGACACTGGGCTAGGGACTGTGTATGGGTGTGGTGGAGGAAAGAGGGAAAGACACAAAAAAGAATCAGAAACAAAACTGGCCCTGAGACAGTGCATAGTCTATTGGGGAGGCCAGGCATGCTCCTAAGTGATTCCAAGAGAAACTGCTGTGCCAAGTGCAGGGAGAAGCACTGAGGGGTGAGAACCATGCATGACTCAGCACTGCCTTTTTTTTTTTTTTTTTTTTAGACAGAGTCTCACTCTGTCTCCCAGGCTGGAGTGCAGTGGCGCAATCTCAGCTCACTGCAGCCTCCGCCTCCTGGGTTCAGGCAATTCTCCTGCCTCCGCGTTCCTTGTAGCTGGGATTACAGGTGCGAGCCAGCATGCCTGGCTATTTTTTGTATTTTTAGTAGAGATGGGTTTTCACCATGTTGCCCAGGCTGGTCTCAAACTCCTGAACTCAAGTGATCTGCCCTCCTCGGCCTCTCAAACTGCTGGGATTACAGGCGTGAGCCACTGCTCCTGGCCAGCACTGCCTCTTGATGTGTCTTGTCTTCCCATTTACATTGCATGCTCTTTAAAGTGGGTACCAGTTATTTTTACCTTCCCAGTATCCATTTCTCCTTCTGGTAATGGCATCCTGATTTTGCATGAAAGACAATCCAGTGGGACTGTCAATCCAAGTGCTATCCCTTCTTCCTGCTAAAAGTTGGGAGTGAACCAGGTTAGACTAAACCAATTCTCCCTCTATGAAATTTGACCCTCAAGGAGCGATGCAAGGATGATAAGTGGTCAGAGCCAGTCTGTCTCATGACCACACCAGCAGCACTGGCCACGGTTCCAGGACTTGTGATGGTTAATATTAGGTGTCCACTTGATTGGATTGAAGGACGCCTAGATGGCTGGTGGAGTACGGTTTCTGGGTGTGTCTGTGAGGGTGTTGCCAGAGAAGATTGACAGTTGAGTTGGTGGCCTAGGAGAAGAAGACCCACACCCAGTGTGGATGGACACCATCCAATCAGCTGCCAGTGCAGCTAGAACAAAGCAGGTGGAAGGAGGTGGGATAAAATTGTTGGCCAAGTCTTCAGGTTTTCGTTTGTTCCCTGCTACATGGTTCCTTCTCTTCCTAATGCCCTTGGGCATCAGACTCCAGGTTCTTCGGCCTTTATACACTGGGACTTGTACCAGTGGCTTGCTGGGGGCTCTCAGGTCTTTGGCCTCAGATTGAAGGCTGTACTGTTGGCTTCCTTTGTTTTGAGGCTTTCGGACTCAGAATAAGCCACTACCAGCTTCTTTCTTCCCCAGCTTGCAGACAGCCTATTGTGTGGCTTTGCCTTGTAATCATGTGAGCCAGTTCTCCCTGATAATTGCCCTTTCTTATATACATATATCATATTGGTTCTGTCCCTCTGGAGAAGCCCAATACAACTTGGATTTCTGGAACTATGCCGGCCCTGTTCTTAATATGGATGGATAATTTAGCCTTTTTCACAATTCTATGAGTTAACTCCAAAGCCTTCCATACTTTCATTTTTTAAACCTTAATTAGCTTGAGTCTATTTCTGCTGTTTGCATATGTAGAACTCTAACAGATTCCTTCCTGGGAGCTAAATACCAGACCTGATAGTTCTTCTCCATGTCCTCTCAATGCGCTCCACACAAAGTAGGTGCTTAATAAATATTGGTCAGTTAAGAGTCCGAGGAAATGTACCACAGGCTAAAATAGCCTCAATTGCTTAGCCATGGGTTATTTTAATTATTTATTTTTTTTGGAGACAGAGTTTTGCTCTTGGTACCCAGGCTGGAGTGCAATGGCACAATCTCAGCTCACTGCAACCCCACCTCCCTGGTTCAAGTGATTCTTCTGCCTCAGCCTCCCTAGTAGCTGGGATTACAAGCATGCACCACCATACCTGGCTAATTTTTTGTACTATTAGTAGAGACAGGGTTTCACCATGTTGGCCAGGCTAGTCTTGAACTCCTGATCTCAGGTGATCCACTCGCCTCGGCTTCCCAAAGTGCTGGGATTACAGGCGTGAGCCACCGTGCTGGGCGGCCGTGGGTTATTCTGAGGGACAGGTATCATTCCAAAATGTTCTTTGTGGCTAAATCACTTTAAGGTTTGTTCTACCCTACAACAATACTGAAAGCAGAGATGACCTCTTGTTTATTAGAGCCAGAAAGCTGTATTTTGCCTTAGTGGCACAGCAGAGACTTAAGTAGATCTATAGACAGTCTAGACTTAGAAGTTCAGAGTTGGTGAAACCCTCAAGGTCGTTTAGACCTAAAAGGGAGTTGCTTTGTAGTCAGGTCTCTGAGTATAAAGCACTCTAAATATTGGTAGCACTCTAAATACTAATCCTAGTCAAGTAACCCAATAAGAACCTTTGTCACTCAGTTCCAAGTTGACTCACTTTGTGAAATCTTTCAGAGTATAGCATAAATTAGATTTCTGCAAATTGAATTATAGTTTAAACGCCCCGGCGGAGTCTGAAAATTAAAAAGAGGCACGGAAAACTTCTTTGTAAAGTGAAAAACCCTGATGCAAAAAATAAACACTCCTCCTCCACCAAAAAGATGGGGTCTTTCAAGGACAGGTATTACTATTTCTGGAAAAAAATTTAAGAAATGCTCAAGAGTAAAGGTATTATTTATATACGACTAATGTATTAACATCAATATCTGCATCTACATTTGTATCCATATACACAGATGTTCCCTGCAGCCTTGTTAAGAATAGCCCAAATTGGGAAAGTCCAGAAGTCTATCCAAAAGGGAAAAGTTTACAGATATGAGAGCCAGAGCTATATGTGTAAACACTGAAAGATATCTAAATAACTTGTGTGGGAAAAGCAAGTTGCAGAACAACTTGAAGAATTTGGTTTGTTTCAGTTAAAAAAAAAAAAAGAAGTTTACTAGAAAGATTTATTCTAGATATTAAACATAGTTATGGGACGTTGGCTAAGACTTTTGGAAGCACCAGGCACCAAGAAGAGTAGAGCACTCCCGCACAGATAATTCAAATTCAAACACACTAAATAATAAACTAGAGGCAAAAAGTCCAACTAAATTCTGAGTTTACTCATAATGCCTATCTCAGTTCTTTTCAAAATACTACATTGTTTTCAGCCAAAGTTAATCTCCCTATAGCCCTCACTTGGCATGAGCTTGCTCCCTCCTGGAATCTTCTATCCCTGGCAGGAGACTGGGCAGGGGTGGGAGTCTACTCTCCCCGACTTATCTCACATACTTCTGTATTGTTTGAATTAAAAAATTATGAGTATTTATTAATTTTTTAAAATTTAAAAGTGATATAAAAATAGTGAATAGAGCACAAGGGAGCTCTTTGGGTATTGGAAATGTTCTGTATCCTCCTCTGAATGGTGGTTACATGGATATATGTAAAAATTCATTGAGCTAAATGCATGAGCTCTGTGTATTTAAGTTATACCTCAGTTAAAAACCATTCATTCATTCTAGCAAATATTTAATACTGATGTCTCTTAAAAGTTGAAGAGTTAGTTACCTGCACCAATACAAAAAACCTTTTCTTCCATCTCTTCCAGACATTCTTACCGATGGCCCATAAATACCTAAGGGAAAGGAGAAAGACCAGAGCTGCATTAATGCTTGAGTGAGTGAATTGTTGCACACACTTTGCCGTGAAGCTTGGTACTTATAAACAAGGAAACGCACATGGCTCAGGAACAGGGCACAGATTTTGGAGCTCTGTGGTTGAGCATAAACAACAGCAAGCACTTTTCACTTCCACTTACAGGAGGAATTGAGGCCTATCATGAGACTTAGACTCCTTGACTGATTCCAGAAAGCACCTTGGAAAATGTGACGCTGCAATTTAATTTGTGTATGTGCTAAAAGTCTTTTAGGTAGGGGAACTCCTGAAAGACACTGCACAGGAAAGAAAAAAGAGGGTGCTAAATCTCACAACTCTTTTGCATCTTGTCAAGTTTCATTCAGGAAAACCTTCCCTTGTTTTCTTTTGCTTTATTGCAGGTGTATTACAGGGAAGAATGCAGGTACATTACAGGGAGGAAGTTCCAAGTCAACATAGGAAGTTCTCCCCACTTCCTTCCTCCTTATCGAAAAGCTCTTCCATTGAAAGAAATTAATTTTTTATATAGAAAAATAAAATAAAAAGGAGGGTTGAGAACTACAGAGGCAGAGCTCAAAGCTGTCTGGATATGTTAAGGTAAATATTACTGTTTTTTTTTTGAGACAGAGTTTCAGTCTTGTTGCCCAGGCTGGAGTGCAATGGTATGATCTCAGCTCACCACAACCTCCTCCTCCTGGGTTCAAGTGATTCTCCTGCCTCAGCCTCCCAAGGAGCTGGGATTACAAGCATGTGCCACCATGCCTGGCTAACTTTGTATTTTTAGTAGAGATGGGGTTTCACCATGTTGGTCAGGCTGGTCTCGAACTCCCAACCTCAGTTGATCCACCCGCCTTGGCCTCCCAAAGTGCTGGGATTACAGGCATGAATCACCGCGCCTAACCTAAGGTCAATATTACTAATCAATTCTTGTATTATCCTATCTGCATTGTGGATTGTTACATATTGAACTGGCACTGATCTAGGAATCGAGGCTGGCATTTTTCAGGCTCTATCCAACTAAGAAAGGAGAGATCTGGTCATACCGAAATACATTCAAATACTAAGTTCTAAAACTGGCTTTACCTGTTTACTGCCATCAACACCCACTGGAAAACTTCCAAATCCTTACTTCACCTCAAATCACACAGAATTTCTGCTTTTGAACATAATGAAGAATGCACCTAATTACAATTTTTCCTGCCTGACAAATTTCAGGGGCCGTTAAGAGTGGCTGGCAGCCAAAATCTATTCAGACCTTCAAGCCAGAAACCCAGGAGTCATCCTGGGTCCTTCTGTTTCCTCATCCTTATTCCTCAGTCACCAAGTGCAGTTGAGTTTTTACCTCCTGGGGAGTTCCTCACGGCTCCGTCTTCCCTCTTCCCACTTCCACTATTTCAGTCCCCACCCACATTTTTTGCTTCCATGGACAATTATAGAGGAACCTCTTAATTGGTTTCAGGGACATGAGAATGATTTTCGTCCTATTCCTGGAAGTGAGACAGAGCTTACCACCTGCAAATCTTATCATGCCTTTTCCATGCTAAAATTCCTTCAGTGCCTCCTCCCTCCCCCCAACATTTATATGAAAAGTGCCTCAAACTTTGGCCTCTTACATTTCATTTTCATCATTGGTCCCAAATCTGTTCACCTATTCTATGATTTACTTGATATTTTTCTTTAAATTAACTTACTTAACATGAATAAATTTATTTTGAAAAGTAAACTATATTATAGGCTTGATATACCAATTATACATTATGTAGCACACATTAAAATACATAAATGATTACACTTGTCCCTCAGTATCTACAGGGAATTGGTTCCAGGACCCCTGCAGACACCAAAATCCACAGACACCAAAATCCACCACCCTTACATAAAGTGGTGTAGTATTTGCATATAACCTAAGCACATCCTCACATATACTTTTTTTTTCTTTCTTTGAGATGGAGTCGCACTCCGTCACCCAGGCTGGAGTGCAATGGCACGATTTCAGCTCACTGCAACCTCCACCTCCTGGGTTCAAGCGATTCTCCTGCCTCAGCCTCCTGAGTAGCTACGATTACAGATGTGCACCACCATATCCGGCTAATTTTTGTATTTTTAGTAGAAAGGGGGTTTCACCATGTTGACTAGGCTGGTCTCGAACTCTTGACCTCAGGTGATCTGCCTACCTCGGCCTCCCAAAGTGCTGGGATTACAGGTGTGAGACACCTCGCCTGGCCCCTCCCATATACATTAAATCATCCCTAGAGTACCTATAATACTTTGTACAGGCCGGGCGCAGCGGCTCACGCTTGTAATCCCAGCACTTTGGGAGGCCGAGACGGGCGGATCACGAGGTCAGGAGATCGAGACCACGGTGAAACCCCGTCTCTACTAAAAATACAAAAAATTAGCCAGGCGTGGTGGGGGGTGCCTGTAGTCCCAGCTACTCAGAGGGGCTGAGGCAGGAGAATGGCGTGAACCCGGGAGGCGGAGCTTGCAGTGAGCCGAGATTGCACCACTGCACTCCAGCCTGGGCGACAGAGCGAGACTCCATCTCAAAAAAAAAAAAAAAAAAAAAAAAAATACTTTGTACAATGTAAATACTATGTAAATACTTGCTCTACTGTGTTATTTTTTATTCACATTATTTTTTTATTATGGTATTTTTATTTTTCATTGTTTTTCTCCCCCCACATATTTCCCATCCATTGTTGGTTGATTTCTCAGATGTAGAACTTGTGGATAGGGTAGGCCAATTGTATTTGATCCGTGCTGGTCTACATATCATTAAAACCATCTTGTGTACTATCAGTGGCATGAATGCACTTGGGAAAACATTAGCCTATAGGGGCAAAGTCCAGCATCTTGACCTAGCCTAAAAAACTTTTAATTTTCCATCTCTGCTTACCCCCTTGACTTGGCTTCTGCACATTGTATTATCTACGTTGTGTATCTGTAATTCCTGACCATACCATAAAAATTCACACCTCTGTAACTTGGTACAACCTATGCTGCCTGGGATGCCTTCTCCCTGCTCCTCATGGGAAAACCCATATTCTCCCTCAGTTTGAACCTTTACTTTGATGTCATCATCTCCTAGGCCTTGTAGATAATTCTGCTGTTACAATTATCACACAGCTTTAATTTATTTGTGGTTATATTTATTGTTCCTATTGAACTGTGAGTTTCTGGAGGGAAGGAGCCCTGACCCTGCTTTCTAAATACCTAGCATAGAACCATGTTCTTCTTTCTGAATTCCTATCAGTTCCTGATATATGGTAACTGGTCAATAGACATTTGTTGTAGTTCAGTTGGTTTTAAGTGCCATGCTCTTGAGAGATCAGAGCGATCTTTCTAAAGATTTCTGATGAGATTTTAAAACACTGCATAAAAACATGTAATCCATTGCCAAGTTCTTCAAGCTTTCCTTCCCAAATGTATCCCATCTAACTCCATCCCCACTGCAACTCCCCAGTCAAGTCACCATCAACACCACCTGGACCATGACAGGAGTCCGCTAACTGGCCTCCCTACTTTCCCTCTCGTCACTATGCTCCATTCATCCCACGGTAGCTGGACTGACCTCTTAAATGGGTAAATCAGATCGCCAGTATGCTTATTCTAAATATGAATGGGAAACTATGGAAGGTTTTTAAGAGCAGGGGAGGGGTGACACAATCATATTTCTATTTAAGATCTCACTGGCTGTTGGATAGAGAATACACTGTAGGAGGAATGGGGGCAAGAGAGAAAGCAAAGAGATTAGTGAAGAGCTGGTCACAGGGGCTCAGGCAAGAGAGGTGATGGCTGGACTAAAGCGGAGGCAGGGAGCATTGACCGGATGACTGATAAGTTTATCAGCCTTGTGCTGCTGATGAGGCCAGCACAAACAGTTCTGGGGTTACATAGATCATCTAGCTGTCCTGATCAGTGCTTAAAATAACATATTAATGTTTTCATGCAGTAAATAGACATAAGAGGGAGGTTCAGCCAGGGCTAAGGAGAGAGATTATTGGCTTGTAACAGTTAAGAGTATAATCTTCCAGTTCTAGTTCTACCAGTTACTGTGAAATGTTGGTCAAGATGTTTGACCTCTTGGTGCTCTGCAAGACAGGTCAGTAAGGGTTCCTAACTCACAGGTCTGTTGTGAGGATTAAATGAGACAGTGCTTGTGAAGTATAAGCATGAGGCATGTCAGGAAGTAGATGCACAATAAATGTCAGCTTTATTACAAAATCTCTCTATGGGCAGAGGAAAATGTATCATCTTAGCAGCAAACAATAACTTAAATATGTGAAAGGAAATCTTGGACTTAGGTACATAGGGAAGTAGATGACGTAAAAGATCAAATTCAGAAAGTGGGCAAGAAATTTTGTAGTTTTTTTAGTAATGACTAGCAAGATTGTAACAGCCTCACACTTTTCTGGAATTATATCTGGCAGCTACTAACCATTTCCCTTTACTTTGCATCCATAGAAAGAGATTTGCAACAATGAATACAGCTACAACATCTATTGTGTATATAATCATAAGACATGAGAATAAAAGTAGAAAAAGAAGTTCATAGAACCCATAGAGTGTAATTCATATTGAATCATTAACTATTTCTTCATAATAAAAACAATAGCTACTACTCAGTGAAGTGTTACAAGTTTTCTGTGCTGTGCCAGGCACTTTATGTGAATTTATTACACTCATCTGGAGGAGTTAAGAGCTTAAATCTGGAGATATGTTACCCAGATTCATGTGCAACCTTGGGCAAATAAATTACTAGAGTTATCTCTACTTCAGTTTTCTCATCTATACAATGGGGATAATATTATAATAGTACCTACCTCAAGGGTTGTGAGGATTAAAGTAGAAATATAAAGTGCTTAGAACAATAGCTAGCTTAAAGTAAATACTTGCTATTACCTGTATCATTATATACTATTATTCCTATTTTACAATTGAGGGAGCTGAGGCTGAGAAAGTTTAAGTAACTTTCCCAGGTTCCACAGCTGATGAAGGACACAGCCAGAAATTAAACTCAGAACAGCCTAACTCGAAAGCACCCTCTTCTTCACACTCTTCCTCCTCCCTTCTAGATGACAAACTTTGGTTTCTTTTTTTGAAGTACGAACATGAGTCACGATTCTAATTGAACAGAGGGGATTTCTGGTTAAAGCCTTCTGAATGGGAAAGCTGGTGGGATCAGGGAAAAAGTAACAATTTTCCTTTGGAAAGTCTGCTTGAGGGAGGGGCTTTCCCTCTGAGGTTTTCCTCAGAATTTATTGCTAATTTGGCACATACCAGAAGGTGTCAAAACCAAGAAAAACTGAGGGCTGAGATGTACTGTTTCTGTCTAGTCAGCTCCGGCTCTGCGTTTTCTTGGGTGGAAACATGCTCATTAAATAGGATGCACAGTACCTGGAGCAGATGGAAGTTCTGTTATGGCAGACATACAGGTGGCTTCCCTCCTAGCTCCTCACACTACAGGCAGATCTATTTGTGTGGGCATTAGTGGCCCTGAACTCTCTGTCTTCAAGCTGTCCGGGTATGTGCAAATCTGGATTTACCAATAGATAAAGCAGTATTCTAATGTAGTCAGTGGCAGTTTAGACCAGTGGTTATATCTCAGACTAAAGGATAAACACCTAAATGGGAATTCTGGCCCTGTCATTAACTTTCCTTTGGCTTAGCTGCCCTGTGCCTCAGCTTCCTTAGCTGTAAGATGGGGATAACATAACAGTTAGTTTATAGAGTTCCTGTGAGAACTCATGGCGGTGATATGTGTCAAGCGCTTTGCATGCTCACTGGCATGTGGTAAGGGCTGGATAAGTATTATTGTTGTTGTTGTTATGTGTGCTACTATTTATAGTAGTAAAAACAGCAGTCCTCATGGTGGCTCACACCTGTACTCCTAGCACTTTGGGAGGCTGAGGTGCACAGATCAGTTGAGGTTAGGAGATTGAGAGCAGCCTGGCCAACATGGTGAAGCCCCATCTCTACTGAAGAAAAAAAAATTAGCTGGGCACGGTGGTATGCGTCTGTAGTCCCAGCTACTTGGGAGGCTGAGGTACGAGAATCAGTTGAACCTGGAAGCGGAGGCTGCAGTGAGCTGAGATCATGCCACTGCACTTCAGCCTGGGTGACAGAGCAAGACGCTGTCAAAAAAAAAAAAAAAAAAGCAGTCCTGGTAGAAAGAGTAAATATTTTTGGGTGCACATCTGCTGGGAAGGAAAGTGAGGTACACATGTCTGGGTTTGGAGCTCCAGGCCATATTTTGCATCATGATCTGAATGTATCCTCTCTTGTTATTTTTGTAAAATTCTTGCTACTGGGTCACTGACATCCCTGTTATTCACTGGGGACATTTTAGTTATATGAGAGGCCAGTGAGTGAGCTACAAAGGATTAAAAAAAGAAGAGGAAGATTCATCTGTGTTCAACTTTAGTTCCAGGAATCCCCCCAAATTGCTGAATCTTGGAAGACCCCCCTGGCCTCAGTGTCCCTCTGCTCTGGGACGACTTGGCAGGGTAGCACCCATGGCCATGCTTGTAACTTTTCATTTGAAAAAAAAATTAGACAGTCTTCTCTCATATGATATTTGTGAATTTAATATGAATTAGTAACATGGCTCTCTTTATTAAATATCTACTCTTGGAATTTTCAAGTATACAATGTATTGTTATTAATCATAGTCACCATATCGTACAATAGGTCTCTTGAACTTATTCCTCCTTGTCAGAAATTCTTCATAAGAATTTCTTATAAGAACAGAAGTCACAGTGAGACAAGAACCATGATTCCTACAGGGATGTTTTTGTCCTCTTCTTGGGTGTGAAGGAGAAGATGGAGAGCAGGGAGACTCCAGGTACCTCAGCTATCTTATAGCAGCCCAGCAAGAAGAAGCATGGGCTGGGAAAAACTACAAAGAATAGATGAAAACAAATAACAATGATGATTACAACCAACACCACTAACAACAATAACTCTTCTATAGCTGTAGCTATTAACCATGTATCAGACCTTGTTCTAAATACTGTACATATATTAGCTCATTTAGTCCTCACAACAACCCTATAAGAAAAACACTGTTGTTATTTCTGTTTCACGTTGAACAAAATGAAGTCCAGAGGGGTTAAGAAACTTGCCTACAGCTGGTAAGTGGTTGTGGCAAGAATTGCATTCTAGGCAATTTGATCTAATTGGCATTTAGGGATAATAATACAATAAAGAAGACAAAGTAGAATCACAAAGATATTCAGCTAATTCCAAAGAAGGCAGAAAAATAGGAAAAAGGGAACAAAGATCAGATAGGACAAACAGAAAATAAAAAGGAAGGATGACAAACAACAAAATAAGTTTAAACCTATCAATAATAACATTAACTGTAAATAGGCTAAATATCTCAACTAAAAGGCAAGGATCTTCAAATTTGAGTTAAAAAGTTAGACCTCATTCTATGCTGCCTATAAGAAATGCACTTTTTAAAGACACGAATAGGTTAAAAATAAAAACATAGAAAAAAAAATTTACCATGCTAACACTTTTTTTTTTTTTTTACAAAAAAAGCTGGAGGGGCTATATCACTGTCATACGAAGTAAATTGCATTTATATTTACGAAGAATATTGCTGGGGATCAAGAAGATTATTTCATAATGAAAAAGGAGTAAGTCAATCAAGAAGACATAACAGCCAGGCATGGTGGCTCATGCCTGTCATCCCAGCACTTTGGGAGGCTGAGGCAGGCGGATCATGAGGTCAGGAGATCGAGACAATTCTGGCTAGCAGGGTGAAACCCTGTCTCTACTAAAAATACAAAAAATTAGCTGGGCATGGTGGCGGGCAGCTGTAGTCCCAGCTGCTTGGGAGGCTGAGGCAGGAGAATGGAGTGAACCTGGGAGGCAGAGCTTGCAGTGAGCCGAGATCATGCCACTGCACTCCAGCCTGGGTGACAGAGCGAGACTCTGTCTCAAAAAAAAAAAAAAAAAAAAGACATAACAATCTTAAATGCTTCTGCATCTAATAACAAAGCTTCAGAATATATGAAGCAAAACTAGACAGAACTACAAGGAGAAACAAATTTAAAATTCTAGTAAGAGCTTGAGAGCTTCCTCTAAATAAATGAAAATCAGTAAGGATATAGATTATTTGAACAACACTATAAACTGACTTGATCTAATTGACATTTATAGATAAGAAGTCAACAAGGGAGATAAAATGAAACACTAAAGATATTTGATTAGTCTAGTCCAGTACCCTGGTTTTAGAGCCTGTGCCAAAAAGCGTGGTGTCTTGGAGACCTATAAGGAGGAGAGAAGTGTGATGAGTTTGAAGAACAAGAGGTCTAGAACAGTGGCACAGCTACAGAAATGGAAGGGGAAAAGAGATTTTAAGAAGATAGCCAAGTGTTACAAACTGTATTCCTTTTGAAGTTTGTTAAAATATAAAAGGAAAATCAGAATTGCTGCAAATTACTCCCGGTTGGTGGACTGTGGTTCACTGAATGAATTAAATGTGGAGTCATGAGGAGCTCTCTATTTTAGTCAAGCTTCAGGTCCTCAGTTAAGGTTGGATTGAAAGCAGTAACTCTGGACCCAGCTCTAATGTTTACTCTGACTTGGGCATGTCTTTTAACCACTTTATTTTTTATTTTTATTTTTTATTATTTTTTGAGACGGAGTCTCGCTCTGTCGCCCAGGCTGGAGTGCAGTGGTGCAATCTCGGCTCACTGCAAGCTCCGCCTCCCGGGTTCATGCCTTTCTCCTGCCTCAGCCTGTCCAAGTAGCTGGGACTACAGGCGCCCGCCACCACGCCCAGCTAATTTTTTGTATTTTTAGTAGAGACGGGGTTTCACCGTGGTCTCGATCTCCTGACCTCATGATCCGCCCGCCTCGGCCTCCCAAAGTGCTGGGGTTACAAGCGTGAGCCACCGCACCCGGCCTCTTTTAACCACTTTAAGCTCCAATTTCTCTAAGTGTAAATGGGGGTTCATTTATTCACTTATTCATCTAAGCAATAAATAATTCACTGGACTTTTGCTACATGTCAGTCTCTGTATGAAGGTCCTATGAAAAAAGGAAACAAATTTCCCTTCTGACAAGGAACTCACAGCCTAGTGGGGAAGACAGACAACAAACTAGTAAATAAAGAAGTATATGATATGAATGATAAGAGCTCTGGTGAAAACAAAACAGAGTAAGGAGAGAGGGAGGACACAGGGGGGCCAAGTAAGGCTTTCTGATAAGGTACAGAAATGTTGGAGATCTGGGTGAAAGGGAAGGGAAACAGCCGGGACAAGGGTCTTGACATGGGGATGTACTTTGTGCCTGGGAGGAAGAGCAAGGAGGCAAGTGTGGCTGGAACAGCGATCAAGACCAGGTACATAGGGTCTCGTAGTCATGGTAACAACATTGGCTTTTACTCTGAATGAGATGGGGAATCATTGGAGGTTTTCCTGCATTCGAGTGGCAGGATCTGACTTGCGTTTTTTTAAAAAATTGCTTCACGGTAGGAAATAGACTACTAGGAGGCAGGGGCAGAAGCAGGGAACTGCTTATGAGGCAGGAGCAGCAACTGAAGGGGAGCAGCAATGGCGGCTTGGAAGCCAATGGTGAGATGGAGGCAGGGATGAAGGGTTGAATTCTAGATTTATCTTGAACATGGAGTGAAAAGAATTTGATGATGGCCAGGGTTGGTGGTTCATGCCTGTAATCCCAGCCCTTTGAGAGGCTGAGGTGGGAGGATTGCTTGAGGCTAAGAGTTCGAGACCAGCCAAGGCAACATAGTGAGATCCCATCTCTACAAATTTTTTTAGAAAAAACTTAGCTGGGCGTGGTGGTACATGGCTGTAGTCCCAGCTACTTGGGAGGCTGAGGTGGGAGGACTGCCTGAGCCCAGGAGGTCAAGGCTGCAGTAAGCTAGGATTGCACCTTTGCACTCCAGTCTGGGTAACAGAGCAAGACCCTGTCTCAAAAAGTAAAACAAAAATTGATGGTGGATGAGAAAGAAAAATGTCAATGATTACTTCAAGGTTTTTGGTCTGGGTATCTGGGTGAAGGGGAGGGCATTTATTAAGATGGGAGAATGATAATACCTAATCCTTGTGAGGCGGTTTCAGTGATAAAATGAGAGAATGGATGTGAATGCACTTCCTGAACTTGAAAACACCATACGGATATAAAAGATGAAAATTAGAAAGGCATCTAGGAATTGCTGATTCTCAAATATGCCCAGATACTAACATTTTAAGGTCAAGAAGCAGTGTTGATTTTTCCCATTGACACACTTCTATTCAATAAAATTATTCTGAATGGCCTAGTGGCTCATTCAAAGAACCACAGTGCACACCAATATTCATCATTCCCAGTGATTCTTATGTTCCTTTTATGTTAGAAAAAACCTTAACATGGGAACAATTTATAACCTCAGCTATGCTTCTTAAAGATTCCTTTTTCAGCTGGGTGTGGTGGCTCATGCCTGTAATCCCAGAGCTTTGGGAAGCCAAGGCAGGCAGATTGCTTGAGTCCAGGAGTTTGAGACCAGCCTGGCCAACCTGGCAAAACCTCATCTCTACCAAAAGTACAAAAATTAGCTGGGTGTGTTGGTGCACACCTGTGGTCCCAGCTATTTGGGCGGCTGACGAGGGAGGATGGCTTGAGCCTGGGAGGCAGAGGCTGCAGTGAGCAGAGACCACACTGCTGCACTCCAGCCTGGGTGACAGAGCCCCACCCTGTCTTAAAAAAATTTTTTCTTTTCCTTTTTTTCTCCCATTTTCTAAGCTGTGACATTGCTCTCATATTTCTATCCTCCTTTACACAACTGGGCTCAGTAAAACTATTTTAAGTTTAAATGGGAAAAAAATGTACTCCATAAATATTTTTATTTTCTCTGAATAGTCCCTTAGGCAACTAAGGTTGCTCACCCCTGATTTAGGCCACATTGGGTCTGATGGTGTTATTAAGGCATTCACCGTTCACTTTTCAGAGCTATTTTAAGCTCTCTTGGTGTATCTCCTGGCAGGGGTAATTTTAAAATGGAAGTCTAGCAATATGAAGTAGCTATGAAACCCATCAGAAGTGAGCTACATATTTCTTCTGTCATCTGTAGGGTCAAGGTAGCCTGAAATATGTTAATAATTTTACAAACAAATCAACATAAAAATTCCCCAATCCAAATCAGTTAGTTCAGTTTCCAGCAGAGTGAATGAAGAGAATGTGGGAAATGGGAATTCATCCAACAGGGAAAATAATACCTGTGTCAAGTGGTTGCTGTGGAGAATAAGTGACACAATAAAACTCCTAGTACAGTGCTTCAGAGGGAACTCGAATGTAGGTTGAAGCACTGATCGTTTTTTTAAAGGAAGTTAAAAAAAAAAAAGCAGTTTAGAGGACAGATACATTCATTCATATTCTGTTCTCTATTTTCTCTCTTTGACCTGCCCTATCCTCTTTGTCTCTCTGTCTCTCTCTCTCTCTGTCTGTTCTGCTCACTCATGTGCTGGTTCCTTTAGCAAATATTTATGGAGTATTTATGAGGCAGGATTTTGCTAAAGATGCAGATCTTTTCTTGTGTACTACAGAAACCTAATTAAATTATCAACCCCTTTGTCTTCAAAGTAGGATGTTCATCACAGAGGGGGAAGACATATTAGGGAGAAATTCCACGAATATTGCCAGAATATATACCAGGAGCATGATAAGAAGGAAGAACAGTAGACCTCAGCAGTGTTTCATGGCATTCTAATTTAATCGAAGAAAATCTGGTTGTACTTCATCCTGGACACTTGACAAAGGACTGAGTGTGTACTTAGGGCCCTGCACATGCTCCTATGGCTTTTTCACACCCCAGGCAGAAGAGCTTTGCCACAATCCCAGCTCAGGCTTGGAATAATTTGGCTTCAAGACAATGCAAAGCAAATTCTCTAAATCCAGACCAAACCTTGGGTTGAGTCACTGGCCTCCAGCTCACAGGTGACCTTT
This sequence comes from Nomascus leucogenys, assembly GCF_006542625.1. Classification (NCBI taxonomy): domain Eukaryota; kingdom Metazoa; phylum Chordata; class Mammalia; order Primates; family Hylobatidae; genus Nomascus; species Nomascus leucogenys. The sequence continues at coordinate 77,950,280 of NC_044401.1, read as the reverse complement.
GCTTCCTCAGGAACCCTTCATACCTGAAGCTCTCTGGTGCCCTGACTGGTAGCTCTTTGTTTTTCTCTGGAACCTTGGGCTTTTTTCAATTCCTAGAACTCTGAGGCACCATGGCTAGGCTACTGTTCTTTACTGTCTGACTGCATGCTGCTGTGGTCTGCTCATCTACTGGGAAGTTCAATTCCTGTCCTGGTCACACCTTCCTGGACTTCGTGTGGGCTTCTGTTTAAACCTGTCTTAATCACGGCTAGGCCCTGAAATTGGGTTTGTGAATTCCTCAACCCTCTAGTACATCTAACCAACCCTCTTCTTTTTTTTTTTGAGATGGAGTCTCATTCTCTTGCCAGGCTGGAGTGCAATGGTGCAATCTAGGCTCACAGCAACCTCTGCCTCCCGAGTTCAAGCGATTCTCCTGCCTCAGCCTCCTGAATAGCTAGGATTACAGGTGCCCACCACCATGCCCAGCTAATTTTTTTGTATTTTTAGTAGAGATGGAGTTTCACCATGTTGGTCAGGCTGGTCTCAAACTCCTGACCTCAGGTGATCCTCCTGCCTCGGCCTCCCAAAGTGCTGGGATTACAGGCGTAAGCCACTGTGCCCAGCCGTAACCCTCATTTTTAATGGCACTTTTAGTACTTTGAGCTTTATCATCGGTACACATACACCCAAAAAAGAATTAACGAGATCTCTCTAGGGCCCAGAGGGGCTAAGCAGAATGATAGCCAGTTGGCAGTGTACCTGCAGAATACCCGCCAAACACTCCATTCCCTTCTACTAAACTTTCCCTTTTCAGAGTTACATGATTATCATGTTTTCTGAGATAACGAGATCCATGTGATTCAGTTTAATAGGTCATAGCTCAGCATATACTCAGTCACCAACAAACATTTTCTAGAAAAATCACTGGTTTTATCTGTAAAAAAAAAAAAATACGGCATCTTTCCTATTCTTTTTGCTTTACTTGAAATTAATTGGTCATTTTTCTCAAACCTTAAGAAAACCAAGATGATCACAAATTTTCTACTTTTTCTCATTCATTTAAATGCTGCACTAAATACTAAAATATATTAAATGTGAGTTGATTGAAGCTGGCCTCTCCCTGCTGCTCACGCCTCAAAGATGTGGGTTGCTGATTGAGGTGCAAGTGAGTCATATGCAGAGTTTGAAGGATCTGGTTGCCTCCAACAAGGTATGCGGAGCCTATAAGATCTCTCCAAACTAGAATCATCTAGCATGCTGCTAAGAAAGTTTTGAATTGTCCTAGAAACCCTATTAGAGAAAGAGAAGGACACTTTTCTATTTTGACAGCAAAAATGCAAAAACAGTCATCCTAAGAATTGAGGAAGTTTACAGTAAATATCAAAGTCAAATATTTTAATATGAATTCTTTATATTTCCTTCTACATAGTTCTCTGAAGATCTTGTGTTTGTTTCTGTTTTCGTTTTGAGAAATGAACAGACGTGTGTCCGAAGCTGCTAGTTGGGGAAGAAACACTTACCCAGAATGCTTCATGTTTTGAGGCTTATCCATTCGGACAGCAAGTTTGATTTTGAGATCTTGGTCGGGGCAGTTTTTGGAGACTGTCATTTTGTGCCACTCTGACTGTTTGGGGCTGTTCGGGGTGGGATGGAGAATAACCTGTAGGGGAAAAAGGACAAGCAGCTAGAAAAGAGAAGCGCCATGATGTTTTTATTGATTAGAAACTTTGATTCTGAGTAGTGGAGTGACTTGAACAATTCCCACTGTGGAGCAGCCATGCCTGGGGATAGAAACACATTCTTTTGATCCTTCCTGGCTAATTTTGTAAAAGTAAAGATTTCTGTAATTCTATATTGGTTCTGTCATGAAAATCATGATTTCTGTGATTCTGCTTTGACTTTTCTAATGTTCAGACGTACTAAACAAACCCAAAATGGAGAATATTGTCCACACATTATTCTCTACATCTTTGTATAAGAAGATGGATGCATAAAAGGAAGAAATATGCTTATGTATTAGAGAGCCCTTTTAGTCCACTCTTTCTCTCCATTCTTTAGGATTTCTTTCACTTTTCAAGAGGAGAAATTCCTCAAGGCCCCCAGGGGAAAATGGAAGGAACCTTATTAGATGGATGAGAAATTTGAGACTCAGGGAAGGAAAGGGACTTGCTTGGAGTTACACCTTTCAACCTGATTTCACCTGGCCTGGAAGTCTTATCACACAACATCCAACTTTGCCCTGGCATGGAGGAAAGCACACATGACTTGAAGAAGGATCATTTCTTAGGAAATGCCTTTCACCAGTGTGCTTCAGAGATGGCAGTTTGATTTGGTCTTCTGCATCCATTCTTATTGTCTGGAATTCTGAGAGTGAAACAGGAAGTGAGTAACTCACTAAATCCACTTTTTCACTTTGTGATCACAGAGTTCTCAGGAGCCACATGGGATCTGGGGAATATGCATTTAGGGAGGAATTGAATATTTGGAAAATCCTTGAAACTAAGGGAACACGAACTAAATATAGGCACAACAAAAGCTGGGCTTGCTAAGATTTGCTTCTGTGATGGCAGCATGCCCTGGTTTGTGGCACGTTGTTGTGGCTGTTTTCAAAGTATTTATTTTCTCTAGGTACAGGGATGGCAGGCCCCTTTCCTGGGCTTCTTTCACCTCTGGAGGTGGCCGTGAGGGGCTCAGGGTCTCACGGGTGGACACTCTGGCCTTCTAGATGATGTATCAGCTTCACTAGTCATGCAAGCTTGGCCCATGCTTGAAGGGTAGACACATATGGCTTCCTGTGTGATTGTGAAACAAGACTGCTGAGAGGAGGAGGAGGAGGCCATGGCAGAAAAAAAAAATCAGCCCACTTAGATGTGCTTCATTTATGCTGATTTCTCAGCCCTTCTCTTTCTGGGCCTGACCCTTTTTCTTCATTAAGTTCCCTGTCTCTGATGAAATACACATTGTTGCTAACCACAAATTTCAAGTCTTTCCAAAGTTTTATGACATGATTGAAATACAGAAAAGCCTGATTTTTCAGAACAGAGGCTGTCAATGTTTTTCGATCATGCCCTATTTTAGTACAATGTTTTTGAGCAATTAGCCCAGTATCTGTATGTTAACATTTTATATTACATAAGTTTACTTTGTATTAGTATATTACCTTATCACATATATCATAAAATATACACAAATCAAAGATGGGCTAAAGATTTAAAAATCTACATTTTGGAATAACTTGCTAATTGTGGTGGCTGCGGTATTATTAGCTATCTTTAAGATACCACATCTTTTTAGGACAAGGTATATTGTTGATGACATTGGTTATAAATCCATAGTTTGAGTTGTCTTCTAAATAATTTCATCATGTCTTGACTGACATCTTGTCCCATCTGATTACATTGGCATTGTTTTTATCTCATGATATGAGTGACAGAGTGTTTGCCAGTAGGTCAGGTGTTGGCTCCACCATGTTCTTGTTTGCCAGGCTTGCATTGCTAGTACTACCTCCTAATCAGAGCTTTTGTGCAGTTATCTTCTGAGGTCACTTGTTTATTTTGTAAAGGTTGATTTCGTTAGAGCTCCAGCATAAAATGTATAAATTCACTTAACTGGCACCACAGAACTACAACATGTCACAGGACAGATGCTGGGAGGAACTGAGTGAGATAGGGCACTGCTGGCTTGTGGAGACCTCTCCCTTTTCTCCGGGAACTGCCTGTTCTTACACGTCACCCTGTGTCATGTGCCACATCCCGAGGCCTGACACTTTGTGGGAGCTGCTGATCTCAGTGAAGCTGACCCTCCACCCTGAGCTGGTCTGGCCTAACAGAGGTAGGGGTGAGATGTGCTGGGAAGCCAGAAAGGGAGGTGCTAGTAAGAGACACCCCATCCAGGGCCAGAACCGCAGTAAGTAAGAAAGGCCCTGGGCTTCTGTCTGCTCCTGCCTGTTTGGCAAAATCACAGAGGGAGCAGTGCTCTGGGCACCCGGAGCTCATTAACAGGCCTTTCGCCATATGGATTCTGGGCGTGCTTCCCACTGGCAATATGGTGTCCATTCGTGACGCAATAGCCGCAGCTCATTACCGGCTGTGCCACAAAGACTTCTTCCCCCGTGCAACTGCTTGCTGGGGAGACCTCTTTGCCAGGGTGGATGGAGAGATGAAGTGACCACAGCTCTCTTCTGTCTTTGCCCCCACACTGCCATGCGTCTGACAGGCTGATGACTCATTTGTATGTGTCAGTACTGCTGAATTATGAGGGTCCTTCTGGGTGCACATGAGTCCCAAGCAGACCAGACACCTCATCTGGACATTCCAGGCTGCTAATCAAGCACTTTGTCAATTCAGCCGAGGACCATGTGTGCTGTGCTTTGATGTGGGGATGCTGATGTGGCCGCCACGACCCACCCCCTGAAGTAGCTGCACTCCAGCCAGCCGTGGCTTCTCCTAGTTGCCTGGGCACACAGGCAGGGCCTGCTAGGCGGCTGCTTTACCCTCAGCCTTTACCTGACGGATCCCCTCCTCGACTTAGCCTATATCTCTCTCAGTACCTCTTGCATACCCCAGGAAAGAATCCCTGCCCCTCAGACTGGATGACCAGATTCTGCCTTCTTGCTAGGTGCTTCATTTCCAGGTGTGTTTTTTTTGTTTTTTTTTTTTCCTAGTGGAAGACTTCCCACATTGCACTGTAATTTCTGTTTTTATGTCTGTGTCCCTTATGCTTTGTGAGGTTAAGGGTTTTTACCTGTCATTATTCCTATTTGCTCTGTACACAGCACAAATGATTGGACACAGCAGGCCTACAATCCTATAATATTGCAGGGTTGGGAAGGATGCAGGAAAACAGGCACTCTCTTATGCCTTTTGTGGAAGGATCAATTGGTGCATGCACTTTAGGGGACAATTTGGCAGTATCTGTCAAATTTCAAATTTCAGTCAGCAAAATATTTTTTGAAAATTTATTCTATAGATATCCACAAATATACAAAGAAATGAATTCAAGGCTATTCACTGAAGCATTGTTTATATAGCCAAAGATGAAATAATCTAAAAATTCATCCATAGAGGATTTATTAAATAAAATATACCTACATAATGGAATATAATGTAGCTATGTAAAAAGGAGACAGGTCAGTCTAGGGTCATATGAAAACTAATCACCACATATAATGATTTCAGGCACCATGTAGAGAAGTGTGTATATAGTAGCTTCCAATTGTGCTTTTTTTAAAAGAGGGGGAATATATACATATGTGCTTATGTATGCTACGTTTGTAGATGCAGAGACTATTCGGCGGAAGGATAACAATAAACTGAAAACAAAATCTTTCTCTGGGAAGGGATACTAGGGTGAGATAGAAGAGAAAAATCACTTTTCACTATATATCAATTTTAACTTGTTTTCACAATGTGCAGGAATTTTTTTAATTAAAAAGGTTATTAAAAACAAAACATAACCCTAAAGAAACAAACCAAAAAGTGGTTGAATGAATAAATGTAACACCAGGATTCTAAACATGGGTCTGCTAAGTGTGGGAAGAATTAGAGCATAGAAACACCCTCTCGTGAGGTCCAAGTGTGGCTTCACTGCACTCTTAGGTCACCCAGCTGCTGCCCATGAAGAAGCTGCCAGCAGAGGGTATCCAGCCAGCACAAGGGCCAGGCAGGCCAGCTCCACTGCAACTGGCAGAAAGTTTCTTTGGCACAAAGGAGGGGCAAACTAGCATCTGGGGGGATGTATGAGGGGCCTGAAGAAGAGAATGAATCATTATGAAATGAGTGTGTGTGGGGCTGTGGCAAGCCCATGGTCTTCACCACCACAGCAGAGCCCAGGGTTTTATTTTTGTGTATGGACAACATAGTGTAGTGCAAACAGCCCTGGAGATGAGGCAACATGATTCCTGAAGTAACTGAACCCTCTGGGCCTCAGCATGCTCTTCTGTACAAGAGAGGTGATGACTGTGGCTGCCTCAGTAGGGTTGTCTTGAGAGAGCACTGAGGGGCTGTGCACAAAGTCTTTGGGACAGTGGCCTGGCCCATGCATGGGCCCCTGACTGGCTGGATGGCTCTGGAGAAGTCTCCTGCTTTCTATGGGAGCAAGTTTTCTCATCTATAAAACAAAGGATTTCAATAAGTCAGTGGCCTTAACTTTTCTGAGTAGAAATGGCTTTGAGAAGTCGGTGAATGCTTTGGTAGCCAGTCCGGAAAAATGCATACAGGCCCAGGCACAAACACATTTGTAAACTATTTCCAGGCTGGGTGCAGTAGCTCATGCCTGTAATCCTAGCACTTTGGGAGGCCGAGGCTGGCGGATCACTTCAGGTTAGCAGTTCAGACCAACCTGACCAACATGGTAAAACCCTGTCTCTACTAAAAATACAAAAATTAGCCAGATGTGGTGGTATGCACCTGTAATCCCAGCTACTTGGGAGGCTGAGGCATGAGAATCACATGAACCTGGGAGGTGGAGGTTGCAGCAAGCCAAGATCATGCCACTGTACTCCAGCTTGGGCAACAGAGAGAGACTCCAGCTAAAAAAAAAAAAAAAAAAAAAAAAAAAAAAAAAAAAATTCCAGGGCATCCTGGATCCTGGGTCTTTGGAGACTCATTGTGGACCCAGGTTGAGCATCCTGGGCTGGTCAGTTACACTTGTTCCTTCTAACACTAATATTCAGGGTCTCTGAGACTCAGGATTCTTAACATCTGCCTTCTTGGAAAAGGAGAAATTTGAAGAAAAATGAAAGGCAGGATAATTCCTCCACTCTATGTGTGTCTCTCTTTCCCTAGGGACAGAAATGAGTATTGTTTCTCAAAGAAAACAGCTAAACCTTGTCTTTTCTTTCATCATCCCCTCTCCTCCCACTTTACTGGGTAGGGACACTGTTTTTTGTTTTTGCTGTTAGCTTTATTTACTTTTTGTTTTTCCTCCACCTGTGGTCTATGCTGTAGTAATATGACTCCAGGTTGATTCTGTAGATGAAAGCCAGATTGGAAAAATGGGTGAAAGAAAGGAAGGAAAAAAGGAAGCACAGGAGATGAATTCCTGCTGGCATTGTTAGGTGTGTGTGCCTGTGCGCTTGTCTGGGGTGGTCTCTCATTATGCTATAGCTGTTATATCAGAGGCTCAGAGAGATTCTCTGGGCTGAGATCATGTAGCTTTCAGGAGTGATTATACATTAAACCAGAATGAAATAAAATTTATATTTATTTATTTATTTATTTTATTATTATTATTTTTGAGACAGAGTTTCACTCCTGTTGCTCAGGCTGGAGTGCAACGGAGCGATCTCGGCTCACTGCAACTTCTGCCTCCCGGGTTCAAGTGATTCTCCTGCCTCAGCCTCCTGAGTAGCTAGAATTACAGGTGCCTGCCACCATGCCCGGCTAATTTTTTTGGTATTTTTAGTAGAGATGGGGTTTCACCATCTCATTGGCCAGGCTGGTCTCGAACTCCTGACCTCAGGTGATCCGCCCGCCTCAGCCTCCTAACGTGCTGGGATTACAGGCGCGAGCCACAGCGCCTGGCTGAAATAAAATTTATTGAAAGTCTATGTGTTGGGCTCTGGGTATAAGGTAGTAAACAAAATAGTTTAGGTTTCTATCTCCATGGAGATTTTACAGTCCAGTGGGGCAGACAGAAGCCTGAATGTCTGTCAATTCTGTTTCTTTCTCTCATTGGTGATCACTTTAGTAGTGTATATGAACAAGGAGCTGAGATAGCAAATGAAGGGGACTGAGCTGTCAGGAAAGGACTCTCCAAGGAGGTGGCATTTATGCAGAGAAGGCATTTATGCTTTTTGAAGGGTTGGGAGGTGGGGAGACGACAACAGATAGAAAGTCCCCTGAGGAGAGAGAGAATTTGGTATATATGAGGGATTGAAATTTGGCCAATGATGCTGGGGTATAGTAGGCGGGGAGGAATGTGGCAGCAGATGGGGGTGAAGAGGTGAGCAGAAGCCAAATTAAACGAGTTCAGATTTTACCATAAGCAGGTGGGGTTACTGGCAAAATCAACTTGTGAAAATATTACTGGCTTCTTGGTGCAGAGTCAATGGTTCAGATGCAAACAGAAATTTCACTATTATCTCAGTGGTTTTCAAGGGGGTTGGTACCACCTCTCAGGGATGTCTCAGAAATTTTAATGATGTTTTGATTGACAAAATAATTGGTGCCAGTCCCTGTTGGCATTGAGTGGGTGGGTCCAGGGATGCTAAACATCCTGCAAGGAATGAGATGATGCTCCCTAGTGAGGCATCTTCCTGCATCCCATCTGACTTTTGAATATTCCCATGGGATATTGGTGGAGGTGAAAAAATCTGTTTATAATGAACTACGTGGACATCTTAACTCTTGTCTTACATTTCAAATCAAAGTCTTTTTGGCACATTTCTAAGGAAATCAAGGAAACTTTACAAGTATTGCTTAACATGTCAGTAAATCGGTTTACTGATGCTCAGGCTTAGGAGTCACCAGTACGGCATACCTCCACACCCCACAGTGGATTTTGTAGCTGTCACCTTCACAGTGACGCTTCATATGGGAGCAAGCAAAGCACTCCTCTATTAGATCTTTGAGTATGTACATGTTGAGGTTTTTTATTATTAATTTACTTCCTTTCATTTCTCTCTTATGTCATTGTGTTGACTTTAACATTGTCAGGTGGGTAGGCAGTTAAATCATCTAAGAATTCCACTTTAAGACAGTAAAAGACATTACAAATCTTAACTCTAAAGGATGTTTGGGTCTGATAGTATTGAGAACTCCTGCTCTATCTCCTGTAGGGCACATTCTTGTTAGCCCAGCTTTGTAGAAGAGAATCTGAGGCTCAGAGAGGTTGAGGGAACTTGCTTAAGGTCACCTAGCCAATGTAGAGTAGAGTCCAGGATTTAAAGTTCAAAACTGAGCCTCTCAGCACTTGGCACTGCTGCCTCTTGGTGACCTGTGCACTGGAGACCTAGCTGGGGAAATCTTCTCTCTGGAGTTCCCCTTGGGATGGGAAGTGCTTACCCGCCCGAGCTCCTTGTCCTCCAAGGCCAGGACGCCTGTGCTCTCTGTGAACAGCTTCACCTTCACAGCTGGCAGTGCGTGGGTTGTGGAGAAGTCACCCTGGGTGCCCCAGCTGCAGACAGAATCAAAGAGGTCATTGTAGACATATCTGCCTTGATGAGTCTAAACTATTCCATTGTTCCCAGGTCAGGTGAATGCAGGGTTAACCCAAGGCAGCATTAGCTGTCACATCCTCTTCTCCTCCCCTTCAAAGCTGCCAGAGTAACAAAAGTGTTAATTAACTTGTTAGGCAAATGCAAGACAGATGCTCAGAAAGTTGCCATGGTCTTCACACAGCACTATAAGGAATGACTTGAAATTAGCATAAACTCATGTTGGTGAGAACTTGTTCCCATGCATTTGCTGTATCTACAAACTATTCCAGGGAAATCACTAATATTTCATTGCATCCTTTGACTTCCTCATTCGTGGAAACTGCAGTTGTAGATCTTGGGATGGAGCTTCATTTGGTTCAAGCCAACACCTGACTTTCAAATGAGACTTCAGCAGTAGTGGTGGGGAGGTGGGGAGCCCCATTTTCATTGGCATTCAAACATGAGTTGAATAGGGAGATTATGGAGCTCCACCCTGTTAAGGTCGAAGAGAGATTGGAAGGGAGAAGGATGAGGGTGTGGAAAATGCCATTCCCTGCTCACAGTTTGTGGATATCTGAGTCTCAGTTTTCCACACACGGGAGCCTGGCTTACCCAAAATCTGGGTAGAGCACCAGGTATGGCTCACATGAGCCCTTGATGTGCCCTTCAAATGCAGCCTCTTCATACACTCATTATTATTCTTACAGAGAATTCATCTCTATCCATTCTGTGCCTGCAAGCAGAGCGATCTTCCAGAAGTGTTAACTGGATTGCATTGAGCCCCAGGTCCATGGCAACTGTTCCATTGCACTCAGGGGGCAATCTGGACCCCTACCTATGGACTGCCATTCATCTGCTCCAATCTCACAAGCCTCCTGACTCTGCCATCTCAGGCCTGTTACATGTATGGTTCTTCTGTTGGCAATGTTTCTCCCCACCCATTCACTGGGCTACCTCTTTGGAGCTCAGCTTAAAACCACTGTCCCTTGATCTCCCAATCTAAACTGGGTTCTGGTATTAACCTCTCTTTAGCATACTATTTAATTTTGCATCTTAGCAATCACTGGATTTAAATTATTGATTTGTGTCATTGTTTTATAGCAGAATCCCCTAATATTCTGTAAGCTCCATGAGCACAGAGACTGTGTTTTTATGTTGCATACCCAGAACTTAGCACAGTGCTGGACATATAGAAGGAACTTAACAAATATTGGTTGAATAAATGAATGATGCCAAATATAATGTCTTTTACAGAACTAGAAAACAGCATAGATACAATTTCATTTAGAGAAGTTTTTCATTTTACCTTATACAATGACCAACTTCCATACTTTAAAATGCTCATTATGATTTTTAATGGTTCTATAATATTACATTTTCTATATGTACCATAATTTATTTAGCCATTGTTCTATTATTGAAATAGAATTGAACATTAATTTGTTTTGTTTTTTGAGGTGGGGGTCTGACTCTGTTGTCCAAGCTGGTCTTGAACTCCCGGGCTCAAGCAATCCTTCCACCTCAGTCTCCTGAGTAGCTAGGAGTTAGGTATTAATTTTTGATTTCATCTCTGATTGTTTCCTTGGGATACAGACCTAGCTAGGAGATCATTTCTTCTTTCATCAACAAAAATTTAGAGATCTTACACTGTTGCAAGAGCTGTGCTCCTCAATGCACACTTTCAAGGCTTGAGATGCCTGTTCCCAAAATGCTTTCCACAAAGGCAGTGACTATCCTGCCACCATTTGGGAATGAGAATGCAAATCACAGGGCTTCCTTCTTGCTTGTTCTGAGTATCATTATTTACTTTTTCTTCTGGCCTATTTTATCATTGTTGTTCTCATGGATATTTTCTTGACTACTAGTGGGCTTGAACATTTTACCCTGTTTGTTGGCTGTTTGTATTCTTCTTTTGTAAATTATGGAAAACTGCGTCCTAGTCTCAGTGTTGCCTCCAATCAAATAAATCCTATTAGCTCAGAGACACAGGGAATCTAGTGAGAGTTGACAAAAGACGACCAGAAAAATTGAGATGAGGGGAAACCAGAACCATGGGGATCTCAGTGCATGAAACCACTGAGAAAGCACAACAGTCATAGTAGAGACAGAACATGGAGGAGGCCATGAGTTAGGACAAAAAGTGACAGGTTTCAAACACATCAGCAAAACGTCTGAGGTACAGATAGAAGTTCCTAAGTGGTTGTCAGCAACTGCAGCAACACCCCGAGATAGGGAAACCTTTGTCTTAGCAATGGCAAAGGTTTTGAACAAGATATCTTTAGTTCAAATCCTGGCTTAGTCACTTGCAAACTATGAAATTTGGGGCAAGGAATTAATGTCCCTGTCAATTTCCTCAGCTATAAAATAAGCTAATTTCACAGACTAGTTGTAAAGAACAAACAGCTGCAAGTTTGGAACAGGTTGAGAACCCAACAAATTTTGGCTACTTTCCCTTCCCAAGGTAAGGAGATGTATTCTAGTAATAGTGATTACTGCTTATCTATTTATATTTATTTATTTAATGATTAGATGACATGTAATAATCATACATATTTATAGGTATGATGGTTAATACTGAGTGTCAACTTGATTGGATTGAAGGATACAAAGTACTAATCCTGGGTGTGTCTGTGTGGATGTTGCCAAAAGAGATTAATATTTGAGTCAGTGGGCTGGGGAAGGCAGATCCACCCTTAATCTGGTGGGCACAATCTAATCAGCTTCCAGTGAATACAAAGCAGGCAGAAAAACGTGAAGAGGAAGGACTGGCCTAGCCTCCCAGCAGCCTACATCTTTCTCCCATGCTGGATGCTTCTTGCCCTCAAACATCGGACTCCAAGTTCTTCAGCTTTGGGACTCAGACTGGCTCTTCTTGCTCCTCAGCTTGCAGACAGCCTATTGTGGGACCTTGTGATGGTGTAAGTTAATACTTAATAAACTCCCCTTTTTATATATATGTGTATATACACACACACACACACGCACACACATATCCTGTTAGTTTTGTCCCTCTGGAGAACCCTAATACAATGGGGTACAGAGTGCTATTTTTTTTTTTTTTTGACAGAGTCTTGCTCTGTTGCCCAGGCTGGAGTGCAGTGGTGTGATCTTGGCTCACTGCAACCTCTGCCTCCCGGGTACAATTGATTCTCCTGCCTCAGCCTCCCAAGTAGCTGGGATTACAGGTGCCTGCCACCGTGCCCAGCTAATTTTTTTGTATTTTTAGTAGAGACGGGGTTTCACCATGTTAGCCAGGCTGGTTGTGAACTCCTAACCTCAAGTGATCCACTCACCTTGGCCTCCCAAAGTGCTAGGATTACAGGCATAAGCCACCACACCTGGCCCAGAGTGCTATTTTGCTACATGTATACAATGTGCAATAATCAAGTCAGAGTAATAAGCATATCCATCACCTCAAATATTTATCATTTTTTGTATGTGTTGGGAACATTCAAAATCCTCTCTACTATTTGAAAATATGCTATTAATTATTGTTAACGATATTCACCCTGTAGTACTATAGAACACTAGAAATCACTCCCCTTATCTTGCTGTACTTTTGTATCCTTTGTGGCTTCTACCCAACACATATTTATCAAGCACTTACTAAGTAACTGACCCTGTGTAAAGGAAGCAAGATTGACACTGCCCTTTCTACTACACAGATGAATGGTAACATAGCTATTATCATTGCCATTTCACAGATGAGAAAACTGAGGAGACACTCAAAGATCTTGCCTATTTTATTCCAGGGAATTATGACCAAGTTGGACCAGAACCCAAAATCTCATTTTAAAGCTATTGCTGCTATTATTGTAAAAATTATCAGTAATAAGCATTATTAGTGATTAGCAACACTGGCAAAAAATGTGACCATTAATTTACTTATGATTAAGTGTACTATTAATCTCTTTGCATGGCTGGGTGTGGGGCCTCACTCCTGTAATCCTCGTGCTTTTGGAGGCCAGGAATTTGAGAGTAGCCTGGGCAACATAGAAAGACCCAGGCTTTTTATTTTTTCTCCAAAAAAACAAAGTAAAATAATTAGCTGCACATGGTGGTGCATGCCTGAAGTCCTAGCTACTTGGGAGGCCGAGGCCTAAAGATCACTTTGACCCCAGGACTTTGAGGTTACAGTGAGCTATGATCACGCCACTGTACTCCAGCTTGGGTGACAGAGCGAGACCTTGTCTCTAAAAGAAAATAAATAAAAATAAAATAAAAGACACCTCTTTGGGCATTCATTATACTTGGTCATGGGGATGAGAAAGATTTCTGCTGGAAACCAAAAGAGTTCTGAAATGAGAAGCTTTAACACTAAGCCACAAAGAGAACTTGAGCCCAGTGTCCTGGAGATACCCCACTGTGTGTTTCCATGCTACTGTCCTCAGTGTGGATGGATTTCCTGGCATGTTCAGTGGGTACCAACCCAGGATGCCTGAACCCCTGCTGCTACCCAAAGATGCGCAGCTCATAAGGCATGTAACAAGAGTCTGACTGTGGGGCAGTCAGTGCTTCCGAGAACCCATCAGCTGGACGGAATTCAGGCCGCTGGAGGCTGCCCTGACAACCCCCACCCTATTGGAGACTGAGTTGCTTTTCCCTTCCACCAGGCCTGCAGCTGTGCTTCCCACCATGACCCTTGGCTCACCTCAAGCTGTCAGGTCACTAAGGAATCCCAGTTTAACTATTTAACTATCAGATTTCAAAATGGTAACCTGGTCCAGTGAAGCAGGCCAAAAGAGAAGTTCTCTCATCTAATCAGGATTGGCTGTGTAATTTTCAAGGCCCAGTGCAAATAAAAAATGCAGATCTCCTTCTTAAAAAAGCAACAAACTCCAACACTCCAAAACAAAACACACACACAAAGTGCCATTCAAGGTACTAAAATATAAAGCATTTTCATTTCCTTGAGTATTTCCTCTGCCCAAATCCACACTCCATTGTTCCATGGGATGTCACAAACACAAGCTCGAAGATAAAATTATTAAGAATTTCCAGATGGCAACAAAAGAGCATTAAATCAAATGGGGGTGCCTTCTTAATGCAGGAGCTGTGCAGCTATACAGGTCACATGCCCCTCAAGCTGGCTCGGATCCAATGCCACCCCAGTCTGGTTAGCCTGGACTGAGGAGTGGGTGTTGGCTGACGCTGGCTGTTGACATGAAACTTTTGGTCTTAGCCACAGTCATTGGATTCTGTGAAAATTCTGGCCTCTTTTTGTCAATGCTTCCTACTCTTAGGAGAATCAAGAAGGTTTAAATATTTGCACCCTTCCTTATCTTCCCTTCCCCTGTAGGAAAAAATGTCATGAAAAATATTCATTCTTTGTCCTTTTCTAGCCATGGAGAGATCTGGCTATATTTGTAATAGAAATAGCTAATATTTATTCAGATTACTATGTGCTAGGCACAAATTCCTATCTCAAAAGTGTGACACGGCCACACATGCATTTGATCATTTGAAAGCCTCTTGGACATTCTGTGAAATGCCTACAATTATCACCTCCAGAGTTATAAATGAGTCACAGAGAGGCTGGGTAACATGTTCAGGGGCACACACAGGGAGTAAACGGCAGTTAGACCTCAGAATTCAAACTCCTAATCAGGCCACCATGTTGCCTCCCTTGCTCATTCCATCATTCACTGCTTTATGTCTTGATTAAATCAACATGAGTTACCTCTGTAACTGAAAAGGAAAGTCCTGTTTCAAGACTGGTGGGACTTTGGGCCACTCTGGCTTTTTACTTCGAATTTCTTTCACGGGTTCAATATAATTCAGAAAGCACTATATCCCAGACAGACAAATTAGCCAGTGGAGGAAGCATCAAAAACCTTGGCCTTTTGGTGGGGCCACACACCCAAAAATGAATCTATTTTGTTCTCTGCCCATTTCTTTGCCCTTGCTGTGCAATTGATTGTGGCTATTAAGATGAATACCTCTTTAAAGTGTTCCAGAACTGAAATACAATTGCATTTTGATTTGAAAAGACCAGAGGTGAGGCCGGGCCTGGTGGCTCACGCTTGTAATCCCAGCACTTTGGGAGGCCGAGGCGGGCGGATCACGAGGTCAGGAGATCGAGACCACGGTGAAACCCCGTCTCTATTAAAAATACAAAAAATTAGCCGGGCGTGGTGGCGGGCGCCTGTAGTCCCAGCTACTGGGAGAGGCTGAGGCAGGAGAAAGGCATGAACCCGGGAGGCGGAGCTTGCAGTGAGCCGAGATTGCACCACTGCACTCCAGCCTGGGTGACAGAGCGAGACTCCGTCTCAAAAAAAAAAAAAAAAAAAGAAAAGACCAGAGGTGGATAATATTTATTGCAAGCAGAAGTTGGAAAGGTTAACTGACTAACTTCTCTCTGAAGACAAAGTACATAATGTAAAACGGGTTAGGTGTCCCTATTCTGTGATCCCATCCTTTCCTCCACGGTACTCACACTGTATGACCAGCTTACATAAACGTTAAAAATAGCCACCAATTATTGAGTACTTATGATTTGCCAGGCCCTGGGCTTAGTGCTTCTAATGAATTATCTCAATTAATATTTCTGACAAATCACAGAATTGGGCTTCAAACTCAGAGTTTCTGACCTCAAATCCCATGCATTAAACGGCAGTGCTTTACTGTGGTTTATTTTATTTATATAATATATAATAATATATATGGCACCCAACACAGGGCCCGGAACACAATAAATATTTGCTTAGTAACTAGGAAAGTGACAAATTCAGTATAACCATGTCACTAAGTTCAGGGGATTGTAGAGGGGTGAGACACATGAAATAACCAAAGGTGTGACTGCCCCTTTCAACTGAGGGCTTTTATCTCTTTGAGGAGTTGATTTCTTTTCTTTTCTTTTTTTTTTTGAGCAAACAAACTCTCTAAAGTGCACACAGCAGCTGGCAGCATGCAGAGGATACTCAGCATACAACAGCTCTCTAGGGAGCAAGGCATCCATCCATGAAGGCTGAGGAATGGCTCTCCAAGGGCTGGCAGCAATGTGGCTGCCAACGGTATAGTGATGGAAAGTGCCACCAAGTTATATAATAAGCTGCTATTATTACTTTTGGTCTTTTCAGCCACAAGCACATAAGCAGAGACTGTAGAAATGCCATCACCCATAGCGGCACCTCCAAATATGAAGGAATGTGTATTGGGACATGTGTGTCGATTCCAAACCAAATACTTCCTATAAGAGGGTGGCAAATAAATAGATGAACAGCGTAACTGACTAACCTAAAAGTGCCATATTGGCATCAGATGAGGCTCTAACTTTCACTGCTTAGGGACTGTATCTCCAAATGGTGTTTCATTTAGGAAACACTTCCTGAATGTCTACTGTGTGCAAATCACTGTGATAGGCACTACTATGGATCCAAAGGTGAGTGAGATGTAAGTTCTGCCCTCATGGATATTACATTCTTTTGGGGGAGATGCCATGTGCAGAAATAACACTTATAAGGTGTGAGAGTGTCTCAGCTTTCACATCTATAAATTGGGGATAAGAATATTTAGTTTTATTATAAATATAGCCAGATGGGAATAGTGGTCTGCACCTGTAGTCCCGGCTACTCAGGAGGTTGAGGTGGGAGGATTGCTTGAGCTCAGGAGTATGAGGCCAGCCTGGGCAACATAGTGATATCCTGTCTCTTAAAAAAATGGAACTGACTCAGAGGATGGAGTCCTTGATGGAAGGATATGTAGGACATAAGCTATTGGATATGTGGCGTTTACCTCAATACGTGGCACATAGAAAGCACTAAAAAATGTAAGTCTTCATTTTAGGATTATAGAGCAGGGGTTGTTAAACTATGGCCATGGGTATGGGCCTGCTTATGTATGGCTCATAAGCTAATAATGGCTTTATATTTTCAAATGGCTGAAAATAAAGGAATATTTGCAACACATGAGTATTATATGAAATTCAAATTTTGATGCCCATCAATAAAGTTTTATTAGAACATAGCTAGCTTACTCATTTATGTTTTGTCTATGGCTTCTTTTGTGCAGCAATGGCAGAATTGAGTAGTTACGACAGAGAACATACGGCCAACAAACCGAAAATTTTTACTTTCTGGTCCTTTATAGAAAAAGGTTGCCGATCTCTGTTACAAACAGTTAAATTGCTGACTTGGCCTAATGGAAATACTTTTATTTTCATTAGCAGATTAGCAGTATGCTCATCTGGGCATATCCACAAAGACAAACTATAAACATGCACTTAGAAAGACAGCTCACCCCATGGGGATCCCATTTGCTGCTCTAAATTCTTCACGGAGCTCTTTCTAGCACTCTTAGTTTATTAGAAAATTGGGGCTTGTGTGTCATAGCATATCAGACACGTGGTGCCCAAATGCTGCTTCCTGATCCACTTGAGCTGGCTGACTCATTTAGTCACACTACGTCATTATTAATATCAAATAATAAACATGAGTAGCAGATGATTCATATTTAGGGGGATGGGGATGACTTTTAAAGTCACAGCACATTACTTCTACAAACCTGTTCCACAGTGCCACCACTTTGAAAGTGAACACTTTGATCTGGGGGAGAAAATGAGGGAAAGGAATATGCTTTTGGGAGAGTGGAGCTCAGAAAAATCTATGGGTAAAACAACCTTGTTCTGTGTGTTTGGGGAGCATCTGCTTGATCACAGTCACATCTCTGTTTACTATTTAAAGCTTCTTATTTGCGGAAGCCTCCTCAGACCATATGTTATCAACACATGCTGCTAATCAAATACACACAGTAATTTTCATTAGAATTTTTCCCCCATGAACAAAAAACAACATTTGCCACATAGGGAATATACCTCCCAAAATGACAGTAAACATCCACTGCAAACCTTTGACAACAGAGTGATATTTACGAATGCATATGTGAGTAAGCCAAGAACACATCCATGTTAGGCAAACAAGGACCCTTGGAGAATTGGATTTTGTGCAGGTTGGTGCTTGGGTCGGGGGTGGGGGGACGTCATTAGTTGCCATGGTGATGCTGAGCATAAGGCCATAATTCATGTCTCGGAGACTGGATTTGCATTTATTCAAGGTATATGGCTCATGTGAACTGGGTGTTAAATTGGTGCGGTTCATAAAATTAACTGTGGGCTTTAACAAGAGAGAAGTGTCATTTCAAGGAATGAAAGTGCTGTGGTCTTGTTGCTAAGAAGGAAAGTTAATAATTGCCTGGAGACAGCTGCATTAAAATCTTCTGGCCTGCCTTTGAGGCGGACTGCATGATATTCCACTCCAAGGGAATCAATTGTGCCATCGCAGTGTGTCTCATGCAAACTAATTGATAGGCTGGGCTTTGGGTTCTTTAGTGCACTAGAAAAGCTAAGCTATCTCTCATCTACATAAGTGAGGCGTTTGCTTTGCAGAAATCGGGCTGTCTGGGAGGCAGAGATGGAGGCTTTGGTTTGCCTCCTTGACATTTCCACTGGAATGTCTCCTCACCAGGAGTCTGAGATCAAATGTGTCCAAACCTCAGCTTGAACTCTTCTCCCTCACATCTGTTCCTCTAAGGCTTCCCCGACTTAGTTAAAGGAACTGCCAGTCACCCAGACATCATTCTTATTTGCCTGTCTTTGCCACATGTCCATCTTGTCACCAGATCTTTCACATCCCCTACACATATCACAAATCTGATTTTTGCTATGGAGAAAAAGAAAGCAGAAAATGGAGTTTGGAAGTACCAGGAAGCAGGCGGGGGGAATAATTAAGTAGGGTGGAACATGAAAACTTTGCCACAAAGCAATTGTCACCTGGATGATGTACTCCTTTATTTGTTTTGTTGGTTGCTCTGTCTCTGGCCAGAATGTAAACTCACAGGACAGGGCTTTAGGCCCCTGGCTTCTAGCACAGTGCACAGCACATGAGTACACTCTGTAGGCATTTGCTGAAAAAATGATTTCATGAATCTCTGAGTTCCTCCACACACACAAATGCGTGGAGATGAGATTCAAGTTGAAAATGAAATTTAACACTGCTTGATTATCCACGGACATTATTTGGTATGGTTAAAGAGGAAGTGAGGAAAATTTTATGCTGTAAACTTCATAAGGACAGAGACCAAGTCCATCTTACATATTGTTATATTCCAGTTGTTTAGCTCAGTGCTCAGTACAGAGGAAACTTTCAGTAAATGCCTATTGAATCAAGGCTGGAGAGAATAATGTACACCACACTTTATGCACATGTAGAAGACCTGCATCTCAGTCCTTATTTTCTCACTGACTGTGTAACCTTGGCCAAGTCACGGGCAGAGTCTGTTTGCATACCTGTATAATGGAGGGGGAGGCTGATTTTTCTTCTGTCCTAAAACCAAGAGCCTGGTATTTGATTTTTAGCATTTCCTTTTGATTCTTTCTTAGGGCTTCCGTCTCTTTGCTTATATTACCCACCTCTTCTTGCACTTTTTCCATTAGAACTCTAAGCATATTAATCTAGTTTTTATACATTCCTGGCCTGATAATTCCAACATCTCTGCCATATCTGAATCTGGTTCTGATGCTTGCTATCTGTATGCTGTGTTTTTTTTTTTGAGATGGAGTCTCGCTCTGTCACCCAGGCTGGAGTGCAGTGGCACAATCTCGGCTCACTGCAAGCTTCGCCTCCCGGGTTCACGCCATTCTCCTGCCTCAGCCTCCCGAGTAGCTGGGACTACAGGCGCCCGCCACCACGCCCGGCTAATTATTTTTGTGTTTTTAGTGGAGACGGGGTTTCACCGTGTTAGCCAGGATGGTCTCAATCTCCTGACCTCAAGATCCGCCCACCTCAAGATCCGCCCGCCTCAGCCTCCCAATGTGCTGGGATTACAGGTGTTAGCCACCTCACCCGGCCTGCTATGCGTTTTTTCAAGTATGATTTCTAATTTTCATTGAAAGCAAATTTTTGCTGATGCACTGAGTAAAAGAAACCCTGCACTGGCTTCAGTGGCCATCTCTGCTCTTGGGCTTCTGCTCCAGTAAGGTGTGATTCTCTGGATCTGCCTGCCTGTCTCTCCAATTTTGGGGGCAGTGGTTTGCCCTGTAACCTCGATTCTCTGATGGATCTAAGAAGAGATGCTGGTTTTCAGTTTGTTCAGCGTTTTTCTTGTGGTGAGGACAGGAACAATGACTTCCAAGCTCTTCACATGCAGGACTGGGGACTGGAAGTCCAGCTGAGCCTGTATTATTTTGAAATCCTATTCAGCTGTGAAAGCTTAGATTGCATTATTCATTGAAGGTTAACTCATAAGAAAATACAGAGTTGGGCAACAGGAAAGTCTACATTTTCCAACGTTGGAGCTAAGCAACAGGATGGCCTAGTGAGGAAACGTCAAAGGCTAAATTAGAGAGATCACCTGATGTGAATGTCAGTGTTGCCTTCTGTGAAACGGAGCTCATGGTGCATCCCAAGGATCTCCCCCTTTGTTGTAAAAGGAGGTGAGATTTTTGTCCTTGGAAATGTTGGCTCTGCATTCCCAGTCTAGGGCTCTTCTGCCCCATCTCCATCACCTAGCTGCCTTCTTCTAGACATCTGTTTATTCTTAGTTCCTGAGTCTCTTTAGAGAAAATGAACTGCTCACTGCATGGCAGACATAAAAAGGAGCTCCCATGAAGTTATAGGGAAAGCATTCATTTATTCCCTCCTCTCAGCAATTCTGCTAACCAACTCCTATTCAATTTCCAACACTGGGTGTTTTCCTATAATTACTTTTGTAACCTGAGCTGTTTGTTATGGTTGCAACTGTGGTTCCCATCAATAACTGGGAGACTCTGGCTAATTGTGTCTTTGGAACTTGAATCTGCCTTAAGACACCTTACAGGCTCCAGAAGACTCAAAAGTTTACAAAACCTACACTACAGCCAGCTAGGCAAAAGCCACTGACAGGCTTGGGCCAGGGGAATTGCAAACCCCTTTGCATTCCAACCAGCTTCTCTGAAAACATGAGCCAAATGAGGGGAAAAACAAACAAAAAAAACTGGGAGAGACAGAACAACAGCCTCTGAGCTGAACAAGTCCTGAAGACAACTTTGGCTATGCCCGTCATTTATAAATGAAGAAACTGGTGCAGTGGGGAGGAATTTTGGAGTAAGACTGTTCTATATCTATCATCTAACAGCTTTATGATCTCAGACACATTTATTGGCCTCTGAGGTCTCAGTCTTCATGTCTGTAAAGTGGTCACATGAATAGCAACTACCTTATAGGGTTTCTAATCTGCCTTGCCCCAATTAAGTGGGAGAATGTAAGTTCTTAATACAAAGCAGTCAGCATTATCCGGGCAGCACAGGATTAAGAGTGCAGGCTCTGGAATCTGGCAGCCTAGCTTCTACACCCAGCTGTGCCACTTTCTACCTGAGTGATGCTCAACAGCTGACTCTCCTGCACACTCTATTTTCTTACTTGTAAAATGGAGATGTCTATAGTGCTTCTCTCCTAGCTTTCTTTTGTGAGATGAGGAAATACATCCTAGCCTGATTCTCAATAAATCCTAAAAGTGTGGTGATAATTATTCAGTGACATCTCAAAGATGCACAAGTAGTCCAAGTGCCAGTACTGGAATCAAACATCATGAAATGAGCTGACCTTGCAAATGTTTTCCAAACCATCTGAGCAATGGCTTTTGTGTTTTCTCAGTCTGGGAAAAATAAAATTGGGGCTTGAATTTGGGTCTGATTATTTTTTGGCAGCTATGGCAGAAGGACTTGTTCTCATTTTTCTGACTTCCTTCTCTGAGTGCCTGGAACACTTCCTCCCACTCCCAATCCTCTTATTTTCCTTCACTGGCCCTTCCTGACCCCAGGGGATAGATGAGATTATTGTTCAATGGGATTCACACTCTCCTGCCTTCTCTAAGAGAGGAGTTTTCTTCCTGCCCACTTGATGTTGGATTTGTTCATGTGATTACTCCTTTTGGCCTCTGCTATGGTTTGAATATTGTCCCTTCAAAAACTCATTTTAAAATGTAATCTCCAATGTGATAGTATTGAGGAGTGGGGCTTTTAAGAGGTGATTGGGTCATGAGGACTCTGCCCACATCAATAGATTAATCTATTTATGGATTAATGGGTTAACAGATTAATGGCTTATCAAAGGACCGAGACTTGTGGCTTTATAAAAAGAGGAAAAGAGACCTGACCTAGCATGCTCAGCCCTTTTGCCATGCGATGACTTGTGACACCTTAGGACTCTGCAGAGAGTCCCCACCAGCAAAAGTCCCTCACCAGATTCAGCCCCTTGACCTTGGACTTCTCAGCCTCCATGACTGTAAGAAATAAATTCCTTTTCTTTATAAATTATCCAGTTTCAGGTATTCTGTTATAAACACCAGAAAATAGACCAAGACAGTCTCCTGGGCAGAGTATACATCCTTGCAGCTTGACTTTAAAATTACCCATGTGACTTTCTTTGGCCAATGGGGCATTGGCAAATGTGATGCAAGCACAGGCTTAAAATGGTGCTTGAGTGGTTGAGCTTTTTCTCCTGTGTCTTTGTCACCACTGTGAGCAAAGCCTCCTCCAGGTAGCTGCTGTCCTTTCAGCCTAGATCCCAGAATGAACTATGTGGAGTAGACCTGGGCCCAACCCACCGTGAGAATCCAAGGCCAGCCAGATCCAGAACTTGAAGTAGAGCCATTCACCTGAGCCTGGCATGGATCAGCCAACCTCCAGCTGATTTTCAGATGACAAATGAGAATAAATGACTATGGCTTTAAGCCACTGAGTTTTGGGGTGGTTTGTTACACAGCAACAGTGAACTGATACAACCTCTTTATCTGTTAATCACATTATCCTGTTTCTACCAACATTCTGTTGGTCTGTCTGCAGTCCTTAGTTAGAATATCACATTATGCAGTGCCCAGACATATTTTATAGCCCTTGCATATTATATAAAGTCCATGGCAGTCACTCAATAAACACCTGCCTAATGACTTTAGTGGCTTGAAAATGACAGCTCTGTTTTGCCAGTGTCAAATTAAGCAGGATCTACCCACAGCGTGAGAGCTGCACTGAGGCCTGGCTATGCTGGCCAAGCCTGCCACAGACACTGTCTAGGTTCCCGAATGAACAAGTGTGTTAACACCTCCCAGGGCTAAGGCAGGCAGCCAATGTCTCTCAAATCACGAACGGTCAAGTGCTCGCAGGAAAAGCCCTAACAACATCAAAGGCACTCCCGATCCAGCATCCCACATGGAAGCAATGACAACAAAGCCAACCTCAGTAGCACTTGAGTGTCCCCAACATTTGTGTCTCTGAATGGGGACCCAAATTGTGGTGGGCACACAGAAGCAGCGCTTAGGGGTGCTCAGGGATAGCCATTCAGGGCTTTGGCTGCCCTCCAAGCAGCCAGCCCCATCCCGTGAGACCTCCCGGTTGCCTTTGATAGAGGGGATTATGGAAGCTGTTGTTGGTTTGCATTGGGGTGGGGTTGGCTGCTTTCATGGGCTGGGTTCCCATCGTCCTACTAAAGGGGACCCCTGAGGACACTGTGAGCCATGCTTGTCTCTTTCCCCAGGGACTGGCTTGTGGGTTTGGTCTTTATTTTCTCTTTTCAACACTTATGAGAAACCACTAGGAGTGGCCATGAATGCCAGGAATCTCAAAAGGAAAGGATGAATGAGGCTAGCTGGCTAAATGCCCTTCAGTAAGGACTGAGGTGTTGTCTTAAAGAATTGGGGAAAGGGCTCTGGAGGCCAAGTGCATGACACAGGCTCAACCTGGAGCCAGAGAGTTGTTCTTGAAAAGTGATGAATCTCAGTTGTAGAGAAATAACTGGACCCTGGTATACTGACACTATCACAGCACAGTGAAAATACTACCTGAGTTCCCAGTTGCATGTGGGGCTCCTTACACTGACCACTGGGGCTATGTTAAGTTCACCACAAGGTCTAGTCACTCTTACTGTGGGAACCCATACCCACAAAATAACAAACATACTAAAAACTATCTTTGAAAAAAAAATACCAAAAAACTGTATGAAAGTTGTTTGTTGTTGTTGCTTTTTTTTTTTTTTTTTTTTTTTTGAGACAGGATCTTGCTGTGTCACCCATACTGGAGCATATTGGCACAATCTCGGCTCACGCCAACTTCCACCTCCCAGGCTGAAGTGATCCTCTCACCTCAAACTCCTGAGTAGCTGGGACCACAGTCATGTGCCACCATGCCAGGCGAATTTTTGTATTTATAGTAGAGATGGGGTTTTGCCATGTTGCCCAGGGTGCAAACTCCTGGGCTCAAGTGATTCACCCACCTCAGCCTCCCAAAGTGCTGGGATTATAGGCATGAGCCACTGCACCCAGCTGAAAGTTGAATTGAGTTGTAGTTGACTAGTTGATATAGGTTAAATTTAAAAGACATATAATTAAATATCATTTTTGATTTTATAGTTATCTTTATATATTTTGGAGTTTATACAGTTCCTTTTAAAATTTAGCTTCCTAAGCTCTTGAAAAACATTTGGGCCCCACTGGCCAAATGTCTTAATCCCAGACATAACTAAAATTTGATGACCGCTACTCAATTTTTCCTCTGAAATAATATATTTGAAGGCTTACCAAATGATAAGAGCCAGAATTAACTTTAATTTCCTTGAATGCCAACTTGTACGCCTCTTTCCAACAAAAATTATCTTCATGTCCTTTGCCCAGGTAAAGTAAGAGAGCAAATATTTCTGCCATGCATTTTCTCCTAAAAGGTATCCATACTCTCTTTTATTTCAGTCCCAAGGAGACATAAACATAAGGGAGGGTAGGTTCAACCAAGAGTGTCTGAAATACCCAACACAAGAACCTATCGCTCACCCCAGGAACTTTTCTTTCAATGCATTTGACAATAACAAAACTTGCTTTCTTTAACCCCTGGGGTAGATGAAGCATTAAGGTAAGAACCTTAATGCTTCTAAGGTTCTTACAAATGTTAGTTGATCTTTTTTCAGTGGACTGTCTCTTATTTATTTTTTATTTTTTCGTTTTTGTGACACTTCCAGCCTGCCTGCTTCCTTCTTTCCTGCATGCTCCTCTCTCCTTTCTCATGTTAGAGATGGATTCATGGTGTACAGTTAAGTCCATTTGGAGCCTGCCAGCTTCTGGGTACCTCTGCATTCCCACTGCTCTGTTTGTCAGGTGCTCTGTTTTACCTTTTAAGGTTTCCACCACATTGAGTGAGGCCCAGGACTTTAGAAAATTAAGTGGCAGAGAGTAAAGCCAGGCATAGCCAGTGGGGAAATCTAGAGATGCTGTGGTTATAAATGTAGACTTTGTAGTTAGATGGCCTCATTTGAATCTTGGTTTCACTTACTAGGAGCTGGGTGATTGTGGCCAGGAGATGTAACCTCTCTGAGCATCAGTTTCCTTATCTGTACAATAGGAATAAGCAAAGCACCTACCTCATGGGGTTGTTAGTAAAGATCGAATTAGATAATTCAGGCAAAGCATTAACACATGAACACATGGTATGGCTTGAGTGAATAAATGTACCTACTTTTATTAACAATGTCCTAGAAGTGACAGAAGTTTAAAAGGCCCTTTAAAAACCCAAGTAGAGGGGCTGGGTACAGTGGCTCACACTTGTAATCCTAGAACTTTGGGAGGCTGAGGCAGGTGGATCCCTTGAGCTCTGGAGTTAAGAGAACAGCCTGGGCATGGTGAAATCCCATCTCTACAAAAAAATACTAAAAATTAGCCGGGAGTGGCGGTGCGTGCCTATAGTCCCAACCACTTGGGATGCTGAGGCGGGAGAATCGCTTGAGCCCAGGGGGTCGAGGCTGTAGAGAGTCAGGACTGAGCCACTGCATTTCAGCCTGGGTGACAGAGTGAGACCCTGTCTCGAAAAACAAACAAAAACACACCAAAAAAACAACAAACAAAAACAAAAAACCCCAAGTGGTTGAATTTGGAGGCCTTTTTTTTTTTCCCTTCCTTTCTTTTCCTTTCCTTTCCTTCCCTTCCCTTCTTTCTTTTCTTTTTCTTCCTTTTCTTTTCTTTCTTTCTTTTTGGAGTCTTACTCTGTCACCCTGGCTGGAGTACAGTGGAACAATCTCGGCTCACTGCAACATTCGCTTCCCAGGTTCAAGCAATTCTCCTGCCTCAGCCTTCCCAGTAGCTGGGATTACAGGCACCCACCACCATGCCTGGATAATTTTTGTATTTTTAGTAGAGACGGGGTTTCACTGGGTTGGCCAGGCTGGTGTTGAACTCCTGACCTCAAGTGATCCGCCCACCTCAGCCTCCCAAGATGTTAGGATTACAGGCATGAGCTACCATGCCTGGCCAGAGATTTCCTTGAGGAAGGCCATAAGTAAACTTAAGAACACCTTTCTTTGGTACAGCTGGGTTGTTCAGTATCAGTCATAATCAGCTTACCATTAAATTCTATGCTCCATGATGGACTTACTTGTAGAGGTCTTTATCAAGATAACTCCTTAGAATCATTTGAATAGCAAGGGGAGTGTGAGACCCCCTCTTCTGGCTCTCCCCTGTCTCACTAGCCAGGCCTCCTCAGTCCCCTTTGCTGATTTTCCTCATCTCCTCTCTAAACCTTAGCACACTTAGCCAACCTTAGGCCTCTTCTTTCCTGTCTATACCAATGGTTCTTAACTGGCAGGGGGGTGTGGGGGGCTGATTTTGCTCTCCAGAATACATTTGCAGTGTCTAGAGACTCATTTTTCGGCTGTCACATGGGGGTGTGGGGAGAGAGTAGGACTACTACTGGCATCTAGTGAGTGGAGGCTGGGGATACTGCTAAACATCCTACAGGGCAGTCCCCACAGCAAAGAATTATCCAGCCAAAAATGTCAGTAGCACTGAAGCTGAGAAATCCTGGTCAGCACTGACCACCCCACTGTCTCATAGGCACCCCACATAACACTTGGCTTCTGATCTTCCCCATCCCAAACCCACAATGGCTCTTCTGAAGGCTTCCTCAGGTCAGCAGCTGGCAGCTCCATCCTTCCAGTTGCTTAGGCCCAAAATGTAGAGTCATCTGGGACTCCGTTTTGTTGCCTACATCCCACACCTAATACCTCAGCAAACCTGTTGGTCTGATCTTCAAAATGTAGGCAGAATCTGACCACTTCCCACCACTTACACTCATTCCACCCTGGACCAAGTTTCCATCATTTCCTCCCTGAATTATTGCAATGGCCTTCTAACTTGCTTTTCTACATTTGCCCTGTTTTCTCCAGTCTCCAGAAGCCAGAGTAATCCTTTAAAATGTAAGTCAGCTCTCACTACTTTTCTGTTCAAACCCCTCAATGCATTCTTTTTACTCAGAATGAATGACAGTGTTTTCACCATGGCCTACGAGGCCTTTGATGAGTTGAACTTCCAATGTCTCTGATCTTATCTCCTACCCCTCTCATGCTGGTTCATTTAGCTTCACCTACATCAATCTGTTATAGCTGTTCTTCAAAAATGCCAAGCATGCTTTCCATTCAGGGTCTTCGTACTTGCTGTTCCCTACGCACAATCTGCTCTTCCCTCAGCTCCCTGCATGAGTCACTCAGCTTGTTACAGGAGTGCTGGGGATGTTACTTTATGCAGGATGATCAGGAAGGCAAAGTCTTCCCTAGCACTCCTTATTCTCTTTCCCTGCTCTTTTTTCTTCTTATCACTTATTGCCACCTGACATATGTTTTATTTCTGTTTTTGTTTGCTTATTGCCTGTCTTCCCCAACTAGAAGCCAAGCTCTGTGGAGGACAAGGACTCTTGCTTGCTTTGTTCTCTGTTCTATCTGTGTCTAGGTCAATGTGAGACACATTGCAGACACTTAACAAATATTTTTGAGTGAATCATCCATTTTGAAATAGTTCTACTGAAGAGTTACAACGTCAGAATGACTTTCATTCATTACGTATAGGATACTCCAAATGGGAATCACTTCTTTGCCACTTAAATGCTATATAACTATGAGAACCTACTTAAATTATTTGGGCTTCAGTTTCTTCACCTGAAAAGTTATCAGAGTTCTTATGAAGTTCAATAAAATCACATATTAAGGTGTCATGAGGTTAAATGAAATAAAACGCATAAGGCATTGGGCGCATACAAAGCACTGAATAACTAGTAAGTGTCACAGTGATATTAAATGGTGCTACACATAGGGATTTTGTCTAGTCTGTACAGGAGCACACTAAGAATTTCCTCTCCAGCTGCCCAACCTCAACGGACTCTACCAGAGTGTTGCCACTTGCCCCTTCCCCATTCATCCCTTGTGGGATTTTCCAGGCTAGTTCCAGGCTCTCCCAAGCTTCTGAACCCTCTGATTCCACTTATTTTAATCCAACTAAATTAATTGAGTAAGGGACCCATTGCTGAAGGCAATAGTTATGTCTATAATGGAGATGAGTCACCAGGTACCAACCAAATGACTTCTACTGTGGGCTTGTGAGGAGCACAAGATGAGAGCTGGAGCAGTGATAGAGAATGGGAGACAAGAGGGAATTGATTGGACAGCTGTCCTTGCTGTATTCTCTGAGTTATCCAGTGAATGGGGGCAAGTTTACTGATTTAGCCTCCTTTGTCCGCATTTGTTGATGTTCATCCATTCATCCATTCGCCCACCTGTCCAATCCATAGTGAGCACCCAAGTCACTGTTCTGGGCTCTGGCAAGACTCAAATGAATACAACAGAAAATCCTTGCACTCAGAAAGGAGTTCATAGTGTTTGGGCAAGACAGACAATAATCAAATAAACAAACAAGAGTGACAGGAGTTGTGAATACAGTAGAACAGAGTCAGGATACAGAGAATGACTGAGGCAGGGCCACGTTAGATGGGGTAGTCAGGGGACATCCTGCCTGAAGACAGGGTGCTTGAGCTGAGACCAGATGGAGGAGGGGTCCCCATCAAGCTGCTCCTCCTTCTCTGTTCCCTCCTTTAGTGTACTAAAGGGATAACAGGGTGTGGAAGCACAGCTTCAAACTCAAGGGAAGGAAGGGATCTACTTAAACCCCTGCTCTTCACTTTGTCTCTGGAGCCTAGCATCCTAAAAGTATTTTTTGAGTGACTAAATCCATTTGATTGATAATCTCTCTCTGTGGCTCAGCTCCAGAGCTCCTAGATGGTAATACCTAAGCATGGCGATACAGGTGTTTATGAGAAAGAAGGGTCTCATGAGGAAATAAGTTCAGAAAATGCTGGCTTGAACAAAGATCAGTTCCTTTATGTAGGATTTCTCAGAGCCTTTACTATGTTAATGTGCATTCCAGATTTTCAAGAGGGGCCACAGCATATAACATTTCCCAAATTTTTGTGACTATAGAACCCTTTTTCCAAAGAGCATCATGAATGGTTAGTGTTTGGTGGAGGACACCTTGACAAACCTGAAAGAGTTTGACCAATGTACCAAAGAATTTCCTATTGGCTAATAATCAATTTTAGATAACCGAGATAATTTCGAAGGGACATTGAGACCAGGAGTATCCTCTCCTAGACATATATTGGTGTCTTGGTGAAATCGGGTAAAACCGATAGCTGAAATGCAGGAGAAAATAATCAGACCACTTACGAGGCTTGGTTAGAAGAAAGAAGGGCAGCCATTCAATTTGCTGTGGGTGGAGTCATTGGTGGGATTTGTCTGGGAGATGCAGAGAAAGGAAGAGGAGAGATCTCTATCTGTGCATCTTTCCCTACTCCCCTCTGTGCTGCCCGAGTGACTGCCAATCTGCATGACCCTGAGAGAGTGCTCCCACCTCCAACTCCCTGCCTGCTACAGGGGAGGGCCTGGGAAAATCTCAGATTGTTAAACTCAAGGCTGAGTAAGATAATATTTTAATTATTAATCACTACCATCATTATCAATTCAGCCTCACAGCTCGTATTTATTGAGCACTTACTATGGGCCAGGCAATGTTTCAAGAGGTTTCCACATATTGTTTTATTTAATCCTCACAGTGATGCTATGGGGTGGTGAGGGCTGTTAGCCCTGTTTTACAGATGAGGGAACTGAAGCTTAGGAATAATTTGACAAAAGTCACATGTTTGCTAAGTATATGTGACCCTCCCCCTGACCCCCATCTTTTGTTCAAGTCCCACTCTTATCCACTTTACTCTGATGAATCCACTGCAGGATCACAGGGTGGTTTACTTCAGTCAATGATCCTTGTTGAGCATTTTAATGAAGATTTTCTGAAGGCAGAGAGGCAAGGACCTGGCCACTATGTTTGAAAAGGCATCATACCTGGACAAGCAGGAAGCTTACACACTAAAAGCATAGCTCCTTTATCTTGTCCCCGGCCCCAGTTTCAGGCATCTGTATTCTGTATTTGTTGTCTGGCCCTTGTAAACATTTACGTTTGTGATCCCTGTGGAAGGGAATAAGGTGTCTTTGGCAGGGGAGTGATATAATGATTACTGTGTAGATATGTGCATGATGTATATGCATACAATGTGTACATAATGATGTAATTATTATGTAACATTTTGAAGCTGGAACTCTGGAATCAGATACACCTGGGTTTCCTGTGCCAGGCATTGGTGTCTATACAGGTATGGCAAAACCAGATATATGCAGATCACTAACTAGCTATGTGATCTTGGATAAGTACCCTCACCCTTCTGAGCTTCTCTTTTCTTGTCTGTAAATGGGAACATAACATATGTGTCTCTTAGGGCAGTGAGAATTAAATGGGACTGTGCATGTTAAGAGCTCAGTAACGTGTCAGATACCATTGAGAGTTCTCAATAAATGTTAGCAATATGTGATTTAGAATGAAAATTTGTCAAGGATACAGGACCTCAGAGTAAGGAGAGGCTGGGAGCATGTAATAGCTTAGGTGGGACAAGAGAATGGTCTGAGAATAATGGTTTGCAGGGATGATGGATGTGGTACTGAAAGAGATTTCCAGGCTCCATTCCATACCTACTGTGCAAGACAGGTCTTGGTCTCCCAATAATGAAGGAAAGAAAGAGTAATTACTCAGTTTTATTGAGATGCTGACCCCAGGCAAACCACCTTCTCTAATTTGTAGCCATCAATGGGCACATTGGAATACTGACTATTGGAGTGGCAGCTTTGAAAGGGTTACTACAAGAGTGATTCTTAGTTGGGAGTTATACTAATGACTCTCCCACTTCCCAGCAAATGATGATGACAGTAACAAAGCATCAGATGAGTGCTTACTCTGAACCAGCGACTGTGTTAAGTGCTTTTACATGGATCATCTCATTCAGTAAATTAAGAATTGAACCTGAGTTGAATGATCATTATGTCTCACAAGGTCAGCCACAGTCAAGCAGACTTGATTCATGAAGCATGTCTGGGACCCTGGTTTACCCTCAGTTTCTGAAAAACAGCTGCATGAGCAGAGAATGCTTTGGCTAACAGTGACTGTCTGTCTCACAATATTGTGGGAATATCAAGTGCCAGATGGATACAAGGTCAACCACGCCCCCACTACACACCCACCCACACCCACAGAGGAATGAGAGAAGAGAATGAGAAAGTGGGAGAAAAATGCATTTGTCCTAGAGTAAAACATTATGTTAAGTAAATTTGTTGAAAATCAGAATTCTGTGACTATTCATGTTTTGAATTCTCCTCTTATAGCTTTCAGATTTACAGGAATAATAAGACAACTCTGCAACCTTCTGAGTGGTGTCATATAGCTTCACCTCCCTTCCCATGATGGAGAAGAACAGATTCGATACTGCATCACTTTACAGCTAAACTCCAGTCTCCATCCCTCTCTAAAGATGTCTATGTGTTTCTTTTCCTTTGCCTACAAATGTTTTTCCCCTTTTCTATCAGTAGCTTAGGCTCTGACAGTTCATTATGAGCACAATAAAATCCAGTTTATCCCCTCCATCAATCATCGAAGAAAATTCATAGAAGTGTAGTCATTAATTTCATCACTTTAAGCACAGAATGATAATTTCATTATCCATTCTGATTGCTTGTAAACTTTTATGAATTATTTGCATCATTAAAAATTTGACATGTGTCCAACATGAAAATTCAGAGCTGTTTGGATTAGACAAGACTTTTTTTTTCTCCTTCTGTCTTGTGTCAGGCACATATATTGGTTATGTTTAGTGTGTTGAAACTTTCTCTTCTCTGTGGACGGTGACAAAAAACAAAGTTATGTTCCTGGGAAGTGAGAGAAAATGCCAAAAAAATCAGATACATGACACAAATGAGTGACTGATACATAGTTTAGCTCTTCCTACAGCAGTGGTGTTCAGGGACTTATATTCAGATCTTACCATGTGGAGTTAGATTGTAATTTGCTGGTCATGTCTAGGGACCCCGGCTTGGTCAATGTTTTATCTGTAATCACGTTACAGCACATCTTGTTTGCAATCCCACATTTTTGTATATTAACAGCAGTAACATGTATTAAATGTTTACTATGTCCTAAACATAATGCTCAGCACTGTACATACAGCATATGGTATATGTGCAACAGTCCTGTGAACGGGATATGATTACTTCTGTTTTACATGAGGTATCAGAGAGACTCACCAAGGCTGAGGGAAGTTTTTGTCTAATGCTACAGATACTTATCATAAGATATCATCTATATATTGTTATTATGCCCCAAGTTTTAAAAGTTTGCATTAACTTAGACATGTTCTTTCTTAGAAATAATTTGTTTTAATCAAATGTCCCTTTAGCCCTGTAAAAAAATATCCTGCAGACAAAAACAGACATCTTAGATTTTATAATTTTATTTTACCTTGGCATTTTGGGAAAAGATGTATGATCAGTCTCTCAAGAAACATTAATTCATAATCTACTCTTTGTATATCACAATGTTAAATTTTGGAGTGCTGCAAAGATGTCTAGCTTCTGGTTTGTCTTAGTTCATTTGAAGAACTGAGTAATTACCTGAACAGTTAGGGAGCTACACAGAGGAACTAAACAGTTTGGTATAGTTCAACAAATGTCCTAAGGGAAAACACAATGAGCCAATAAATGAAAAATAGTGCTAATGAACACTGTGGTTCGGAGGACAATGAGACTGATGTGGTAGCAGGGATTTGGGAACCCATTACCAGGGGTGAGGGGCAGCTAGAATGGGTCTTCAGAATGGAAAAAAATATATAGATGAACAGAGTAAGTATATTGGAGATGGGAAGTTGAAAGCAATTGTTACTGAGCATTCTGAAGTATTTTCCTTTTGCTTTCAAGATAAATTTCCAAGTCTGTGTTTATTTCTTCAATCAGTACATATTTACCAAGTACCCTCTGTGCTTAGAGTTAGTGTGGACATGGTTCCTACTTTCAAGGGGCTCATAGGCTGGTGGAGAAACCCCACAATGAACAAGACATGTGTGATGAGATTTATGAAGGTAAAAGTTGAGGGGCTAAGGATCATATAATGTGGGAGCTTATTTAATTTGGGGATGACAGAGGGGAAGGCTGTTCAGTATCCCTGTAAGGACACCTAACACACATGGTGTCAGTTCTTTCCTTTCACAGAGAAGTGCTGGTGGTTATGGAGGGTGGCTGACTTAGGTTGCTGAAGAAAGGGTAGAAACCTGTAGGTTGGGTAGGATGAATGAGCTATGTGAGGGTAGGCAGAGTTGGGAAAATTGGTGAAGTAGGCAAAGTTTGAGAACATCTGTTGTTTTTGCCTGCTCAACATCCTTGCCCCTGCTTTTGGTCACAGCATTCAAATTCTTCTTTGGGACTACCTCTCCTTGAACTTGGTACACATGGTTTGGGTGAAGGTGACCCCACCCCTGAATTGAGAGGTGGTCATTCTTGACACTGCATTTCCTAGGTCATGGACTGGTTCGTGGGTGGATATCTGACCCAAATGACTCTATACGAGTCAGCCACAAAATTTAGGCTGAAACCCCAGGGAAGGGAAAGCTATTCCTATTGGAGTTACTCCATTGCAGAATGCAAGCCATGAGTTACTGGTAGCAACCAGTTTACCTCCATGAGGGGAAAGGCTGCCTAAGACTAAAGACCACCCAGAGGAAAACAGCTGAGGGAAGGAGAGAGAGAAATTCTTAATGTCATCATTTGAGCATGTGGATCCAGTCAGGCCTATAGCCCTAGATTCTTCATTTATATGGACTAATGAAATCCTGTCTCAGTTTAAGCCAATCAGAATTGGGGTTCTGCACCTGTTGGGTACGATGTTTATGGCCTGAGTGATGGTATCATTGGGACCGCAAGCCTCAGCATCATGCAATTTACCCATGTAACAAATCTGCACGTTCCCTTTATAATAAAAGTTAAAATAAAGAATTGGAGTTCTGTTAATTGCACCAGAGGAAAACTAGTAAAGCAGAGCCCCGCCTATCCGTATTTCTTCACCTGACTCCTGATTTTTCATTTGCTTCTTCCCATCTTCCATGTTCCATGCTTTCCTTCCTTTCAGATGCCAACTGTTTCATTCTCAGAGGCTGATATTTTGTTCTTCCCACTGGGCTGGCACTACTGCATTATTTGGAACTTTCTTAAGAACTATTAATCAAACCTCACCTCTCTTGAGTTCCATTCCTTCGGGCTTTTAATAGAACATAGAGCAGTTTGAGAAACTAACATTTCCTTTACATATGTATTCATTTGTTGGCACCTAGCAGGCCTAGGTATTATGCTAGACATTTCAAGTACTAGGTAAAAAAGATCCCTGCTCTCACAGAGCTAACAGTCTGGATTGTTGTACAACAATCTTATCTTAGGTGTTGATGACTAGCGGTGGTCTAATACAGGAAAAGGCAAACTAAGGCCCTTGGGCCAATTCTGGCCTATTGTCTGGTTTTGTAAATAAAGTCTAATTGGAGCACATCCATGCCCATTTACTTACAGAACCTCTGTGGCTAATTTCATACTACACTGGCAGAGTTCAATAGTTGCAACTAAGATTGTATGGCTTGCAAAATTGAAGTATTTGCTATTTTGTCCTTATAGAAAAGTCTGCTGACTACTGGTCTAATTTGTTTCCTTACAATGGTACCTGCAGCATGAATGAGATCCCAAGATATCTAGTGTCTTAGTTCAGTGCTTCTTAATGGTGAAGGTGAATAAAAGGTAAACTTGAACCCTCAGGAACTTGGTGGCACTATGTGAAATCCCACACAACAAGCACATCTATTTGAGACATTCCGGTTTTAAAAGCCCTACACGTGCTGCATTCTACGCCATAACATGATTGCTTGTTTCAATATAAAAATGTTTCAGATTTTACCAATACACTGATATGACAAGAAGATGCTCTCTGTTGAACTCTATGACCTCAGGTTCCAGCTTGAAAAAACATGGCCTGAATTAGAAATAACATATTTCTAATGTGAGACTTTTCACACTGTGGCTTAGAGGAGAGGAGGCTTTCTCTAGTCCCTGCAACCCCTCTGCCTCCCATTAGAGAGACAATAGCAGTCAGAAAAGACCATTGTTTCTAGGTAATTTTTGGCCTCAGTATGCCCCATCCACCTCTTTGGAATACTTGGAAATTACAAGGGACAGAGAAAAGTTTTTGTGGTATTATTTGTTTAGGTTTTTGAAGTGTTACAGTTTTCCTAATGAGAGGAGACATTCTGATATTATTCAATGTACTGTGTTTTCTTTTCTTCCCCCTAGTGACTGCTCTTTGAGGTGCTTTGTTGGAGACCATAAATATATTATTTGTGGACAGAGGCTGCTTCAGGACACATCTCTTGGTGTGAGGTTATGATTATGGATTATTTTGTTGCCTTTGGCATACTTGGTGGTAGAAAGATTGCTCTGTGTAGCTGGAGCATTGCATTTGTTACTGACGCACAAAAGGATATTCATTATTTATTGGGTGCTATTGATTTTTTTTTAACTCTTGAGAAACTAGGATCTGTTCATATCATTAGGTTTCATTTAACCATATTGGAAACAGAATCACTTAATTAGACAGAGGCAGCTTTTCCTGTTGTTGGAATAGCGATGGCAGGCAGGGCTGAGAGACTGTGGTCATTTAGGGATCTCTTCCAGTTCACTCATTAGAGACATTGATTGAGAGCCTATTATGTGTTTGGTGCTGTGCTAAGTGCTTCTGCTGCAGGATCTCATTGACTCAGCACCACAATCACAGCAAGGTGGACCTTTTACTCCCATCTTACAGATGAAGACTTTGAAATTTAGAGTCTCTAAGTAACTTGAGCAAGGTCATTCAACCAAGCAACAATGAAAACAATAACAATTATAATTTAACGTTTACTGAACACAGTATACTAGGCACTGTATGAAACACTTCAGACGCAGTGTCGTGTTTAATTGCCACAACAACCTTACAGAGCAGGTACTATTATTGCTTGCATGCTTTAGAACAAGACACTGATGTCCAAAGAAGTCAGAGATCCTGCTCCAGGTCACCAGACCAGTGAGGGGTGAAACTGACATTCAAGCCCAGTTTGACTTCAGAGTCATTTTTGAAAAACCTGTGCTAGTATAGATGTCCTTGCTTCTTGGGAGTGGAACTGGCATTCAGCAAATGCAGCACCCTTTGAAACCAACACCCTTGCTCTCCCATTAGAGGTGGCCTCCACCACCTGTGACAGCCTGGTACCTGTGGCTGAGGGCCTGGAAGGGATTCCTCACTTCAAGCAGGAATTCCACAGTGGGAGACAAACTCAGCCTCCCTTTGCCTCTCTCAGGACACAGGATGATAGATTAGAAGGAGCACTGGACTGAGAGTGTGGAAGCCCAGGTTCTAGCCCCTCTCCAGTCTTGTGCAATGCTCTGGCAGTCATTTCATCTGTAAAGTGAGAAGTTTGGGCAGGACAAACTCAACACTCTCTTCTGGATCCAAAAACAAAGCATCTTTGTTTTTGTTATTTAATCTCTATCCAAAGTGTCATAGATTTCCTGTAAATCTTGTGTGAATTAAGTTAGACAAATCTCTCGATATGAGAGCACCACAGATTGCTCTGTGAGGTGAACTTTGATTGCTGTGTTCTTGGAACCTTGGTGCCATTCCCATGTCCAGAGGACAATTACCTGGAGGGAAGCATGGAGGATGGGGGAGAGGAGCAGAAAGAGGATTCCCATGTCCAGAGGACAATTACCTGGAGGGAAGCACGGAGGATGGGGGGAGAGGAGCAGAAAGAGGATTCCCATGTCCAGAGGACAATTACCTGGAGGGAAGCACGGAGGATGGGGGAGAGGAGCAGAAAGAGGATTCCCATGTCCAGAGGACAATTACCTGGAGGGAAGCATGGAGCATGGGGGAGAGGAGCAGAAAGCGGATTCCCATGTCCAGAGGACAATTACCTGGAGGGAAGCATGGAGCATGGGGGAGAGGAGCAGAAAGAGGATTCCCATGTCCAGAGGACAATTACCTGGAGGGAAGCACGGAAGATGGGGGGAGAGGAGCAGAAAGAGGTTGCTAGTCCGTGAAGCTGCTTAGAGGAAGTTGAGTTGTGTGTGTCCCTGTGGCAGATCAGAACATCCACCTTCAAGGCATGGGAAGTTTAGTGGGTTGGCAGAATCCCAGTGAGCTAAACTGTCCTTCTCTCACTCCTAATGGTGATTTCATTCTGCCACAAGCCCCAAAGTCCTATTCACTTCTTTCAAGAAATAGGTATTATTTTGTAATTTTAAAACTTACTGTGTTATATGTATACATATTTATGGGGTATAGTTTTTAACAGAAATATACATAATTATAATTTTCAGGTGATTTTTGGGTGTTTTTGTTTTTATTAAGTTCAGGGGTATACGTGCAGGTTTGTTACACAGGTATACATGTTTCATGGTGGTTTCTTGTGCAGATTATTTCATCACCCAGGTATTAAGCCTAGTACCCTTTAGTTATTTTTTCTGATCCACTCCTTCCTTGCACCCTCTACCCTCCGATAGGCCCCAGTGTGTGCTATTCCCCTCTATACCTCCATGTGTTCCCATTATTTAGCTCCCACTTACAAGCGAGAACATGCGGTATTTGGTTTTCTGTTCCTGTGTTAGTTTGCTGAAGATAATGGCAGTCCTACTTACTTCTTTTTTTTTTAATTTAGAGTTTTTATTTCATCTGGAGGCTGCCTTCTCCAGCAGTAATGGCTCTTCACTTCCTTCTTATGTAAATCCCACTCATCCCACCCAACCTCCTACAAGTTTCACGTCCTCTGTGCACCTTTCTGGATAAATCCAGCCCTTGCTCATCTCCTCTTGCATTCAAACTTCTCATGCATATTTTATTTCTCAGCTGCCTTTCATTGGCTTCCTGGGATGGTTTGGCCTGCAGCTGGTCTGTAACTCCAGAGAATCAGCCCTGAGGTATACGCCGAGTGGGCCCTCCTGGCATCTCAGACGGTCTGAGGTGTAAAAGGGAGATGGGATGGAGTTCGATGTCTCTGACTTTTGGATACTTCTCACTCTCAACCACAAATGTTCATTGAATTTCTACGATGTCCAGGGCTTGGTGCTAAGGATTCCACAGGGAGCAAGACCAACGTAGCATTGTTACTTGTTTCCCAGGCCTTTTAGTTTTTTCTGGGCCACTGAAACTTCTTCCTAAAGCTGAACAATCAGACCCATATGCATATGCACATCTGATTTATTTTCCAGACATGACAATTGTAGGCTTTCCTATTTCAGCTATGATTTTAAAGGTAGGGAGCTAACCTTGATGAAATAAGAAATATTTTTAAAAAGTCTTAGAAATGGAAGGGGCCAAAGAAACATTAAGTACTAGTATTTTTAGGGATCCTGGTTCCTTCTTTTATAATTCTGTGTTGTTTATCCCTGAGCTGAGCTGCATGGGTACACTAGTCCGTTTGATGATTTGTTCCCTGTTAAGACACTGAGATATAAAAGGTTGCTGAAACCCAGGAGAAAAAAAAGAGTCATGATAGAATTTAGCCACTAGATGGCAATCCCAGGCTGTAAATGTTCCCCTAAGTTTGACAATAGCCAGCTTCAAAGACCCGCGCTAAAATTCAGCCACGGTGCATTTTTAATCCTGCTCTTCCAAGTAGCTTTCCATTTGCTGCAGAAATATTTCAGCTCATTTGGAAATGTTCATGAACACACTAAGTCCTTTGCATCCTTAACTACTTTTTAAATTCAACCAAGTAGAGTTAATCAACTAATAGAGGAATTGTAATTATGGCTAATATTCAAATGTAATTTTGAAATGCACCTTTGTTACTTATTTTTAAACAAACTTTGATTCTGTTTTATAACAATGACATGGATACAGTATAACGGTGATATGGAAGGTAAGTGTATCTCAAGAAAATTCCATTTCCTTTTTCTGGGAGCAAGCCTCACATGTGAGGTGAAGATGGGCTCCTGGGTTTACATCTAGGCCATGTGGCCCTCCCCAGAGCTGACCCAGAAGAGAGAGACACAAGGTCAACACAGAGTCATTCCAGGTCTTATTCTTTAGAGAATAAGACACTTAGATCAAGGAGACAGAGAGACAGGGAGTTGACTTTTTGGAATGGAAAGCTCCACTGGATTATCCTTTATTGGTTGTTGATAACTCCTCCTGATTTAATTAGTACTGATACACGATCCCTCCATTTCCTCTGATTGAATCGTTAAAGTCAAGTCCTATCGCTGGATACCATCAGGAAATACACTACACCGGAATGGATTTCTATTTATTTTTGGCATATAAGAAGATAATATGACCCAAGAATCAAGGCCTAAATTGATTTACAATAAATTCCCCATCCTTCTGCATGCTAGCTGTACCTTGGGCCCTGTTTGTCAATACCGTGACGAGTGTCAGATCCTGGAAGGATGATTTTTTCTGAGCTAACCACTAGGTAACCAGACTTTTCAGCACTGTCTTTCATGAAAATGTTGCCAACAGGAACAATGAACATAAACTGTAACTTCCCACGGCTGAACAGTTATTCTCTTAAACCACCATTTCAGTCAATAAAAATAAATTAAAATGGTTTGATATCATAAATAAAAAGAATTCTTGGCTAAAAGAGATGATTCTCAATTGGGGGTGATTTTGCCCTTCCACTCCCTGGGGACATTTGACAATCTCTGTTGACAATTTTTTTTTCTGGTTGTCACCACGAGGGGTGGGGGTGCTCCTGGCATCTACTCAGTTTATAGTTATAGATTTCTTTCTTCTCTAGTCCTTTTATGCCATTTGAGAGCCTTCTAGAACTTTTTAAAGTCGAGAGATGCTGCTAAGCCTCAATACAATGTCCAGGACTGCCCCCTGGAACCAAGAATTAACTGGCCTGAAATGTCAACAGTGCTGAGGCTGAGAAAACTTGGCCAAATCCGTCACCTTCATCCAGTGGTAGGGAAATTTTAGGTAGTTCTAAGAGTTGCACAGGTCCCTGAAGGAATGATGGGGTTGTTTGTATCTGACTGCTTTGGTAGAATACAATGTTTGGGCCCTAAATCTCTGTCCTTCTGAATCTCTTCTCCTCATTCCCATCCCAGTGTATTTGCAAACCCTTCCCAGTTCCAGCTGTTGGTGAGTTGCATCAGACCATCCATATGTTTCAGAAAAAAAGATGCCAAAAATGCAAATGAATTGTTCTCTGTTAAGTATACAGCTTTGCAAAGAACCATTCAAACTAGGGCTGCTAATATATTTTTTAAAAAAAACCTATTCCAAAATGTCTCCAGTCTCTTAAAGAATCACTGGAAAAAAAATCTCTGGTTAAGAGATTAAGTTGCCCATCTTTTTTCAGATGAACTTGCTTCCTGTTTTACTGAGAATTTGGAAATTCCCAAACACAGATTTGCTTATCTTCTTTGCTTGTACTTTCAAGTTTCTTCCCCTTCCATAGGGCAAGCTACCTGATGGTACTAAGTCTTGGTTTTCTCTATTTGTAAAGTGGGAATGATAATATCTACTTTACAGAGTTGTTCTGAGTTGGGGTGTGTAGATCAGGGTTATCCTTTCTCTATGGCCCCACCTCCATGCCCTGGCTTGGACCTCCAGGAGCCATGTCTGTGGTACATGATCTTGCCCTCCTGGCCACAGCTGCTTGATCCAGGTATGAGCACCTGACCCAAGACGAGCCAATCATTGCCTCATTCTGA
Organism: Nomascus leucogenys; assembly: GCF_006542625.1. Lineage (NCBI taxonomy): Eukaryota > Metazoa > Chordata > Mammalia > Primates > Hylobatidae > Nomascus > Nomascus leucogenys. The sequence goes on along the minus strand of NC_044401.1, from coordinate 77,909,225 downwards.
AATTTGAAACTTACAATGGAGAGTCTTATTTTGTCTGGTGATGAGCAGAGAGGGTGTGTGGGATCCATGGGAGACAGAGTGGTCCCATCTTCTTGGGTTGATTACAGCTTGTTGGAGGTGTGGGTAAGGCATTTAGGGTCTTTGCTCCTTTGTTAGTCTGAGGCCCCATGACAAGTTTACCTATGTAACAAAACTGCACATGTACACCTGAATTTTAAATAAAAGTTAAAAAATTTTTTTAAAGACTACACACATTAAAACAAAAACTAGTCAATTCCCACACCAAGAGAAAACATGGTTTTATAGCAGAAACAAAGAAATAGATTATCCAAGTATAATGGCTGCAAGCTTAGATGCATAAACATTGTAAAATTCAATGTCAAAATATATGACTAACAATGTCATTTCAATTTTGTCATGAAAGTTTTTCACACACACACACAAACACACACGCACAGAGGCACACACACTCTCACATGAATGGAGAGGCACAGAAACAGGACACCAGTGGAGCCGGGTCACACTGGTTCAGGAGCTCTCTGTCCCCAGTGTTTATCTTATCCCTGCTAAATGTACTTGTTTCTTTAAGCTCTCTTCCTCTTAGTTTCATCTGCAAAGCTCTTTTACACCTTGACTCAGCCTATATTTATAGATTTCTTTCTTTTCTCTTCCTCCTTTTATACCTCCTTTTTAGAACCTACGCTCCCTACACAGTACAGCACTTCTGAGACCATAGGTGTTGGCGGATACTACTTCGTTTTGCTGGAATGCCCTTCCCACCCTCTCTGTACTTGCAAACGCTTTCTAGCCAAATTCAAGGGCCATTTTCAAGGGCCATCTTCTCCAGGACCATTCTTTGGTTTTCTCAACAAGAAGCACTCTGCAGTTTTCCCCACAATGGAATCTTGACTGTTTTATATTCACTACTAAATGTACATGATTTATTTCCCTGTAAGTATGCTGCATCCTGAAAACAGGGTCTTTGCTCTTTATTTTTTAATCATTGGCATCTATAGTGTTTTATACCTTGTAGATAATTGAAATTTATCAAATAAACAATTTATTCATTTTATTTATTTGTGTCCTGGGAACTTTGTCAATAATTGTCATCTCATCTTTTTCAAGGCTGTAATAAAATGCTAACGTCTATCAAAATAAAATTCAGAGAAAAGTGAGAGCCTCTGTTAAATGTTCTCTTCCCCTGAAGTTTTCATTGGTATCCCCATTAAGAATTAACACTTTCACTTGACATTTCATTCAGGTAATTGAGAAGACAAAGCCAGCTAAGGGGGAAAATGTTTTCTTTCTTTTGTCTTGAGTGTTCACATTCAACAACACTACTAATTCTATCTTTCTCATTCACTTCACTTTGCAAGCTGGCATGGAAAGATTTACTCAACAGAAAAGAAACCATGGGATGCTCTAGGAAAACGACCCAAAAGGATGAGTGTAAACCAGGGAAATTCACAGACTCTAGTGAAATTATTCAGCACACAGAGATTGAGTACTGTGACTCGTAAAGCACAAATCTTGTACCCCTGGAGATGATTTGAGATGGCACAAAGATGGGACATCAAATGGCACTGTGAGGCAGTTGTTCTCTTCTGTTTCTCCTGATTATCCTAGAAAGAAGTTCTCAGTGTGAAGGAAGAATGTGTTAAATTTGCTAAGCCTTTTTTGTTCTACAAAGAAGGCAATTTTGTTGACGTTTGGAGCTCCTTCAGCAGGGAACAGAATCAATCTAGAATTTACTAACGCTGTTTTTACTGAAGTTATTTTTATGGCTACTCTATATTTACAATCAGACAGAACAAGATTCCTTTTAAAACCTAAGTTAAAAAGTGAAAATAGATTTAAAGAAAAATATAAAACAAATAATAGTATCAATGATATGCCGATGTGTTGTGAGGGGTAGACAGAAATGACTGAAGTTTTAGAAAAATGTAGCTAGTACTTTAACTTGTATATTTAATTGCAATGAATGTTAAAGAAATATGTCAGATTTGAAAAAGGGAGGGTGTCTTACAAGTAGATATATGTCCTAATTCTTTTCAAAGCCATATTTGGAATAGATTTTCCTATGAAACCTCATCATTAATATGTGCATATGAGGATTTATTCTTAATGTTGAGTTCTTAATTCCTCTGAATCATTTCCATGTTACATTTTACTTTCCAGTTGTGTGTGTGTGTGTGTGTGTGTATCCCGAGTTAAAAGAAGAGCAAACATTAATTGTCATATTCTGATTCTGAGAAATTATGCAAACCTCCACCTAATCCAATTATTCAGTATAATTAAAGCAGTTAGTTTTAAATTATAACTGAGCTCAATTTTAAAGGAAAAAATAAATCTCTCTTTTTAATTTTCTAGTGCTTTAGTTTTATCCAGCTTTGCAAATTGTACTTATGGCCTGTCTATAAAAATAAACATAATGTAAATTATGATTTAAATCCCCATGGGCAAGCTGTTCTGCCTTCTTTGTTAGAAAGCAAATAAGACCTACTTCATGGCCTGTTTACTAAACTGGAAATTTCAAATGTAGGGATTTAAGAGACATCAACAATATTGGTGTTGTAAGTATAGAAATAACTACACAGACTAATTCAGGATAATCTGAGAATCTTTAAAACAGACCATTATTTGATGTTTTTCTTTTAAATTATATGGTAATACAGAATTAAAAAAAATGTATATATCCACATTACTTACGCTCACTTCCTAAGCTGTTAAGAATCTATATATTCAGAAGACCCTAACCTGTGAAGTTCTGGTAATTTAGTTTTGATCATTACGCTCACTCAAGTCTGCCTTTATTCCCCTCCCTCCCTCCCTCATCTGGATTGTGTCATTACTGATGCTTCCAAAACCAATGGGAAGAAACAGGATTCCCCTTTCCTCAAAAAGCCATTATATTTGAGGTCTCAAATATATTCAACCTCAAACTGTCATGTGAAATTCTAATTGAAGATCCTCATGGTAAGCAATGTGTTCATAAATCAGTCCGTCCATCCCTTCCCCTAAGGAAATTTTAGCAGGTGAAATTTTCATAGTAATCATATCTAAATACCTAGGTCTTCTCTACTGTGGGTGAAGTAGAGTGTTCCTCCTCTGTTCAGATTCACAATTTAGGAAGAAACAAAGTAGGAAGGCGTTCTGCTGTGTGACTTGCCCCTAAAAGCATAACCAGATTGGAGAGAAACACTCCCTGACATGTGCAGAGGAGTAAAGCACTATACCAGTTTGTATTACTGCAACAGCGAACGCTTCCTTAGCTGCAGGCTTCCTTAGCTGCAGGCTCCCTTAGCTGCAAGGCTGAGGGCCTTGACACAGATATGGCAGAATGTAGATGAGATGAAATTCTTTGTACATGTTAGCCATCATGCAATCATTTTCTTCTGGGCTCAAAAAAAAAAAAAAGCTTATAAAAGTACAAGAGAATTACAGAGATCTTAATATAGAGATAACTGAATTTTCTATATTTAACAAATTTTTTTGAATGTCTGCAAAATCTAGTAATATGCTTTGTACTGATAGTGACTTCCCAGGTGGGGTGACAAATTAATAACCTGCTCTTTTGCAACTGTCTGGTTGCTCAACCTCCAAACCTAGATGCTATCCTTGATTCCTGTTTTGCTCCTATTGCTTCTACTCTTTTACACACACACACTCTTTCTCTCTCTTAATTCAACCATAAGCCTTTTTTTTTTGAGACAGTCTCGCTCTGTTGCCAGGCTGTAGTGCAGTAGCGCGGTCTTGGCTCACTGCAACCTCTGCCTCCCGGGTTCAAGCAATTCCCCGGCCTCAGCCTCCCGAAAAGCTGGGACCACAGGTGCCCGCCACCACACCTGGCCAATTTTCGTATTTTTAGTAGAGATGGAGTTTCACCAAGTTGGTCAGGATGGTCTTGATCTCTTGACCTCGTGATTCACCCGCTTCAGCCTCCCAAAGTGCTGGGATTACAGGCATGAAACACCACGCCTGGCCAACCATGAGTCTTTTTGTATCATTCTGTAAAACATCTACTTGTCTTCACTGTCAATCCAGCCTAAGCCACCATTGTCTCTTGCTTGGAGGACTGCAATAGCCCCCCTACTTCTCTCCTTATGTCTACTCTCTTAAGAAAAGAACATATGTAACATGGATAAAATTTTCTCTCCTGATGATTTTTTTAAATAAAAGCTTTAGTGGGAGATCATTTACATATCATAAAATTCATGTTTTAAGTATATAATTCAATGACTGTTTTTGTAAATTTATAGCATTGTGCCACTATTGCTGTACTTCAATTTTAGAATATAACCAACAACCCCAAAAAGATCCTTTGTGTCTGTTTGCAGTCAACCACACTCCCACCCACAATCCTAGGCAACCACTAATCTACTTTCTGCCTCCACAGATTTGCATTTTCCTTATAAATGGAATCAGATAATATGTGGTCTTTTGCCTCTGGCTTTTACTCTGCATAATTTTTTGGAGGCTTATCAATGTTGGAGCATGTATGAGGACTTCAATCCTTTTTATTGCTAAATAGTACACCCATAGATGTAATTTCCGAAGCATGATAGTTAAACATCCAGGATGCCATCACTCAACTTTGAACTAGAATATTACAAAGCTATTAAGTACCCTGCATTTCCCTGTAATCCAATTCCCACAAAGTAACCAGCACCACGGCCATTCTTTGTATAAGACTCTCTGAGGGCTTCCTGTTACAGTTAAAATGGAACTCAAAGTCCTTTCGGGTCCTACAAGGCCTCCATGATGTGGTCCTTGCCTATGTCTTCTTTTACTTTACCTCTTGCTCACAGACTCTGGTACAGTTTTTTTTTTTTTTTTTTTTTTTTTTTTTCCTGTCCCTTGAACATTACAAGCTTTTTCCCATCTTGGGGACTTTAAACTTGCTCTTTTTCTTCCTTGACTGGTCTTCCACTTGATCTTCAGGTGAGTGGATCTTTGACATTGAAGTGTCAACTCAAATAGCTCCTGTGTAAGGAGGTACTTTGAAATCAATCTCAGGGGAGTTTTTCCCAGCATACCGGTGATTTCCCATCATACTACTCTGTTTAACTTTTTTCATAGCATTCACTGGTGTCTTAAATTATTTCACTTGTTTACATACTTTTTTTTTGTCTCCACCCAGTAGAATATAGGGTTGCTGAGGGTGGACACTGTGTCTATCTTGTTCATTGGTGTATCCCTTGTGTCTAAAGCAGTGTCTAATACATATTTTTATGTAAACATGTATTGAATGAATAAGGAAACAGGTAACAGGCTAAATCAGAATGCAAAGTGAATCTGCAGAGTTAAAACACAAACAGTAAACCCACATCAAACTACAGTCTTTAATTTGGTTGAATTGATAATATATTTGAATCTGAATCTGTACTTTGCCCCTGCCTCTTTTATTTTTTTTTTTTGGAAATAGAGTCTCACACTATCACCCAAGCTGGAGTGCAGTGGTGTGATCTCTGCTCACTGCAACTCCCACTTCTCAGCTTCAAGCCATTCTTGCATTCTTGTGCCTCAGCCTCCTGAGTAGCTGGGATTGCAGGTATGCACCACCGCATCCGGCTTTTTTTTTTTTTTTTTTTGTATTTTTGGTAGAGATGGGGTTTCACCATGTTGGCCAGGCTGGTCTTTGAACTCCTGGCTTCAAGCGGCCCACCCATCTTGGCCTCCCAAAGTGCTGGGATTACAGCTGTGAGCTACCATGCATTTTCTTTTTAAAGTAAGTATTCCTATGAAGAAAATATAATCACTTGTCCCTTGATTGGTTTAACTTCATGCAGAGAAAGTATGTACCTGTGATTTGTACTTTGGGCATAAAAAAATTAGTGCAAATAACATGTTATAATGCTGATTTGGAGTTTTGTGTGTTTTACTCTCACTTTTTAACAAGGTGTTTGATGTAAATTTTAAGAGACTTGTGGTTTCAGTCACCCTGATAACCTAGGTTTAGAATTAAGCCCTATTAACTGCCTCTCTATTTTGAGTGTCCTCAAGGTTATGTAGGTTTCTCATCTTATTTCCCAAGTGCCTAAATTTTCCATTTTAAATATGGGTAAAATCTTTTTTTTTTTTTTTAGTTTACTTTTAAAAAGAGACAATAAAAGCTGAAATGAAAAGAGACTTCTTTCCTCAAATTATAAATGCATATTTTAAAAACTATCTGTATAACACACACACAAATATACACACACACTTATTTTTTCTATATGTAATACTTTTCCAAGAGCCTGGAAAAATTTAGGTGGTAGGTAATGAAGTTGGTAGCTAATCTGAGTTTACTGTAATTAAAACTAATTGTGTTGACCTTGGTTTTAATACTTGCTTGGCAGACCCATTGTCACTTAAACTTAACATGTACAATATGGATTTGGTGCCCCGATCACTGATGGATTTTTAAAAATTAGGAAGAAACTAACAAAACACTCTATTTACAAAAGGACTTATACTGTTACTAGTTCTTGTGAAAGACCTGGAAAATTCCCACAATGACTATGTTTGTTTCACGTGCATTCTTTCTCTGAATATTTCAATCCACGGCTTTGTTTTCTCCTGATGCTTCCACGCAAGATCCTGCACAAATATAACTAAGACATTAATTGCCCTCACTTTCATATAGAAACACCACAGTGGAATCTGCTTGCTTAGTTACATGAAGTATCACTCTGCTGTTTATATAATAACTCTAATTGTGCAGCTTTTTATGTATCCAGACAAATGGAGCAAATTGAGATTGCTCAGTGAGACCAGGCAGTGACCTTCATTTGAGCACAATGATTTGCTTGCTGTTTGTATACAAACAGCTGAACCATATCTTAATTCCAGGCTCAAATTTAAAAGCTGCAATGAATTCTCTGAGGCTGTGAGAGAGAGACAGCTTCCTAATGGTAGAAGCTGAAGAGACAGAGGTCTCCCCAAAACAAATATAGCAAGTGACCTTCAGCCATTCACTTTCTCCCGGTATATAGGATGATGGAGGTTGAGCAGATGTGATGTATTCACTAAAACAAGGTGACCAACTGTCTCAGTTTGCCCCAGGATGGGGCAATGCCAATAATGAAAAGTCCTGCGTAAACTAGAATGATTTGGTCACCCTATTTACCAACATACAGGAAATAACTAGCTGTGAACTAGTAACAGCATTTCCTAGGAACTGACGCAAAAGGAACAATCATATATGAGTATACAGATTTTCATACAAGGTTATCTATCATATGCATATATCTGTGGATGGGTGTGGACACACCCACAGATCCAGAAAAACTGGAAAACACCACCAAAACATATACAGTGATTATTGCTGGATATAGGGATCATGAGTAATATTTAATTTTTCCTTACGCTTTCCCTCAATTTTCTGCAACAAGGATTATAACTTTTTGGTCAGAAAAACATAAAATATTATTTAAAAAATATAGCCAATAATAAGACCAACCACACTGCCTTATACAAAATAGTTACCAAATAAATATTATTTGAAGTGTATGCACAAAATATGCATTTTTCCTCCAGACTTTTTAGCGGTTTTATCTGTTGGGAAGAGTCCTGGGTCCAAGATTCCACTGTAGAGTTGGAGTCAAGGCTGATTTATTTACATGTAATTAAACATTATCCTCATGAAAGACTTCAAGCACCCAACACTGACATTATCTACAGAGAACAGCTCACTTGCTCAGTGGGACTGGACTCACTGTAGGTTATTTCTCAAAATAGTTTCCCGTTAATAATACCTCCCTACCCAGCAGCAAGCATGACCACAAGCACAGTGCAATCTGACTTATAAACCAAGCAGGAAATGAAATCTAGAAGGGGAAGAGAATGCGTTAATTTTTTTTTGGTTAGGTGTCAATGTCACCCTAATGTCAGCATGTGACATTATGTAAAAGACACGTCTCTGCTAAAGTGGAAAAAGAACAAATTTGGTACAGCTGTAGAGTAATCCTTGTGGGGAATAAAACAGCCAGCTTGAGAACTCACTGCCCCAGTTCACAGCTGTACATCCACTACCCACATGGTTGTGAGAGATGCCAGGTGACTTCGACTCACTCAAGGTCATTCACCGAGACGCTGGCAGTACAACTTACAAATTGGCAAGCAGGGTGTGCAGAGCAGCATCTGGGGGTAATAAAAAATTGCAAACTCCGGAGAGAAGAGACAAGTGTTGTCCGCTGCTAGAATGCAACCTCCAGAGGGCATAGTATCACCCTTGGAAAAAGAGCAGACAATGGGAATGAAAAGGAGAGAGTTTGGGCTCTACGTCCCAATGTGTCTTGAACCTGTCCTTCTCACTTGCTTTCCTCTGCCATCATCAACCACCATCCTGTCTTACATGATGACAGCCACAGCCTCCCAACTGGTGTCCCCACTCCCATTGCTGCTCATGCCTCATGCAGTCCTTCTCCATCTAGCGGCCACACTGATCTGTTAAATACATAAATCCAACCAGGTTACTTTGGGACATAAAGCCCAAACCTCCTGCCTTGACCTCCAGGTCCTGTGAGATCTGGCCCCGCCAGCCTTGCTGACTTGCTGTCTTCTCCCTTCCCTCTCCCTGTGCTCCACCCTCAGGTCTTTTTCTTGCCCCTCACAGGCGCCTTCTTGCCACAGAGTGTCAGGACTTGGCGATTCTCTCTGCTCACCATGCTCTTTACATAACTGGCTCCCTCTTGCTTCGGTTTAAGCGCAAATGCCACCTCTTGGGGATATTTTGTGACCCCTCTAATTAAAACGGCTTCTCCCCAACTTGGTAAATCTCCACCAAATCACCACGCTACATCTGTGCTTCACAGCAGTGGTGCAGGGGCCCTGAACCCACATTTTGGCTGAATGCTAAATGGGCTGAGGATTAAAAATGAATATTTGGCCAAAGCCAAATAGAGATGTCACTGAATAAACTTCTGAGGGTACAAGAATAATTGAAATTAACACTTTAGTTATTATTACAATGTTGTTAATAAAAACTTAATTAGCTAAAATTTAAACTTTTGTTACTTCCCCCTGCTGCCTCTATACAACACATTTAGGACAGACGGCAAATGGATATTTACTTTGACTTGAGGTTAGTGGGAAGTGAAATATTTTGGGGCCAGCTCTTTAGTATGGCCAGTCTTTGACAGCGACATTGACAGTGGGTTGTTAAGCTTTTTCTCCTTCCAGATAGGAAAGAATTAAGGTAAGCCTTATCTTATTTCATTTAATATGATGAATGCTAGTGCCTCAAACAGGTCTAGAGAGATTAGCATTATGATAAAGCCTCATCTTTACTTTTCTGCTTTGCATCATTATTTAAATTTTTTGAAGATTTCTTGCCTCAAAAGTGATATAACGTTCTTCTTAAAGATATCAAGTTGTACTGTTTTTATCTTCTTATTCATTTGTTTATTCATTCATATAAAATCGTTTTTATGAATAATTTTTACATGTTAACATGTTAATACATATTTGTATATATTTTCATAGTTCCACTAATAGAATTCAACGTCTAAAGCACATATGAAGATTTTCTACTCCAATGTGCATTTGGAACGCTCACCTGTTTTAAAAATGAATATTCAGATTTTAACACTAAGTCAGAATGATTCACCTTGCTTATATTACAGACAGTATCACATTGATTGGGTATGATGATTATCTACGTGTTTCCATGATCACTGAGCATGCACAAGTCCAGAAATTTCAGAAATGACTTTGAAATAACACTTGACTTTTTGGTCTCCTAAAGGCAAGTTGAAGCCAAAGGTATATAAGAGATTTTAACTGAATAATAAGGCCAAAGCCAAACTTGAAGGTATCTCTACCCAATGACTTACACGTGCCTTGCCTATCGTTTGTGCCATTAGATTGTGGGTGCCATAACAGCTACATTTCTGCTTTTGTTCCCTGTTGTAGCCCCAGTGCCTCAAAGGCACAGTGTTTATAGCACACAGCAGCCACCCAGATAAGTGAGATGAAGGAAAGCTGACTGAATGAACCCAGGATTCTGGCCAGTAGCATCTTACGCACTTCTCTCTGTGATTTGATTCTCCCCCTGATTTCTAAGTATTTGTGAGATGTGCATGGGATGCTTGGTTCTGATTACGAATGACAAAAATTGCACACTGAGTTCTTCTAGAGGCTGCTATTTCTAGAGACCAGGCTGTTTTTGAGATTCATTTCATTTGAGGTCTCTTCAAAACAGGAAGGTGAAAAAGAGAGAAACATTTTCTAGGTCCCAAGTCCTGCTACATTTGGCTCAACAGAAAATCAATGAATTCTGCTCTTGGGAAATAGGTTGAGTGATTTGACACAGCAGGGAGAAAAACAAGGTGACATCACATGGCAGGGCAGAACTGGGACATCACACCCAGAGCCTTCTGCCTCTAATAGTCCTCAGTGATTGATCCTGCAACTCTATTGTACTACTGCATGTATAAAGTCATGGGAGACAAGAGCCCTCTTTTCATTCCTTCCCTCTCTAGTAAATTTACAGAAGAAGAACATCCAAAAAACAACACCCTGTCATTATTAGATTGTATAGCGTGCTACTTGCTAAAAGTCAAATTTACAGAGATTTACTTGTGTTGGACCTAGCAATTCCTTGGTGTGTATATTTTTATGTGTGTGTATGTATTTTATTTGTTACTTATTAAGTGACAGTGATTTCGTGTCAAGAACTCACACAATGGGTTCACTTTACTTTTCGGGATTTCTCTGTTTTTTTTTTTTTTTTCCCCTCCCCAGATATTTTGCAGCTGTCTTCTGTTCTTTCAGGTATAGCGCCTCATCTAGGTGGAGAGATCTGCACTATAATTATCTTTATGGTCATCAGTACTCTAAAGAGGTTTTCAAGCCCATCACACTGGGCCCCTTCTCAGCTTTCCCATAACCCTTTACCACTTGCTGCTAAGGTTTAGCTCTGAACCAACCAACATTTATTAATCATCTTTACATGTAAGCATTATAAGAAAACTAGCCTACTACATAGATTTTTTCCAAGTACAAGTAAGGGATCTACATATAAATGAACACATTCCACAGGAAACTAAACAAGACATCTGAGAGATAAAGTGTCTTTAGCTTCTTTAGTTCACACCAACTGACTTTGATGGTCTGTGCAGTTTTCCTTTTTTACCCCGGGTCCACTGACAGCAATAATGATTAAAATAAGAATAACATCTCTTACATTTGTGCCAAGTGCTTTGCATATGTTAAATTTGAAATGTTATTAAGCAGCCTCTGGTGTAGATATCATCAGTATTATTTTGTAAGTGAAGAAACTGAGGTTCAGAAGGATTTAGTAGCTCACCTACCATAACAATGACAGTGGCACAGGTGAGATTCAAACTACAGGTTCTATCACCGCAAAGCTTTTGCTCTTATGCCCATGCTGAACCTTTATTTTTCATATAATCACTGAAATGTTTCCACCCAGACTGCAGCTGTTAAAGATTGCCTGAAATAGCTGCCTCATCCCAGACCATCTAAACTGGAAGCTACGGGCTGACATGAGAGCTTTTGAATCCTTACCAAGGAACCCAGGTAACTCTGAAGGACTCCAGAGTTTAAACACCAGAGCCCTAGAAATTTCCAAACCCCCTGATAATTGGCATCATGCCAAGATGCTGTGTCCTCCCCAAGGGCCCCATCCATCTGCACCCTTATAGTGAGGCAAGTTCCATATCACAGCACAGGGGCGTTGCTGGAAGATAAATAAGTAACTGACAAACACATAGAAAGTATTATCTTAGCTGCACTCTAGCTTCTTGAACAATGGCCCTGATCCAGAAAGACGCCAGAGCAACAGGCTTGTGGAGACCCAGGCTGTAGAGGGCTGTGCCTCTGGAAGAGGACTCATGGAGGATGCTGCCTTTTGGATTCCTCTTGCCTTTAAGAACTAGTTCTTTTATCATCAAATCGAAGGCAGTCCACCCTCAGAATATGTCCTCTGGCTCTGGAAAGCATTTTGGCAATGGTACTCACTCCTACTTTGGCAGCCTTGGCCAATTGATTTCCAGGTGTTTGGAGCCTGGGTGTGTGGAGTTGTAGGATTTGGGGGCAGGCTTCCTGATTTCTCTGAGCTTCTCTTTTTTCCTTCTATTTCTTAACAGTACCATGTGGAGTTCAGTGACATTATAGTGAGTTTTAGGCTACTAATACTATTTCCTGAGAGGTTACAATATGCTGGTCATTGAACTCAGCCCTTAACATAGATCAGATTGATTTTCAACAACAACCCGATGGGGCAGTTATGTTCTTGTCTCTCTTTCAAATTTAGGGAAACTGAGGCTTAATGGGGAGAAGCTCCTTGGTCAAGGTTACCCAGCTCGTAAACGGTGAAACTGTGATTTAAACCCAGGTCCGTCTGACTCTTAGCCATATGGTTCCAGCTAGTTCAGTGCCTGGTACTTAGATTTCAGTAAATGGTAGGGGCAGTTGTTACTGATAATGATTCCCTTGAGGATGATGATCATTATCATTAGTGTCTCTCCTGGGATTGTGTAAATGCCTCAAGGGCAGAGATCCTCTTTTCAGACTCACATGTGTTACACCTCACAGTGCTGATGTATGTGGGTCGAATTATGCCTGCTGAGTGTGAACACTAATGTGGAACACCTGTGCTGGTGTGTGCGTCAGCACATTCATCTCCATTTAAATATGGGCTGGGTTTTAATCCACAAAACAACTGAATTTATGGAAAGGAAGCGCACGCTTTTAGATAGTTTTGTTGAATATTCAATGCTAATTAAGTTACTCTGTTTTAGACATCTAATTTCTTTTAGAAAGGTAGGGTGGCAGAATGGATGAAAAGTACAGGCTTTGGGTTTGGCTTTTGGCTTAGCTATTGTATCTGCAACTTGACTAAATAACTTCATCTCTCTGGATTTCAATATTTCCACTAGTAAAATGAGAATAACAATAGTACCTATCTCATAGGTTATGGTAGGGCATTAAATAAAATGATAACTGTGAAATACCTAGCATGGCACCTGGTCCATAGAAAATACTGAATCAACGCTAATGACTACTGTTTTAGACTCAGGCCACTTTGTTTCCCCCCATGTCCCCTTCGTCCATCCAAACAAGAATAAAGCCATGATTATAATAGTCAATAGGACTACTATCTGCCCAAGCATTGTTTATATATATATATATATATAGCAATTAATTTTCATAAGAATATGGAAATGGAGGCACAAAGAGTTAAGCAGCCTGCCCACAGTCACACAGTGGAAATATGAACCCAGTGCTCTGGCTCTCAATTTTGTACTCTTGTCCATGACACCATACTGCTTGTGAACACTGATGAATCTAAATCAAGTATCTGTTGTTTTCTTATTAGTGAGGATTTAGAATTTGCCCCTCATTCTATCATTACAGGGAAATAACTCTATGACATTCTTTCCTATGTTCTCCCTGAGCACTAAATAAAAAATACAGTGGCTTTTCACACTTGGAGAGAAACGTATTAAATTTGATTTCTACTGAACAGTGATAGAAAAACAGTCCAGTTCTTAGATTTACTCCAGATATAAGCGGCAGTTAATCTTCTCTGGCAAGGTAATAGAGAAGCTGAATCAGAAAGGAAATGACCTACAGTCACTTAGTCCTTAAGGGTTTTTTAAAAAGAGTACAGCCTTGTTTCATAGCTACACAAGATTAGACTACTCATGAAATCAGAACTTTTATAGATTTTTCACATTTAGATGGAGTATCAACGTTTGGCAAACTCCAGCCACCATTTGATCATCCAATTCTGAAACTCCAATTAATTACAGAAATTTCACCAACTCAGAGTTAGTTGCAATTCCTGAAACCTCTGTCTTAAGTTCTGCCATTATGGTTCTACTCTGGACCAGTTAGTTGGATGAAATAATTATAGAATTGTTGAGGTAGAAGGGACCTTGGATTCTACTTTTCAGGACTTGGAGAAGTTGGGAAGCTTGGTGGCTTACATGACACAGGTTGGCAAATTTATGATGGAGCTGGGAGCAGAACTAGGAACTCTCTCTCCAATACTTGTTCCCTAGCACCTTGATTCCTTCCCACTGTCTATCCGACTGTCTGTTGTCCTAGCAGTCTGCCCACCTTCACCCTCCAGCTCACAAACACACACAAACTGGTCTTAAATAAACATTGGGAATTCTGGACCAAGCATTCTGGTCTGAGAGGCCAGTGTCTGAGCATCCCAAACTGTGATTATAATTTTACTTCCTCCCAACCTACGTATCTTCTGGGAGCCTAGCAAAATTGAATTTCTGGGTCAGTGTTGACTTTTACCATTTATGATTTAATTAACTTGGAAAGAAATTAAACCTTTTTCTGGAAGGAAAAAACAGAAGAAATGGTATCCAAGCTCCACGTTCTCACTACATAATGTCTCTACGTAAATATCTCCTGGACTGTGAACTTGAGCATGGAGTGTCAAGACAGGAAAGGAGCTGATTCTCAGGAAGCCTCATTCCCTTTCCCATTCAGTGGCCTTTGAAGTTCTCAAAAGCTACAGTGGCTCCTGGAATATAGACCATGCCCAGGCACTCAGATTTTTCCAATCAACTCTCCTCCATAGGTGCACAACTTCAAAGGTCATATCTGTGTTATCCCCCACTCTAACACTAAAGCCTGGCAAATAGTATGTGCTCAATAAATACTAGTTTACCAATATATGGTTCCAAGTTTACTCTGGTCCTTAAAGATATTTCAGATTTCAAGATGGAAATACAATCATATTTTCCCTGGCTTAAACTCTGCCAATAGCTTCTCCAGGGTCTTGGAATAAAGTTTAAACCCTTTGCGTGGCCCCTAAGACCCCTAAGTTGTCTGGCCCTGCCCTGCTGTCTGCACTCTCCCTGTAAACACTCTCCCTCAATGACTAATCTCTAGGCACATTGTTCCCCTTTCTGGTCCAGGACACATCAAGCCCCTCCCTACCTCAAAGCCTTGCACTTGCTGTTTCCTCTTCCCTATGCCCCCACCACTTTCTATCACAGCAGCCTGCTCATTTCTTTCAGAACACAAATTATAGTCTGTTGTTACCCTTATATATTCATTTGTTCATTTGTTTATTGCCTATGTCCCTTACTTGAATGTTTGATCCACAGGCCAAGGTTTGAGATATGTTATTCATAGCTGTAGCCCCAGCACTGGTTGGACATAAGGAAAGCATCCTGTGTACACTTGCTGAAGGAATGCAAGTATCTACCCTTTCATATCATCGTATCACATCTGAATATCAAAGAAACCATTCAGGAAAGATACTCTGCCTCGATTTAAACCATTCCAAGGCCCAGTACACAGAAAACATTTTGCTTAAATTGAAAAAGGAAGCACCATTAAGAAGATAATACATGAGGCAGGCAACTGGAGGGAACAATTTCCTTTTCTGACTTTGTAACTGACTCAGTGTGGGAACAATTTAATAGAACTCCATTTCTATGAATAATTTGGGTATAATAAGCCTGGCCCATTCTGCACTCTACCATTAGGATGAGTAATATACTTCACAGAAGAAAAATGTTACAGGAAGTTGTTGTATTTTCGTTTTGTCTTTTGTTTGTCTCATCAGATGAGATGTCATTGAAGAACTCTAGGGCCATGGCAAGATTTCCCAGTTAGGGCATTTCATCTTGTCATTCCCGTGGAAAATACCAATTTTCCAAGTTTGGTTGTGTTTCCTAATCCCTGGCAATAATAAAATTCATAAGTCCTGAAGCCCATGGCCTGTCAGGGAGTAATGAACTTGTTAAATAATCAAATGCCAAGTAGCATCTTTGGTTTCAATTCAGTAGAATATAATTTCAGATACATTAGCACAATACTGGGTTGCTAATTCGAATTTCCTTTCTTTTCAGCAAAATTATTTAAGTGTTCCAATATTTAATCCTTGGGGCATGGTTATTATAGAGGACAACTTACACTGTACAAAACTACCAACAAATAAAATTTTGGAATATATTTTCTACTCAGGGAATACGTCAGGTTTCTTTACATCAATTTTTTTTTCAAATTAATGTAATTTGCCTACCATCTTCCCAATCTCTGCCATTTCCGTATACCAACACAAGATACTTTCATGATTACCTTTCATTGTATCCAGGTACCACCTGTGCTATTATTTACTTAATATATTTTATTTAAATTGATTCACTTTTTAAATGTTAATGTATTTCTTTAAAAAGGAAATCTTATGTCATTGCTACAAAAGACAAAACAGCACCACCAGCCGTGAATAGAAGGTAAGCGTAATGGGATCTAAACAAAGCTATGAAATCTTAACTGGATGCTGTTGCCTGCAGGAGGCTCTGAGCCTGAGACCTGTGGAGGTGTTAATGACCTACTAGCATCAAATTAAAATATTCTCCTTGACCTGATCAGAAGAATTGAAAAATAAATGGAAAAGGAGTGCCTTCTTTTTCACATAATTTCATCTCACTCAATGCCACGTTCTGGTATTACTTAACATAATCTCTGTTCTTAGTAAAGGTAACAGTGCCACCCTTTGAAATATATCACCTTAGAGCAAGAACAGCCCTCTGCTCTATTTCAAAGAAAGTGGGAAAATATATTCCAAATGCTTTGGAATTCCCAAAGCATTTCCTTCTCCATCTCCATGTCTTCCTGAAGCTGCTGATCTAATGGCAGGATTTCAAGCACTTCTGCCTAAGTATCCCCATTGGTTTCCCATCAGAAGCAAAAACAACCTGTTGCAAATGGAGACAATATTGTAAAATAAATACATCTCATGAAAACTTGATCATATATTCTCCTGGCTTTCTATGTTAAAAACACAGGAGAGGAGGACAACAGAATTGAGAGGACATGCTCTGCTTGAAAACAACCGACAGGTAGCAAATAGATTGATCAACTGAAGGATAAGTGTGGGCCACAATTTAGCTGAGAGTATAAGAGGCTGCCCTGCCTTCACCACACACACCATTTTTTCCAACCACAAAGTATTAATATATTTAACTAATGAACACAGTGTTATTATATTATACAACTGATCCAATATGATGATGCTGAGCAGGGTCATGGCTATAAGTGAAGAGATGGCACTGATAAAAGGAGGTGAAGGATGTGAAATGTCAATTCAATACATGAGGATTCCAAATAACACACTCTTAGACAAATTGGGTTATGTTATGTACTCCTGAATTTTTGGCTATACTTGAAAAAAAAAAAAAAAGACAACAGCCAAATTCCTTGTAGACATGTGCTATGGCTCAATGTTAGGGTTCTAGTTATGGGGTGTAGTACTTGGTAGCAGCAACCATGGAATTTGAGTAATAAACAAAACATGCTTGAATGGAGTTTTGCTTTTAGAATATATAAATAAAGCATGGGCACCAGCTGGCTGTAAAAAAATAGTCAAAGACAAGATTCAGAAGATAAATAGGGCAGGAAAAGGGCTAAGCTTGTCAGAGGATGAAGTGGAGTTATTAGGACAAATTAAAGATAATCCCTGAAAGGAAAATTTCTGGAATAATCAAAATCAAGTAGCAGAGATGACAGCTGGAGATTAGTAATAGGAGAAAGTGTAAGTGGGAGGGGAGAGAGTGGAGAAAAGGAGAAGAAATAAAGCTTCAGAGAAAAGAGATGATGAAGAGGCTTCTGAGTAAGTTAAAACTAGGGAGGCAGGAAGAAAATGGAACTGCACAAACAGACTCGTTCATGCTACCAGATAAAACTGGAGGCAAGCCAGGTGCAGTGGCTCATGCCTGAATCCTAGTACTTTGGGAGGATGAGGCAGGGGCAAGTCACTTGAGCCCAAGAGTTCGAGACCAGCCTGGGCAACATGGTGAAACCCCATCTCTACAAAAATATACAAAAATTAGATGGGCATGGTGGTGTATGCCTGTAGTCCCAGCTACTCAGGAGAGTGAGGTGGGAGGATCACGTGAGCCCAGGTTGGCCAAGGCTGCAGTGAGCTGTGATCGCACCACTGTACTCCAGCCTGGGTGACAGAGTAAGACCCTATCTCAAAAGACAAAACAAAACAAAACAAAACAAAACCCAAACCCCAAAACAAAACAGAACAAAACCACTTGGAGGCAGAGAAAAACTACCAGAAGTGAACTGTGACAAAGAAAAATGGTTAAAAAGAGTATCGAGTACAGAATTGTGGATTTAGAAGGAAAATAAGTAAAGGATATAGGAGAGTCTACATGTAAAGGATAAAGGAAGAGAGGAAGACACATGAGCGTTGTACATTTCAAGTTCCGCGTATATCCCTTTGGGATACTATAGAGATGGCAGATACAGGGCACTTGTACTCCTTCCTCTTCCACGGCAGACGTTACAAGTTGACCTTGGCAATATTTTCCTCTGAGTATGGATTTGGCCTCAAACCCTTCTCAATACAGCACTTTAGGTAGCTACCACTGACTGATTTGACTTGACCCTGGTCATGAAACCTGAATCCTTAAGGTATTACAAATCAACCAACCTATTGACTGAAGAGGAATCAAAAATGTATACTTCTTACTGGAAAAGCAAAATGTTTCAATGTGAGCTGTTTCTGTATATAGATATCATAAGCCACATGTATAGTTATGAGTAAGTATGTGTATGAAAAATGAATATTTCAAGCAGGTAGACCCAAGCATTCTGTAATTATTTGTAATCTGAAATTCTGTTTTAACCATTTACAAGCACAGGAAAATCAACTCATCATTTACCCTGGTAACTGAAACCGTTGCGTCTGATCGAATGTTACAAACTGTGTTTTGAATTATAATAGCTCATATGAAACAACAGTCTGTTAGAATAATCAGAACTTTCTTCTTCCTTCTCAATCTTATAACACCATATTGGGCCCAGCATCTTAAAAGGTTGGCAGAAACACCAAATAGTTTGTTCTTCCCCCATGTATCATACATTTTTAAAAAGCACAAATAGTGCAGTATAACATAAGAGCATGGAAAATGATCAGACCATTTGAGGAATAACTGGGATTTCATCAATGGCAGTAAAAAAGAATCACATTCATTGTCAGTTTGAAACTCGGTTGTAAAAAAAAGGGAGGAAGGGTGGCGTGTGACAAGGTGCACTGGTTTCCATTTCCTCTTGTACACACTCATTAATTTCTCCCAGCTTCTGAGCATCTGAGGCTTTTGCCTATTCATGCAAAGAGCCACTTGAAGGCATACAATGCCCTCAGATTTTCTCTAGTCCAGGAAACATTCAGTGCTTTCTTTGAACTATTTTGTTTGAACATCCTGGCAAGTTATTCATGTTCTGCCAAACAGCTCATAATGCTCTGGGGGAGGAGAGGCAGTGAGCTGCTGTTCAGGGTTTCTCTTTTGATGACTCTCTTATGAATTAACACCAACACAAAAAGATGCTCATTAGTCTAGATGGGCTTAACTGAGATAGAAAAGGAAGGGAGAGAAAAGTAGTGGGTAGGGAGGGAAGGGAGCAATGATCTCTCAAGAATCTTTGAGGCCTGAGAGTCTATTGACCCTAATGAATGAACCCATTATTGCTCCTGTGGACCACTGAAACAGTACCCTAACTGGCCTCCTGCACAACCCTGCTCACCCACTCCCCATCCACTGCAGTCAGAGTCATCTTTTCAAAATACATCTCCAATCCATGCTTTCCTCACCAAGGCCTAACAACTTCCCCATGGTATGGCCCTGCCTGCCTCTCTGGCAGCTTATCCACCCCTCATTCTCCAAACTCCAGCCCTGCTGGCTTCCTTTGAATTTCTCCTTGCCCAGGGCCTTTGCTAACCACAGGACCTTTGCACAAGCTGTTTACTCTGCCTAGAATGCTCTCCACCCATCCCCACTCCCATTGCTCAACTTTAATAATATTAGTTCAAATGCCTCATATGTCCTAAGGAAGGCCTATTCTGCATCTGTCCTCACAAACTGGTTCAGGTGCCTCCCATTATCTCCTCTCAAAGCATTCTTTGTCAGCATTTATAACTATTTATAATTATATATTTGTGCCATTACTTTTCTGATGGCCCCATGAAACCGTGAGCTGTGGAGGGCTACAACAGTGACTACTTTCCTGTCCACCATGCAATAATACCTTGTACACACACATAGTAAGCATTTGACTAAATTATATTGACCCGTTGAATTAATGTATTATGTAACATACTACCTTGCTAATACATTCAGAACTATGACATATAGGAAAAAAATTAGACAAAAACCCAAATATCATATGTTCTCACTAATAAGTGGGACCAAAGCTATAAGGATTCAAAGGCATAAGAATGATACAGTGGACTTTGGGGACTCAGGGGAAAGAGTGAGAAGGGGGTAAGGGATAACAGACTACAAATTGGGTTCAGTGTATACTGCTCAGATGATGACACCAAGATCTCCCAAATCACCACTAGAGAACTTAGTAATATAACCAAATTCCACCTGTTCCCCAAAAAATATATGGAAATAAAAACATTTTTATATCTTATACTGAAAACCAAATATTTAGAAAATTTAATAAAAGTAAACATATATCAAACTTTCCTGACATTATATTGATGAATGGAAGTTGTGACTAATCTCTCAAGGGTGAATACTTAAAACCACTAGAAAGGAGACTGTTTAATTTTCTTCAGATCTCTGCTTTGAAGGAACTAGAATCTTTGCTGTGGCTGCCAAATAAAAATGCAGGCAAGTCATCTTGTTTGAAAAATAAACAAGGTTTATGTCTTCTAGTATCTTCTGGGGAAACCAGATCTTCTCCTTGGAGTTGGCCAAAATGGAACTAATGGCAGCAACCCTCTATAAGATGGAGAAACATAACTTACGTTGGTTTAGAAGCCTCTGCCTGATCAGTCTGTAGTTTCTCTCCTCCTTCCACCTCCATTGTGCAATATACGATGCGATTTGGAGCCAAAGATTTGAGGCCTTGGACTTCCATAATTACCACCTGAAAAGAGAATTCCACATAATGGAGGTCACTGGCAAGGCCCCTGGCAGCATCACCCAGAGGAAAATACACAAATGAGAAGCTACAGAGAAAACCAACAGGTATCTGATGGCTTCTGTTAGGCTTGTACCAGTCATGCTGGGACCAGTCTAGCACGAAGATGCAATTCCTCATAGTGTAGCTGATTGCCTGCCAGATAGAAAGACAAGGCTCACTAATTCAAATGCTCACAGGGGCCAGACAGGCATATAAAATGGGCTACTCTTTCTGTGTTAAGCAAATAAGATCAGTTTTTCATTTCTACCAAGAAATCGTTTTTTTTTTTTTTTTTTTTTTTTGAGATGGAGTCTCATTCTGTCACCTAGGCTGGAGTGGTGAAATGGCGTGATCTCAGCTCACTGCAACCTCCACCTCCCTGGTTCAAGAAATTCCCCTGCGTCAGCCTCCTGAGTAGCTGGGATTACAGGTGCACGCCACCATGCCTAGCTAATTTTTCTTTTTTTTGTATTTTTAGTAGAGACAGAGTTTTATCACTCTGTCTAGACTGGTCTCGAACTCCTGACCTCAGGCACTACTCCCACCTCAGCCTCCCAAAGCGCTGGGATTACAGGGGTGAGCCACCACGCCTGGCCAGGCTCTTATTTTCTTCAAAAATAGTCTGGCTTTTGGTTCAGCACTTAAAAGAGCCACAGGCCCATAAATTGACTTTTTTCTTCACAATAAGATAAGTAATAGTGCAAATACTAAAATAAAGGGCAAGTACTATTCAGCATTAGATTCAGAGATGCAACAGGGGTTATCGGGGACTATGACAAACTGGAGAGCACACGCTCCTTCTAAAGGGAGCAGCTGCCGGTTACAACCCGTCCTTGCCTTGTCTTTTCTCACTTCAGAGTTACCAGATACTCCGATTTTGCCTTCCGGAAGATGGAAAACTGAATCAGAGTCACAGTGAGAAAGCTGATTTTGAAATGTTGACAATAATTCAAATAGGGAGAAATAAAATACACAAACTCTGTACAGGCCAATATTATTGAGTCAAAACAAAAACATGTCTGCAGCTGCATAGTCTTTGGTCCAGACTGAGGGAAAAAGCTGGTGTCATGATGGATCAAGATGTATCATTTGCAGTTTCTGGCACTTCCTACCACCTTCCCAAACTCCACGTAATCACCTTCTATTCTGATATTTAGCAGTGTGGCTTGTCACAAGAGAGGCGGGAGGGAGAAGAATGCAGAAAGCAGAGAAGAAAGAGATCAGTTTAAAAATCTGAAACAAATGACTCACATCAGAGATATACAATTAGTCCTTATACATGAAAAAAATCATTCAGTTGTACTCCAAAATAGGTAATGGCATTACACAAGAAGAAGAATGTGAGTGTGCAAAAAATGTTTACTTCCTTAGTGGAACAGTTGCAAGAAAGTACAATAGGGTTAGCATTGAAGCAGGATTCCACAAGTCACAGTTTTGCTACTGGTTCTCAAACTTAATGTGAATCAGAATCATTTATAGGGCTTGTTAAACTAGAGATTGCTAGGCTCTATGATCCCCAGAGTTTCTAATCAGTAGGCCTGGGTTGGAGCCCAGGACTTTCTTTTTCTAACAATTTTCCTGGTGATGCTGATGCTGCTGACCCAGAAGCCACACTTTCAAAACCATTGTACTACTTGCGTGATGTTGGGCAAATGATTTGATGTTGAAGTCACTTCATTTTTCTTTCAAATCTCCAGGGCCTCAGTTTCCTGATCTGTAAAGTGGGGATAATAATATGTATCCTGTGGCTGTTGTGTGAGGATCAAATGAGATGATGTACATAAGTGAACATTTTTACACTGGGAAGAACCATATAAATAGAAATGGAAGGCACAATGAAAGAGCACAAATTTTGGAATTTAAAATAATCTGACTTCACATCCTGATTATGCATCTTCACAAGCTGTGTAATCACGTGCAGGTTTCTCAACCTCCCTGAGGCTTAGTTACTACACCTGCAAATACCTGAAAAGACTATTGTGAGGATTCACTGTGTTATGATGAAAAAGCACCTGGCCCATAGTGGCATTCTACAAACACCTGTTGCTTTCTGTTAGCACATGCCCTTTGCCCTTTGCCCAAGGCCTGGCTACTGGGCACCCTGGACCTTCCTTCCCTCACTGCAAAGTTAATTACTACCTGGTGTCCCCTCCAGCCATGCAAGTGTATAACTATGTAAAATATGTCTTGTACCAAGCTGCAAATTCAAATCCTAGTCTGCCCTGATGAGATGACAATCCTTTCTCCCTCTTCTTGCCTCCCCTCATTGTGCCCACCAAAACACATTCACAAACAGATGTGCAATGGTTTTTGCTGGCAGTTTTCTATGATGTGCAATTCAGTGTTCTATTTAAAAAGTATTTGGGAATCCTAGGACATTTCTTTCTGTACTTTCAATTACAAGTCAAACCATTTGAATCAGGTACACACAGCAGTACGGACTTGTCTACATCTATATTTCAGATAATCAGCTGTGTAATAATAAGTACTGACAAAGAATTAGAAAATTACAGATTCAGCAGGGCATGGTGGTGTATGCCTACAATCCCAGCATTTTGGGAGGCTTAGGTGGATAGATGACATGAGTCCAGGAGTTGAAGACCAGCCTGAACAACATGGCAAAACCCCATCTCTACAAAAATTACAAAGATTAGCTGGGTTTGGTGGTGTGCACCTGTAGTCCCAACTACGTGGGAGGCTGGCTGAGGTGGGAAGATCACTTGAGCCCAGGAAGTTGAGGCTGCAGTTAGCTAAGACTGCACCTGCACCACTGCACTCTAGCCTGGGCAACAGAGTGAGACCTTGTGTCAAAAAAAAAAAAAAAAAAAAAAAAAAGGGGAAAGAAAATTACAGATTTAAAATATTCATGAAAATCCATAAACCACTTTCTCCCCCTTTCTGTAGGAAGACAAGAGGCAGTAGGGAATAAATTGACACCTTTAATTGGCAATAATCAAATTCAGACACCTAAGAAAATACATTCAGTACCTCAGGTGGTAGTATTATTTTTTCAAAAAGAAAGTTTCCGTGAAATTACACTGATGATTTTTTCACACACTAAGTACTCTGTATTTAATTGAATACTGCCTCTTCCAACTGCACAATACATGTTGAAAACACTAATGTGAGTATCTCCATCCAAACTTAGCACAGAAAAATAAATTACCTGCAGTTAATTCACAGCAGGCTTTAATGATGTTCTAGAAAATTAATTTAGTCTTTACATATTCTAATTAACCGCACAGAAATTTGATCTCTTCTCTTGGTCTCCCCAAATCCAGGGTTATCATAAAACCCTTGTGGAGTTTTGAACTTTAGTAAGTTACAAGTGGTTCTTAAATTTTGGAGTGGATAAGAAGCACGTAGGGGCTTGTTAAAGTATACAGTCCAGGGCTACATCCTGTCTAGAATTTTTTTTCTGACAACTTGATTGAGGCATGTTTTACATATCATATAATAAACCCATTTTAGATGCACAATTCAGTGATTTTGGTACATTTACTAAGTTGCGTGACCATCATCATAAATTAGTTTTAGAACATTTTTAGTTATCCTAACAAGATTTCTTATGCCCTTTTTCACCCCCTGCCCCAGGGAACATTAATCCACTTCCTATTTCTGTAGATTTGCCTTTCGGACTTTTTATATCAAGGGAATCATACAATATGTGGTCTTTTGTGTCTGACCTTTTTTTTTTTTTTTTTTTTTTTTGAAGACAGGGTCTCTCTTTGTCACCCAGGCTGGAGTGCAGTGGCACGATTATGGCTCACTGCAGCCTCAATCTCCCCAGCTAAAGTGATTCTCCCACCTCAGCCTCCCAAGGAGCTGGGACTACAGGTGCACACCATCACACTCAGCTAATTAAAAAAATTTTTTTTTGTAGAGATGTCTCATTATGTTGCCCAGGCTGGCCTTAAACTCCTGAGCTCAAGCAATCCTCCCACCTCAGCCTCCCAAAGTCCTGGGATTATAGACATGAGCCGCCATGCCAAGCCTGGCTTTTTTCACCGGGCATATTTTTGAGATTCATCCATGTCATGGCATGTATCAGTGGGTTGTTCCTTTTAAATTGCTGAATCATATTCCATTGTATGGGTATACCCCATTTTGTCTATCCATTCACCAGTCGATTGACATTTACGTTGTTTCCATTTTGGGCTATTATAAATAATGCTGCCATAAATATTTGCAGTCAAATCTTTGTGCAGACATGTGTTTTCATTTTTATTGGGTATCTGACAGTGGAGTTGCTAGATCATATGGTAGTTTTATGTTTAACTTTTTCAGAAAATGCTAACCTATTTTCCAAAATGGCTGCACTATTTTATATTCGCATCCCCTCGAGATTCTAGTTCAGTAGGTCTGGGTGGTACCCAGGAATCTGCATAGTGAACTACCTTCCCAGGTAATTCTGACATAGGTAGATCAGAACTACTCCTTAGATTATATACATATGAAAAGAAAATGTGTGAAGAGAAATTATAGAGAAACTTATTGACATGTTGAGCATTTTGCCAAAATACTAGCCTGAATGGGTACTTACTTTGGGAGCTGAGATAAACTAAAAAAGCCTCCACCACAAGGGACTCTACCTTGTAGCCAACAGGAAGGATGATGGGAAAGAAAATTTACAGCTCACCACAATATGATGCTAGCTTGCCTGTCTTATAACTGTAAAACTGGGTGCCAAAATTTTTAACTTTCTAAATTATATAAGGTCTTTATAAAATCCTTGAGCACTGTTTTAAGACAGAAAGTATTGCAAGATTAAATTTAGTAGGTGGTTTTCAGATTGCATTTCCTTAAGAAAAGTTTGGGCTCCTGGAGATGGGGAATCACTTGCTGATTAGCTGACCTAAGCTTAGCATGCTGTTATTTTAATAACTGCTCCTGGGGTGCAAAAGAAAAAACAAGTTGATTGTGACGCATCTAATCACCCATGTCCTACTCGCTGTGCCAAGAAACTTTCAAGGGCTCAGGACTTTTTACCTCCAATGAGAAAGACAGCACGACGTCTGACTTGGAGAGCTGGTTCTCACTCTCCTCGCCCATGTCGATGATGGAAGCATTGTGGCTGCGTTTGAGTTTCTGGAGCTTGAACTCCCCGCCTTTGGATACAGGCATGCTCTCCAAGTTGGCCATGAGCAGGTTGACAGATGACTTCAGCTCCTCAATGTACATGTTTTCCATTTCTTTGGATACAAACTTGGGAAATTTGCGTTCCTTGGGAAGAAAAAGAAAAGTATGAGCAGAGGAATAAATAGAGAGCTGATTTATATAGAAGGTCTTTGTCTCATGGCCCAGAGTTAGGATCACATCTACTGCTAGTGAAATTCACCCAGATTTCATGGCCTTGTGCTAGAAAAATGTTCAGCCTAGTTGAGTAGACAGCTGCCTGCCTGCTAGTTATTTATACATTCTAACAGGTAAGAAACACGTACATAACCATATAGTAAGAAACAATGAAATGCTTTATTACAGTTCTATTTTTCCCCCAGTTTCCTTCAGCAGATTTGATTTGTAGGAAGAAAAATGGGGTGTTATTTTTCAAATCTGGTTTCAGTTCAGTTTTTCTTTTTAGTAAAATGTAGTCATTTGTTTTTAAGTGAGGGAAACAGAAAGAGACCCTATTTCTGGATATCTACAGAGATTTTCTCACATGAATAATTCAAAAGGAGCTCATTTGAGATGTTTCAAACACAGTCTGTGTCTATTTCTAAGAATAATAGTTACTGTTTTCAAGAAAAATTGAACCAAATTAATGAAGTGATAAAAAATGTGATTAAAATTCTTTAGAAGATAGAGCAATTTGGTATCATAACTGACCTCTATTTTTTCCTTTCTTGCTTATAAATTTAGTTGTAATTGCAACATGTGCTAACCATGCTATTTCTTTCTTCATACTTCTAAGTTACCTGGAATATGCTTTGGATCGATCACCTTCCCAAACAGTCATTTACCACTTGAAACATAAACTTGCCCTCCCAAGCCCTATTCCATAACTGATGGAGCAAGAAGCAGGCCAAGTCAGCCTGGATTTTATTTTATTTTATTATTATTATTTTTTTTTGCAAGCAACAGAAAAATCCGCCTCAAACTGGCTTAAAACAACAAAAGAAAATATCCTGGGGTAGACCCAGCTTCAGGAAAGGCTGGAATCAGGGCTCAGGTGATATCATCACAACTGAGATTTTTGTTAAAATCTTGGCTTTGGTTCTTCTGGGGTGGCTTCATGCTCAGTTTGGCTCCCCTGTTGTCACAGAAATGTTCCTAAAGATGTGGACTGCACAATATCGCATCATGCTATCTAGTGTAAGAGTGAATATTTCCTCTTGTAATATGCAAGGAAGATGGAGACAGTCTTTCATCCCCATACTCTCACCCAAAGTCTAACTTATGTAAGTGTCCAATTGGCCATATTACTGGCCAATTTCTATGGCCAGTAATATGCTGTGCTGATTTGCATAGGCATAGCTTATGTCCTCTGTCCTTGTGGTTGGGAGTAGAACTCCACCTAGATCCCATGGAACATGAATTGGTATGACAATTCTGTGTGGCAAAAAAAAAAAAAAAAAAAAGCTGTGTAACATATGGGCATCTGAGTCAGGATGAACCAACTAATTTTATTTAGTGCCCAGTCATCAATCAGATTTACTCTGTCAAGCAGTTGAACTAGACTGAGAGACATTGAGACTGCAATTGGTTGGTAGAACTGAAACATTAACATCTTACAGACTCAGGGTTGGCTGCCACACTGCATCAGGTCAAAGCAGAATAAGACACTCAACAAAGAAGAGAGAGAAAGAGGTAGAGACAAAGAGAGAGAAGAAGTAAGGGAGGCAGGGACTGAAGGAGGGAGGAAAAGGGAGAGAAAGAAAAGAAAGATGCTATCTAGAGTTACAGAAAGGAACTCTGACTTTTATCATTTTCTAATTTCCACAGGACTAGTTATTTCTCCTGTAATTTTGTTCCTTAAGAATTTAGTTTTCTTTCAGTAATCCCCCCACCCACTAGTTAGTGAAAAGGATTTTTCTTCCTTGCCACCCCACAGCTTCAGTCAAATACGGAGAGTGGTTCTTCTCCATAGAGCTTGGAGGTGTCTTTGTGGTGGTCCAGGGCCAGTCTCCTTCCTACATGAAGGCTGTCAAAAGTCTTGTTCCCCTCTCTCCCTATCTCCCTGCATAACTAACAGCCTTCTTTTCATCTTCCATATTTTAGCTTCAAAATTTCACTTCCCTGGGTTGGGTCCTCCTGTTGTACTTGCTAACTCACCTTCTTGGTAGCACTTATTGAAATGGATTAAATGTTTGTGTCCTTGCATAATTTATATGTTGAAATCTAATCCTCAATGTGGTGGTATTTGAAGATGGGCCTTGGGAAGATGATTAGATCATGAGGGCCCTCATGATGGAACTAGTGCCTTTATAAAAGAGGCCTCAGAGAGCTGCTCATTTGTTCCTGCCAGCATGTGAGGACCTGGTAAAAAGACAGCTGCCTATGAACCAGAAAGTGGGCCCTCATCAGACACCGAATCTGATGGTGCCTTGATTTTGAACTTCCCAGCCTCCAGAACTGTGAGAAACAAATTTCTCTTGTTTATGTCAACTATGGCATTCTGTTATAGCAGCCTGAATAGACTAAGACACTTGTTATAATTATAATTAATCAGTCAATTGTGGAATCTGTTTAATTTCTGTCTTTCCTGCTGGGCAATGATTCAGGACCATATCTGTCTTAATAATCCTGTTGAATTCTCTGTATCTAGCATAAAGTTTGGCACACAGTAAGTATTCAATACATATGAATTGAGTGAATAGATCAATGACTTGTCAAAAATGTCCATATTAAATATCAATGTACCCAAAATTCAGCTGTGAGGAGGAGGTGGAGAGATGATAAATTAAGTTCTGGAAGAACAGCGAGATTCTGCTTTTCCATGTGAATAAATATGGGGGTCTGAAATCCACTCCACAACCTCACAGTACCAGTTCCTTCTGGAACTTCTTAATATAATCACATCCTGCTTTTAAGACTGGGCTAAGCCCACTGTGTGGTTCTTTCTAAACACGCTGTGCATGAATGTGAGGGAAGGAGCAGGACGGACACTTCTGAAATGAGATGATAGGCTGATGATCTTGACAAGAGCTACTAATGATTCATCACAAAAGAATCTCTAAAACTTCCTGCACAGTGGCCTTGAAGTTTTGTCATTCTTGGACTTGATCAGGGACAAGTGTGAACCTCAGAACTTGGATATCTTTTATGCAAAAACCATCAAGATGTGAGGACTTGGCTGCTGGGTCCCCATCACTTGGAAAACATTTACTGCCACAAACACTGTGTAAGGTACAGAGTTAGGCACTAGGAGAATCATGTTCAGAGGATGTAAACTGTCTTTCTTGAGCTTACAGCTACTGGGGAGAAAGATCTATAACGGAACATCAAGGTAGGTACTGTAATGGAAGTATAATGTGATGCAAATCCTTCCTGAGAGAATCAAGGTGGCTTCCCAGAGGTGGTGACCTTTGGGACGAGGGTCTGTTGGATAAAGAAGAGTTTGCCACCAGGTTGAGTTGGCTGAGATAGAGCCACCGCTCTTTTCTCCTTCCCATGGAAAATATTAAAGGCAACCTTGAATCCAAGAAGGTCTATACAAATATACATAGTCACACAATATTTCCTCATATTTCTTGGAATATGGCCTCTCTGCAGAGTGAAGGGAAGAGTGAGGTAGATTAACTCATGGTCTGAGAGTAGTCCTTAGGCCCCATTAAAGGCTGTCACGGAGCAAAGGTTACATCCCAAGAGCCTGAAGCTCATTACACTGACCTGTACCTTGCCCTCCTCATACTGGGGCCAAAACCTCAGTGAACTACATGGTATTTGGTGTGGGTGGGATAACTTGGTAAGTGGGGAATTTCTGATTTTAATGCCAGTTGCTGGCTTGGTAGTTGCCAGGGGGATGAAGAAAATAGCTAGTGTTTGTGAAGTGGGTTCTTCTTGCTAATCAATTTTGAGAGACTGTCTTGTCAAGTGCAGTTCCTTCTATCACAACTTGCCTTAGGGACTCACTCAGTGCCTTTTAACTCCACAGTCCTGAGATTTTTGAGGAGGCCCAGTGGTTACAGATACCACCATGCTGACTGAGAGTTAGCTCCACCAAATTCTATCTAGCAAAATATTGGAAAAATCCAAAGAATGATCACTCCTCCCAGAAAGTGGACAGTTCCTAATGACATCATAAAAAGAGGCCCATAAAAACTGAAGTCTGCAAGAAAACAAGGACATTTTTCTGGTCCAAGTACTTGAGGCTTGGGAAGAAATAACATATTTTCAAACCAGGCTGAGGTTCTTGAGTGGAGTTTTTCAGTGGCAGACCCATTACAAACACATTTCAAAGCTGAAGTTGTGCCAAAATAAGGAAAATGCAGTTGTCCATCTCCATTGCTACTTTTTCAAGCACAAAAATAGATTAGCCTTGACAGAAGAATTGTTTATTCATATTGCTTTATGAGAAACATAGCGTATGGGTGGGCAAAGTCCTCCAAAAAAAATCTCTGTTGGCCGTTGATTTTTGTTTTGGGCTGATAACATTCCTCAATGGAGACAGCCTCCCAAGGACAATTCCTACTAGGGTTATTTATGCTCTGAGAGATTTTGGAACATCTTGAAAAATAGCATTTGAAAGTTCTAATGCCTCCCTTAGCTGCTGGCTTTTCTTTTCTGGTTTTGGATTTTTACCCAGAGAGGATGAATGGGGTATGTATAAATGATGACAAGCCTGCCCCCATTCAGAGTGAGGTTCCCTAGACCCCAAAGGCTCAAATGACAAAAGCTGGTGGGCAATCAGAAGGAGGAATGTGACGGAAGGGGCCATGCTAGACACTGGAGCTCGCTATTTAATCCAATCTCTCAGACACTTCCTGGGCTTCTGTCATGTGTCAGGTGGTATGGCTGTCACTGGAGATGAAAAAACCAGGGGAGAGGTGATGGTATGGGGGGACATGCCAGAAAATGACCAGTTAGTGACACATGAAGCAACAGAGGCGCACAGAGTACAAAGAGGGCATCGAGGAACTCATCCAGTCCATGATAGTGAAACAGACCCGACCTTGAATGCTGGGTCTGCTGCTTACTAGCTTTATAAGTTTGGACAGATTTCTTCACCCATCTGAATTTTGGTTCCCACATATGAAATGAGGATAATACACCTTATAGAATTATTGTGAAAAGTAAGAGATCATAACATGAATACATTTTGATCACTGACACACACAGCCTCTCTTTACACACACACACACACCCCTTGCAAGCACTATGCTCCTACCACCAGCACTACAAACAACAATAGTACTAATAATGATGGTGCCTATAGTAAAGATAATAATGGTAGTTGGCACTTACTGAGTGCTAACTATGTGCTGGACACTAGGTGAAACACTTTACATGCTTTATTTTACCTTACCTAATCCTTCCAACAACCCACTGATGCACATGCTGCTATTTATCCCTATTTTTTGGAAGAAAATGAGGCAGAAATGTTAAGCAATAATTACTAGAGTTAACCTTGAAACCC
This sequence comes from Nomascus leucogenys, assembly GCF_006542625.1. Taxonomy (NCBI): domain Eukaryota; kingdom Metazoa; phylum Chordata; class Mammalia; order Primates; family Hylobatidae; genus Nomascus; species Nomascus leucogenys. The sequence goes on along the minus strand of NC_044401.1, from coordinate 77,877,739 downwards.
AGCAGAGTTTTTGTTCTTAGCTATGATAGGATAAGGCAGAACTATCTGGCTCCAAATGTCTATAGAGCTGAGGCGACTCTAGGGGTTCTCTCTGCATGGTGCACCCTGTATGCATCATCTCCTTTCATCCTGGTCAGCAGAAGGCTGGTGACAGCTGAGCCCTCCACAGCAATGGCCATTCCGCCATTGCCCAGACAATGTGCACTCTGTAGGGTTAAGCACAGGGAGTAGTGAGGATGGGGCTAGCAGGTTAAATGAGAGAAAGAGGTCTTGGTATTAATTTGTCAAAATAGGCATTGCAGACACTAAAAGGCACTTTGGGCTCAGGCATTATGAAAGTTTTCTAGGCTTATTTACCCAGTTGGTCTTACTTCCTCAGCTTCTATGAACTAGATGGACTTCCTCCCAGTTGAACAAGCTTCAGAGAACCTCCCTGGCATTTATATTTTTCCATGAGCTCAGATTTCCCAGGATTTTTAGCTATTGACAAAGGCCAGAGTCAGAGAGGGGTTCCCTGCACACATGTTTTTGTTTAACTGTTCAGGCAACAAGTTGAAAGAAGTTCCTATTGTGTGCTGGACACTTATGTTACTTCACAACACAGCATGGATGCCATGTCCAACATTAGTTTGAAAGTTGGGGGTTAGTGTCTTTCTCTGGTAGGAGAGGATTCCATTTGTATCTGGTTTATGGCAATGTGTGGAATGGAACTTTTCCATCAGAGAAATATTTGGATATTATTTCTTACTGATATTTGCAATAGGGCCAGGATATGAGCTACTAATTGTGCTCTGTGTGGAATACCGATCTAAGTGGCATTTCCATATTTAAAATGATGGCTTGAAGAACCAATGGTGTTTTACTCCCAGACCTCTGCCACTGACACTACAAAAGCTGTATGATTTGTCTTAAATAATTAGCTCAAGAATTTTGGAATTTTACACTAAAATTCGGCCAAAAGAACTGGCAAATATCACAGCAGCACCAATGCCACAATCTGTCTGCTTAAGCTCAAATGTCAACTTTTGATCACACAATTTAAATAACTTAGACTTAATTCCTGGGTGAAATTTGGGAACACTTTAATATCAACATGAGAGGATTTGGGAAAATCTTTGAGCAGGGATTACTAAGTCTTTTCTACCAGATTTTTAAAAATGCATTCATATCTCTTTCTGGAACTTTTAAGGCAGCATGACTGATCACAGTGAGACCATCTCTGTCTGATGTTCTTGTGCAGCCGTCTCTGTCTGATGATTCGTGAGATGCTGGTGCGATTGAATTGATAGATTACAGTGCAAGGTCGTGGGTAAGGGAAAGTCAGCTTGCTCTTGCCTCCCTTCTCTCCTAGGAAGAGAGGACAAATGTGTCTTTCAGTGGAAATATGTGATGATGAGAATGCTACTGGCGAAATAACCAGGGTCCCTACAATATCTTTTCCAGATTCTAAAAAAATCAAAGTAGAGAGGATTCTGAATTCTAGGAGCCAAATCTGCCTAATGCTGCTGCTTCATTTGGGCTTCTGGATAAGCTGCAGGGAACACACAGCAACTTCTAGTGGAGAAAAGAAAGCAGTTTCCAGGAGGGGGAACCAGCAGGGAGTGAAGAATGGGGGGAGTCCTGTCCTAGAGTAACTTCCTGCCTCTCTTCTGAGTGTTCTAAATAAATAGCATGAAACGTGGAATTAGACAACTCAGTTTTCTGCGTAGTAGCTGTGTGAACTTGAACATATGTAAACTTCTTGATTTGCCTATACTTGGGACAATTAATGTAATGCCAAAGATTGTTCATCGCGGGTCTAAATGAGATTTTATGTGAATTGCACAGCCAGTGTCTGACCGACACATTTAATAAAGGACTGATTAGCAGAGAGAGAGGTCAGGATGAGGCAAGGTAAAAGCCTGAGTAAAGGGCATAATGGATCCTTGGATTGGTATGAGGAGGAAAGTGAGGGCCTATATCTGGGAATATATTTTGTAATGATACATGCGTACTGGTTAAGAGTGCAGACTCTGGCCATTGAGTGACCTTGGTCAGATTCTTTAATGTCTCTACTTTAGCCTCCTCATCTGTGAAATGGGGATAATAATAGCATCTTTCTCATTAGGTTGTTGGAGGGTTAGATTCTCAGATGTAAAATGCTTAAAAGAGTATCTGGCACATAGGAAAACATTAGGTAAGTGATAATTATTACTATTGGGTACATCTGGAGTGTTTCCCAATTCATAATGTCCACTTCACCCACAGCCCCACTTCTTCCCACCCTCATCCTAAATGATATATCCCCGGCATCCATGTGTTCAATGAGACCTTCGCCCCTTTTCCACTGTGGATTGGTTAACTGCACCAGGGGCTGGCCCTTGAACCAAGTTGGGCCAGTGAGAGTTCTGATTCTTAGCATTGTGAATTTGCAGGGGATAAGAAAGAAATGATAATGAATGTGACACATGGAGATGGGAGATGCAGGGAGAGTCCTAATCACTCTGCAGGCCCTGGTTGTTCTTTCCTGGGTTCCGGCTGAAGTTTCTCTGCAGGCTCTGTGAAGTACTCCTCCATCTCCGATCTCTTTTACATAAGCTTGCTTGAGTTGGTGCCTCTTATTTGCAATCAAAAGTGCTCTACCCATCTTTTAATTCAGAGAACGGAGTGAGTTACATATGATGGATGACATCTATATCCAGGAATTTCTGGTTATGATATTTACAAGAGCTGACATTCAGCCATATGGGTTGAATTGCACATCCTCACGAAAATTCACTGTGATGCTGGAAATAGAAAAATCGGGGCATGCTAAAAAGAAGATAAGCAGAGGTGATTTGTCTCAATATCTCTTCATGAACTAGCCAATATCTCTTCATGAACTAGCCAATATCCGAGATCTTGATATTTTATTTAATATTTAGTGGAGGAGATATTTCACAATTTTCATCAGTATTAGCCAGGCTGGTTTAGGCAAGGAGAGAATTTATTTTTCTTGGGATCCGACTAAACTGAGGGAAAAGCAGGTACATGGCTGAAGCTTAAGAATAATTACAATCAGGGACTTAAACGGATGTCCTCAGGATTGAGGGCTCCTTGACATCTCAGTGTAGACTCTGTCTCTGTTTCTATATGTTGGCTTTATTCTCTCGTCATCTTTTCCCTATATGGAAGAATTGAACATTGCTACAGGTATCTTTCTACCACTGGAAGACAACAGCCTTGCTGACCCACAGTCCACAGGCCCTACAAAGGGATTCATTGGTTTAGTTTGCATCAAGTTTCCATTTCTGGACCAATCACGTGTGGCCAGGGCAGGCTGGAAACTGACTGGTTCCACTTGGGTGAAGAAGAGCTCACTCTGGGACCAGATAGCTATATAGCAAGGGGGCCACTGGCATGAACGAACATTGCAGAAGAGAGTCAATTTCTGAAAGAACAGGAGACAGTAGAGGGCACTCTATCTCATAGAAACCCTCAATACCCTATACAGGGACCCTCCATATATACTGAAATCATTTTCCATGCTCTGTAAATAATAATCAAGATCCACTTTAATTGCCTACTTCATTGTCTAAGAATGCTTAGTTCTAAGTTGTTAATAATATCTCATTTAGCTTCAGAATATTTAGTGGTGGGGGTTGGGGGAGAGAGTTCTTTGATTTACCATTCAGAGATGAGCATCTTGGCTCATCTAGGGTCTATTAAAAATTAAAATTAGCCTAACACTAGTTTCTTAAATTATCATGTTAAGCCTTAAAGTAAACAAAGCAACTAAATTAAAGGTGCCATGAGCTTGTTTTTGAGGTGTGTGTCATTTTTATTTGGATGGGATGAATACTTATTAGTTGGGAATATACTCGTTGTCTAAAAGGCAGATGAATAGACCAAATGACTTCCATTTTCTGGATAATCCACCAGTAGGAAACATTTTTACAGGAGAAGTAAATTCTAAAGCTTTATTAATGTTTACTCTCACATTAAGTGGGATTTTAAAACATAACCTTTTATAATACCTTTAGCCAAATCCATAAGCGCATACTATTTTTAGCCACCAGGCTGACTTGATTATAAACTTTAAAGATGTCCAAAAACAAGGTGCAAAAGATTTCAGTAAAACTGCTTAAGCACAGGGGGATTTTGATGCTTCTTGGAATCTCTCTGGCATCTCCTCCAGCAGGATTCTTTTCTATACCTCCAAGTCTGGAGACACCTCTTTCCATAAAGTGAAAAGCTCTACCCTGTGCCCACTCTCCCTGCTGTTTCTAATAACCCCCACCCTTATATGCACACAGGGCCTGTGAATACAGTAGGAACCAGCAGGAGCCTGTTGCTATTTACAATTTTTATATTTTATTCTTCATGGATTTTTTTGGTATTAATTATAATTGAAAAATGCTTTACTAAAATATTGTTTATTTTGATTATCAGAGGCCCACTTAAATTTTGTGCCTGACGTAAGCCTGGTGCCAGCCCTGATACTTAGACAGACTTGAGCTGAGGGTGTGGCACAATCTTTTTGCTGATGCCCAGCAGGTTCAACCTGGACTTCCCCATCTCTAAACCAAGAGCGATAACTGAAATATCCTTGGAGGGCTGTTTTGAGGATTGACTGAGTTGGTACATGTGAAGCATTTAGCATGCTAGACACAGAATCAGCACTCAACTAATATGACTGGCATGACTACTATTAATAATATCAGAGATGGCAGGGATAGCAATAATGGTAGATAACACTTAGCTGTAGTCATCAACAGTAAGACATAACCTCAACCCTGGAGGAGTTCTATATACTGGGAGACTCAGACATGTAAACAAATGATCACCATTCAATGAGCTGCTATAATAAAGGTTGATATGCGATCTGACCAGAGCACAAAGGTGGAAAGGACTAACTGCTAAGCTCTTAGAGAAGGTGTTTTAAGTCAGGTACCGAAGGCTGAGTAGGTGAGTTTGCTAAGTGTAGGGGAGAAAAATGGTTACTCCAGGTAGAGACACCAGTGGGTATAAAGACACCAAGCCTGCAAAGGGCTTGGTATATTTGGAGGGAGACATTCTCTGTAGTTGGACTTGGGAGTTCTGGTGGGAAAGTTGTGCAAGGTGAGGCTAAAATGGAAGGGTAGAGTCTGTTGGTTAAGAGTCTTGAATATCATTCTAAAGAGGTTAGATTTTGTCCTGGGAGCAATGAGGGAATCTATTGAAGGATTTTGAGGCTCTGTTTTGAGATGTTTATATACGAGTTTTAGCATGGCAACTGTGTGCAGGATGGATAGAAAGTGGGGGAATTGGAGCCACGGATACCCATTAAGAGGCTATTGTAACATCCAGGTGCTGAAGATGAGGGCCTGGATCAAAGCACCAGTAGCAGGGCTGGAAAACAGTCAAGAGATCTGACCCACATTTAAGAGGCAGTCACTGGAAGCAGGGTGGCTGATTGAGTGTGGAACATTGCAGGGAGGAAGGAGAAATTGACAATGGCTAGGAGGTTTCATCCACAGAGACTGGATATAGAACACGAGAAGAAGAGTAAATATAGTTATGTGTGTGGGGTGGGAGGAAGGAGACAAGGAGCTAGATTTTGAAAGCAGTCAACCTGAAATGCCAGGAAAATGTTTAAGTGGAAATGTTCAGTAGACTGTTGGAGCTATGAGTCTGGAACTCAGAAGGAAGGTTGGAGGACTGAGCTTGGGTATTCACTGGAGCATAGGAAACGCATGAGGTATCTCTGGGAGAGCTTGCCTTGAGAAAGAAGGGCTGAGGGCCCGGTGAGGGTGATTGTCCTCATCTTCCCTCCTCTCTGCTTCTCAGCTTTATCCTTTAGAGGCTGTTAATAATCAGTGTGCTTCCTGAGTGAGACTTTGGCCTGGACCCCAGCAAACAACCACAATGTTTCCTTACCCTGGCTATTTGGTCTGCCATTTGTAGACGTCCATCCAGCTCTCGTCTGATCTGGGCTGCCTGCTCATCTGGATTGTCCAGCTGCACAAAAGCACAAACATTGAGACTTTTAGTTTGGGTCACAAACGCCAATAAACTCATGACATTCCATTTTTACACACCTCGCATTGTGCTCCATGGACATATTTCAGTTAAAAAACATTCTTGTAACTGACAAATCCAGTCTGAGTGAAATTCCAAGTTAATTCTTCTAGGCAGAGCATGACATGGTAGGCAGTTGCTAAGACAGGCATTTGAATGACCTTGCAAAAGAATCATTAATCTCTTCTGAACTGTTAGGCAGCAGTGTTTCTAATGAGGACCCAATGCACACTTCTTTTTGGCCCAGTGAAAAAAGTGCTTACATGGCAGATTTACAAGGAAGGAGATGGCAATATAACTATTAGAAATGTCAGGAGCAGACATAATGCATATCCCCAGTGCACACAGGGCACGGGTCCAGCCACTCTCCACCTCTGGACCATGGGAGATAATAAGTCATTGCATTCCTTCTCTTTGAACCCTGAGACCTCAACCAGCTCTCCAGATGGCTACTTCCAATCAGCTGGTGTTGATATCCAAGTTGAAATCTATCCCTGTCTTCTCTGATGATGAGAGCTATTTGGATATAAAGATCAGAACATCCAGGCATAAATAAGCCTGGACAATTCCCTAACTTCTCTGTTTTCAGTTTTTTCTATCTAAAGAAAAAGGGGTCAGTTATGTAGTCTTCATCCCTTTTACATATTTCTGTGACTCTTTGAAAGGACTAGCAGACATTTCTGTAAAGGGCTCTATATTCAAAACTTTAGGCTTTGAGGGCCGTAAGATCTCTGTTGCAATAAATTGACTCCTCCCTTGCAGGCGAAAACAGCACTAGACAATATGTAAGTATAGATAATATATAAGGGAATGTAAGGGCTGTAAGTGAATGAGACCCACTGTATTCTAATAAAATTTTATTTACAACAGGTAGCAGGCCTGTTGCTCATTTCCATTTTATGAGTTGAAACTATTATTTCCAAGCAACCCTAGCATTGTCTTTCAAGCTGTACTGAGTCTGCTTATTCAGCAAGTTATATTTTATTCACAGAAAAGTTTACTAAGGAGCAGTGGCATTCAAATAAAACGGTTTTTATTCCTCTTTTTAGTATATATTAATTCAAAACAAAAAGTAGCATAAGAAATATGTGCGTTTTCTAAGTCCCTTTCTTCTAAAATCAGTTTTAGAAGAAAGTTTTAAGCTCCCTGCCTACAAAAAAAAAGATTCTCACCTATGCTGTGAAATGATATAGCAAATAAGCTAGCTATTTGGAATATGATATAAACAGTAACACTAGAAAATGTATGGTCATACTTTTGAAGCATCATAATTAATCTTCTTTGGTTTACTTTACAAAACACATTGAAAATCCATCTGGCTTTATGCTGTTCATTTTAATCACCCTGTTCAATTCAGGAACCAGCATCACTTTATCTTCCCCTTTCCACAGTTTGGGAGAAGGACTATTCCTTAGATCATGAAAACTGGATTGCAACATTTGGCTAAGTATTCTAAGGCAGCGTTTTCCAAAGTGTGTTCTGTTACAAAGTCTTTGAGAAGCTCTGCAGTAGGAAAATTTGTTGGCCGGGCGCGGGGGCTCACGCCTGTAATCCCAGCCGTTTGGGAGGCCTAGGCGGGCGGATCACGAGGTCAGGAGATCGAGACCATCCTGGCTAACACGGCGAAACCCCGTCTGTACTAAAAATACAAAAAAATTAGCCGGGCGTGGTGGCGGGCGCCTGTAGTCCCAGCTATGCGGGAGGTTGAGGCAGGAGAATGGCGTGAACCCGGGAGGCGGAGCTTGCAGTGAGCCGAGATCGTGCCACTGCACTCCAGCCTGGGCGACAGAGCGAGACTCCGTCTCAAAAAAAAAAAAAAAAAAAAAGAAAATTTGTTAGACTTTCACCAACTCAACTATTTATTTTTTCTCCCCCAGGATGGAGTCTTCCTCTCTTGCCCAGACCGGAGTGCAGTGGTGCGATCTCGGCTCACTGCAACCTCCGCCCCCTGGATTTAAGCAATTCCCCTGCCTCAGCCTCTCAGGTAGCTGGGATTACAGGCATACGCCATCACGCCCAGCTAATTTTTGTATTTTTAGTAGAGACGGGGTTTCACCAGGTTGGCCAGGCTGGTCTGCAAACTCCTGACCTCGTGATACGCCTGCCTTGGCCTCCCAAAGTAGTGGGATTACAGGCGTGAGCCACCGTGCCTGGCCCCAAGGCAACTATTTTTAAACTGAAGCTAGAATTTTTATTTTTTGCATAATACTCATAGAACATGAGTCGGAAATTCTATTCTAAACAAACGTAATGCACACCACCCAAAAGCAGTCACACGACTGACCAGTGGTCCATCCCAATAACCACTTGTTGACAGGCACACACATGTGGGAAATACAGTGTCCTCGGTGCTGTTTTTAGGCTCCAATGAGCTGCTTTTCTTTTTATTCCCTTGGGAAGCCCCAGAGTTCTTCAGCTGTAAGTGCAAATCCACTGGGAACACTCAGAAGTGTCTTGTTCAAAATACATATGCAAATGAAACATTCAACTACTTCACTGGGAAGCAGCAAAATGATTTGGTTATTGGCTAAAGTTGGTTAACAGCTAAATGATTTGGTTAGGAGAATTTTGTCGGAAGATACATGCTCATACAGGTTAAAACAGAAGTGGGAAAATACAGCCCAACAGAACCAGCTGCATTACTAAATTTTTCAGAGGCATTTGGGTTCTCCCACTGGCTTCATAGAAGGCAAATGGAAACAGCAGAAAATGCTGGCAATGAAGATGAGTAGGTAAGGTCTACATTAAGCTTAATTTATTCTTTTATTCATTAGTTCACTAATTTACTCATTCATTCATTAAATTTTTATGGAATATCTTGATATGTCAAGATATTGGAATAAGAAAGGAACAAGTCCCTGACTCCATGGAGCTTAAATCCAGCAAGAACAGGCACGATTTGGGCATAAAGAAGAAAGGATTAGCATTTATCGATGCCTGTACCAAACACCAAATACCCTATGACCTGTTTTACAGCCTTTTCTAAAGGGTCCCAAGAAACAGAGGCTAATGTGCATTCACACAGGAAAAAGGATTCTGGGGCGAGGAAATGATGATTCCTCTTGAAAATTTGTAATATGTCAGCATAATCAAGACTTTGAGAAATTCTAGAGTAAATAATTGTTTTTAACTGCATTTAACCTTGTCTTTTACACAATTATTCCACCAAAAATCACACATTCCACAGAGCAGTTTGGAAAATTCCACATGTGAAACAACAACTTTGTAAGGTTGGTATCATTATCCCCATTTTACAGCTGAGGAAACTGAGTCTTGGTAAGGTAGAGGAACGTGCCCCAAATCACACATCTGGTGAAGTGGTGCTAGTCACCTGAAACCAAGTCTGCTCTGCCTTAAACTGGAACTCTTTTGCTCTGCATTATGTTGGCTGCATACTTAAGTGCCTTGTTTGGTTTTCTAATTGATCCTGACAGTTAACTAGCTCAGCAACCTCACTTTGTTCCTTGTAGACACGGGCCAGTTTGATTCATAGAGCCACCACTGAGGGCAGAGAAATGTCAACCCTCTGTCATTTGTCATGACTGATTTCTTCTGGGGAGGCTGTAGCAGTGCTGGATTCCCCCCTAAGAAATAATAGCAATGGGTGTGTCCTTATCCTGGTTGTGCCACTTAGTAGCTGCGTGACCTTGGGCAAGTTACTTAACCTCTCTGTGCTCCAGCTCTTCTCATCTGAATAATCAGGTTAATGAGACCTGAGGTTGTCATGAGAATCAATGGAGACAACGCATATAAAGGGCTTAGTCCATGGCTTGGCATACAGCAAACCCTCATGAACGGTGGCTGCTGCTCCTCGTGTTGTTATTTTAGGGCAGTCCATGTTGGCTGCATTTCTGACATGGACCACAACGGGGCGTCAAACGTTCAGAAGAGAAGGCACCAGATGGGACAGTGTCCCTCACTGGCGTGAATGTGGGGTCTCGGTCTGACAGTCTGTGCAGCAGAAATGATGTGATCAGAGGCTCCCATCTCTTGACTAATTTCCCTGGCTTTTCTGTCTCCCACTTTCTCTGGGGTCCAGTCCCCATGCTCTGTTAGACTTTAATTAGCGGGAGTGACCAGAAGGCGGCCACTGCTGCCTGACAGCTAATGATCTGAAGAGAGGATGAAAAGGGAAATGCAACTGAAGCTCCCTAAAATAGCTTGGCGTGATAGAGAAGGCCATCCTCGCGTGAGGAGCTTGACAGCTCCACTGTATGAAATCCCAAAATATAAAGAGAAATCAAGTAATTACCTTTTCAAGGGCTGGAAAGAAAAAGCTAGAGAGTGAGCTTCCATGGAAACGAGGTTCTGTTTATTGCGCTGGTCTTTTCCACTGAGGAAAGGAAAGATCAGCTGGAGAATCGAGCCAAGGGCAAGACTTTCACGTTGACAACTCATTAGGGTTCACAAATGTACATGTGCATAAAGGCTCTTCACCTAATTAGACAAATAATCTTCCTACTAGAAGAGGTCAAGCAGAGGCTGCGTGGTTGTTTTGACTTGTCAGTCAAGCAGAGGGAAATATTTCCTTGGGCTTTTCCTTTAAAGTGATGGAGAACTAAGCCCAGCACTGCACAAGTATAGACAGGTATTGCCTGAGCCATCAGTTCGAGTCCACCAGAGGCAACTGTCTCTAGCTCATGGGTGGTACTCTTTCCATCAATGCAGAGATGAAAACTCTGTCCTGTCACTGTAGCGCCAATTTAAACACAGACTGGAGATATAGCAGGGTGGAGTCGCACCCTAGCAACCTTGTCAAGTTCCTTAACCTCACCACGCCTCAGGTTCCGCATCTGCAGAGTGGACATCATTTTATCTTGCATAGCGATTTGAAAGGACAAAACGACAACATGTGCTGCATTGTCCAAGGGAAGTCAGACCCACTTGGTTCCACTCTTGGCTTTTTTTTTTTTTTTTTTTTTTGCCATTTCCTTACTGACACGGATTGAACAAGCAATCGAATCTTTCTGAGCCTCAGTTTCCTTATCTGTAAAACTGGGATAAGATACCTACCCTGGCATGTTATGAGGATTAAGTCAGATGATATACATTCAAAGCACCCAGTGAGGTAGGTGTTGGCACATAGAGGTCCTGTAGTTTAGCAAAGTTTACAGAGTTATCCCCTATTTTAGAATGCGGAGTCACCAGATGTGAATTCTCCTCCCTGCCTTTATCATATATGAAAGAAATCAGACCAGGGTGGGGAACCCTGGGACCCTGGAATGAATGTTAGGAACCTGTGTTCTGATCCTTAGTTTGCCTTTAGCTGTGGGATCTCGAGCCGAAGTCATGACCTCTCTGTGCACAGTCCCTTCATCTGAGAGAAACGACAAGGCTTCAGCTACCATATTTCAGGATTATCTGAAAAGCCTAGACTGGTATTTCCCAAAGTTATATTCTAGGGAATATCAGTCCTGCAGGTTCTCTAGATCCTCGATGAGAAAGGATTCTGTGATCAAATAAAGTCTGGAAACTCACTCTATCCCATTCCTGGAGACACACAACACACATGAGCACAAAATCTTACACCAAGGCAACTTCATGCAGCCCCACATTCCCAAACGTAATTGAACATGTGTTCCCAGGAACACATTCTGGGATGTGCTCACCTAGGCAATTTTCCTGTGTGCTTCATTTTTCTCATGTCTGCAGACAGAATTTTGGGGGTGGGGGAAGACAAGGAGGAAGCAATCCCACTATGCAAATAGGTCTACATATCAGCAAAAAAGATTCACACCTGGGAATGCCCTGTCTGACCTCTAGGGTGATGAAGAAGTTGTCACAGGGCCTGGGCCTGGAGCCTCCTCATTAGCTTCAGAGGCCTTGGAGAACTGGCCTTGACAGTGCGCCTGGGAAACATCCTTGGGTACCAGCTACCCCCGGGGATGCCTGAATTTTCTGGTGCTCATGCACTAACGACGATAAGGAGGCAACTTCAACCCTAGACTCTTCCAAAGTCATCAGTGTCGCTGCCAAGAGGCAGCCTTCGGTCAACCAAAGAGAGGATGTGACTCAAATGCACAGAAAATGTAAACAGAAATAGGCAGATTACTTTATGCATTATTTGAATAATGGTTCTGCTTTCTGGAAAAACCTATGGTTCTCAGCCTCAGAGTAAATGAACCAACTTCAGCCTCAGGACTAAAGTGATAGTGATCCAGACTGGCTGGAAGGAGTTTCAGTGACAATGCAGTAACCTCAGACTGGGGGTGTGGCCCCCTGCTGAGCTCTGCAGCCTGTGGGGCACCACATCCTCCCTTGGTGTGCCCCACTGGATACTTCACTTAGGCTTTTGGGAGGGCTAGCTTTCTCCTGCTGCCAGGTTTTTGCACAGGCTGTTCTTCATGCCTGGGGCACTCTTCCTTATCTCTCCCTTGACTGGTAACCCTTTCTTATCCTTCATCCTTCAGCTTTGCAGCAACTCTGCTCTGCTCTCCAGATCTGTGAATTTCTCCTGTCTCTCCTTATAATTATGCACCTTTCCTTTCCCTTACTAACATATATCACCATTAATTTACATGTACTTATGTGATTTGGTGTTTGCCTACTAGGCTGTAAGCTCCATAAGGGCACGGATGGGTGTTATTTTGCTTGTCTCTGGATCCCTGGCACCTACTTATGTGGGTGCTACTTGTACATTACAGTGGCAAATACAGAGTGGGCTCTGGGTAAATGCCTGGCAGACGAATAAAATGACTGCCTGACTAGCTACAGGACTGAGTTAATCAGCTGTGACCCAAAAAGGGAGAATGACCTACCCACAGTCGCACAACGATCAGTGAGGGCTGGGACCAAATTCCCAATCAGCTAACTTCTAGTTTGCTCTGTCTTGCTGCCTAGTGGCTGTGTTCCAGCAAGTGCCATTCTCTGCAGAAATCGGTAAAGAATGAACTTTGCTGGCCTATAACCAGTCTCTTTCTTGATTAAAGCTTTCCTTATTCTGGGATTTGGGGATGGAGACAGGGGTCTCTATAAGCAGCTGCAGTGCAAGCCACCTGCTGACCTGGGTTTAGCTTGTTTTCTCTCTACTTTGTTTTCTCTCTACTTCCCAGTGTGCCCCCTGGGTTCCCAGAGATTAGTGTCTGAGATGGAGGCTGCCAAGAGCCACTGCAGAGGAGGGCGGAGGCACCTCCCCATAAAGCACTCCCATCAGCTGGCAGGGCCCTCCTTTCCTCCACAGCCCCATGTTTTTTTATCCTCCTTCAGAGACAAGCTGCTCCAGCAAATGCTGCGTTCCTGGTGCACTGCAGTCTGGAAAGTTACAGCTGGGACAGTGTCAGTTCCCAACCAGGAGATGGGGGTGCCCAAGCTCCTGCCACAAGACTGCACTGGGGTTTGAACTGTGGCTGTTTTGCCGCATTCAGGGCCCGGCTACTGCCTTCAAATTCCTTCCTCTCATCTCCTAAAGCCTGTTTCTTGTGTGTCCACCTTTAACGTAGAGCCTGTAGAACACGGTCAGCAGGTGCCCCCACTCCACTGTCCAGGTTCAAATCTTTGCCTTTCCACTTTAAAGCTGAGCAATCCTAGGAAAGTGATTGGACCTCTCTGAGCCCTAGCTTTTATTTTTTTCAACTCTTTTAACTTTAAAATGGGAACAATAATGATAATACCTACCGCATAGGATCGATAAGAGATTAAATAAGATGGATGCATATGACAATTAGCAGAGTGCTTGGCATGCAGTCACATTCAGTAAATCTTAGCAGCCATTAGTCCTTGGCATTCCACAGCCTGCATATATTCTCCCTTACAGAAATTCTGATTCTGCAGCACTTAAAGTAGTATAACAGATTTTCTCCCCTTTTGAGTAAGAAACCAAGCTTTAAAAGGTTAAATAGTTTGCCTGTAGTTTCAGAGACAATTAGCTCGAGATAAAGGCAATAATCTTTAGGAAAAAAAATCATGGATTTCAGAATCAGAAAACCTTGAGATCTAATGCTGTTTGTGACACATACTTACTGTGTGATCAGGGCCAGATGCCTAACCTCTCGGAGCATCTGCAGCTGCTGCACTAAAATAATAACCTCAAAGGACTATTGTAACGATGACAATAAATACTCTCAGACAGCAGGGGTTCAACACATTGTAGGTATATATAACTCTACTATTATCACTGGAAGAGAATCTGATGAAATCTGCAGCCTTGCCGTCCATCCGAGTCTTCACTAAGGGCTCTGTTTCAGGGTTATTTGTAGAAAGAACATGGAGTTTCGTCTCCCATGCAGTCAATTACATTCTGTTGTTACAAAAAAATCATCCAAGGAGATGATACTAACTAATTTGTGGAAGAGTTAAAATAAGATCATTTGTGTCTTTCTTTATCATGCCTTATTTCCTTTCCAAGAGAAGACCTTGGATAGGTCAAAGTTTCCATTCTGAACGATGTACTTCTTGATTGCAAAATGCAGGGTTTAGCTTCCAGGTTTTGCCAGCCAATGAGAACCCTGCCGGTATTTGAGTCACCAGTTTTATGTCTTTGCTGGCTTCTGGCAATGCAGTAAATATAACCCAAGAGCTCCAAAATGCAGCAATTTTCTGAGCAAGCAACAAATAAATACATTTAAAAAAAAACCCAAACAGAAAACCAATCCAGTTCTTTATGATCCTGTACTGCTCGACCAGTCTTTCCCCATCTTCCCCGCAGTCCCGAAATGACCTCCCCTCTTCTTTCTACCATTTCAAGTCTGATATGTCATTCAGAATTGGGCTTCAGGCCTTTCTTCAAGAAGCCCTCCTTGATTACTTTAGCCAGGCATCAACCCACTTTTATAGGAATTGCTAGCAAGCTTTCTATGTGCCCTGAGCCTTAGCTCTCTCTTCCACTCCAGAGCAGTCATAGCACATGGTAGTCAGAGACCCAGGAGCTGAAAACAGTCTGATCTGGCTTCAAATCCTTGCTCTGCCACTTTCCAGCTCTGTGACATTGGGCGATCTACTAAGCTCTCCCTGTCTGTGCCCTTATTTGCAAAGTGGGATTCCTAACAGTAACAATGCCAACAGCAGCGGCTTGTTATGAAAATGAAAGAAGACGGTACTCATAAAGCACTTAGCATGATGCCCCAAATATGAGGGGTTGCAAGGTTAAGGCTATAATTTAGTACTATTGAGGCCAGAGACTGTTTTTTTATCCAGCATAGAGGACGCAGCTGTGTTTTTTTAAATGGGTTATCTTAATGATCTTTATATCTGGGGCTGGGAGATTGTCCAATTCACCTGCACTATCCTAAAGACATAGGGAACTGAAGCCATTCAAAGAAGAGAGTGGGTGTTGTCTTTCTGTGTGAGTGTGGCAGCCGAACCTCAGGGTATAGAGGAAGCAGTTGGTTTTGTGAAGAAAAATATAGGGGGCTAGGCCTGGTCTGTCCCTGCCTAGCTGTGCAGTCACCTCCTAAATATCTCTTGAATCCATCTATGCTGTGTATCCACTTCCCTAAGCCAGGCTCCCATCATCTCCATCCTCAACCACCAATTTCACATTCATCCTCTCTTGCTTCCCTCTGATACACAGCAGTTCTCCCTCCTGGCTGCATATTTGAATCTCCAGAGACAGATAAAAGGCAATCCTAATGCTGAGGCTGCACCTGGACCAAATAAATGTGACATTCCGGGCTGGGGCTCAGGCAGCAGTATTTTATGTTTGTTTGTTTTTTTTGAGACAGAGTCTTGCTCTGTCGCCAGGCTGGAGTGCCAGTGGCATGATCTCAGCGAACTGCAACCTTCGCCTCCCAAGTTAAAGCAATTATCCTGCCTCAGCCTCCCAAGAAGCTGGGACTACAAGTGCATGCCACTACGCCTGGCTAATTTATTTATTTTATTTTATTTTTAGTAGAGACGGGGTTTCACCATGTTGGCCCAGATGGTCTCGATCTCGACCTCGTGATCCACCCACCTCAGCCTCTCAAAGGGCTGGGATTACAGGTGTGAGCCACCACACCCAGCCAATTTTTTTAAAACCCTCAGAGTGATTCCAACGTGCAGCCAGGATTGAAAACCTCTATCAAAATCCAGTGGTTCTCAAACTTTGGTGCCCATAAAAATCAACCAGAGAACTTGTTAAAACACACAGTCCTGGGCCTCACCCTGGGAGGGTTTTGATTCAGCAGCCTTGAGGTGACAACCAAGAATTCATCCTTCTAAACGTCTCCTGGGTGGTGGTGATGCTGCGAAACCACACGATATGAAGCAAGAATTTAACTCACGCTTTGCAAGGCAGGCTGCTCACCTTTTTGGAAAGTGCATTTGCTCATGTTACTCTCCTGCTTAAGACCTGTCAGTAACGTTCCATTTCCCTTGGTAGTAGGAGCCTGAGATCCTTATCAAAGCTCTGAGAGCTGTTGCCATCCGGCTCCTGCACAGCTTTCCAGCCTCATCTCCCACCACTCTGTCTTGTTCTGTACGCTCAGACCATTCTGTACTTCTAGGTTCACAAACATGACATACTTTTGCTTGGCCCCTGGTCAATGTGAATTCTCTTTCCTCTTCTGTCATCATTTTTTTCCGCCTGAGACAGGGTCTTTCTTTGTTGCCTAGGCTGGAATGCAATGTTGAGATCATAGCTCACTGCAGCCTTGACCTCCTGGGCTGAAATGATTCTTCCACCACACCCTCCTGACTAGCTGGGACTACAGGCATCATCATGCCCAGCTGATTTTTGTATTTTTTGTAGAGACGGGGTCATGCTACGTTGCCCAGGCTGGTCTTGAACCCCTGGCCTCAAACTCCCATATGGGCCTCCTAGAGTGCTGGTATTATAGATGTGAGCCACTGCACCTGGCCCTCTGTCATCTTTGTCTGGTTAACAGTAAATCATTAACCCAAAGTCTAGTCTCAATATTGTTACCTTAGGGGCCTTCTTGGTCTCAGCCAAGGTCACCTCTTCTAGGCTGCCCTAACATCCTGAACCTCCTCTTTTATCACTCCCATCACATTTGTGTGATTTGCTTCTTGGCATGTTCTGTGCAAGACTGTAAGTGCCTTTGGCAAAGACCTTGTCTGTCTTGTTCATTATAAAAACAGCCAATGACTGATGTATGGTAAGGGAGTAAGAAATATTTGCATAGTTAAATTTGAGATAGAGATAATAACATCTATGTGGCAGGGATGTTTTGAAGAGTTAATGAGATGTTTTTCCAGGCACTCAGTGTGGTGTCTGACACTTAATAGGTGCTCAAATCATGACCTAAATAGAAATCTGAATGCAAATGGTTTAAACTTATTAAATTCTGTTGAATGAGTAAATGAAAGTGAGCATTTAAGTGCAGAAAGGACAGAGAATAACTGACTAAAGTGGTGTGAATAATAGAGGTGTGAACCAATTAAACTCTGGGAGTCTCTGCTTCCTCACCTGGAAATTGGAAATATTAGTATTCAACTAACGATTTAAAAATATTCACTAAACAGTTGCCTTGTTTCAGGCATTATGTTATGAACTGTGAAAGCAGGATACATACAGAACTTGATAACTTTCAGAATTATTTCAACAAAAAGAAGAGTTTTTTTTTTTCAAAACTAGTAAAACATTGCATATATTTAAATAATTATTTTCATTGCCATTCGTTTTTGAATTTAGTTTTTACTAATTTCTGAAATTTAGTTTGGGCAGCTGATTTGATGGGAAATGGTCACTTTTTCAAAACAAGCCAGAGGTGATTACATTCTCTGGAGATTTTGACATAAACATTATAGGAAATAAAATGCCTTTTTGTATTGTTAAATAATCTTGCTCTTTAAGCAGCATCAAGTCATGCTAAAAAGCATTTTATAAATGGCAAAATAATGTGCTCAACAGGAAGTCCAGGAAACAATCCAGTTATGTTTAAAATACCTCTAATCAAATCGAATGCTTTTGCTAAAAAATACCTGCTCTTTATTTTAAGGAGAAGGGAACCTCATTTTCAAATACCGATAGCATGGTATAAAATTACTCACAAGGTCAAAATGAAATTGAGTTTTCCAGCTTCTGCAATTATGGCTTTTGTGAATGTGTACGTGCATGCAAGTGAGTGTGTGTGTGTGTGTGTGTATGTGTGTAAGAAAGCTCAAGTAGTAAAAAACATTCAGATCTGTAAATCACAGAGCTGCCCATGTCAATTAAAACTGAGGTGAATTAATTAAATTAAAACCTTTCCAGGGTACTTGAGAACTGTCACATGCACCACTGTTTCCTTTGAGCAACATGTCACAAATATAAGATGTGCTTAATTTCCAGTCCCAGGCTAATCATTAAACAGTACCTGGTGGAAACTGGGTCTATTCATAAGTCTACCCACATATATCATTATCTAATTTTGCCTGCTCTGAAGAGTATGTCTACTGTGGGGTTGCCATTGTTCAAAGTCAAAAATATTTAAAAAGGGTGAGTTTCACCTTGATTAAGACCTGTCAGAGGAACACTTTGTTCCCAGTATCAAATCCATAACCAAGTAGATTTTTTTATTAGTTCTTTTAAAAGTATCTGTGCTTAAGAAGAGAAGGTGGTATTAAAAAGAGTAAGCGGCCAAATTCTCCAACAGATGGGAGAAAAAGAATGAACTAAAAAACGCAAAATTACATTGTTGGCATTTATCAAGTATGTCCTGCTTAGAATATACTGCATTGTGTGCAAATGCACAAAGGTATCAGGGTATCATCTACTTTAACACATGACACAGTTCTTATTTGTTGGACTATATAGATGCCTACTCTCACTATATTAAAGAAGTTGGAAGTAGATTTTGTATGTTTGATGAAGCTGAGGTCCATAATCCCATGTCAATCATAAGCAAGGATAATCATGTGTTGTACTGAAAACAAAATAAATATTGAAAAATAAATTTAAAAGGGAAAATACATTAATTAGGATAGGTTAATTTATTCCATAGTAACAAGTTAACTTGAAATCTCAGTTGCTTAACACAATAATCATTTATTTCTTGCTTACTCTACTTACCCAGTGCCAATTATGGGGGACTCTCTTCCACAGAATTACTCAGGGATCCAAGCACATGGAAGCACCACCATTTTGTGACTCTGCTACCTCAACATGTGGCTTTCAGGCTCAGTGTGACAGGAAAAACAGAACATGGAGGACTCAAAGCCAGTTTGCTGAAACTAATCATATGGCCCTAACCTAACTGCAAACAAAGTTAGAAAATGAAAAAAAAATACATAAAATATTTTATAAGCATTAGTGTGTCTGCCTCAAAAAAGATTGTAGATTCTGGTTAAAGTGCTTAAAATATAGAATCTATTTGAATATCTAGAAATTGCTTGATTCTCTAGTTTACCTGGCCTATGTGGACACTTCTACACCTAATTTAAACTTAGCTTGTTTAAATTAACTCAAGTGAACATGGTGTAACATAATTTAATTTGCATTGTGGAAGGCAAATATGACCTTGGCTTAGAGGAGGGAAATAGAAGAAAGTAGTAATCTCCTCTGAGAGAGAAACCTGCAAATAAGCAGTATTTTAACCAGTATAAATTAAAACAATATTGGCTGCAATACACAAATTCAGCACTGGGAAGTTCAAATTAAGATGGCCCTAGGGTCTCATAATCTAATTTACTTCTAATGTATCTACAAGTTCCCTGCCTGAGAAACACTTTAAATGGTAAACCACCATCAAGACAGATGACTTCTCATCTCTTGAAATTGTATTTGTAATTCAGACACCAGACTAATCCTCTGTGAAACTGTTTTTAAGATTAGGTAGTTCACCTGCTTATGTTGCCCTTTGATATTTGCAAAAGCTAAGAAAATGCTTTTCAGGGTCTTCAGAGAAAACATTCTGTAGTGATTACAGCAAATCCCTCCTCTCCTCCTACCCCAATTACTGTAAACTCTCAGAAGGAACAAAAACGTATCCAGGAACCTTAAGTAACCACTTTTACAAAAGGAACTTACTTTCACAAAAAAGTAAATGTACGATGACGGCAATTGTGTTTTTAAAAAGCAAAACAAACAACCCCATCAAAAAGTGGGCAAAGGAGATGAACAGACACCTCTCAGAAGAAGACATTTATGCAGCCACAAAACACATGCAAAAATGCTCATCATCACTGGCCATCAGAGAAATGCAAATCAAAACCACAATGAGATTCCATCTCACACCAGTTAGAATGGCCATCATTCAAAAGTCAGGAAACAACAGGTGCTGGAGAGGATGTGGAGAAATAGGAGCACTTTTACACTGTTGGTGGGACTGTAAACTAGTTCAACCATTGTGGAAGTCAGTGTGGCAATTCCTCAGGGATCTAGAACTAGAAATACCATTTGACCCAGCCATCCCATTACTGGGTATATACCCAAAGGACTATAAATCATGCTGCTATAAAGACACATGCACACGTATGTTTATTGCGGCACTATTCACAATAGCAAAGACTTGGAACCAACCCAAATGTCCAACAACGATAGACTGGATTAAAAAATGTGGCACATATACACCATGGAATACTATGCAGCCATAAAAAGTGATGAGTTCATGTCCTTTGTAGGGACATGGATGAAACTGGAAATCATCATTCTCAGTAAACTATCGCAAGGACAAAAAAACCAAACACCACATGTTCTCACTCATAGGTGAGAACTGAACAATGAGAACACATGGACACAGGAAGGGGAACATCACATTCTGGGGACTGTTGTGGGGTGGCAGGAGGGATAGCATTAGGAGATATACCTAATGCTAAATGACGAGTTAATGGGTGCAGCACACCAACATGGCACATGTATACATATGTAACAATGAAAATATAAGTCTCATTTTAAAACGGGCATAAGAATTTGAATAGACATGACTCAAAAAAGATATACAAATGGTCAATAGGCTAATGGAAAGGCACTCAACTGCATTATTCATTAGAGAAATGAAGTCAAACCCACAGTGAGAAATCACTTTACACCCACTAGGATGGCTACAATTAAAAAGGAGTACAATAAAACGTGTTCAGGTGGATTTGCAGAAATCAGAACCCTCATATTGCTGATGAGAATGTAAAATAGTACAGTCATTTTGGAAAAGATGACAGTTCCTCAGAGTGTTAAACATAGAATTACCACGTGAACTCACAACTTCACTTTCAGGTATATAAACAAAAGAATGGAAAACATATATCCATACATAAAACATTCATGTTCATGATAACATTATTCATAATAGCTAATATCTGGAAATAACCCAATGCCTATCAACTTATGAAAGGATAAACAAAGGTGGTATATCAACCCAATGTAAAGTTATTTAGCCATAAATAAGAACAAAATATTGACTCATTATAATGTTGATGAATCTTAAAAACATTACACTAAGTGAATGAAACCAGTTACAAAAAGCCGTATATTATATGATTTCATTTCTATGAAATGTACAGAACAGGCAAATCCGTAGAGACAGAAAGTAAGTTACTGGCTGCCAGGGGCTAGGGGTGGGGGAAAGGGAGGAGGAAAATGAGGGAGGACTCCTGTGGATATGGGCTGTCTTTTGGATAGTGATGAAAATGTTCTGAAATTAGATACTGATCATGGCTGGACAATTCTAAATTGCATATTTTAAGAGTGAAATTTATAGTATATGAATTATATCTCAATAAATCTGGTATTAAGAAAGCAAAATGCCCAGCATTTTGGGAGGCCAAGGCGGGCGGATCATGAGGTCAAGAGATCTAGACCATCCTGGCCAATATGGTGAAACCCCACCTCTACTAAAAATACAGCTACTCAGGAGGCTGAGGCAGAAGAATCACTTGAACCCAGGAGGCGGAGGTTGCAGTGAGTCGAGATTGCACCACTGCATTCCACTCTAGCCTGGCAACAGAGTGAGACTCCATCTCAAAAATAAAAAAAAAGAAAAGAAAAGAAAGAAAGTAAAATGACACAAAATGTAACAGAAAGTCTGAAGGGGTGGGGAGGAGAAGGTAGGAATGGGGAGGGGAGGAGAGGGGTGGGGA
The DNA here is from genome assembly GCF_006542625.1 of Nomascus leucogenys. Lineage (NCBI taxonomy): Eukaryota > Metazoa > Chordata > Mammalia > Primates > Hylobatidae > Nomascus > Nomascus leucogenys. Next base: position 77,855,791 of record NC_044401.1, on the reverse strand, counting down.
GGGGGGGGTGGGGTGGGGAGGGGAATGGTGGGGAGGGGAGTGGTGGGGAGGGGAGGGGAGGAAAGAGAAAAACTCTCTAGGTAGAGGAGCCAAGATTCCCTACAGCCCCTGAAAGTGCAGTGGAGGTCACAGATATTATGAGTTTGAATCTTGGTTCACAAACATGACCATATAAGATACAGGGCGTTTCTTAATTTTGTTTTAAATCAGCCTAACCATGTTTCCTAGTCCTCACCTCACCAGTCTGGAAAAAAGCTCAATACCAATCATTATTCTCACCCAACTTCCCACCCCATGTCCAGAGGGATCCCTCTGGTCTTTATCTGACCATATGCATTAAGTCCCAGCCCCATAAAATTTAAAAAAAAGCAATACCAAATACATATATATATCAGATCAATACCCTGCCCTTTTATGTTAACATTCCTAGACACAGAATTGATTTGTAAAATGATGCCTTTCAACAAGATGCTTGTGGTATTGTAAGGTAAGAGAGTGGAAAAATACATTTTTGAGAAATGGCTTTAAGATGAAGTGAAACCCAAATGATTTTCAGGTTAATATCTCAGCAAGTACCTGACACAAAAGAGGTGTTCAATATATATTTGTTGAGTGATTGCCTATAAATATTTCATCCTCCATGTAACAGGGAACTGTCAATATCCTAAGATGGTCTATGTGATTTTTTAAAATTGAAAAATTATCTATGCTTTTATCATTCAACCCGTAATGGTCATCATTATCAATTCAATTGATTAAGGATGACAGGATCAGCTACCTATTCATTTTATTTCATAAAAAATAAGTGGGTGATCTAAAAGTATAGGGTTTGGGGAAAATCAGATACCTAAATAGTTGTGAAAATTCTTCCAGAAGTTGAAAGGACTGTTCAGGGATTATTATTGTTGTTGTTGATGGTGTTTCACCTCCTTTTAAGTCCTGCAGGTGTTTTGCTGACATTTCAGCAAACTGTGTACTCCTGTGAGTTTTTTATTGTGAAATTCTGCCATAGAGATATCAAATCATGATGCCACAAGGCCCCTGCTGGTTTCTGACGGTGCTTAATAGATTCTGTCTCTACAGCCTGACATGTGCAGTTGAGTTGGAAAATGGCTGATTAAAAATTTTAGAGTCAACATATGCAGCCAGCCTGCATGGAACAAGATAGCGCCCTGGGTGACAGCCTGGGGCTTTGATGCAGGAGGGTTGGAAGGGATCTTATGCTCCTGATAGGAAGTCAGACATGCACCCCAAGAGGAGAAAATTCTGAAAAATTCATAAGCTTCTTTATCATTAATAATTAATCTCTAAACCAACAGGCACTGGCAATTTATACTGGCCAACACTGGAGAACAGCCAAGGGTTGGAGCTATACCTCCCTCTGCAAACCCCTCTAGAGTGATTAATTTCATGGCAACCTTCAGTTTATTATCAGAGAAACAAAGCTGCAGAAATTCAGGAAATAGTCTTCATAAACTGTGACATTAGCCATCACAATTTATAAGACAAAGGGGTCAAGTCTCCCCCAACTAGTCTCTTCACCTTCCTCCTCACCACTGGCACCAAAAACAGAAAAACCAAAACAACAACAAAAACAAAAACCCCAAAAAACCAGAAAAACCCACAAAGGTTTAGATTTGACACTAGCTCAGATTGGGATTTTTCTGACAAAATTCTATGATCTCTATAAGTTCTTAGTAGTTGCCACTTGGATAGAGAAGGGGGAGCAATTTTGTCCCTAGGAGACATTTGGTAAAGTCTAGAGACATTTTTCGTTGTCACAATGGAGGGTGAGAAGTGCCACTGCCAATAGGGGGTAGAGGCCCGGGGTGCTGTTCAACACCATACAATGCACAAGACAGCCCCTGCAACAAGGAATTATCCAGCTTAAAATGTCAGTGGTGCTGAGGCTGAGAAACCCTGCTGTAAATGCTGATCTCAGGAAAGCAGGATGTTTGCCCTGACAACATTTGATTATGGGGGCAAAGAGAATATTACTAAACTGACATGGAGGCTTAACTTCATGATGTTAATCCTCTAGCTGTTAAACCCTTCCCAGTATTACCAGCTGGGCTGAGATCTAAAATAATTTGAGGAAGAAAAGAGATAAGAATGAGAATTTTGACAGTTCATATGTGGTGAAAAAATTTGTTCAAGAAGGTACCAGGTTTGCACGAACAATCCAGACAGGTATTTCCGGAATTCTGCTTTGGAGTGCTTCGGAGGTTTTTTTCACTGAGGTGTGTAATATCTTACACAGGGGTTAAACAACTGGGGTCTTGCTGACCCCTGTGTTGTATGCATATTTATGTTGCAAGCCTCCTTGTTCCAGGAGACAGCAGCAATAGAGTGACTGGAAGCATTCACTGTCTTCTAACATTCTGTCACAAGGCTGCTGATCCGGACACACTCACAAACCACACCCTCAACCTGTTGCTTGCAGGTAAAGGGTCATGTAAACACACAATCCCCTCTCCTTGATTTAAAAGCCTGAGATGCTGCACAGAACAGAATCAGAATAAGAGATGCAGAAAATCTGGGGGTGGGGTAGAAGTAGGCACAATGAGGAGGTTTCTAGAAGGCAACCATATTATCTCGTTATTTACTTCGCTTTAAGATAAAAGTAGAAAATCCCCATTCTTTTTCCAGTAAGGCAAAATATATTGCCCTCCTTTCTCACTAAATTCCATTTTTAGTTAACTTTTTAGGTTTGCTAATGTCACTATTTCATAAGGAAGAAAAAAATTAATGCTTGATTCTAACATCTGTGTTTCTCAGGAATTTTTTTTCACTGGAATGAGAAACCACACTTTTCTTGTACAGAAGAAAGAAATTGCAATGAATTCGTTTTAGAGAAGAACATCTTCAGCCAGTTTCTCTTCCCTGATAAGTGAGGGAGAAGTTGAGATTTCTGGGCCCCAGGTTTATAGCATTCTTTGCCTGCTAGAAAATGTTTTAAGCCTAAATGCATGCATATTATTACATACGATTTTTACATGAACAAAATTGCAAAAGCGAAACCGTGTTGACCTAAGGACACTTCTGCAGCAGAGTGTTGAATGGGATTCTTCCTGGTGTTCAGGAATTGGAGACATAAATTTTGGTGGAACATTCATACCCTCCAGGGCTTATTAAAAGGTGTCCAGCCTGGCCCTACTATCCCCAGTCAGCATTCCAATGACTTTTCTCACCAGTTGTATATGAGAAGAAAACAGTGAAAGGAGAGGAGAGGGACTGGTTAGAAAGAAAAAGAAACCCCTCAGGGTTCCCAAGGCATTAGCCTGAGAAAGGAGATTGCTGTGGCTTTTCTTTACCCCACTTGTGGTGCTTCCTGCTGCTTCCCTTCAAGAAAATAACCTTTAGAGATTGGGATTCCTGAAAAAAAGTGAGCATCTTGTTTTCATGGTTCTGTTGGAAGTCTGCTTTGCAGCCAGCTGGTTGACCTGCCCTTGTGTCTAGTTGAGCAGATCTAAATCACAAAGAATTAGAGGGAGACAGCCCGCTGGAGTGGGGTACCTGTGGCTCTATTTCTACTGCCACTATTTGGTGTGTCAAAGTTGTGTGGGTTTCTTATAGGTTAAACACATACTGAGGAAGGTATTATAGCTGAACTAGGGCCATCTTACTGAAGCTTCATCCTAGAGGTGGATGCTGGTCCAGAGAGATGCTGGTCCAGATGCTTCCTATAGTCCCGGCTATAGGAAGCTCTAGAATGAAGTCCCAGAGATGGGAGCTTACGTGTGGCTGGAAGACAGGAAGCTGATGGAGATCTCCCTAAGAGTAGGGGCTCCCACTGATGGGCTCCCAAGTAACTCATCCATGTCTCTCATGGGAGCACCAGCACTTAGCTGCCACCACACAGTGGGACCAATGGAGAGGTGGTGAAATAACTGGAGAGGAGATTGCGGTCACCAGCCCAATTAAGTAAAATGAACTTTGCCTTTCCCCGTCAGCACTGCCCAAGACTTTTCAACTCCCTGCATTGACCCTGGAAAATCAGTCACAGAAGAGGCAGGGAGGTTATGAGCTTTAAGTTGGATATAAAATTGACATTGTAAATGAGACTGGGTTTTTGAAAGCGACTGGAAATCTAAGAAGTCTATACAAGGAGTCATTAGGAGATGGAAGAGGGAGTTCTGGCACAGCAATGCTGAAGGTAAAAACTGGAAGAAAATAAAGCTGTCTCATATTTGTCCTCCACTGGGTGCAGAATCATTGATAAATTAATTATAATTTATATCAAGATCCTTCCATAAACTTTCCTCTTAAAAAAACTGTTACACAACTCTTAAAAAAGAAAAGTATCTCTACAGGCAACGGGGAGCCATTAAAGGTTACTGAGGAAAGGAGTACCATAATCAGGTTTGTGTTCTGGATTACTCTCGGGGCAGCGGAAGACGGAGAGTAGGCAAGGAAAAAAAACTTGAGCAGCTGCAGAAATTGTCCAGGTGAGATATAATGCACAGTGGCTAAGAGCCAAGTTGAGTCAGCCATTTGGAAATTCTGAGATTGAAACAGTGGCTTCATGTCTATGAGCCTAATTTCCTTTTCTGAAAAATGGGGATAAGCACAGTGCCTTCTTCTTTGGGCTGGTATGAGGAATCAGTGAAATCATACAGGTGAAGTGAACATATCGGCCCACCCTACCCCAAGCTGTCCCTCAAACAGAATCATCTATCGTTATAAATGGCTTTGGCTCTTCCAGGCATTTAGGCCTGAAATCTCAGCATCTCCTTGACTTTCTTCTCTCATTGTCACACGCATCTAATCATTCGCCAAATGCTCTCCTATCCTCCTCTGTCTGGCAGCTCTCCATACGTTTGTGTCTTTCTCTTCATTACCTATTTCTTCCTTACTTCAGCCCCTTGACATATCTCCCCTGGACTGCTGTGATAGTGGCTGAACTTGTCTCCCTGCCTCCTCTCTATCTTCCACTGCCTCAGATTGATCTAAAGCACACATCTGGTCCTGTCTCCCATTGTCCATGAAGATGATTTTCAATTTTTAAAAAAGCAGTGTAGCTCTTTTAAAAACGAAAGTACCACCCAGATGCTCATAATACAAAACTATGAAACCAAGAATTTTTCTGTGTGAAACAGTGACAATATTGGTGGTGGTTGTGGTGGGAGTTTAGAGGCTCATTCCTACACTACAGCCCTGAGAGGTTGTGAAAACATGTGGATTCCATGAGGTAATCTTTAGAAATGATGAGGACATATACTGGTTCTTCATGGTCTGGGCTCAGCGCCCAACTTTCCAGCCTCCACTCCTGCCATGTTCCCTGTGACCCTGCTGAATTGACCATTTGGTGATTCCCCCACCCTGCTCCGTGCATTTCCCTTCCTTGTCTTTGCTGACACAGTTTTCTTGGCTGGGAACTCATCTCTGCATGAGTAGGATCTCCTGGCTTCAGAACCCACCTCAGATGTGCTGTTGCCCTGTCTAACAGGCTCCTCCCCTACTCTTCCCTAAGTTAGCACCTGCCATCCTTCTGCCCTAGGGCAGGCTTTTCACCACAGCCTGTGTCTCCCAGACTCTTCTCAAAGACTTTCAAAAAACCATGCCCTCTCCATCACAGAACCCAGGTTAGTTTGTAATTGTATATCTGTTGGTGTGGTCACCTCACTGACCTCTGTTTCTCCATTAGGGTATGAGTTCCATGGCTTTTGCTCAACATCATAACCTGAGAGACTGGCACAGGGCCTGGCCTCTGTTAAAATTTCAAAAAATAGTATTAGTGGAAAGAAAGAAGCAAATGGATCTTCCTTCTATTGCCCTTCCATCAGCCCTCACTTTGTTCTACCTTGATGTTATTATTATTTGCATACACATCTAATCCTCCTACAAGACTAGAAACTTCTGAGGGCAGAAACTATAGCTGGCTCCTCTCCTGATCTTCATAGGCCCAGAAGAAAGAAATAAATGGTGGGCAAGATTTTTGTTGTTTGACAAGTCTGCATGAACAAAAACCTACACTGGATTCCCATGTAATGCAGTCCCTCAGGGGCCTTGTTACAGTGTCATTTTGAAGAGCTCAGGTTTTCCAGTCACTGACTCAATGACTATAACATATCTACATCATCCCTAAGATTCCTCCACTTTATTCTACATTTTATTTCAGACTGACTTCTGTAACAGGTAGGGGAAAATAAAGGGTGCTGGCTGTGGATGAAAACTGAGGGAGAAAAATGGCACTTCAGGGCTTTTCGTCTCCAGAGGACCTCATTTGGAGGAAAATTACGACAAAAGAGACACATTGTGTTTGTATCTGTTGATGCATTACGAAGTATTTATTGTCAGGCTGTCTTATTAACTAAGAAATTCAAAGGCAGTAAGAAAATAGGCAGAGGAAATGCTAGTGAGCAAGTTTTGGCAGCACAAGGGACAGAGGCAATTTGGAAAGGTAGAGCCTTCCTTCTTAAGTAATTGGAATCCTATTTCACAGTTCACAGATTTTGTGGCTGTACCACAATGCAAGTATTTCTGGAATCAAAGAAAGAACTCCACTTTTTTTGGAAATTAAGGATAAGCACAGGAGCTATTTTTTTCACTGTTTATTCTACTTTAGCACAGGGAATCTACACCCCTAGGAAGCAGTGAATCACTAAATGACCAGAAAATGCCAGAATGGACTGGAGCTTAATTGGGAATTCTTGCAAGGAAGCCCAAAAAGCACTAGAGATGCTAACTACTCATGACTGCCTTGTGTACACCTTCTGCAAGCACTTTCTTCCAACTCTAAATTTTAGTGCTTCAGAAATCATCTGTGAAATCTCTAGTGTTCAGTGAGTGACAGGATTTTCAAACTAGTCCATTTTAATACTTTCCCTCACTTTGCTACTGAAAAGAATTGGAAGCTGAGAGGTCAGGAAACTAGTTTAATATTTCAAAATTCTTATTTAAGAGATCTGAATATCTGGAAAATAACCAGTTTCTAAAAAGGATGGTACAGAGGCAGTTTCTTCTTTCCTTCCTTCTCCTTTCCCTTTTTTCTCCAAATGTTTATTAAGCACAGCCTGTTCCAGACAAGGTACAGGTCCTGAGAATACAATGAAGAGTATAAAGAAACTGTTTTTTTTCTCATGGAATTGATCATCTAATGAGGAATGCGAACATTAATGAAATAACCACGTACATTAATGTAAACTTATCAAGAGATAATTGCTGCAAAGGATGAAAACAAGATTACGTGAAAGAAGTCTGGCTTAGCAGCTCTTGAATTGGGAACTAAAGATAAGTAGAGGTTAACCAGGCAAAGAGTAGTGAAGAGCATTTCAGACAGAAATAGCATGTCTCAATAGCCTGTGGCCAGAGGAAATGCTGGAAGCAGGTCAGTGTGGCTGGAGCCAGGGTGAGGAGGAGAGTGAAATGGGGACGGTCTGGGAAGGTAGGCAGGGCCAAGTTGTGTGTGGGGTCTTGTAGGTCATGGAAAAGCTAAGTGTCTCTATGAACATGCTAGAAGCAATAAGACATCATTGAAAAATTTAAAGCTAGAGATTAGGGTGAGACATATTGGGAGGAGGGATGAGAAGTTCAGATGAGCATTACATAAACATCATTCTGGCTCATGCAGAGGATGGATTGGAAGGGTTAAGGGTGAATACAGCTATTGCCAATGGTGGCCGAACTGACTAAATATACCAAGTGCCTACCATGCATAGGCTAGGCACTTTATAGCATACAAAGGCTCATTTGTGATTACAATTCTGTAAGAAAGGTTCTTTTTTGTATTAAATCAGCTGTTTTAGAATCATTTTAGACTTACAGAAAAGTAGCAAAGATAGTACAGAAAGTTCCTGTCTATCCTACGCCCAGCAACCCTTCTTGTTAACATCTCACATTACCATGGTACATTTGTCAAAACATATGAACAAACATTGATACTTCATTATTAACTAAAGTTCTTAATTTATTTGGACCTCATTAGATTTTTTCCCAGCATCCTTTCTCTGTTCCAGGATCCCATTAAGGACACCACATTACATTTTGCTATCATGTCTCAGATTCCTTGGGCTGTGACATTTTCTCAGACTTTCTTTGCATTTGATGACCTTGACAGTTTTGAGTACTGGTCAGGTATTTTGTGGAATGTCCCTTGATTTGGGTTTGTCTAGAGTTTTTCTCATGGATAGGTTTATTTATGGGTTTGGGGGATGAAGACTACAGAAGTGAAGAGCCATTCTCAATATGTCATATCAAAGCTATATGCTGTCGACATGACTTCTCACTGATAGCAAACCTGATCACCTGGCTAAGGCAAAGGTTTCCAGATTTCTTTACTGTAGTTACTTTTTCTCTCCTCTCACTCTATACTGCTTTCTTTGAAGTAAGTAACTACATAGAGTCCAAACTTATGGGGCAAGTTTTGTTCCACGTCTTTGGGGTGTATCTATTTAAGCTATTTGGAATTCTTTTGAATGGGAAATATGTTTTCCATTTCTGTCTCCTTCCTAATTTATTAATTCAACCAATTATTTATTACAGTATGGACTTAGGAAAGTTTATTTTATATCTTGAGTTATAACTCAGTATATAATTTAATTGCTTGCTCAAATTTGGGCATTGAGAATTCTTTCTGTTGGCTCCCAGGTCCCCTTGACATATGCCCACCATTTGGGGGGATTTTTTTGAGCACTTTTCAACTTTTTGGCTCTAATGATGATCCAGGCTCAGCTTGTGTATTGCCTACCCCAGCCATTTCAAACAAGGATCAGCCATTTCAAACAAGGAGCCCTGGCTCTTTTCATGGGAGAAGGATATTGCAAACTAAGATGTGGACACTGGATGTACTCACTGTTACTGGGGAAAGAAAGATTTTTATCCTCAACTCGGATGAGACCATCAATGGTTAGGGAGTTTAAGTCACTTGCCCAAGTAAAGGGCATACCCAAGATTCAACTAAACATCCTTTTCTCCACTTCCTTTGTAAAAATATCCTAAATTTCAATCCATATCCACCATTTCCTCATGTGGCCTACGCACTTTGGGGAAAGCTGAACCCATCGTCAGTTCTAGGTGAGTGTCTTCCCTGGTTTAAGCCATTCAGCAGATTCTATGCACCTGGTCACAGTAATGGAATTAGGATACTTTCGTACAAAGTACACGCACCAATCAGATGCAAGATGACATTTACTAGAGGGTTTCTGGGAAAGGGGCTTTCAGACTCTACTGAGAAAGATGCTGGAGGAGAATTCTCTCCTCCTGATAGAAGTGAAAGGAACTGTAAGAAAACCCTATGGCAGGTTAAGACTATGCAGCTCATTGTGAGGGAAACTCTGTCCCTGAACTTATAGTTCACAATCAAAGTAGATTGATTTTACTACTTTGATTTCATAGAGTTGAAAATTCTGCTATCAATGAAAGATAGTAAGGAATTCACCCATTTGATAACTTTTGTAATTCACAACACACCTACTTTGCTTCCACAAAAGCAAGCAAGGCACAGTGCAACAGAGATCTCTGAATTAGATGAAAACTGGGAGTGGTGATTTCACTCAAAAACTTCGACTAAGGAAACTTACTGAAATTGAACAAAAACAAAATTTTGATTTCCTAACTGGCCTGGTAATACCCACTCAGGCACACAAACAAGTAGACATTCCTGACACAAGTGATCAAGATTAAGGAATCTATAATCAAAGAAACAATGTGTAGAGTTTATATGGAAGTGTTTGGTGAAGTATAAACGTGCCATATAAATAAAAAAACTGGTGATAATAATGTTAATGTTTAGAAGAGAGGGGGACCTTAAAAACAGACTAATCCTAACGTTTCAGTTTGGAGGTTAATAAACTGAAGTGCAGAATGTGAAGTGACTTATCTACATAGCTAGAAAGTGGTGGAGTCAAGAAAAAAAGGATAAAAAATTACAGCTAGATAGGAGAAATAACTTCTAGTGTTTTATAGCAGCGGTCCCCAACATTTTTGGCACCAGGGACCAAACTTCGTGGAAGATAATTTTTTCATCTGGGGGGTGGGGGGATTGGTTGGGGGGATGGTTTCAGGATGAAACTCTTCCACCTCACATCATCAGGCGTTAGATTCTCATAAGGAACACACAACCTAGATCCCTCGCATGTGTGGTTCACAGTAGGGTTTGCGCTCCTATGAGAATCTAATGCTGCCACTGATCTGACAGGAGACAGAGCTCAGGCAGTAATGCCTGGTACCTGACTGTGGCCTGGGGGTTAGGGACCCCTGTTTTATAGCACTATAGGATTACTATAATTAACAATATATAGTTTCAAATAGCTAGGAGGAGGATACTGAATGTTTCCCAACACAAAGAAATAAAATCTGAGATGATGGATGTACTAATTACCTTGATCTGATCACCATACATTGCATATATCAAAACATCACTATGTAATCCATAAATTTGTACAATTATTATGTGTTAATTAAGCAAATTTTTAAGCAAGACAACTACAAAGAATGAGGCTAAGAAAATAAGTTAACTATATTCCAGTGAACAAACAAACAAACAAACAAAAAAAAAACCCTGCATGTTTTGGCAAACGGAAGAACATTTTTGTTTTCTCTATGTATTATAACACTTCAGAGGCATAAAATATCTATGTCTTCCTGCAGAGGGAAAACAACAATTTAAAAACCCCATCTATTTAAAGTTCTTTCAGAAAGTCAGGTAGGGGAGGAAGTCAATGGGTCAGCTGACATCAGTGGGCAGAAATGTGTCTTTGGCCCTCAAATAATAGAAATACATTTAAATGCTAAATGTGAACTAGAAAGTTATTTCCCTTGAAAAAACTCTGAAGTTTTTCTCTTTTTTTTTCCTGTGGCTAGAGGGGAGAAATGGAGCTAATGTACGTTACAAGTGATGATATAAGATAAAAATATGTCAATCTGCAGATCTGCAGACAAGCAAAGGCTAACATAATCCCCAGATTTCATAATAGCATGTACTTAAGGATGTGTCATTCCCATTCTTTCTGATTTTGCCTTTTTGAATGTCCTGTTTATGGAATATATTTCATAATGTACCTTGTCTGTCTTGTATTGGTGACTCATAATAAGTAAAGCCCAACTCATCTGTATTTTAGTAGGATTTTAAAATGACCTTTTATTTAATATTATGCATTTTGATAGCATCTTTTGCTTAGAAAGCCTTCCCAGAATGCATTGGGTAGCTAGGCAAATGTATTTTAAGCCATCAGGGACTAGAGAATTTGTCATTATTACATGTATCCTTTGTTCCTCCCCACACAGTAATGCTCAAAAAGTGCTGGCCTCATGCTAGTTCTTAATAAAATGATTGCAATGATGGTGATAGCTGTGGGCTGCCACCAAGTAGCACATCTGCAGCAGCTGTAGCAACAGCCTGGGAACAGCCCACAAGCATGGGTTGCTTCCTTTATGGCCAAGGGCAAAACACCAAAAGGAGATTTGTTATGGAAGAGAAGAGGGATCAACAGTCTTGTTTGCTTAGATCAGGGTTGAGGGGGCCCAACACGGGGGTGGCAAATCCCTCCCATCTGTTCTTGTTTTTCTGGAGGGCTGATGTCACTGAGCAATTTAAAATGGCTAAAATTCACCACTTGAATCAAGGACAGAAAACTGCCTTCAACATCAGATCATAAGTTGGTAAGTTCACGATGACCACCTCAGGGAATTTGTGAAACAGTCCCAAATGGGGCAAGAAATACTACAAAATGCCGTTTGATTCAAGTAGAAATAATTTCTATCAACAGCCAGGGGCATTTTATTGAGTGACTGTTAATAAGACCTAAGAAAAAGCACTTAACTGCTGCCAATGAAAGGACTTTGTTGTTTTTAATTAAATGACTAGGAAGTAAATAATCAGAAAGGGAAGGCTGTGAGACCCCAGGGTACCAGGAACTTAGGGCCAGGATGAATTGGCTTGAAGATTTTCAGTTTTCAGAGGTGATTATCATGAGTACTTTTTCTTTCTGCTAATATTATCTATTGTGTATACTGAAATCTTATCCTTAAATTTCAACATTATGTATTGAGTTTTCATTGCTGCTTCCTGGGTTCCCTTCGCTTATTTTTTTTTCTTCTATCTTAACACTTGCTTCTATGGTAAAAAGCTCTTATTATGCATTCTTTTTCTACAACTAATAAAGAACTTTCAAATATATTAGCCCACCTAAACTGCATAATAATACTGTGAAGTAGGCGCAAGTGAAAAAGGTCACTAAACCATTTTACAGCTGAGGAAATTGAGACCCAGAAAGGTAAAGAAAAATTCCTAAAGTAAAACAATTCTTCAAATCCCTGTCATCATTTATTCAACCAGTAGTTATTGAGCATGTGCTTGGGTAGGTGCCCAATCAGATTATACTGGTCAGGTGGTAAAGCACTGTGGTTAGAAGAATATGCTTGGAGGCAGAGATTAGGATTTAATAAAAAGTTTCCATCAGTTAATCAAGAATCAAGGTTTTACCATTGCAGCACTACTAGCATTTTGGAATGAATAGTTCTGTGTTGCAGGGCCAATCCTATTCATTGTAGGATGTTTAGCAGCATACTTGGCCACTACCCAATGTAAACCAGTAGCTTTCTTTCCCCTGTCATGCTAACCAAAAATGTTCCTAGACATTGGCAAATGTCCCCTAGGGGCAAAATATTCTCTATGGAGAACCATGGAGCTAAGCGAGTTTTGTGAGCCTCTGTTTCTCATCTCTAAAATGGGAATAGCGGTCTCTAATAGCATTGTTATTGCTAGTGAATTGTCCGGAAGTGGTCAATAAGTAGGAGACCTTGTTACTGTATTGCTATTACTACCCAGGTCATCAGATATTTTTAAGGTGCCTACTATGTGCCACTGCAAACAGGAAGGTGGAGGAAGACTCAGGATTTCAATGCAGGTCTTCACTTCCACATACAGTGTTCCATCTGCTCTGCCAGTTGCCAACTCTTCTAAGGCACCCAGCTAGTTAATAGCCTCATTTTATTCTTGCTCTTGCCATCTTTAAATACCTTTGTGTCCTAGTCTGGCATCATCTCTTGTTGCCAAAGTTGTAAGGAAATGTTCAAGTTTTGAAAAGGCTTTTCTCAGGCTGACCTCTAAGAACTTGCCGTCCTCAGACACTCAGTGTCACCTTGCTCTCCCTTCTCACTAATAACCCTCACAATGGATCATAAAGCCCTCAGAGTGTCTGGGTGGCAGAAAGGATTCAGGAGACTGTAACCCACTTTCCACAGGGCATCCATGGTACAGCAGTGGGTAATGTGGGAAGAGAGGAAGAGGACAATTCAAGTTGACATTGACAGCAATTTTCTCCAGATGAGTCCCAGAAAAAAAACCTTTCCAGCATGTGAATAGGAATAACAGTGTGATACATGATGCTTCTTTTGACTTCCTTTGTTACTAGGCTGTGATTTGACAGCTTTCAAGAGTTTTAGCTATATTTATTTGTAGAAAAATTTCTTAGTTCCAACAATGAACACACGTTGAATAAGGAATGGCTGACATTTGATTTCCTTTAAGCACTAAAGTGTTTTTCTCTAGGCAGAACAGCACAATTTTTCCATGCTGCACCTGAGCTGAAAAAAAAAATGTATTCCTCCATTCCATTTATTTTCCTGTTATGACCTTAGGTGGCTTATAAACATTTTCCTTATAAGAGGAAATGCGAATCTAAAGAGACCATACACAATGAACTTTAAAATTGTAATGTAAACATAATCAAGAGATAATGCCAAGAGAATAGGATGCCATCTTGAGGTTATGACCTCCAACTGCTGTAAAAGTGTGCAAGGAGAAGCCAACTGATGTCTAGAAATACAGGTTGGGTGTTAGCCAAGACTCTCACTTGAATGCCAGTGTCCTGGGGCTCCCTGAATGATAACTGAATCACTGCTTTATAAAATGTAGTCTTTTTTTATACTATTCTCTGGAGGGAGGTTGTAGGGCATAAAAAATTATTTTGTGTTTGGATGACATGTTTGTATAACCCTTTGGATGCAAATGTACCTGACATTATAGAATCTCTTCCTGCCAATTTAAGCTTCTTTAATGTTGATGAAATGTATTTGTAGTTCATATAAACCATACTTATGTGAAGGATAGCAGATGCTTCATATAAATTATCACTTTGATATACATATCTTATGGTTTATGAGAAAAGATAAAAAATAATACATCGGTTTTGTTACATTTTAATGGGATTTTTTTTAAGGGATTGTTTTTTAGGTCTTGTCAGCAACATCAAACAAAAGGTACTGAGTACTCCACAGGGCACAGAATGTTGCTAAGCACCTTAGAAAAATTACATGACATGGAGAAAATGTGCTTCTTGCTCCTTGAAGAGCTTACAGTCTAGGGATTTGACAACTCACAGTCTTAGGAACTGAATGAACAACAAAGTAAGGCAAATTCTTCATCCCCTAGAGCTAGTGTGGACTGAATCATTTTAGAATTTGGAATTAATCCAATCAAGATGACAGACAAGACTAAATTTGGCCAAGAATTCGTTCAGGCTCACATAGTTTTTATTAACATCTGTCTAGTAAACAGAATGGACCTAACAGACAACTGAAAGTAAAGACTAGATCTCCTGAAGTGCACGGGCTAAAACAACTTAATTGTGGTTACTTATTTTAAAAAGCAAGTCACCGAAAAATTTATCAGACCCTTGTCCTAATCTTTCAAAGCCGTAGGTTTTGCTTCTAGTGGTTAAATCAATTCACACAAATGTGTTAATAGCTCCTTGAGGCAACTGGAAAAGCTTCTAGAAAGAAGTAGCTCCTGAGATGGGAGGATGGATAAGATTTCAAAAGGTGACAATGAGAGATGAGGGGAGGCGGTGTTCTCGCAGGAGAAAACAGGATAAGCCAAGTATGTTTGAGGAGATACCACGGCAAGTTCAGCAGAATGATTACTAGTTTGGTTTGGACACTGGGCAAAGCTGGAAAGGAGTAATAAGCATTTTACCTGGGAGAGGCACTGATTCTTCTCTGGACTAGAGTCCCAAGCAGCTACCATGTCGACCATGTTTGCAGTAAAGGTGTGTTTGACTGTACTGGGCAATCTACATTTTTTTTTAAATGGAAATTTTTGGCTTCTCTTCCCTTTCTGGAAGATCTGTCAACAATGCTGGAGCCGGAGCTGATTGGCAGCTGCCCCTGTTAAGTGGGATATTAACTTTCCAGTTGGCCACAGTCCCCACCATTCCCTGGTGTCTTCCCAATACACTGAAAGAGGAAACGAAAGTTGTGATTGATTGTCAAGTTTTTCTTATGACAGAGTATCATAATCTCCAAGATGATGCATGGTCGTATTGTTTTGTTCTTATGTCGTAGGTCATGGAAAATAAAGTTGACTTTTCTTACATCAAGTTCACTTCACTCATTTGTGTGAACTTTTTCAGCATTAGAGATCATGAGCCCTGCTCTAGATAGGGAAAGGCTAAGTAACTTTCCAAGGCCACAGCGAAGTCAGCGCCTGACCTGGCAATACAACGCAGCAGCTCCATTCTCATCTCTATTAAGTTAGAAAGAGCACCTGGACTGTCCCTCTGTCCATGTGGCATTGTAGGAAGCACACTCCTGCCCACCAAATTCTGCTTGGTACCTACCAACCTTGCTGGGCCCTGGATCTTAAGATTGACGTCCAGAAACCTAAATTAATGCTTAAGCTGGATTACTGCATGAGTCTAACAGAGGGGTAAGGGGGAGAACCCACCTGCCTACTCACAGAATTTCTTAAAGGTCCATCCACCTGTACACAAAGGAAAACACATGTCAACAATGATTCCTTTTACTCCTTGGTATTTACCCAAAGGAGTCAAAGCTTATGTCCACACGCAAACCTGTACACAGATGTTCATAGCAGCTTTATTTGTAATTGCTAAAACTTAGAAGCAAACAAGACATTCCTTAGTAGGAGAATGGACAAACTGTGGTACATTTAGACAATAGGATATTATTCAGCATGAAAAAGAAGTGAGCTATCAAACCTTGAAAAGATGTGGAGGAAGCTTAGTTACATGTTGCTGAGTGAGGAAAGCCAATCTGAAAAGGCTACACACCGTGTAATTTCAACTATATGACACTCTGGAAAGTGCACCTATGGAGACTAAAAAGATCGGTGGTTGTCAGTGGTTGAGGGGGAGGGAGGGATGAAAAGGCAGAGAACAGAGGATTTTTTAGGACAGCAAAACTGCTCTGTATCATGTCATGGTGGTAGAGACATGCCATTATCTATTTGCCAAAACCTATAGAACCCTAATGTAAACCAAGAGCAAACCCTAATGTAAACCATGGACTTTGGGGGATAATCATATATCAGTGTAGGCTCATCAACCGTTACAAACGCATCATTCTGGTGGGGGATGTTGGTAGTAGGGGAGGCTGTGTCTGTGTAGGGGAAGGAGGAATGTAGAAGATCTCTACTTTCTGTTCCATTTTGCTGTGGCCTAAAACTTCTCTGAAAAATAAGGTTTACTGAAAAACAAATTCTTTCAACGCCAGCCAGTAATGGTGCTTCCTTTCCTGGAGGTCCCTGAGTTAAAATAGTGAATAAAGAGATAGTAGGCAGCCATAAAAAGGAACTATATCATGTCACTTGCAGGGACATGGATGGAGTTGGAAGCCATTATCCTCAGCAAACTAAAGCAGGAACAGAAAACCAAACATTGCATGTTCCCACTCATAAGTGGGAGCTGAATGATTAGAACACATGGACCCATAGCGGGCAACACACACTGGGGCCTGTCGGCATATTGTCAAGGGAGGAAGAGTACCAGAAAGAATAGCTAATAGATGCTGGGCTTAATACTTTGGCGATGGGTTGATCTGCAGCAAATCACCATGGCACACATTTACCTATGGAACAAACCTGCACATCCTGCGCATGTACCCCTGAACTAAAAATAAAAGTTGAAGAAAAAAAAAGATAGGATTTTTTAATAATAATATGGTCTTATCTTATGAAATAAATTTATAACTCCAGAGGCATGTGATTTTCTTATAGAAACATTGTCACTTAGCATCCATCATCTGAAATTTTCAACACCACTGTCTTTACAAAAACTCTTGAAATATGGATGATGGTATTTTAGATCAGGTCCTCAAACTGGTCAACATCTGAATTGCCTTGGAGTTTGTTATCTATATATATATACATATATATATATATGTATATATATATAGCTACCCAGAACGTACCCCAAAGCTTTTGATTAAAATTTCAAAAGAATGAAGTGCCAGTCCCTGCATTTTAACCCCACTTCCAAGGTAATTCTTCTGCTCAATAAAGGATAAGAATCACTGAGGTGAAAGGAACCATTTAATCCAGAGAAAGCAAATGCCTGGCACACTTACGAGTACAGTTTTTTCCTGCATAGCAGCAGACATCACTAATTCATCCGCATTCTTTCCCAAGAACCCCAGAATTGCTCACCACAACTACCATTTGAAGAGAGTTAGCTTAGGAGGTAAACCTACTTGTTGGCCCAGGAGATAAGACTTATGCATATATTATTCCAGTCTTTTGGAAATCCATAAGCCTACATCTCACTGGCCTATCACAAACATAAATCTGACCCTATAGCCATATTTTAGAAAGATGCCATTCCTTTCAACTCTCGCTTTCATCAACCTAGTCCAAGCTACCATCATTACCTACTAGGATGGTTACAATACCATCTACGTGGTCTCTTGGCTTTGATGCTTGACTCCTGTAATATATACACAGCCCAAATTAGGTTTTTAAAACAATAAAACAGAAACCGCTGGTGCTTTTAAGTTAGGATCAGTTTGAATTTTAGATTAATTTAGGGAGAGCTGACATCTTTGTTATGTAAAGAAGGTCATGTCATGCCCATACTTCAAAACCATCCAGGTCTCTTCTCATCTGTATCTAGAATGATCATGCCTCTTAGTAGATGATGTGACCTCTACAAAGCTCGCTAATATCACCTCTCATCTTGAGGCACTCTATCCTTCACTGGTTGTTTTTTCTTCAATCTTTTACCAATTTCTTGGCCATCGAGTTTTTCCCCATCCCAGAGCCCTGCCTACAATTTCTCGTCCCTCTCTCAGGAACGTTCGGTCCCTCCCAATTTCCACTCAAGTTCCTGCCCCTCCCTTCAGGCCTCTGCTTCAGTCCACTCTCTTAGAGGGGTCCTCCTTGACCACTTCATCCCCAGGAGTGGTCATCACCCCCACCTCATTGCTCTTTGTAACTCCCTCTGTTCACTTCCTTCACAGTCCTTCTGACGAGCCACGATTATTTTGTGTATTCACTTTTTCACTTTAAAATAGTCTGCTTCTCACCCTGGGTTGTAAGCTACACACGACAAGGACAGGGACAGTATCTGTCATGCTTATCAATTGTATATACAGAACCCAGCCTCATGCCAGACACAGAGCAGGTTCTTGATACATATTTCATGAATAAGTTGATAGGAACATATTCTAAACTTTGTTTTTGCCAGGTGCAGTGGCTCAGACCTGTAATCCCAGCAGTGGCTCATGCCTGTAATTTGGGAGGCTGAGGCAGGCGGACCACTTGAGGTCAGGAGTTCGAGACCAGCCTGGGCAATATGGTGAAACTCTGTTTCTACCAAAAATACAAAAAAAATTAGCCAAGCATGCTGGCACATGCCTGTAGTCCCAGCTACTCAGGAGGCTGAGGCAGGAGGATCACTTGAACCCAGGAGGCGGAGGTTGCAGTGAGCCGAGATTGCATCACTGCACTCCAGCCTGGGTGACACAATGGGACTCCATCTCAAAAAAAAAAAAAAAAAAAAAAATTCTATTTTCCTTCATGTCTACCACCAGGATGAGCTAACAATAAAAACTCTGAGTTTCTTCACTTGCTATTTTGTGATCCTATCTGCTAAGTTTATGTTCATCAGTTCTAACCCATTTCATTTGTGTTCTGCATGAAGGCTCACCAAAGGACAACCACAGTCACAAAGGATATCACAAGACAGGAGGACAAAGTGACATGTTCTGTTGATGACAATAAGCCTTTTTATCTGGTCACCCCAGTGCTCACTCAATGGGCCCAGGTACTCAGTGGCCATGGTGGCAGGGATAGAAGCTACACATGGGCTTAACCCAGACTTCCCCTCACGAAGGCTGGCCTAGCTAAGGCCAATGCTGAGTGCCTAGTGACACTCTTAGAAAATCTCTATGGCAATAATATTAAGATATCAATAACCTGGTGAAAATAATATTATTTTGATTATCAAAGTCCATTGGATCACATGATAGATAAATCTATGTTTAACTGAATTCTGTGCCATAATTGGTTTGATCATGCTCTAAGGTATTTATCTTATTGGTGCATTTATTTAAGGGTGTCCTAACTAATTCTATCACTGTCAGTGTTGTTTACTTTAAGCTTTTAATTGTCTTTGTACTTCAGTTAGCACAGTTAGGCAAACCCAGAGACCAACACTGAGTCCTTAATATGCCACCATATCCGGGAGGAGTAGCCAGTCATCTGGGGGCAGATCGATTACATTAGACCCCTTCCATCATAGAAGGGACAGAAATCAGTCCTCATTGTAATATTCTGGATATGAATTTGCCTTCTTGGTGTACAATGCTTCTGCCAGCACTGCCCTATGGACTCACAGAATGCCTGATCTACTGACAAAGCATTTTCACAGCATTATGTCTGATCCAGGAACTTATTTCACAGCAAAGTAAGTGCAGCAACAGGCTTCTGCCCATAGAATTAACAGGTCCTTACCCATACTCCAGTATCTGAAAGGAAATGGCCCAACTTAAAGGTAGAATGGTTTACTGAAGACTCAGTTATATTGCTGGTTAGGAGACACCACCCTAAAAAAAATGGGACTCTGTCTTACAGAATGAAGTAGATGCTATCAATCAGATAGTTATATGGTGCTGTTTTCTACAACACCACAGAATTCACGGGCCCAGGAATCAAGGGTGGAAGTGGGAAGGTCTCCTCTCACTGTTAAGCCATTCACAGAATATTGTCTTCCCATCCTGTAACCTTGAGCTCTGCTGGTTTCCACGTCTTAGTTTTTCCTTCCACTCATTATATTATATAAGTTTTATTGGAGATTAAATTTACAGTTTAGTCTTCAGATAACAGAAAACTCAGCTTTTAAGGAACTAACAGAACCCAAAGATAGATGTGATGATTGCCGAGATTTTTTGACCCCCTGACTTTGGGGTTAGGGAAAGAATGTTTTCTCAATTGTACAAAGGATAGTTGCATCTTACAAGAAGAAGACAGCTGTTTTGCTGTTGTATGGAAATTCAAATATGCATATGAAGGAAATAAAAATATTTTACCCCCAAAGATATTTATCTGACATATTTTGAGATTGCTGCCAGAGATCCAGCAAACAGAAGTGGCCCTGCAAAGCTGTCTGTTGTAGGGGAAATTTGCATCTATAGAGAATTTGCATTAATACAGCCAGGGCTTTATCCATATCTAGGAAAGATAAATTGAGTCTGACACCTTAAAGATCTGAAAGAAACATTTACCTGACTATCCTCTCTAAGGGTTGGTACCTGTGAAGTTTCAGCTATGATACATAACAAGAATACCTTTGCTAGCCAAGCCTCCTCCTTTCTCCTTCCTATAAGTTGTCTTGTCACTAAAACCTAATTTGCCACCGTAACTTTTTTGGTTGTTGTTTTGTTTTGTTTTGTTTTGTTTTGTTTTGTTTTTGAGACAGGGTCTCAATCTATCACCCAGGCTGGAATGCAGTGGCATGATCATGTCTCACCACATCCTTGACCTCCTGGGCTCCAATGATCCTGCCTCAACCTCTCCAGCAGCTGGGACTGTAGGCACGAGCCACCAGCCTGGCCCCTAAACCTGTTTTTGGCCATGCTCTGAGCCCATATTATTTCTGCAACTTCAAGTTGGTATATAAGCTTCTGAACCACTTTTAGGGGGTCGGGTCTTTATTCTGAAGGCTCCCACTTACACACGTTAAATAAATTTGTACGCCTTTTCTTCGATTAATCTGCCTTTTGCCAGTTATCAGGGAAGCTTGGGGGGGCCAAGGCCTTGACCCCTACATATAAAAGTGTGGGTCTGGATGTCCAGTAGTCAAAGAGGTGACCTGGGCCAGTAATTAAGTTACTCTCCCTCAGCTACAAACCCTGTATTTGGCTGTGTGACATTGGGGCCAGGACTCTGCAAACCAGGCTTCTGCTCTGCCAGCTGCTCCTTGCTGGGCTCTGCAAATAAGTGATACTATGGGGAAAGCTGCAGGATGGAGGAGGGAACAGGTACTTGCTCCTTCCTGGTTTATTCTTTTACACACCAGCAAACCCCCTGCCACTGGCAGCCGCAGTGGCTTCCCCAGCAGCAGTGGAATCCAGTTTGCCACATTTTCAACACTTGCAGATACAGCCTCTTTGCACCTCATTGCATCCCTGTCTCAGAAGTCTGCATATTAAACCCATAGGGCCCTGCCTCTGAACTCAGAGGCACCAGCATCAGTGCCCAGCATCTCTCCTCTGAGGGCTGGTTTTTCTCTTTGTGTGCCTCTACCCTCCCTTAAACTAAGTTTAAATAATTCCAACCTATTCCCTTTGTTTCCTCAACTCTAGGGGATGGGGGCTGCTGCCTGTCATTGCTGCCCATATGATATCTTAAAGTTATCCTTTTACCGTTGTAGTTACCCACTTAACTACTTTATATATTGCTAACAATTCTTGATGTTCGATCCTCTGTTCACATAATAGACTGGCTTCTGTGTCTTGATTGGCCCTTACTGATCCAGTAAGGCATCCTCATCAATGAGGGGACACAGGATTGGCTGACCAGAATAGGATCACTTGCACATGAGGATGTTCTGATCAATAACATTTCTAGAGCACCCCTACTTGATATCCTGGAATGTGAAAATTGACCTCCTGTGCTAAAGCCTGATATATGTACAGTACCCTAGCATTTATAACACATATTCACAAATTATCTGAATCAATCCTTAGAAAAACCCTGAGAGATGTAGAAAGGCAGTCAAGTATATTGGCTTTGGAGACAAAAAGACTTGAGGGCAAATCTTGCCTCAATCAACCCACTCATGGGATCTTGGGCAAATTACTTAAATATATTTTTTACATTTTCTATTTCCATAGGTTTTGGGGAACAGGTGGTGTTTGGTTACATGAGTAAGTTCTTTAGTGGTGATTTGTAAAATTTTGGTGCACCCTTCAGCCGAGTAGTGTACACTGAACCCAATTCATAATCTTTTATCCCTCACCCACTCCCCATCCTTTCCCCTGAGTCCCCAGATTCCACTGTGTCATTCTTACGCCTTTGCATCCTCACAGCTTAGCTCCCACTTATAAGTGAGAGCATACGATGTTTGGTTTTCCATTCCTAAGTCACTTCAGTAACTTAGTCTCCAGTTCCATCCAGGTTACTGAGATTGCCATTAATTCATTGTTTTTTTATGGCTGAATAGCATTCTGTTCTATATATACCACAATTTATTTATCCACTTGTTGATTGATGGACATTTGGGCTGGTTCCGTATTTTTGCAACTCAGAATCATGCTGCTATAAACATATATGTGCAAGCATCTTTTTTGTATAATGGCTTCTTTTCCTCTGGGTAGATATCTAGGAATGGGATTGCTGGATCAAATGCTAGACCTACTTTAGGTCTTTAAGGAATCTGCACACTGGTTTCCGTAGTGGTTGTAGTAGTTTACATTCCTACCAGTAGTGTAGAAGTCTTCTCTCTTCACCATATCCATGCCAACATCTATTTTTTTAATTTTAAAATTATGGCTATTCTTGCAGGAATAAGGTGGTATCACATTGTGGTTTTGATTTGCATTTCTCTAATCATTAGTGATGTCGAGTATTTTTTCATGTTTGTTGGCCATTTGTATATCTTCTTTTGAGAACTGTCTATTCATATCCTTAGCTCACTTTTTGATGGGATTGTTTTATTCTTGCTAATTTGAGTTCCTTGTAGATTGTGAATATTAGTCCTTTGTCAGATGTATAGATGGTAAAGATTTTCTCCCTCTCCGTGGGCTGTCTGTTTACTCTGCTGACTGTTCCTTTTACTTAAATATTTTGATTCTTACTTCCCTCTTCTTTAAAATGGATGCTGCAGCATCACCCACCTTAGGTCTGTTGTAATGGTTGAGTGACAGAAAGTATCATTCACAGAGAGAACATAAAGCACTTAGCATATTGCCTCATGCAATAAATGCTCTAAAATATTTGGTACTGTTTCATGAATGAGAAAAGAGGGAGCTGAAGAGCTGAATATACTTGCCCAAAGTTACTACATGAGGCATCCAGGACTTGCACTTGTCTCTTTGCACTCAGGTTACTTCCCACATGTGTGACACAGTTCTTCTGGAAGCCCCTCTATGAGGGGTGCAGGACCCTGGCCTGCCCAGGTATGATGTTCTGTGTAGGCAACACTTTACACTTAGTTTCTGTCTGTAAATACCTGTTCAGGTGCATCTTTCTGGTAAACATCAGCTGGTCCAGGCACACCAATGTGGGTGTGACTCAGGGCTCGTCTTTTGCCCTGTGGGACCTCAATTTCCTTAAGTAGAGTCATCATCTCCCACATTAGTGGTGGTTCTTGTTCTTGTTCTTCTTCTCCTTCTCTTTCTTCTTCTTTTCTTCCTCCTCCTTCTCCTTTGCCTTCTTCTCCTTCTTCCTCTCCTTTCCTCCCCACTTCCCTCTTTCTTTTCTTTCTTTTTTTTTCAGACAGGGTCTTGCTTTGTCACCCAGGCTAGAGTGCAGTAGTATGATCATTACTCACTGCAGCCTTGGCCTTCTGGGCTCAAGCATTCCTCCTGCCTCAGCCTCCCATGTAGCTGGGACTACAGTCACATACCACCATGCCCAGCTAATTTTTTAAAATTTATGACTGATAATAATTTTGTTTTTTTTTTTTTTTGTCACTATGGCTCAAGCACTTTATTTTTACTTCAACAGGTTTTTGGGGAATAGGTGGTGTTTGGTTACATGAATAACAAGTTCTTTCATGGGGATTTCTGAAATTTTGGCACACCCATCACCCAAGCATTGTACACGGTACCAGATGTGTAGTCTTTTATCCCTCACCCCTCTCCCACCCTATCCCGAGTCCCCAAAGTCCACTGTATCATTCTTATGCCTTTGCAGCCTCATAGCTTAGCTTCCCCATCTAACTTTTTAAAAATGTGCTTTGTAGAGTCAGGGTCTCACTATGTTGCCCAGGCTGATCTTGAACCTCTGGGCTCAAGTGATCCTCCTGCCTCAGTCTCCCAAAGTGCTGGGATTACAGGCGTGAGCCACTGTGCCTGGTGTCAGTGGTTCTTCTTAGCTCTGGCTGCACTTTAGTATCACTAAGGAACTTTCTTTAAAACAAATATTGACATTTGGGTTCTCAGCCCCAGAGATTCTAATCTAATTGAACTGTGGTGTGACCTAGACTTGGTCATTAAGTAAAACACCCTTTGAGTCTACTGTAAAGTCCGAATTAATAAACACTGTTCATCAATGTGCCACTGGGTCAAATCTGGCTGATGACCTGTTTTTGTAAAGTTGTTTTGTTTCGTTTTGAGACAGAGATTCACTTTGTCGCCCAGGCTGGAGTGCAGTGGCGCCATCTCGGCTTACTGCAGCCTCTGCCTTCCAGGTTCAAGTGATTTTCCTGCCTCAGCTTCCTGAGTAGCTGGGATTACAGGCGTGTGCTACCATACCCGGCTAGTTTTTGTATTTTTAGTAGAAATGGGGTTTTGCTACATTGACCAGGCTGGTCTCAAACTCCTGGCCTCAAGTGATTCGCCCACCTCGGCCTCCCAAAGTGCTGGTATTACACCGTGCCTGGCCTGTTTCTGTAAAGTTGTATTAAAACACAGACACATCTATTTGTTTACATATTGTCTATGGCTGCTTTTGTGCTATAACAGCAGAGCTGAGTAGTTGCAACACAGACCATGTGGCCTGCAAAGCCTAAAGTATTCACTAATTGCTCCTTTACAGAAAACGTTTGCCAACCCCTATTCTACAAGCCTGTATGAACTCTATGGGTCCTCTATCTCTACCATACTATGGATCTATGATTCCTACCAGATAAATTAAATAATATAAACCACCCAGAGGGGTGGCTTTCAAACTTTTTAGGCTACAACCTATGGTAAGAAATACACCTTACATCTGTAGTGGTTTAAAACACGTGTCTACAAAGTCTTTGATGGTCTTCCCTTCAAGAGGTGGAGCTTAATTCTTCTTGGTATGGGCTGGACCTGGCGACATGCTTCTGAGGATTGTAATTCTTCAGCAGAAGTGATGGTTTGTGACACTGAAAACTTGGTCATAAAGAGGCATTTTGGTTTTCATCTTGGTAGCTATCTCCTGGATTACTCAGGTTATTAAGTTAGATAATGCAAGTCGGATGTTTAGCATCGTGTTTGGTAATAGTAAGTGTTCCTTAAGTAAAATCTTAGTTCTCATTATTACAATGGTCTTAATGAAATCCACAATAGTGAGTCATCCTACTAGAGATGATATGTACATTTTATAGGGAGGAATTGGGGACCTAATCTTATGACTCATTGGTGACATTAAAGTGAGAACTCTAGAACTGACACCCTAACCTCTATTTACCTCTTGCCATGCCTCAAGAAATGCACTTGCACTTCACATGCTTTGTCTCCCTTAATTGTCACAGTGACTCTATGAAGGATATACCATTCTTATCCTCAGTTTAGGGTTGGGAAAACTGAGCACAGGATTTTTAATTGAACTCCTCAAGGCTACACAGTTAGTAGTAGACGCAGCATGGGAACTGTCTCAGTCAGTTTGGGCTGCTATCACAAAATACCTTAGCCCGGGTGGCTTATAAACAACAGAAATTTGTTTCTCACAGTTGTGGAGGCTGAAAGTCTCAGGCCAGGCTGCCAGCATGGTCAGGATCTGGTGAGTGCCCCCTTCAGGCTTGCAGATGGCCAAGTTCTTGTATCTTCACAAGATGGTGGAAAGAGCAAGAGAGCTCTCTGCTATCTGGGGTCTCAGAAGGGTGCTAATCCCATTCATGAGGGCTCTATTCTTATGACCTAATTATCTCCCAAAGGCGCCACCTCATAATACCATCACACTGCGGGGTACGATTTCAACATATGAATTTGGGGGGACACAAACATTCAGTCTAAAATAGAAACCCTTAGTTGGATCCCAGAACCTGCCGTTTCACCCACATTACTCTTTTAGGACAAGAAAGAGAGGGAAGCGATTTTGGGGAACCATCATTACTGCTGATGTCAGTGGTTGGGGGGAGTGGGGCTGCAGGACTAGAAGA